>NC_141878.1:389810506-390435506 GCF_056163025.1 Triticum urartu | reverse complement strand
ATTCCACTATTAAGAAACCTATGGGAAGAATTAATGATGTTTTATTGTTTCAAATAGGAATTATGTGTCCGTAGATTTTATTGTTCTTGACATAGATTGCAATCCTTCATGTCCTATTATTCTTGGTAGACCTTTCCTTAGAACGATTGGTGCAATTATTGATATGAAGGAAGGAAATATTAGATTCCAATTTCCGTTAAGGAAAGGCCTAGAACACTTTCCTAGAAAGAAAATTAAATTACCTTATGAATCTATTATGAGAGCCACTTATGGATTGCCTACCAAAGATGGCAATACCTAGATCTATTCTTGCTTGTTATGCCTAGCTAGGGGCGTTAAACGATAGCGCTTGTTGGGAGGCAACCCAATTTTATTTTTATTCCTTGCTTTTTGATCCTGCTTAGTAATAAATAAATTATCTAGCCTCTATTCTGGTTGTGTGTTTTTTTGTGTTTAATTAGTGTTTGTGCCAAGTAGAACCATTGGGAAGACTTGGGGAAAGTCTTGTTGAACTTGCTGTAAAAACAGAAACTTTAGCGCTCATGAGAACTGCTGTTATTCTTATTTGGAAAGTGCTATTTAGTTAATTATTTTTTGAAGATGATTAATAGATAAATTCCTCACGTCCAGCAATTTATTTTAGAATTTTTTGGGTTTCAGATTTTGCGCTAGCTACAGATTACTACAGACTGTTCTGTTTTTGACAGATTCTGTTTTTCGTGTGTTGTTTGCTTATTTTGATGAATCTATGGCTAGTAAAATAGTTTATAAACCATAGAGAAGTTGGAATACAGTAGGTATAACACCCATATAAATAAAGAATGAGTTCATTACAGTACCTTGAAGTGGTGTTTTGTTTTCTTTCGCTAACGGAGCTCACGAGTTTTCTACTTTAAGTTTTGTGTTATGAAGTTTTCAAGTTTTGGGTAAAGATTTGATGGATTATGGAACAAGGAGTGGCAAGAGCCTAAGCTTGGGGATGCCCATGGCACCCCCAAGATAATCTAAGGACACCTAAAAGCCAAAGCTTGGGGATGCCCCGGAAGGCATCCCATCTTTCGTCTACTTCTATCGGTAACTTTACTTGGAGCTACATTTTTATTTACCACATGATATGTGTTTTGCTTGGAGAGTCTTGTATTATTTGAGTCTTTATTTGTTAGTTTACCACAATCATCCTTGCTGTACACACCTTTTGAGAGAGCCATATATGATTTGAAATTTGTTAGAATACTCTATGTGCTTCGCTTATATCTTTTGAGTTATATAATTTTGCTGTAGTGCTTCACTTATATCTTTGAGAGCACGGTGGTGGATTTGTTTTATAGAAACTATTGATCTCTCATGCTTCACTTAGATTATTTTGAGAGTCTTAAATAGCATGGTAATTTGCTTAAAATCCTAATATGCTTGGTATGCAAGATTAATAATAAAACTTTCTTATGAGTGTGTTGAATACTATGATAAGTTGGATACTTGATAATTGTTTTGAGATATGGAGATGGTGATATTAAAGTCATTCTAGTTGAGTAGTTGTGAATTTGAGAAATACTTGTGTTGAAGTTTGTGATTCCCATGGCATGCACGTATGGTGAACCGTTATGTGATGAAGTCGGAGCATGATTTATTTATTGATTGTCTTCCTTATGAGTGGCGGTCGGGGATGAGCGATGGTGTTTTCCTACCAATCTATCCCCCTAGGAGGATGCGCGTAATACTTTGCTTCGATAACTTGTAGATTTTTTCAATAAGTATATGAGTTCTTTATGACTAATGTTGAGTCCATGGATTATACGCACTCTCACCCTTCCACCTTTGCTAGCCTCTCTAATACCGCGCACCTTTCGCTGGTATCATACACCCACCATATACCTTCCTCAAAATAGCCACCATACCTACCTATTATGGCATTTCCATAGCCATTCTGAGATATATTGCCATGCAACTTTCCACCGTTCCGTTTATGACACACTCCATCATTGTCATATTGCTTAGCATGATCATGTAGTTGACATAGTATTTGTGGCAAAGCCACCGTTCATAATTCTTTCATACTTGTCACTCATGCATCATTGCATATCCCGGTACACCGCCGGAGGCATTCATATAGAGTCATATCTTGTTCTAAGTATCAATTTGTAATTATGGAGTTGTAAGAAAAATAAAAGTGTGATGATCATCATTATTAGAGCATTGTCCCAAGTGAGGAAAGGATGATGGAGACTATGATTCCCCCACAAGTCGGGATGAGACTCCGGACGAAAAAAATAGGCCATAAAAATAGAAAAGTCCCAAATAAAAAAATATAAAAAATAAAAAAATGATGAGAGAAAAAGAGAGAAGGGACAATGTTACTATCCTTTTACCACACTTGTGCTTCAAAGTAGCACCATGATCTTCATAGTAGAGAGTCTCTCATGTTATCACTTTCATATACTAGTGGGAATTTTTCATTATAGAACTTGGCTTGTATATTCCAATGATGGGCTTCCTCAAATTGCCCTAGGTCTTCATGAGCAAGCAAGTTGGATGCACACCCACTTAGTTTCTTTTTGAGCTTTCATATACTTATAGCTCTAGTGCGTCCGTTGCATGGCAATCCCTACTCACACACATTGATATCTATTGATGGGCATCTCCATAGCCCGTTGATACGCCTAGTTGATATGAGACTATCTTCTCCCTTTTTGTCTTCTCCACAACCACCACTCCATTCCACCTATAGTGCTATATCCATGGCTCACGCTCATGTATTGCGTGAAGATTGAAAAAGTTTTGAGAATGTCAAAAGTATGAAACAATTGCTTGGCTTGTCATCGGGATTGTGCATGATTTAAATATTTTGTGTGGTGAAGATAGAGCATAGCCAGACTATATGATTTTGTAGGGATAACTTTATTTAGCCATGTTATTTTGAGAAGACATAATTGCTTTGTTAGTATGCTTGAAGTATTATTATTTTCTATGTCAATATGGACTTTTGTCTTGAATCTTTCGGATCTGAATATTCATACCACAATTAAGAAGAATTACATTAAAATTATGCCAAGTAGCACTCCACATCAAAAATTCTGTTTTTATCATTTACCTACTCGAGGACGAGCATGAATTAAGCTTGGGGATGCTTGATACGTCTCCAACGTATCTATAATTTTTGATTGCTCCATGCTATATTATCTACGGTTTTGGACATTATTGGGCTTTATTATCCACTTTTATATTATTTTTGGGACTAACCTATTAACCGGAGGCCCAGCCCAGAATTGTTGTTTTTTTGCCTGTTTTAGGGTTTTGAAGAAAAGGAATATCAAACGGAGTCCAAACGGAACGAAACCTTCGGGAACATGATTTTCTCACCGAATACAACTCAAGAGACTTGGACCCTACGTCAAGCCAATCATCAGGAGGCCACGAGGTAGGGGGGCGCGCCTGCCCCCCCAGGCGCGCCCTCCACCCTCGTGGGCCCCCTGTTGCTCCACCGATGTACTTCTTCCTCCTATATATACCCACGTACCCCCAAACGATCAGATACGGAGCCAAACCCTAATTCCACCGCCGTAACTTTCTATATCCATGAGATCCCATCTTGGGGCCTGTTCTGGAGCTCCGCCGAAGGGGGCATCGATCACGGAGGGCTTCTACATCAACGCCATAGCCTCTCCGATGAAGTGTGAGTAGTTTAGTTCAGACCTACGGGTCCATAGTTAGTAGCTAGATGGCTTCTTCTCTATTTTTGGATCTCAATACAATGTTCTCCCCCTCTCTTGTGGAGATCTATTCAATGTAATCTTCTTTTTGCGGTGTGTTTGTTGAGATCGATGAATTGTGGGTTTATGATCAAGTCTATCTATGAATAATATTTGAATCTTCTCTGAATTCTTTTATGTATGATTGGTTATCTTTGCAAGTCTCTTCGAATTATCAGTTTGGTTTGGCCTACTAGATTGATCTTTCTTGCAATGGGAGAAGTGCTTAGCTTTGGGTTCAATCTTGCGGTGTCCTTTCCTGGTGACAGTAAGGGCAGCAAGGCACGTATTGTATTGTTGCCATCGAGGATAACAAGATGGGGTTTTCTTCATATTGCATGAGTCTATCCCTCTACATCATGTCATCTTGCTTAAGGCGTTACTCTGTTTTTAACTTAATACTCTAGATGCATGCTGGATAGCAGTCGATGAGTGGAGTAATAATAGTAGATGCAGGCAGGAGTCGGTCTACTTGTCTCGGACGGGATGCCTATATACATGATCATACCTAGATATTCTCATAACTATGCTCAATTCTGTCAATTGCTCAACAGTAATTTGTTCACCCACCGTAGAATACTTATGCTCTCGAGAGAAGCCACTAGTGAAACCTATGGCCCCCGGGTCTATCTTTATCATATCAATCTCCTACTACTTAGTTATTTACTTTGCTTTTATTTTACTTTGCATCTTTATCATAAAAATACCAAAAATATTATCTTATCATATCTATCAGATCTCACTCTCGTAAGTGGCCCTATAGGGATTGACAACCCCTATTTGCGTTGGTTGCGAGGATTTATTTGTTTTGTGCAGGTACGAGGGACTTACGTGTAGCCTCCTACTGGATTGATACCTTGGTTCTCAAAAACTGAGGGAAATACTTACGCTACTTTGCTGCATCATCCCTTCCTCTTCGGGGAAAACCAACGCAGTGCTAAAAGAGGTGGCAAACCCTAACAAAACTAACTCGATTACATGATAAATCTCATCCAACCCATCACCGTCCAGCAAGCCTATGATGGAATTACTCATGCACGGCGGTGAGCATCATGAAGTTGGTGATGGAGGATGGTTGATGATGACGATGGTGACGGATTCCCCTCTCTCGAGCCCCGAACGGACTCCAGATCATCCCTCCCGAGAGGTTTTAGGGCTTGGCGACGGCTCCGTATCGTAAAACGTGATGAATCCTTCTCTCTTATTTTTTTCTCCGCGAAAGTGAATATATAGAGTTGGAGTTGATGTCGGAGGAGCTTCAGGGGGCCCACGAGGTAGGGGGGCGCGCCCAGGGGGGCAGGCACGCCCCCACCCTCGTGGCTAGGGAGTGGGCCCCCTGGTCTTGATCTTTTGCCATTATTTTTTATTATTTCCAAAAAACGCTCCGTGGAGTTTCAGGTCATTCCGAGAACTTTTGTTTCTGCACATAAATAACACCATGGCAATTCTGCTAAAAACAACGTCAGTCCGGGTTAGTTCCATTCAAATCATGCAAGTTAGATTCCAAAATAAGGGAAAAAGTGTTTGGAAAAGTAGATACGACGGAGACGCATCAGTTTGCAATCTTCTCCGGATCCCACTGGTAATTAGACTGTCGTGGAGGATCAGCTTGTGGTTCTGACTCTGGCTCTATGGCTGATGTAGGGTTCCGGTAGGCGTGAATAGCCTCAACGGAACAGGGTACTTGTTGTTCGCGCTGGTCGTGGAGGAAGGCGGTGAGGCCTGCATTCTCCCAATTCATAGAAATCATCATAAATCCCGGCTGCTCTCAAGAACTCATCACAAGGCCATTCACACGGCCGAACCTCCGCGATGCGAGGCAGATTATATTTGGGCTTCTTTGCTTCTTCATTTTGCTTTTCCTTCGAGCTTCGGCTTGATGAGCCCCTCAAAAATCTCTTCATTATTTTCTAAAAAATTCTGAAATTTTTAGTAACTTCAAATAAAAGTGAGCCCAACTCAACAAAATTGATAGCAACTACTCCTACAAGTGCCTAGAGCCTATATCATGCATCAAAACTACTTGGAACCACATAAATTTGACATGCAAGCTCAAGAACATGGTCACCTAGGCAGCACAAATTTGCAATGAATAAAGCACTAGAACAAAAACTAATTGGACCAATGGAGGAGTCACATACCAAGGAACAATCCCCCCAAGCAGTTTTGTGAGAGGTGCTTTGAGCAAGGAGATCGAAAATCGTAGCAAAATGAGCTAGAACTCGTGCTTGAGCCGTATAATGGTGTTTGTGGGAGGAAGAAGGAGTGTGTGGGTGCAGGAATAAGTGGAGGAGGGCCACCGTGGGCCCACGAGGCAGGGGGCACTCCTAGGGGGGTAGGGCGCGCCCTCCACCCTCGTGGCCAGGTGGATGCCCCCCTGCTGTGTTCTCAGTGCCAAATATTCTCAAATATTCCAGAAAAAAAACATATTTAAATTTCAGGACATTTGGAGAACTTTTATTTTCGGGGTATTTTTATATTGCACGGATAATTCAGATAACAGACATAAAATACTATTTTTACTTTATTTAATATAAATAACAGAAAGTAGAAAGAGGGTACAGAGAGTTGTGTTTTCTAACTTCATCCATCTAATGATCATCAAAAGGAATCCATTAACAAGGTTGATCAGGTCTCATTAACAAACTCATTCCGAATAACATGGAACCGGAGAAATTTTGAATAACACTAAGTTACCTCAACGGGGATATGCACATCCCCAATAATTAGAATATTATATTTCTTCTTGATAGTAGGTAGAGGAAATTCAAAACCTCCAAAAATAATCGATGGAATTTTTCCAATAGAATTGATACTATGGACTTGAGGTTGTTTCCTCGGAAAGTGTACCGTATGCTCATTACCATTAACATGAAAGGTGACATTGCCTTTGTTGCAATCAATAACAACCCCTGCATTATTCAAAAAGTCTCTTCCAAGAATAATAGACATACTATCGTCCTCGAGAATATCAAGAATAACAAAGTCCGTTAAAATAGTAACGTTTGCAACCACAACAGGCACATCCTCACAAATACCGATAGGTATAGCAGTTGATTTATCAGCCATTTGCAAAGATATTTCAGTAGGTGTCAAGTTATTCAAATCAAGTCTACTATATAAAGAGAGAGGCATAACACTAACACCGGCTCCAAGATCACATAAAGCAGTTTTAACAGAGTTTCTTTTAATGGAGCATGGTATAGTGGGTACTCCTGGATCTCCAAGTTTCTTTGGTATTCCATCCTTAAAATTATAATTAGCAAGCATGGTGGAAATTTTAGCTTCCGGTATCTTTCTTTTATTAGTAACAATTTCTTTCATGTACTTAGCATAAGGATTCATTTTAAGCATATCAGTTAATCGCATACGCAAAAAGATAGGTCTAATCATTTCAGCAAAGCGCTCAAAATCCTCATCATCCTTTTTCTTGGATGGTTTGGGAGGAAAAGGCATGGCGAATTCGTCATAAGCCATGGCCATAAGCCGGCGCTTGAAGCGCTCTTGTTCGACGGGATCCTCTGGCACGGCGAATTCGTCATCGCCGAGGCTTGCCTCGTCTTCGGAGGGGGGGCATGTAATTATCATCCTCCGCTTCTCCATCTGCCGCTCTCTCAAGAGGGCTGGCTCTTCCATCCTCCTGCTCTAACTCTTGCTGGAGGGGGTTATTGTTATCTTCGGCACTATCCGGAGTGTTATTACCTCCTGTGCCGGTATCACCACTTTTGCTTTGGCAGGACTTAGAGCGGCGCCGCTGACGTCGGCGTTTGGGTTGCTTCTTGGAGGGGTCATCCTCTGCTGTCTCGTCGCCATTGCCTTCCTTGGGTGTATCCACCATGTATATATCGTATGATGAGGTGGCTGTCCAGTGCCCTGTGGGCAGTGATTCCTCTTCGTCTCCCTCATCGTCGTCCATACCGTCGATGTCTTCGGAGTCGAAGTCGAGCATGTCGGTTAAGTCATCGATAGTGGCTACTAAGTGGGTGGAGGGTGGGCCGCGAATTTCTTTGTCGTCCGCATCCCAGTCCGGCCGGACATAGTTCAGCCAGGATCCTCCTGACAAGGAGAGAGACCTTAATGAGTTCAGTATGTCGCCGAAGGGCGAGTGCTGAAAGATATCTGCGGAGGTAAACTCCATGATCGGCGCCCGATCGGATTCGATAGGAACGGGCGCAGGCGGTTCGGAGTCCGTGGCCGGAGAAAGATCCGGCAGTTTAACAATACGGCTCTCGTGCAAGGTAAGGTCGATGTTCGGCTCGATCGCCGATGAGGGTAAGGCCTCCGTGGCGGGGTCCATCCACCCGTCCATGGACGGCGCAACTGGCTCCGAATTGAGGGTCGGAGCGGCTACCGGTGCGATCTCCTGAACACTGTCGGGTGGTAGAGCTAAATCGTACTCATCATGACCGCGTGACGCACAAGGCAGAGGCTCGAATCCGTCGAAGATCAAGTCTCCGCGGATATCGGCCGTGTAGTTTAAGCTTCCAAACCTGACCTGATGGCCAGGGGCGTAGCTTTCAATCTGCTCCAGATGGCCAAGCGAATTGGCCCGGAGTGCAAAGACGCCGAATACAAAAATCTGTCCGGGGAGAAAAGTCTCACCCTGGACTGCTCGCTAACGATGATAGAAGGATCCATCAAGCCTAACGGCGACGACACAGAGGAACTCTCAATGAAAGCACCAATGTCGGTGTCAAAACCGGCGGATCTCAGGTAGGGGGTCCCGAACTATGCGTCTAAGGCGGATGGTAACAGGAGGCAGGGGACACGAAGTTTTACCCAGGTTCGGGCCCTCTTGATGGAGGTAAAACCCTACGTCCTGCTTGATTAATATTGATGATATGGGTAGTACAAGAGTAGATCTACCACGAGATCAGAGAGGCTAACCCTAGAAGCTAGCCTATGGTATGATTGTATGTTATTGTTGTGTCCTACGGACTAAAACCCTCCGGTTTATATAGACACCGGAGAGGGTTAGGGTTACACAAGGTCGGTTACAAAGGAGGAGATATCCATATCCGTACTGCCTAGCTTGCCTTCCATGCCAAGTAGAGTCCCATCCGGACACGAGACGAAGTCTTCAATCTTGTATCTTCATAGTCCAACAGTCCAGCCAAAGGATATAGTCCAGCTGTCTGGAGACCCCCTAATCCAGGACTCCCTCAGTAGCCCTTGAACCAGGCTTCAATGACGATGAGTCTGGCGCGCAGTATTGTCTTCGGCATTGCAAGGCGGGTTCCTCCTCCGAATACACCACGAAAGAATTTGAATACAAGGATAGTGTCCGACCCTGCAAAATAAGTTCCACATACCACCGTAGAGAGAATAATATTTCCACAAATCTAATTTGCTGACTTGTTTTGGCAACACGACATTATGTCATGGCCCGGTGATTATTCGAACCGTTTCCTTTAACTAGCCCCGCACATAACGCGAGGCAGTTTTTTGACACGTCTTGTCAAAGCAGAGATCGTGTCCCCTTATCGCGGGATTCTCATCAATACGGGTGTGGGTAACCCAACCGCGCCATCGATTACGGCACTTGGGGAATAAGCGAGTTTTACCAGGCTAGTGGGGACGCTTAGTTTCGCCCGCCCATATAAAGGGATAAGGATTCACCTTTTCATCCACGCCTTCTTCCTCCTTTGCTCATCCATTTTCGCACACTCGAGCTCCAGCGCCCAAGTCCGCACTTCCCACCTCAACCTTCTCCAACCATGTCCAGAGCGGGAGGCAGGTGGATGGTCTCCTCCGTCATGGAGGGACACATCAAGAAGCTGAGGAGAGCCGGATACCTGCCCGACGACATCGCGCACCGGCTCCCAGATGAGGGGCAGCTCATCCCCACCCCCAGGCCCCATGAGAGGGTAGTGTTCCTTACCCATTTCCTCTGTGGACTGGGATTCCCTCTCCACCCATTCGTCCTGGGGCTCATGTTCTACTACGGCCTGGATTTCCACGATCTGGCCCCGAACTTCATCCTCAACATCTCGGCGTTTATCGTCGTGTGCGAGGCCTTCCTCCGCATCAAGCCCCACTTCGGCTTATGGCTGAAGACCTTCAATGTCAAGCCGAAGGTAGTGGGCGGCCGCCAGGAGGAGTGTGGAGGCGCCATGGTGGGTAAGATGCCCAACGTTACATGGCTCGAGGGCTCCTTCATGGATACTATAAAGGGGTGGCAATCGGGGTGGTTCTACATCACCGAGCCGCGTGACCCTGTATGGGCAGTGGCCCCCGAGTTCCGATCTGGCATCCCCACACGGCTCACCTCCTGGAAAGAGAAGGGCCTATCCTGGGGTAGTTCGGGAGAGCTGACCGGACTCCAAACATGTATTCAAAACATGGTGAACAAGAAGCTCAAACTCGTCAATGTAGTCCAGGTCATGCTCATTCGCCGGATCCTCCCGTGTCAACAACGGGCCTTCAACTTGTGGGAGTTCGACCCGGCCCAGCACCAAACTCTGAACAGGCTCTTCGATACAACACACGAGGATGCCTGGAAGGTGCTATTCAAGGGCGCCGAGGTTCCTCCTCCTACTACCGAGGATCACGGATTCTGCACGAAGCGCCAAGCCAGCGCGGTAAGCTGTTTTACCTCTTAAATGATACTTGTTTTTCATAGTTTGACTCTATGCGGGATCTAAGCTCCCGTTCCTTTGACAGGACTGGCAGGAAACGGCCAGACAGATCGACTGTCCGGCTCCTTTGCCCGAAGGCCCAGAAAACGCTCTCCTGACGGAGATGCTGACTCCGGCTCCTTACAAGGTGCCAGAGAAGACCAAGAAGGCCAAGGGAACCCGAAAGAGTTCCCGACGCCAGGGTTTATCGGACTTATCGTCCGATAACTCCGCGGCGCACTCCTCCCCCAAAGACGAGGAGGAATATGAAGACACTCCCCCTCCAGTCAGGGGAGACAAGAAAAGGAAGGCCGCCCCAACTGGGGGGGGGGGGCGAAGGGTCCAAGAAGGGAAGGACTCTCCTTCTGGACTACTCTACCACCGCCGCCGAAGGCGAAGATGAGTGGCTGCCCAGGGCCAAGCCCCTGGGGAAATCGTAAGTATTTGGATACCAGAGTAACTCATAGCATTCCTTTGTCACACTGCTTCTCCTAACGCCGAATTATGACTATGCCGACCGCCACGAGCCCGTATCGACGTATCGTCGGACGGCTCCCTGGGCTTGTCGGATATGGATAGCGATCGACTTCCGACCGCCACCTCCCCTTGCCATACGGACAACGTCGAGGTATTGTCTCAAGAGGCACCGGGTCGGGGGGAGACAGCCCCGGAGGCGCCTCAAGGCGACCTTCCGGACTCCGGGAGTAGAGGGGACCAGGCCCCCGAGGGCTCCGAGTTTGGCCCTCAGCCGAATACCGCGCCCGAACCTCCAGCGGTTCCGGATTCGGGTAGGCAGCCTCCTTCTAAGAGGGGCAAGACGCCTGTACCGGTGACCTCTGTCCATCCAGAGGCACCGGACAATCTGCTGGGAGCGCTTCGCAGCGCTTCCATCGACGAGGAGCACCGCACTATTATGAGTGCGGTGGTCCAGAAGGTTCAGTCCGCCAAGAGCGGACTGACTGAAGCCTGTGCCAGCCTTCTAACAGGCTTTGAGGTAAGTGTTAAAATATAGGAAAAATATTACCGCATAGACAGTAGCCCCTGATGCTCTGTTCGGTGTTCACAAAGAAAAGCCGAACAGAGGATCAAACAATATCGCAGGAGTCTAATATAAGTATGTCAATATGCGTATGCAGGCTTCGCTGCTGGCCTCGGCCGCACTGGCTGTGGAGGGCGCCACGCTGAAGCAGGACCTCGAGGGGTCCAAGAAAGAGCTCGGCCTTGCCAAGAGGCAGCTCGAGGAGAACAAGGGTAAGTAATCCACTGTCTATAGATATGTATATATAAAAGAAGAAGTGATTGCAAAATGACAGGATCATTGTATATTTGCCAGGGGCCACGATCGAGGTGGCAACCCTGAAACAAGTGCTATCCAAGGCCGAAGACAAAGCGGCCAAGGAGCGCACCGAGCGGGAAAGGCAAGAGGCTCAGGTGGGCGAGGTGCAGCAAGAGCTCCAGGCTCTCGTGACAAAGCACGAGGCGTTGGAGCTTGACTCGAAGACGCGAGAGTCTGAGCTTGCCGCGGCCCTCGAGAGCACAAAGAGTGCCAAGGCCGAAGCCCAAAAGGCCCTCCAGGAGATTGACGCGATGAAGAAAATAGCGGCGGGTAAGGCATTCTATATGCAAAGCAAGCATGTGAAAGTAAATTACCTATTACTTACCCGAATCTGGAGCTCTCCAGGAGCATTCGCAGATTTGCCCCGCAGTGTGTCAGATGCCGCACAGTTTTACCAGGCCGAGGAGGGAAGCTCAACGGAGAAGCTGTTCTGGTCTCAGTATACTGGGACCGAACACCCGATGCCTATGAGCGACCAGCTGAAGCAGCTGGTCGAGCTACACAAGGCGGCCGAACAGGCCATGAAGGGCCTTATAGTCCGGCTATGGCCTAGCGACACCCTTCCGAACAGCTACTTTGGCCTGGTGAGGCGGCTTGTGGATGCCTGCCCATGGCTGGAAGTCGTCAAGCGGTCCGTCTGCATTGAAGGTGCACGCCAGGCTTTCGCCCGTGTGAAGGTGCAATAGGCCAAGCTAGACGTCGTGAAGCTGATCAAGGAAGGACCGCCGCAGGGCAAGGAGCATCGCACCCCCGAAATTTATTATGAGGGTGTCCTGAAGGGTGCCCTTCTTGTAGCGGACGAATGTTCCAAGGATGTACTATTTGAGTAAACTTGCTCGTGTGATCCTGTATGATGAAAACTTGTTTCATATGCGCTATGCAACGCTTGTTTGAATTTAAAATATTACCTTCTGTTTGGCTGTTTATCCAATCTGAGAGATGGCTAGTCCTCGGCTTCTGCCCCCATGCCACGAGTGCTGGGGTGTTCGGGATAAACCTGAGCACTCTTGTTCCCATTTTTGGGTCCTTCGAGGGAGGTGCTCAGCACAACGAACAAGGCAACCGGACTAATAATGCTTTATCACTCTCACTTAGCCATAGAATTCTATAATTTTAAATTTCGGCGAAGCCCCTGGTATTCGGAAGGCCGAATTCGGGGCGCGATACACGCCTTTAAGCCGGACAGGACCGACTCCTCGCTCTAAGCGGCATAAGTCTTTAGGGACTCGAAACCTCGCCGAACAGCGACCAGTCTCTCGCCTTATCATGACAGTCAGTTTTAGCTTTCTCTACTGAGGTGCTTAGCCCAGCAGAACCGGGGCACAATCGCAGTAGTTCTCCTAGCGCTACCTTAGCTGATAGAGCGGAACGTAAGGTACCAAAACATAGGAGCCGGGCAAACCCAACATTTGACCAAAGTCATGATTCGGAGCTGATGCATATAATGCTATAAGTTCGGGGTGCCGCACTTGTGAAAGTGTTCGGACTTCTCACACCGCATTGTGGGGTACTTAAGCCCCTGGTGTATTGGTCGTACCAAAGTGTACGGTTGCAAGGCGTCATTAAGGAACACACATATATATATAAAAGAAGAATGCAATAATAGTCTTAATGCTATGCATTGTTTATTCAAAAAGGTGCGTTAAAGCAGAATGATACAGATAGTGCGATAAGCAAAAAGTAGGACTATGTCCTTTCCAAGGGCAAGCTGAGGAATAGTATTAAAGTAAATATTTCACTCGTTATCGTAATCCACCTGGGAGTTTCATGGTATGACGTAGCTTTCT
This sequence comes from Triticum urartu, assembly GCF_056163025.1. Lineage (NCBI taxonomy): Eukaryota > Viridiplantae > Streptophyta > Magnoliopsida > Poales > Poaceae > Triticum > Triticum urartu. The sequence continues at coordinate 390,422,020 of NC_141878.1, read as the reverse complement.
GCCTCTCTTGGTTGCTGCATCATGTGTTCGACAATCATGCTGCCGGACAAAGTTTCCAGAGATTAAAGTCCTGAAAGAGAAAAAATAACAAAGCGAGAATCCCCTAGTGCGGTTTAGGCCATGTTTTGGAGCGTGCCGTAGTTGTGACCCCTCCCTGCCTATGCCCATGGTATTTTTAATGCGTAATTATGTACGCGTGGCACGAATTTTGCCGTTTGGCTTGGGCCGGGGTGGGGGCCGCATTGCTACGCGAGCTCAGACCGTGCCAGGCGGTCTAGTTGCCGATTACTCCGAGCGCGTTTGAAGGTGTCCGGGTCTTGAAATGCCTAACTAGTGGATTGCCTTGAGAGGCTGCTTTGCGCTTCTGCTGCAAGGGCCGCGGTGTGCTCCTCCATGCGGAGAGAGTGCTCTGTGTTTCCGTTAACTGTGATGACCCCCCGGGGTCCTGGCATCTTGAGCTTGAGGTATGCATAATGCAGTACCGCATTAAATCTCGCAAATGCGGTTCGCCCGAGCAGTGCATGATAACCACTGCGGAACGGGACTATATCGAAGATTAATTCTTTGCTTCGGAAGTTATCCGGGGATCTGAAGACCACTTCCATTGTAATTGAGCCTGTGCAATGGGCCTCTACACCTGGAATGACGCCTTTAAAGGTCGTTTCTGTGGGTTTGATCCTTGAGGGGTCTATACCCATTTTGCGCATTGTGTCCTGATAAAGCAGGTTCATGCTACTGCCACCATCCATAAGGACTCGAGTGAGGTGAAATCCGTCAATGATTGGGTCTAGGACCAGTGCGGCGAATCCGCCATGATGGATACTAGTGGGGCGGTCCCTGCGATCGAAGGTGATCGGACAGGAGGACCATGGGTTGAACTTTGGGGCGACTGGCTCCAATGCATATACGTCCCTGAGCGCACGCTTCCGCTCCCTCTTGGGGATGTGGGTTGCATATATCATGTTTCACCGTCCGCACTTGTGGGGGGAACCTCTTCTATCCTCCGGTGTTCGGCTGCCGGGGCTCTTCCTCGTCATCGCTATGTGGCCCCTTATCTTTGTCTTCGGCAATTAACTTGCCGGCCTGCTTGAACACCCAACAATCCCTGTTGGTGTGGTTGGCTGGCTTGTCGGGGGTGCCGTGTATTTGACACGAGCGATCGAGTATACGGTCCAAACTGGATGGGCCCGGAGTGGTTCTTTTGAATGGCTTTTTCCACTGACCGGGTTTAGAGCCTTTGAATCCGGCATTGATTGCCGTATCTTCAGTATTATCGCTGTTAATGCGGCGCTTATGTTTGTTGCAACGTGACCTGCTATTGCCGTCCTTGGTATCCGAAGTACCATGGTTCTTTGACATGTTGTTACTGCGAGCCAGCCTGCTGTCTTCTCCCGCACAAAAGCGGGTCATGAGTGTCGTGAGGGCTGCCATAGATTTCGGCTTTTCCTGACCAAGGTGCTGGGCTAGCCACTCGTCGCGAATGTTGTGTTTGAAAGCTGCTAAGGCCTCTGCATCCGGACAATCGACGATTTGATTTTTCTTTGTTAGGAACCGAGTACAGAATTGCCTGGCCGATTCTTCTGACTGCTGAATTATGTGGCTCAAGTCATCGGCATCTGGTGGTCGCACATAAGTGCCCTGAAAGTTGTCGAGGAATGCGGCTTCCAGATCTTCCCAACAGCTGATGGACTCTGCTGGCAGGCTGTTAAGCCAATGCCGCGCTGGTCCTTTGAGCTTTAGTGGGAGGTATTTGATGGCGTGTAAGTCATCACCGCGGGCCATGTGGATGTGGAGGAGGTAATCCTTGATCCATACTGCAGGATCTGTTGTGCCGTCGTATGATTCAATATTTACGGGTTTGAAACCCTCTGGGATTTGATGATCCATTACTTCATATGTGAAGCATAGGGGGTGTGCGGCGCCTCTGTATTGGGCTATATCATGACGCAGCTCGAATGGGTCTTGCCCGTTGTGTTCGGCCCGGCCGGATTTACTTTTACTATATCCGGCGTGACGTTTATCGTCTCGCATAGTGGCGCGCCCTCATGATCCGTAGATCGATCTTGCATGCTTTGCTTTGTCCTCCAATACGTCTCGCAGGTCTGGTGTGTTTCCCCATGCTTTTTTACTTGAATGGCGTCGGGGTGCGGGTTGAGTTTTTTGGCTGGAATGCCTCTCTATCACGGCCACGAGGTGGCCGATCAGCCGCGTCATACGCTTCTTCCTCCAGTCGAGGTAGCAGCCTGCATTTTGGGTAACTCTTGGAGGGGCGCTCGAGTTTATATTCCTCGGCCGCGAGGACTTCAGTCCATCTGTCAGCTAGCAGATCTTGATCAGCTTGAAGCTGCTGCTGCTTTTTCTTAAGGCTATTTGCCGTGGCCATAAGCCGGCGCTTGAAGCGCTCTTGTTCGACGGGATCCTCTGGCATGGCGAATTCGTCATCGCCGAGGCTTGCCTCATCTTCGAAGGATGGCATGTAATTATCATCCTCCGCTTCTCCATCTGCCGCTCTCTCAGGAGGGCTGGCTCTTCCATCCTCCTGCTCTAACTCTTGCTGGAGGGGGTTATTGTTGTCTTCGGCACTATCCGGAGTGTTATTACCTCCTGTGCCGGTATCACCACTTTTGCTTTGGCGGGACTTAGAGCGGCGCCGCTGACATCGGCGTTTGGGTTGCTTCTTGGAGGGGTGATCCTCTGCTGTCTCGTCGCCATTGCCTTCTTTGGGTGTATCCACCATGTATATATCGTATGATGAGGTGGCTGTCCAGTGCCCTGTGGGCAGTGGTTCCTCTTCGTCTCCCGCATCGTCGTCCATACCGTCGATGTCTTCGGAGTCAAAGTCGAGCATGTCGGTTAAGTCATCGACAGTGGCTACTAAGTGGGTGGAGGGTGGGCCGCGAATTTCTTTGTCGTCCGCATCCCAGTCCGGCCGGACATAGTTCAGCCAGGATCCTCCTGACAAGGAGAGAGACCTTAATGAGTTCAGTATGTCGCCGAAGGGCGAGTGCTGAAAGATATCTGCGGAGGTAAACTCCATGATCGGCGCCCGATCGGATTCGATAGGAACGGGCGCAGGCGGTTCGGAGTCCGTGGCCGGAGAAAGATCCGGCAGTTTAACAATACGGCTCTCATGCAAGGTAAGGTCGATGTTCGGCTCGATCGCCGATGAGGGTAAGGCCTCCGTGGCGGGGTCCATCCACCCGTCCATGGACGGCGCAACTGGCTCCGAATTGAGGGTCGGAGCGGCTGCCGGTGCGATCTCCTGAACACTGTCGGATGGTAGAGCTAAATCGTACTCATCATGACCGCGTGACGCACAAGGCAGAGGCTCGAATCCGTCGAAGATCAAGTCTCCGCGGATATCGGCCGTGTAGTTTAAGATTCCAAACCTGACCTGATGGCCAAGGGCGTAGCTTTCAATCTGCTCCAGATGGCCAAGCGAATTGTCCTGCAGTGCAAAGCCACTGAATACAAAAATCTGTCCGGGGAGAAAAGTCTCACCCTGGACTGCATCGCTAACGATGATAGAAGGAGCCATCAAGCCTAACGGCGACGACACAGAGGAACTCTCAATGAAAGCACCAATGTCGGTGTCAAAACCGGCGGATCTCAGGTAGGGGGTCCCGAACTGTGCGTCTAAGGCGGATGGTAACAGGAGGCAGGGGACACGAAGTTTTACCCAGGTTCGGGCCCTCTTGATGGAGGTAAAACCCTACGTCCTGCTTGATTAATATTGATGATATGGGTAGTACAAGAGTAGATCTACCATGAGATCAGAGAGGCTAAACCCTAGAAGCTAGCCTATGGTATGATTGTATGTTATTGTTGTGTCCTACGGACTAAAACCCTCCGGTTTATATAGACACCGGAGAGGGTTAGGGTTACACAAGGTCGGTTACAAAGGAGGAGATATCCATATCCGTACTGCCTAGCTTGCCTTCCACGCCAAGTAGAGTCCCATCCGGACACGAGACGAAGTCTTCAATCTTGTATCTTCATAGTCCAACAGTCCGGCTGTCCGGAGACCCCCTAATCCAGGACTCCCTCACCAAGGCTCTCTTTCCTTACCGTGTTTCCTAGCAACAAAGTATTTCTTACCATAACGTTGATTCTTTGATGGTGGGTTATCAAGATCAACAGCAGGTTCAATTTCTATATCATTATCATTGCTAGGTTGAGCATCAACATGAACATTATCATTAACACTATCACTAGTTTCAGGGTCATTACCAGGTTGTGTTTCAGCATCAGAAATAGAAATATCATTTGGATTCTCAGGTGTTTCAGCAATAGGTTCACTAGAAGCATGCAGAGTCCTATCATTTTTCTTTTTCTTCCTTTTAGAAGGACTAGGTGCATCTGTATTATTTCTCTGAGAATCTTGCTCAATTCTCTTGGGGTGGCCTTCAGGATACAAAGGTTCCTGATTCATCTTACCAGTTCTAGTAGCCACTCTAATAGCATAATCATTATTCTTACTATTCAATTCATTGAGCAAATCATTTTGAGCTTTAAGTACTTGTTCTACTTGAGTGGTAACCATAGAAGCATGTTTACTAATAAGTTTAAGTTCACCTTTGACATTAGCCATATAATCACCCAAGTGTTCAAGCATATCAGCACTGCGTTTTAATTCTCTACCAAAATAAGCATTGAAGTCTTCTTGCTTAACCATAAATTTATCAAACTCATCTAAGCATGGGCTAGCAAACTTAGTAATGTGATTTCAACTTTATCATATCTATAGAGAGAGTTTACCTTTTCTACCTGTGTCAAGTTATCAAGACCATGTGTTTCTTCAATAGGAGATGGATTAAAATTATGCATTTCTTCGACAGGCGGTAAATTAAGACCATGTATTTCTTCAATAGGAGGTAAATTCTTAACATCTTTAGCTTTAATACCGTTTTCTTTCATGGATTTCTTTGCCTCTTGCATATCTTCAGGACTGAGAAATAGAACACCTCTTTTCTTCGGAGTTGGTTTAGGAATAGGCTCAGGAAGTGTCCAATTATTTTCATTAGTCAACATATTATTTAATAGAATTTCAGCTTAATCCGGTGTTCTTTCCCTGAAAACAGAACCAGCACAACTATCCAGGTAATCTCTGGAAGCATCAGTTAGTCCATTATAAAAGATATCAAGTATTCCATTTTTCTTAAGAGGATGATCAGGGAAAGCATTAAGTAATTGGAGAAGCCTCCCCCAAGCTTGTGGGAGACTCTCTTCTTCAAGTTGCACAAAATTATATATATCCCTTAAAGCAGCTTGTTTCTTATGAGCAGGGAAATATTTAGCAGAGAAGTAATAAATCATATCCTGGGGACTACGCACACAACCAGGATCAAGAGAATTAAACCATATCTTAGCATCACCCTTTAATGAGAACGGAAATATTTTAAGGATATAAAAGTAACGAGTTCTCTCATCATTAGTGAACAGGGTAGCTATATCATTTAATTTAGTAAGATGTGCCACAACAGTTTCAGATTCATAGCCATAAAAAGGATCAGATTCAACCAAAGTAATTATATCAGGATCAACAGATAATTCATAATCCTTATCAGTAACACAGATAGATGAAGTAGCAAAAGCAGGGTTAGGTTTCATTCTGGCATTAAGGGATTGCTTCTTCCATTTAGCTAATAACCTCTTTAGATCATATCTATCATTGCAAGCTAAAATAGCTCTAGTAGCTTCTTCATCCATAACATAACCCTCATGAACAACAGACAATTCATATTTATTAGGGGGGGAGTCTTCATCATCACTTTCATCAATATTATCAGTTTTAATAATTTCATTCTCTCTAGCCCTAGCAAGTTGTTCATCAAGAAATTCACCAAGTGGCATAGTAGTATCAAGCATAGAAGTAGTTTCATCATAAGCATCATCAATAATATGCGACATATCAGAATCAATAGCAGAAGCACGTTTAGGTGTCGCAAGCTTACTCAAAACAGAAGGTGAATCAAGTGCAGAGCTAGATGGCAGTTCCTTACCTCCCCTTGTAGTTGAGGGATAAATCTTGGTTTTTGGATCTATCAAGTTCTTCATAATGATAAGCAGATATAAATCCCAAGTGACTCAAAGAATAGAGCTATGCTCCCTGGCAACGGCGTCAGAAAATAGTCTTGATAACCCATAAGTATAGGGGATCACAACAGTTTTTGAGGGTAGAGTATTCAACCCAAATTTATTGATTCGACACAAGGGGAGCCAAAGAATATTCTCAAGTATTAGCAGCTGAGTTGTCAATTCAACCACACCTGGAAACTTAATATCTGCAGCAAGTATTTAGTAGCAAAGTAATATGATAGTAGTGGTAACGGTAGCAAAAGGTAATGATAACAAAATTAATGTTTTTGGTATTTTGTAGTGATTGTAACAATAACAACAGAAAAATAAATAAGCGAAGAACAATATATGGAAAGCTCGTAGGCAATGGATCAGTGATAGAGAATTATGCCGGATGCGGTTCATCATGTAACAGTCATAACCTAGGGTGACACAGAACTAGCTCCAATTCATCAATGTAATGTAGGCATGTATTCCGAATATAGTCATATGTGCTTATGGAAAAGAACTTGAATGACATCTTTTGTCCTACCCTCCCGTGGCAGCGGGGTCCTATTGGAAACTAAGGGATATTAAGGCATCCTTTTAATAGAGTACCAGACCAAAGCATTAACACATAGTGAATACATGAACTCCTCAAACTACGGTCATCACCGGGAGTGGTCCCGATTATTGTCACTTCGGGGTTGCCGGATCATAACACATAGTAGGTGACTATAGACTTGCAAGATAGGATCAAGAACTCACATATATTCATGAAAACATAATAGGTTCAGATCTGAAATCATGGCACTCGGGCCCTAGTGACAAGCATTAAGCATAGCAAAGTCATAGCAACATCAATCTCAGAACATAGTGGATACTAGGGATCAAACCCTAACAAAACTAACTCGATTACATGATAAATCTCATCCAACCCACCACCGTCCAGCAAGCCTATGATGGAATTACTCACGCACGGCGGTGAGCATCATGAAATTGGTGATGGAGGATGGTTGATGATGACGATGGCGACGGATTCCCCTCTCCGGAGCCCCGAACGGACTCCAGATCAGCCCTCCCGAGAGATTTTAGGGCTTGGCGGCGGCTCCATATCGTAAAACGCGATGAATCCTTCTTTTTGATTTTTTCTCCCCGAAAGTGAATATATAGAGTTGGAGTTGAGGTCGGAGGAGCTCCAGGGGGCCCACGAGGTAGGGGGCGCGCCCAGGGGGGCAGACGCGCCCCCACCCTTGTGGCTAGGGTATGGGCCCCCTGGTCTTGATCTTTTTCCAGGATTTTTTATTATTTCCAAAAATAGTCTCCGTAAAGTTTCAGGTCATTCCGAGAACTTTTGTTTCTGCACATAAATAACACCATGGCAATTCTGCTGAAAACAGCGTCAGTCCGGGTTAGTTCCATTCAAATCATGCAAGTTAGAGTCCAAAACAAGGGCAAAAGTGTTTGGAAAAGTAGATACGACGGAGACGTATCAGTAGGCGCGCCCCCACCCTCGTGGGCCCCATGGAGCTCCACCGACGTACTTCTTTCGCCTATATATACTCTTATACCCTAAAAACATCAGGGGAAGCCACGAACCCACTTTTCCACCGCCGCAACCTTCCGTACCCGTGAGATCCCATCTGAGGCCTTTTCCGGCGATCTGCCGGAGGGGGAATCGATCACGGAGGGCTTCTACATCAACACCATAGCCTCTCCGATGATGTGTGAGTAGTTTACCACAAACCTTCGGGTCCATAGTTATTAGCTAGATGGCTTCTTCTCTCTCTTTGGTTCTCAATACAAGGTTCTCCTCGATGCTCTTGGAGATCTATTCGATGTAGTACTTTTTGCGGTGTGTTTGCCGAGATCCGATGAATTGTGGATTTATGATCAAGTTTATCTATGAATAATATTTGGTTCTTCTCTGAATTCTTATATGCATGATTTGATATCTTTGCAAGTCTCTTCGAATTATCGGTTTAGTTTGGCCTACTAGATTGATCTTTCTTGCAATGGGAGAAGTGCTTAGCTTTGGGTTCAATCTTGCGGTGTCCTTTCCCAGTGGCAGTAGGGGCAGCAAGGCACGTATTGTATTGTTGCCATCGAGGATAAAAAGATGGGGTTTATATCATATTGCTTGAGTTTATCCCTCTACATCATGTCATCTTGCTTAAAGCGTTACTCTATTGTTATGAACTTAATACTCTAGATGCATGCTGGATAGCGGTCGATGTGTGGAGTAATATTAGTAGACGTTGAATCGTTTCGGTCTACTTAACACGGACGTGATGCCTATATTCATAATCATTGCCTAGATATTCTCATAACTATGCGCTCTTTTATCAATTGCTCAGCAGTAATTTGTTCACCCACCGTAATACATGCTATCATGAGAAGCCACTAGTGAAACCTATGCCCCCCGGGTCTCTTTCTTATTATATTGCATCTCTTTTTATTTACATCGCATCTCGTTTACTATTTTGCAATCTTTACTTCCCAATCTATACAACAAAAATATCAAAAATATTTATCTTATTATCTTTATCAGATCTCACTTCTGCGAGTGACCGTGAAGGGATTGACAACCCCTTTATCGCGTTGGTTGCAAGATTCTTGATTGTTTGTGCAGGTACTAGGTGACTTGCGTGTTATCTCCTACTGGATTGATACCTTGGTTCTCAAAAACTGAGGGTAATACTTATACTACTTTGCTGCATCACCCTTTCCTCTTTAAGGGAAACCAACACATGCTCAAGAGGTAGCAGGTTACAGGGACGAATGTAAGGGATCCAGACTGACCTAACCAAACATGGTGGCCAGCCCCCAAAGATAAAGCATGCCTTGTTAAATTATGAGACTCGACACTCGAGCTTCTAAATTCATATATGAAATTACACCTAGCAAAACGACAATGGTTTATTGGATAATTGCACCATAACTTGTTGTACCTCCTTGCTTGATATCGTCTATGACCACATTGCAATCTGAAGTAACATAGATCTAATGAACATATAGGTCGTCATCTAGTGGCAAAGCTTCCCTCACGCTAGAGCTTCCATAGTTGGATCCTCCATCCATACAAAAATATAGCACATGCCCCCAGAAAACCTTCAAGGTGGTCCCTGCATACTGCTCCAACGGCTCCAATCGATCTATTCCTTGCCAGTGATGCATCAACTTTTTTTTGCATAATCCATCAGGTAGAGCCTGATGACCCACAAGTATAGGGGATCTATTGTAACGCCCTCGATGCGGCTATATCTCCTATGTGTCGAAGCACGACTTAGAGGCATAACTGCATTGAAAGCAATGTCGCAAGTAAGGTAATCTTCACAACAACCCATGTAAATAGATAATAAGGGGAAAAGTACATAGTTGGCTTACACTCGCCACGTCACACAAAGTACATAAATAGCATTACAATCATCCAATACACTCATGGTCCGACTACGGTACCAAAATAAAAGATCAACCCCAACAAGCGACATGGTCCCGATCACCCCAACTGGGCACCACTACTGATCATCAGGGAAAGACACATAGTAACGGCGTGAGTCTTCGTCGAACTCCCACTTGAGATCAAGTGCATCATCTGGAACGGAATCATCGGGTCCTGCATCTGGTTTGGAAGTAAACTGTGAGCCACGGGGACTCAGCAATCTCGCACCCTCGTGATCAAGACTATTTAAGCTTATAGGTAAGGCAAGGTAATATGTGGAGCTGCAGCAAGCGACTAGCATATATGGTGGCTAACCTGTTCGCAAAAGAGAGCGAGAAGAGAAGGCAAAGAACGAACGAAGAACTACAGAACAACTTACGACAAACATAACTCCAACACCGTGTTCACTTCCCCGGACTCTGCCGAGAAGAGACCATCATGGTAACACGCGCAGTTGATTCATTTTAATTTAAGTTAATGTTCAAGTTATCTACAATCGGACATTAACAAATTCCCATCTGCCCATAACCGCGGGCACGGCTTTTGAAAGTTCAAATCCCTGCAGGGGAGTCCCAACTTAGCCCATCACAAGCTCTCACGGTCAACGAAGGATAAACCTTCTCCCGAGACGTTCCGATCAGACTCGGTATCCCGGTTCTACAAGACAACTTCGACAAAGATAAAACAAGTCCAGCAACACCGCCCGAATGTGCCGACAAATCCCGATAGGAGCTGCACATATCTCGTTCTCAGGGCACACTCAGATGAGACATTCTACGAGTAAAACCAAACCTCAAGTTGCCCCGAGGTGGCCCCGCAGTCTGCTCGGTCGGACCAACACTCAGAGGAGCACTGGCCCAGGGGGGTTTAAATAAATATGACCCTTGGGCTCCAGAAACCCAAGGGAAAAAGAGGCTAGGTGGAAAATGGTAAAACCAAGGTTGGGCATTGCTGGAGGAGTTTTATTTAAGGCGAACTGTCAAGGGGTTCCCATTATCACCCAACCGCGTAAGGAACGCAAAATCCGGGAACATAACACCGATATGACGGAAACTAGGGCGGCAAGAGTGGAACAAAACACTAGGCAAGAGGCCGAGCCTTCCACCCTTTACCAAGTATATAGATGCATTAATATAACAAGATAATATAGTGATATCCCAACAAATAAACAATGTTCCCACAAGGAACGATCTCCAATCTTCACCTGCAACTAGCAACGCTATAAGAGGGGCTGAGCAAAGCGGTAACATAGCCAATCAACGGTTTGCTAGGACATGGTGGGTTTGAGGTTTGACATGGCAATTTGGGAGGCATGATAAGCAAGTGGTAGGCATCGTAGCATAGGCATAGCAAAAGAGCGAGCATCTATCAAGCAAAGATAGAAGTGATTTCGAGGGTATGATCATCTTGCCTACAAAGTTGTCAGAGTTGACTTGATCCTCGTAAGCAAACTCAACGGGCTCCTCATTAGCGAACTCGTCTCCCGGCTCTACCCAAACAAGACAAACAAGCAAAAGTAACACAATCAACCACATGCAAAGCTCAAACAAATATGATGCAAACAAGGTATGCTATGCGGGATGCGATATGTGATGCATATGCAAAATTTGACAAGGAATGATTGGACCTGGCCTCAACTTGGAAATCCAAGATTGCCACTGGAAAGGTGAGGTGATTTCGGTTGAAATCTATATAAAGAACACCGGAATCAGATGCACGGTTTGGAAATGGCAAGCAAAACAAATATGTCACCGGTCTGCGATAAACAACAAGTAGCCATCTAAATACATCAAGATAAAATGCTACAACACTCAAACATGGAAACAAAATACATGGCAGGGATCCACTCATAATGCTTAATAAAAGATGAACACTGAGCTACGGCTAATTCATCCATTAACAGGTTCAAACAAGCATGGCAAAAATGCAAATGATAAACAGGTTTCAGACTTAGTGAAATTAACACAAGTCTAGAATTTCAGATCAGGTAGCACACTTTGGAGCAAGAAAACTATATGCTACAGGAACTAAACATGGCAAAGCAAGGCATGGCATGAAGCTACTCAAAGAGCTTAACAAAAATCCCTTAGTGACCTTGAGCCAAAAGGGATCAGAAAATACAATTGCAAGCATGTGAACATGGCAAAAACATAATCAGGTTACAGACTTAGTGAAAAACTGGAGCATGCAAATATGTTAACGAGTAGGCATGTTTACGAGCTCGATGCACTCACTACAGAGCAAGGCATGACAAACTAAGCATACACCCATCAAGAATACATAACATAGAAGCCATACATGGCAAGAACAACAACATAGCATGCACGGATCAACAACAACATCCTTGGCAAAATCGCTAACAAGTAGACAATCTGCCAGGAATTACGAAATAGCAAAAGTAGAGCTCGATTGACTCAAGCTAGGGTGCTCCATAATTGCAAACAAAGATATGGATGGATAGAGCACCATAATATTAACAAATCATCCTTACTAATCATCCTCAAAAGAGGCACGGATCACTAGGAAACAACATGAACATATGGCATATTGATAAAAACAGATCAAGGACTTGGTGAAATTCTAAGTCCCTGAAATCAGCATTAACGAATGCACTACTTTGCAAGCTTGTGCTAGTCACCAAACATATCACAAAAATACATGGATAGCACCTCTGTAAAGACGGCAAAGCATATAACAAAACTCATGTAGAACTCAGGAGCATATCATGCACACATTAATCATGGCAAAAATGACAAATAGCTATTTGATGCAGCAGATCTGACAATTATCTCAAATAGCTCTCTTCCAACAGCATTTCGGGCATCAAGATGAGCTCAAATGAAAATGATGCAATGAGATGAAATGATGTGCTCTCTGAGATGAACGCTACACGTGCAAAACGGAGTTACGGATGCAAAGTTACGGCATGCCGAAGAATGCTAAAAATATCTGGGAGTTAGACGAAAAAGTCAACCGGTTAGGGTTTACTGTAGCACCCGAACCGGATCTAGATCTGGCGCTCCCGCACTGTAGCAGCTCGGCGTCGGAGTCGTCGCGTGGGCGGCCAGAATTCTCACCGGAGCGGACGCCGGCGTGGAGGAGGAGGCCGGCCGGAGCTCGTCGGAGTCATGGTCGCGGTGGCCGGGTCGGCGGGGGCGGCGGCCGGCGTGAGGAGGCGACGCTCGATGGCCGGGAGGAGGCGCGGCGGCCGGGCGGCGGAGGCGGCGGTCGCCGGCGTCGAGGCACGCGAGGCGCACCGGGTGGCGGAGGGAGAGGACGCCCCGGGCGGCGGCGGGTGGCGACCCGGGCCGGGAGGGCCGCGCGCGGGCTCTCCGGGCCGGCGCGGTTGGTGGAGGCGGCGGCGACACGTGTCGCGACGGGAGTGGACGGCGGTAAAGCGTCCGGCGGCGGCGGACGTGTCCGCCCGCGTGGAGAGGAGCGGGGCTAGGGTTAGGGTAGGAAAGACCCGAGATTTTCGTGGAGGGATCTATATATAGGCATAGAGGGAGCTAGGAGAGTCCAAATGAGGTGCGGTTTTCGGCCACATGATCGTGATCTAACGCTCTAGATGATGGAGAGGGTTTTGGTGGGTTTTGGGCCAAATTGGAGGGGTGTTGGGCTGCAACACACACAAGGCCTTCTCGGTCCCTCGGTTAACCGTTGGAGTATCAAACGAAGTCCAAATGGCACGAAACTTGACATGCGGTCTACCGGTAGTAAACCAAGGCCGCGTGGCAAGTCTCGGTTAAATCCGGAAATGTTTAACCCCCACACACGAAAAGAAGGTAGAAAGGACCACCGGAGCAGATAGGAGCGCCAGAATGCAAAACGGACAACGGGGGAAAAGCTCGGATGCATGAGACGAACACGTATGCAAATGCAATGCACATGATGACATGATATGAGATACATGACAACGACCACAACACACGGAGACAAAAACCCGAAACCGAGGAAATAAAATAACTTAGCGCCGGAAACGGCAAGAGTTGGAGTACATATTGGGTAAGTTACATCCGGGGTGTTACATCTATAGTAGCCTTTTCGATGAGTAAGAGTGTCGAACCCAACGAGAAGCAGAAGAAAATGATAAGCAGTTTTCAGTAAGGTATTCTCTGCAAGCACTGAAATTATCGGTAACAGATAGTTTTGTGATAAGGTAATTTGTAACGAGTAGCAAGTAATAAAAGTAAATAAGGTGCAGCAAGATGGCCCAATCCTTTTTATAGCAAAGGACAAGCCTGGACAAACTCTTATATGAAGTAAAGAGCTCCCGAGGACACATGAGAACTATTGTCAAGCTAGTTTTCATCACGATCATATGATTCGCGTTCGGTACTTTGATAATTTAATATGTGGGTGGACCGGTGCTTGTGTGATGTCCTTACTTGGACAAGCATCCCACTATGATTAACCCCCATTGCAAGCATCCGCAACTACAACAGAAATGTTAAGGTAAACCTAACCATAGCATGAAACATATGGATCCAAATCAGCCCCTTACGAAGCAACGCATAAACTAGGGTTTAAGCTTCTGTCACTCTAGCAACCCATCATCTACTTATTACTTCCCAATGCCTCCCCCTAGGCCCAAACAATGGTGAAGTGTCATGTAGTCGACGTTCACATGACACCACTAGAGGGATGACAATATACATCTCATCAAAATATCGAACGAATACCAAATTCACATGATTACTAATAGCAAGACTTCTCCCATGTCCTCAGGAACAAACATAACTACTCACAAAGCATATTCATGTTCATAATCAGAGGGGTATTAATATGCATAATGGATCTGAACATATGATCTTCCACCAAGTAAACCAACTAGCATCAACTACAAGGAGTAATCAACACTACTAGCAACCCACAGGTACCAATCTGAGGTTTGGATACAAAGATTGGATACAAGAGATGAACTAGGGTTTGAGATGAGATGGTGCTGGTGAAGATGTTGATGGAGATTGACCCCCTCCCGATGAGAGGATCGTTGGTGATGATTTCCCCCTCCCGGAGGGAAGTTTCCCCGATAGAACAGCTCCGCCGGAGCCCTAGATTGGTTCCACCAAGGTTCCGCCTCGTGGCGGCGGAGTCTCGTCCCGAAAGTTTGCTTATGACTTTTTCCTCGACGAAAGACTCCATATAGCAGAAGGGGGCCCACGAGGCTCGTTGCCAGGGTGTGGACCCCCTCTGAAACTTCTGGCGCTCAGTATTTTTTATATATTTTGGAAATAGCTTTCATGAAGTTTCAGGACTTTTGGAGCTGTGCAGAATAGGTCTCTAATATTTGCTCCTTTTCCAGCCCAGAATCCCAGCTGCCGGCATTCTCCCTCTTCATGTAAACCTTGTAAAATAAGAAAGAATAGGCATAAGTATTGTGACATAATGTGTAATAACAACCCATAATGTAATAAATATCGATATAAAAGCATGATGCAAAATGGACGTATCAGAGCCAACCAATGGTTTGGTCGCGGAGGGGCTGATCTAGTGCTCGTTGAGACATGTTTCATACATAAACGAATTTATGAAACAGTGAGTCGATAACGGGTTTTGGAATATAACCTCGTGTATCGCCTTTCTTAACATGCTAAACAGCCAAAGTGTCACCGCCATTTTTATGAACTCATCATGTGGTATAGAACTGTGCAGCGTGAAGATCCAATTTTTTGCATCCAGGTCCTAATTAGGGCATATGTGTTCAACTAAATCTGTGGAGAAAAAGCCCAAGGGCTTCTGACCATGGAACAATCAAGGAATGCAAGTCCCCAAGTATCTTCAAATCCGCAGACGTCATACCGCACATGATGGCCATATTACGATGGTGAAGGAACTCGTTGGTCAGTATGGAGTGTTGCGCCAAACGCCACAAGAACACCCTGATTTTGCTTGGCACACAGATCTTCCATAAAGAAGTCCAACTGTTATTTTCTTGACCATGATGATCCATGTCGCCATTTCAGCCAGCTTTCTCTGCTCAACTTAGTATGCAAAATCATTCGATAAGCAGATTGAACTGAAAAGGCACCACGACTGTCCTTGCTCCAAGCCCAAAAATCATCCTACCCTTTTGGTGCATAGCGGGATCTTCAAAATCACTCCAACGTTTATGGGAATGAACACTGTCTTCATTACATCATCTCGCCGGGATGAAGAGGAGGCATCCATGGCAGGAAAAAGTGTAAGATGTTCATGCGTACATAGAGTGGAAACCGTCCACCAAAGGAAACAAACAAACGATGGGCCAACGAAAGAATCCCAGCATGCATTGTGCAGCGCTGCGGTGCGCGTTTCCTCTTTTTTCGTGTGTTATGCGCAAAATAGGATGTGTCCACAAATTTGATGGTGTGTGAAATTTCAGGAGCAGCCAAAATTGCGCGCATAGACTAGACTCGGTGGTGTCGCTTGGCTCGTCCACCGTAGTTCTGTTACTAAGGAAAACCACTTACAAAAAATGATTGCTCAGTCTCCATAGAGAAATCCGGCTACACGGATAGATTAAAAAGGAAAATATGTTCATGGATTTTAAAAGATGATCACAAACATTTCAAAATGTGCATGAATTTCAAAAATATTCATAAACTTAAAAAATACTCAAATTTTTAAAAGCTCAAGTAAAGATAAAATTAATGATGGATTTGAAAAATGTCAACAAATTTTGAAAATATTTATGTATCAACAACAGGGACATCCGAGAACAAAAGTCTTTATTTATTTTAAATTAAAAGGAAAGAAAAACACGAAAAAAACTACCAAGGAAACAAGAAGAAAACCAGTAGAATTTTTTTGCCCCTTAGAAAATCTGAATAATCGAAAACAATCTAGAAAAACCTGTTGTGTGATGTGAGAGTTGTAGAAAGCTTAAACGGGTCAAGGATCAACTCAAACCAAATGCGCGAATTCTCCGGAATGGTTTTTGCTCTTTGCTACAAGCGAAGAATATGAACTCTTTAAATTATCTGAAAAAGAAGATTGGTGTTTAAGGGCATCTCCAACTCCACTCGCGCTCGTGTTCGCGCTTGGCCCACACTTAAATGACCAAGGATCAAAGTAGACTGGAAGTGGATGAGAGAGTAGAAAAAAAATTAGTCCAACCCAGGCTAGACTAGCCTGTTGGCATTTTTTATAAAAGAAAACTTCGTGAGCACCAAGCGCTCGAGTCTAGACTTGAACACTAGTAGGCTGGCTGCAAACTCCTGCGCCTTGCCAATTGAGCTACGCTCCGTTCTCGATGAGAGAGTAGAAGAAAGAAGAAGGACTGAATGGATACATGGTCGCTCGCGTTCGCGCCCGATCCACGCGAGAGCGAATGCTTGTTGCAGCTGACATGTTACGGGATTCATGATCAAGATTGGTGAGTGCATTTAATGGTAGATAGGGCGTTCGGGTTGAGAGACTAAAAAACCAATGACATATATTTATCATTTATTATTATCAATTCTATTTTTTTGAACAAATTCGAATTATCACCATATAAAGCGCGAGTTTACAGTTGATCCCGAGCTCATATGCTCATGCATGAACAGTAAAATCAAAAAAATTCTGATTTTTTTTGTGATGAACATTGATGAATTTTCTAACCGCACGCAAAATTTCAGCAATAACCGTTGTTGATTTTTTTTTCAGACCTCCATGAATGTCATCTTGACCTAAAATTTTGCACGCAATTAGAACATTCATCACAAAAAATCAGAGTTTTTTGAATTTGTTTACGATTATTTTGGATTTTATTGTTCATGAGAGAGCATATGAACCTATCCCCCAGGGCTCCCGATTAGGATTTGGGCTATCCGTCTCGGGCTGGGCCACAACAATAACCGGGCGTGGCCCAACGGCAGTTTCCCGCACCGCCCAGCGAAATCCGACCGTTGCGCTCTCCTCGCCTTTTGCCCTCTTCCTTCCCACCGCGCCGCTCCCGCAGACCCTATCTAAGTTTTCCTCAATTCATTTGGCTCCAATCCATCCCCGAACAAGGCAAAACACGGACAAACCAAGAACAACAACTCCCCAGCGTCTCCGGCGAGGTACTCCTCCTTCTCCCCCCTCCTCCTCTCGCGTCCTGACCCAGGCTCTAAATCTCCCCTATACCTCCGCCGCCGCTTCCGCCTCTCACGCGCATCGCCGTTCGCGTTCTTTCCCCGCCGGGACACCGCGTTCCTGCTGTCTCCGCCCCCGTTCCGCAGCCTTTGGCCATAGGGTTTTGATTGAGGTATGCACGAGGCTGTTCTCATCCAGCGATTACTGAGGTCCCGCCAACCTTCGCGATTTCCGGGGTGCACCACCATCTAGATCCGCCCTGTCCATCCATCTGGTTCGCGTCTTCTTCCTTTTCTTGGGCGGGGTTATGAGCATCGACGCTTCTGTCTTCTGATCTGTTTTCTTGGACACGCCAAGCGTGGTCTTTCTGAACACGCCTTGCATATTTCACAGCGGAATTGCTGTTAACCTAAAATATATGTGAGATCTGGGTTTGCCTTTTCAAAACAACGTATTCTGATGTGTAAATCCTGCGCAAGCTGCAATTTCTACACCACACAACAGGGTAGGGAAGTCCTTGATTCATATCTGTGAGCGGAATCTTGGTTGCCTTCACAAAACAATAGCATTTATTTAAAATCATATGCTGATTGCAAGTTTATTTACAGCACAATAGCATTGAGAACTCGTTGTGTATTGCTTCTGTCGTCTGATTGATTTCCCTTCGCGCAGCAGCATTTAACTCCATCCAGGCTTTCGAGGTACAAGAAGAAAGGCTTCTGTTCGGCCATGGCTTTCCCAGCTCCAGCTGCTGTATTCCTTGATGAGAACCTGCCAATCCATAGAGGTGAGCCTTCTTTCGCTCGAAACTAATTCATGGTATGGAAGTTTCCTGTTGTAAGCGTCTGAAGTACTTGTTCCTGGTGGGCAGGCAAGAGGGCTGATGGGCTCAATGCCAGGCCACTGAAACCATCAGCAAAGCCATCAGCAAGGAAGGCTCTGCGGGATGTGTCCAACACCAGCAAGCCCCAAGCGCCTAGCATTCAAAAAGGCCACCCCTTGAAGGATAGGTCCGTCCTGAAAGACAAGTCTGCTCTTCGCAGCCAAGAAGCCATTAAGAAGAACCCACTGAGCAAGACTACAATCTATGCTGATGAAGCCACCAAAAAATGCCATGAATGGGCCAAGGGTGGGGTGGAGGGCACCCACTTCACTGGGAATGATGCTCAGAGGTTGGACAGTGACAAGATAGACAAACGTGAGAATTTGTGTCTTATAGTTTGCTTCATTTGCCTGTTCGTATGTCGGCGGACCTTTTCAATATGTGCATGTAACTGGTTATATCATGTCTGTGCAGGTGTCAAGAAGAAAGTGGAGAAAATAACGTCAGCATTGCATGATTGGTCAGATGTGATATTTGATCCTCTGCTGTTTCCAGCTAAGGTAAGCCACCCACATGCACTGTGTTTTTAAAACTCCTCCAGGTTATTTTGAATGTCTACATACTTCTGTACGCATTTCGCCAGTTCACACGTAAACATTCTGTTAGTATTGCTCTCTTGGTTCAATAGACTGCTAAATTTACATCCGGATTAACTAATTATGGTAACGTTGGCAAACAGGAATAATGTTTATCTCAGTATGCCTTACTTAGCTTTCTTTCATAACCGAATGCACTATATACCTACTGAACTTGCTATGCCTTTTACTATGACATAAGCATAGAAACAAAAATTACATGATTACTTGTTCCACTGTTTCTTTTAGCTAATGTTGGTACATAAATCAATGTGTATAAATTCATAAATGTGATCCTTTCATGCCTCTTGCATGGAGGAACTGTATCATGTCCTTTTACCACAAGAAATATTTGTCATTATTGATTGCTGCAAGCTTGTTCTTTTTATCTGTAGAAGCAATTAAGAAGTAGTAAAAATGTGGACTAGGCAACAAAGATGTACTCCCTCCATTCCAATGAATAAGGCGCACACACATTTCAATAATCAACTTTGACCAAAAATTAGACCAACAAAATGCATGTTATATGTGATAAAAGTTATGCCATTGGATTCATATTCAAAAGAACTTTCAATGGTATAATTTTTAAGTCACTAAAAAACATATTATTGCTGTAATTTACGGTCAAAGTTGGATTTCGAAAAGCATGGGCGCCTTATTCAATGAAATGGAGGGAATAAGTACTTATGGATGTTGCTTCTGAATTCATATAATTCTCTGTTGGATACTCCCCTTGCAGCACTCGACAACTAGCTATAGTTAAACTTGTGGATGATACCGCTGATAATTCTCAATCTGGATTTCCCTAAAATATTTGTTTAAGCTCTCAACCGCAGTTTTATCTGTTTTTTCTTTTGGAAAATTTGTTTATGTATATTAGAATCTTCAACTTTGCTAATTGCTAGTAGCACTGTAGGAATTTGTTTCCACTATGCTGTTGACGGGTGTCTTGTCCTGTTTCAGTTTATTTAATTTGAATTTACCCGCAATGATTATATGGATATGCATACTCATATTAAACAATTTTTATATATTATCTTCTTGCATCTGTTTTGTGTAAATAACACATGGCATGTATAAACTGTTGGAAGGGATGATCGAACAGAGAGGAAATATGCGTGAGAGAGACAAGTTTTGTGCAGTATAATCGTACTGCTTTTCTGTTCTTCTTCTCCTCTACTTATTCTTTGGCTACAAACTAACTTGAACTAAAAATGGGCGTTGGACCGAGTTTAACGGCCATGCCTCCCATAGCCACTCGTCCTTCAACCCTACATAGCCGCCCAACGACCATGCCATTGCCATACCATAGCGACTTGTCCTTCTCTCCCCTACATAGCCGCCACAATAACCTTGACTGTGTCATCCTACGGAGTGAACCGGCAGCCCTAGTTCTAAGGAAACAAAGCAAATACTTGGCCAAGACGTGCACATGCACACGTTACATGGCTCCTTATTCAGCTGACTGAAAATCAAACTAGCTAAGGATTATAGGCTAACATAAACCGACAGTCATTGCTTAGTCGTCTAGTATGTTCCCGTTCCTTAGTTTGCCTGGTATGTTCTTGTTGTCGGTCTTTACATGCTAATGAAGATATCCTTGTTTGTCATTTGCTCATGCTCCAGTGAACAACATTTGTTGTTTCTGTTCCTCTCTTTAATGCATTATGTTGATACCAGAAATGTAATATCTGTTTGTTGACGATTCAGACAGTTGCACCGTTTCATGAAGAAGTAAATGTGCTGGAACTGGAGCCTGAGATTCTTCCAGACATCAGTGGGCGTCTCTCGATTTCAGGTCTCTTTCTCCTCGGACATTCATAGGCTCACTCTAGTTCGTTTAACGTGTCGCATTACGTGGCAATCTGCAATTTTGTTTCAGTTTTCTCACATGTAACTTGCGTACATTTGCATCCAGGCGATAAGGCAAAGCTGACTGAAGATTCTTTTGATGAAGTTGAGCTTGATAGCTACTCATTCCTGGAGGACAAGCCTGTTGAGTTTCAGCTGAGAGACGAGTTAAGTCTTTATCCGTGGAGCCTGGAGTCAGTGAACTGAAGCTCTGCCCACCTGAAAAAACTTCAAACTCCACTGCTGTCACTGCCTTTGCAACACTGCTTGCTCAGGAGCAGTCGACTGAAGAATTAGAATGCTAGATGCTGCTGTTCTTTCCTCCCGTCTGTTGTGATGGGTGAACCTTCTACCGGGTTTCAGCGTTGCAGTGGAAGCAGCTTAGCTTCCTGTTTGTTTTGGCTGAGATGCTTTTTCAGTCAGTGATGTGTAAACGGTCGCATAAGATCGCTCCTCTATTGTGAACTGTGCGGGTTTGATCTCTGATTTTTCAGCTTGGTCATCAGTTAACTGTCTTTTGCCAAAATTGAAACTTTCATAACACATACACGGTTTTATGGAGGGTGGTTTTGGAATAGAACTTTGGTTTGTGCAAAGAAAGCATTTTGCTAAGTGGATAGATGAGTCAGCCAAAGTCACTTCATTCTTTATTAAAAGCAGAACGCATTAGCAGGTAAAGAATCTGCCTGTTTAGATAGTCATGACCAAGCTTCTCATTTCCTCAAATTGGAGCTTTGCCGTGCATTCACTAAGAGCCTAACCTTGTCCTATAACTCCTTAAACTTCCTCCCAAATCTTATTTTCTAAAAATTGAGCAGTTAAAAACTGGGCGCACCTAGTCCTTTCTCTATATTTAACTCCCTAATAACAGTTTTGTGACGGATTATTCCATACTTCAACACAAATATTTCAAACAATTGCACAATAATTTAAACAATTGAAACGCACCGCTTCCAACAATTCAGCTAAAAACCATAGTCTACCCAATCCAATAATTTAACTAAAAACATAATCTTAGTTCATCGAAAAGCCACCAAATCCAACAAGATCGAAAAACCACCACATGGCACATACTTCATCAAAAGCCACCATCAAACTCCACCAAAGATGACTGCCAAAGAGATTTCAATGTAGCCTATTACCTTGTGTATGCTACAATTTAAATATAAGGAATACACGTTGGAGGTAATCGTTTGTCTTTTGACGAAACGTAGACCTCACAGTAAGAGTGGTTAGTTTGCAAATGAGCAGTAGATCTCACCTCATTACCTTATGATTCAAATGGGGTTTTCTCCGGAAACGGGATGAGAACAATAAGGTGGTGAGATATAAAGCAAGATTCGTAGCACAAGGTTTCACGCAGAAACCCGGCATTGATTTCACTGAAACATATTCTCTAGTAATGAGTGGAACCACTTTCCGATATCTTATATCTTTGGCAGTGCAAAATCGTCTATCCATGCAGTTGATGTACGTCGTGACCGCATATCTTTACGGATCACTAGATTCAGACATATATATGAAGGTTCCTGACGAAATCTCTGTCCCGAATAAAAGTGCAAAACGCAACATGTATCGTGTAAAGCTGAATAAGTCATTATATGGCTTAAGGCAGTCGAGACGGATGTGCACTGGTACACGTCGGTGCTATACAAACGGTTTTTAACCCCTTTCCGCGACGTCATTTGGAACCGTCGCCAAGTGAGTGCGGGCGATAGGGGGTCCTTCCCACACGATCCAGAAACCGTCGAGATAGGGAGCCAAGATGCATATACAGTACTCCTACTCGTTCGGTATTCTGTGGTGCTACGTTTACGATGCGCGGCCCATCACAAACGGTTCACTATTATAAAATGTATATTATAAGCATACAAGCACACACATTCGCTTTTCCCAAACCGTATGCAATAACTAATTAAGAAGATTAACTAATTGCCGTACGAGTGTCGGACAGGATTATGAAACATCGGGCCGTCGTAACATCGTCATACACGACAACTAGCGCACACGCTATTCTGTGGTGCACCGTTTACGATGCATACTTCATCAGAAACAGTTCATGGTTGCGAATCGTGTACGATAAGGCAACTATCACAAACGTTTAGTTTGCCAGCATCGTTTGTGATATTGTTTGACATCGCACACGCTTTGCAAACGGCAACTGAGTGCATGCTTGCACACGTTTCGTCTCTGTGAACTGTGTCGGATTATGGTGTATATGGTAAACGTTTGTATTTTACCAATCGTGTGTGCCGTAACGACCTGGAGAGCGTAATTTAGTTCCTGCTATTTCAAATTGTACCGGATTTGAATTTGAATGTATGCTATAGCTTTATTCATATCCATCAGGTTTAAACAACCAATGCATTATTCGATTCATAGGTACATATGTTCAAGAATTACATAAGAACCAAATAAAGAATGATGAACCACATTTGTATACTTGTACTATTAAAGACGGTAAAGAAAGAGGTGAAATACATTCTGGTTGCTGAACAAGGTGAAGCGGAATGCCCATATTGTGCCCTCCTCCATGCAGAAGGCACGCGCGACTTTAGTCCAACCCCTTGTGATGGACGACCGTCCATCCTTCACGATCTTTATGAAAACATCTAGATAATCATCGTGTTCTAGTAAAAATACGTTAACCTTTGCATGCCCACCAATCATGTAGTTTGAGAGGTAATCTTGAGTAAACTACTTTGACAACCACTGCAAAGGAAAAAAATTCATATATTGTCATCTAACACAACTCATTATGGCAGTAAAAAGAAGGCTGCAGAGTTCTTACTTACCATCCTGCAGTTTGCTGTTGTCTTGGATAAAGTGTAAACAAATAGTTTAATTTCCATCTTTTGACCCATTTTACTAACAATCTTTTATCAACTTCCTCACTTGATGCTGGTTCATCGATATCTCATTGCCCCATACGCAGAAAGGGCCGAAGCACGGATCTTTACCAATGACATATGTACCTAAAAGCATCAAGTTAATATTAGAAGCTAAACAACAATTGCACAATGATGTAGTACAACACTATTTTATAATATCTTATAACATCCAATATACTCACATATTAGATGAATTAACATCTTATATTATGGGCCCTGAAGAAGTTTATTGCAGTCTTACAAATTATCGGCTGATTAACTACTGCTGTATCCATGGGTTAGAGTTAGTTTGAGCTAGTTCAAGCTCAAATAGACCTAAAGTATATCCAATACATACACCAAATTTTGGCATTTGGTATCCTAAGAGGTCATCTTTTGATCTTGTTGGCTATTCCGACTCGGACTATGCCGGAGACAAGGTTGATAGAAAGTCCACTTCGGGTACTTGTCAATTTCTTGGTAGATCTCTTGTGTCTTGGTCTTCTAAGAAACAAAACTCGGTATCCTTATCCACCGCCGAAGCAGAATACATTGCCACTGGTTCATGTTGTGCTCAATTACTTTGGATGAACCAAACTCTTAAAGATTATGGGATCAATGTGAAACATATTCCATTGCTTTGTGACAATGAGAGTGCTATTAAGATTGCTCACAATCCCGTGGAACATTCTCGAACTAAGCATATTGAAGTTCTTCATCATTTCATTCAAGATCATGTTGCTAAAGGGGACATTGATCTTTAGCATGTTCGTACCGATAAGCAATTGGCGGATATATTCACCAAACCTCTTGATGAGAAAGTCTTTTGCCGTTTGAGAGGTGAATTGAACATCATTGATGCTTCAAACTTGGAGTAGGAACTCCATTTGGATACATGCAAGGCATGAATCTCTAACAAATACTTGATATTTCTCTTATGATGATATTCATATGTCTTGGATATATTTGCACCCTTGCATATTATCTAACCCTTGTAGGTACTTGGATGAATGTAAATCTATGAGATAGCAACCCACTCACATCTTGAGCACTCCAAGTGGTGCTCCCAACCATTCTTGTGCTACATCAACCTTGAGCACCCCACGCAAGTTCAACTACATGATCAAGATCAACACCACCACCCAAGGTATGTCATTCCATCTTGGAGAAGCTTTACCTCAAGACATAGGTCAAAGCAACTCAACAAGATGTGAATACATCAAATGCTTAAACGAAAAATGGTAACCCCATTTTTGAGCTTAATCGATGAGTATGACTTACGATCAAGTGTTCTTACTTGACTCCTTAGTCAATATACTCTAACATAGGTGACTTTGTCACCGCCCAATTCTAGATGAAGTTCTCTAGTGTTTCCTTGAGTTTTTGCAAACTTCATCTAGATTTCCTTTTTCTTTGTTTGTTATGCATTCCCTGCATCCAATTCCTTGAAAATCCTTGTGAGATCTTTCTTGTCTAGTGAGCTGAGGTGACAAATGTTTTCTCTGTGATAAACTCGATCACACCGGTTTGTTGTTTTCGGCCCAACCGAGCTCTTTCGGTGCAAACGGAACACACCACTCGGTGCAACCGATTTCACTACAGGAAAGACAACTTGCCACCAGTTCTTGCATTCTTTTTGCTCGAGATCCACTCAATGATTCTTGTCCTCTTCCAGCATCACATTCGACTTGCTGCTTTGCTTTGTGACTCAAGGACTGAACCCATTTGTAACAAACATCCAGAAGAGCCCTTCTTGGAAATTGATGTCAAAGGGGGAGAGAGAGATCACATCAAAGCTTAATCATTTCTATAGGGGGAGAGAGAATACTCAGGGGAGAGTTCTTCAATGAGAAAGAAGTATCACATCAAAGACCCTGGATGCTTGGTGTTCAAGAGGAGAGAAGTTACATGTCTTTAAGAGGGGAAAGACATGTTCATATTTGATTGTTTGCATTTGCTCTTTTTTCTTTCGTTGCTCTGATTTTCTGTTCCCTATCTTCTCCCAGTATCCCAAGCAAGATTCAGGGGGAGCAAGACATCTAAGGGAAGGAAATCCTTGAATTCATTGCATATCTTTACCTTTGGTGACATGTCTATATCCAATAGAGTACTCAATACTCACTCTCTACATGTCATCCCAGTCTTGGTACTCTTGTGGTTTCTTTTTTTCTGGCTAGTAGATGTATCTGTGTTATCTAACCTTGTTTACTCAGGTTCTTTCCTACTAAGCCAACTCAAGACCACAAGGTAAGTATATGCATCACACTCATGTGCATGAGGACTTCTTGCTGATGTACATATTGTTTGCAAGAAAGACTCATGAGCATGTAGGTACATTTCCTATATTTACATCTTTTGCTTTGATGCATATAGCCAAGATACATGTAACACATTGCTTACTCTGTCATGCTATGCATTCACATGCTCTTATATTCCATATTTACATGATTGCATACATATAGGGGGAGCCTATGCATGTTACATGTCTTCCCAAAGCTTTTCCTGTTATTCTCTATATCTTTATCTAAAGCTTTGATGTATGTTGTCATCTGAGGGAGTCCTGGATTAGGGGGTGTTCGGATAGCCGAACTATACCTTCAGCCGGACTCCTGGACTATGAAGATACAAGATTGAAGACTCCGTCCCATGACCGGAAGGGACTTTCCTTGGCGTGGAAGGCAAGCTTGGCGATACGGATATTCAGATCTCCTACCATTGTAACCGACTCTATGTAACCCTAACCCTATCCGGTGTCTATATAAACCGGAGGGTTTTAGTCCGTAGGACAACATACACATCAACAATCATACCATAGGCTAGCTTCTAGGGTTTAGCCTCTCTGATCTTGTGGTAGATCTACTCTTGTACTACCCATATCATCAATATTAATCAAGCAGGACGTAGGGTTTTACCTCCATTGAGAGGGCCCGAACCTGGGTAAAACTTCGTGTCCCTTGCCTCATGTTACCATCCGGCCTAGACGCACAGTTCGGGACCCCCTACCCGAGATCCGCCGGTTTTGACACCGACATTGGTGTTTTCATTGAGAGTTCCTCTGTGTCGTCGCCGTCAGGCTCGATGGCTCCTACGATCATCGATAGCGATGCAGTCCAGGGTGAGACCTTCCTCCCCGGACAGATCTTCGTCTTCGGCGGCTTTGCACTGTGGGCCAATTCACTTGGCCACCTGGAGCAGATCGAAAGCTACACCCCTGGCCATCAGGTCAGATTTGGAAGTTTAAACTACACGACTGACATCCGCGGGGACTTGATCATCGACGGATTCGAGCCACTGCCGAGCGCGCCGCACTGTCCCGACGAGCATGATCTAGCTCTGCCACCGAACAGTGCCCTGGAGGCCGCACCCGCATCGGCTCCGATCCTTAATTCAGAGCCAACTGCGCCGATCGAGGATGGGCGGTTGGACGCCGCCTCGGGGGCTGCGATCCCAACGGCGATTGAGACGAACACCAGCCCCGCACTCCGCGAGACTCATGACTCCAAGGAGCAGGACCCCTTTCCGGACTCCGAACCCTCCGCGCCCCGGCCAATCGAATCCGATTCGGCGCCGATCATGGAGTTTACTACCGCGGACATCTTTCAGCACTCGCCTTTTGGCGATATTCTGAAATCACTAAAGTCTCTCTCTTTATCAGGAGAGCCCTGGCCGGATTGCGGCCAGCAAGGTGGGGATTCGGACGATGAAGAAATTCAAAGCCCACCCACCACCCACTTTGTAGCCACTGTTGACGATTTAACCGACATGCTCGACTTCAGCTCAGAAGACATCGACGGTATGGACGCCGATGAAGGAGACGGTGAAGAACCAGCGCCTATTGGGCCTTGGAACGCCACCTCGTCATATGACGTATACATGGTGGACGCACCAAAAGATGACGACGAGGAGCGGAAGGACGCACCGAAGGCTTGTTCCCTCGAAAAGCAGTCAAAGCGGCGACGCAAGTGCCGCCCCAAATCCTGCCTCGACAGAAATAACGATCACACAGACCCAGCATTGGAGCAGGGCGAACCGCTGCCGGACAACGGCAATCCGGATAATCAAACCGAAAAAACAAATCCTATCAAGGATAATGGTCCGGACGACATAACGTCGAACAGACACCTGGAGTAGCAGACTGCCCGTAAAAGGCTTGTTGCCACCGCGAGGAGTCTGAAAAAACAGAAGCAAAGGCTCAAGGTTGCGCAAGACACACTCCACATTAGATGGAGCAAAATACTCAACACAGCAGCGAGGTACGGCGATAATCGCCCCTCCAAGAGCTACCCAAAGCGGAAGCTGCTACCCGAATTCGATGAGGAGGCCGCAGACCCCCCACAACCAAATATCAAAGCAGCCACCTGGTCGGATAGACGACCCCTCTACCAACACAGAACGGCATACAACGCCGCTCACAATACAAAACACGACCCAGGCGAGGGTTCGTACCCAAAGGACGGTGCAACAAGATCCATCTATGGACCACGCAAGCGCCCCCCCAGCATACAATGCAACACAACAAGTATCCGAACAACGCGGCACACCCAGCTACAGGGGTGCCGCACACCCCTTGTGTTTCATCGATGAGGTGCTGGACCATGAATTTCCAGAGGGATTCAAACCCGTAAACATAGAGGCATACGACGGAACAACAGACCCTGGGGTTTGGATTGAGGACTATATCCTTCATATCCATATGGCTCGAGGAGATGATCTCCACGCAATCAAATACTTACCCCTCAAGCTCAAAGGGCCAGCTCGTCACTGGCTCAAAGGCCTCCCCGAAAGCTCCATTGGAAGCTGGGAAGAGCTCGAAGACGCCTTTCGGGCAAATTTTCAAGGGACTTATGTCCGACCTCCGGATGCGGATGATCTGAGCCATATAACTCAGCAGCCCGGAGATTCAGCCCGAAAGCTTTGGAATAGGTTTCTTACTAAAAAGAACCAGATTGTCGACTGTCCGGACGCCGAAGCCTTAGCGGCTTTCAAGCATAGCGTCCGTGACGAATGGCTCGCCAGACACCTCGGCCAAAATAAGCCGAGAACGATGGCCGCATTAACAAACCTCATGACCCGCTTTTGCGCGGGTGAGGACAGCTGGCTAGCCAGATGCAGCACCAGCAACCCCAATACATCAGAAGTTAGAGACGGAAACGGGAAATCACGGCGCAACAGCAATAACAAACGCCGGAATAAAGAAGACAGCACGAAGGGCATGGCAGTAAATGCCGGATTCAAAAGCTTTCGGCCAGGTCAAAAGCCACCCACTAAAGGCACCAGGGATGAACTATCCAACCTCAACAAAATTCTGGACCAAGTATGTCAGATCCATAGTACCCCGGGTAGACCTGCTAATCATACCCACAAAGAATGTTGGGTCTTCAAGCAGTCCGGCAAGCTCAATGCTGTACACAAGGGGAGGACACACCAAGTGAAGGCGAGGACGAGCCCCCCAAGCAAGACACAGGGGAACAAAAGAAATTCCCACTAGAAGTCAAAACAGTAAACATACTACACATGATCAAGGGAAAAAACAATGCGGCACCCCCAGGAAAATATACCCAAGTGCCTGTCACCTCGAAGTCCTGCCAATGGTCGTCTCAACTGATCACTTTCGACCATCGTGATTATCAGCAAGTATCCAACACGCAGGATGGGATGCCTTGGTATTAGACCCAGTAATTGGCGGATATCACTTCACATGAGTCTTGATGGACGGCGGCAGCAGCCTAAACCTAATATACCAGGATACAATCCGCGGGATGGGGTTAGACCCAACACAAATTCACCATAGCAATAGTACCTTTAAAGGAGTAACGCCAGGCCCAGGGGCTCGTTGTATGGGCTTCCTCCTACTACAAGTTATATTCGGCTCCCCCGATAACTTCCGCCGCGAGCATTTAACTTTCCACATCGCTCCGTTTCAAAGTGGCTATCAAGCACTGCTAGGACGCGAAGCTTTCGCTCGCTTTAATGCAATACCACACTATGCCTCCCTCACACTCAAGATGCTCGGTCCACGTGGCATCATTACAGTGCACGGAGATATCAAGCGCTCTCTGCGCGCCGAAGAGAGTGAGTCTGCCTTGGCAGTCGAACATTAAAGACGTCCGGACCAGCCATCGAGTCCGGCGCTGCTATTTACACCGAATAAGTGATCACACCCCTATTTGTCAATACAAGGGGCTCAACGCGCGCAGACAAGTGACAATTTCTTATCATCTTCAATTATACATGGTTTCTTTAAAAACTATCTTTTTGCACGACAACTCTTTCACTTAACTTCCTCTCTTTTACAGACGATCATCGTGCTACACCCGTCTAGGATACGGCACAACGGAGACACAGGCGCAGACGTGCAGCAGGGACCCACTCAAAGGATTCTTTTTAGATTAAGACCCTGCGTAAACCTTTTTTACTGTCTCTTGTTGATACATATCCACCGTTGTGAAGGATGCTGACGTCTTGGCATGTGGCCACGCCAGAACAATGCACGTACCTGGACACAAGGGGCTTCTTACAAAGGCCATTATTTAGGCCCGGTCTATACCACAAAGACCGAATACCTTAGGGAGTGTTCGGCGTCGCGAGTTTGGCCCTATATGCATCAGCTCCGAATCATTGTCTTTGGTCAAATGTTGGGTTTGCCCGGCTCCTGTGTTTTGGTGCCTTACGTTCCGCTTTACCGGCTAAGGTAGCACCAGGAGAACTACTGCGACTGTGCCCTGGTTCATCCGGACGAGCACCTCAGTAGAGAAAGCCGAAAACTGACTGTCATGATATAGTGTGAGACTGGTCAACCACTCGATGACCCGTGGGAATGTTAGAATTCCTCCGCCTTAATGAAGGGTCATTTTCCGGCCAGGCATATACGCACCCCGAGATCGGGAGAGTGCGGAACCACCAGGGGCTATCTAGTAGCCCCACTGTCAAACTCCTATGGCTAAGTGAAAGTGTTAAAGCATTATAGTCCGGTTGCCTCACTCGCTCCGCTATCACCTCCTTAATAGGACCAAGACGTTGGGTTAAGTGTGAACGCGTGTTTTTGCTAGCACCCCCGCATTATATGCGTGGGGGTTGAAATCGACGACTGCAATCTTTCAGGTTATACACACGTATACAAAAACGGCCGCCCAGGAGGCATCATATTACTTTCAGACAAAAGTATAAAAATAGCCTTATAAAACTCTATAAAAGCATTTCGCTTACAATGAGATTACATATCACTCAAAGATAATAATTTTTGAGCACTGGGTCTCTACCAAACGGGCACCCTCAAGAACTTCTTCAAAGTAGTGCTCAGCAGCCTTTCGACCTATGGCCGAATCCCGCGCTGCAACATTGGTAGCATCCATCTCCGCCCAGTATGCCTTGACACGGGCAAAGGCCATCCGTGCACCCTCTATGCACGCCGACCTCTTCATCGCATCAATGCGCGGCATCACATTGAGTAACTGATGCACCAAGCTGAAATAGTTGTTCGGTTTTGACCCTTCTGGCCATAACTGATCCACAACAGACCTCATGGAGAGTCCGGGCAACCTATTTAGTTCGGCCCATTCCGCTAATTGGTCAGTCAATGAAAGTGGACGCTCGGGAGTATGGAATTGTCTCCAAAACAGCTGGTCTACTCCACGGTCCGTCTGACCCTGGAAGTACTTGGCCGCATCGGCAGCGCTCGCCGCCAAATCCATATACACATCCTCCGAGCTCCACAGCCGATCCAGGGGGCATACCGTGGATCTCCGAACTTCCTCCGCAACATAAAAGATTTCCCAGCTACAATATCCTCGGCTTCCCGCAGCTCCTCCTTCTTTGCCCTCATAGCAGAGCGGAGGTCCTTTCTCGTCACAGCAGCCTTCTCAAGGTCCGATGCCTTTGCCTGGTTTTCCTTTTCAACAACCCGGCAACGGTCGGCGGCGGCTTTTAATTCTATGGCCATCTTGTCTCGGCTCTCGCCATGTGTGGCCTTCTCGGCTTGCAACTCTTCGGCCGCCTTTAAAGCAGCCGCATTACCCAACCTCACTTGTTCCTTGGCTCGGGCAAGTTCTGCCCGCAAGGCTTCAACAGTGGCAGCCCCATCTGCAGTCACAACATATTAAAGATACTGGCATCGTGCTACTCTTCCTATGTGACGTTCACCAGATAATGACACTTACCCTGTGCCTTGTCAAGCCTTTTGTTAACAAGCTCGATGTCGGCGTCTGCCGCATCCAACTGCCGTTCTAAATGGGCAAAGTCGCTAGTCCAGCTAGCCACTGGAGCTTCCATCACCTGCACATCGAGGCAGTATGGTTATTACCTGGGAATATGATCCTCCGTTCGTCGTCATTTCCGACGACAACCAGAGTCTCAGGGGCTACTATCTACACAGGGCACACCTAGTATGTGCAGGACTATCATACATTATTTTACGTACCTCAAAACCTGTCAGTAGACTCATAAAAGCTTCATGCAATCCGCTTTCGGCGGACAGTATTCTCTCCATCACCGTATCCATCAGCACACGGTGTTCATCTGAGATGGCCGCTCGCCCCACCAACTCCCTCAGCACATCCGATCACGCACTAGACGGTGCCGGACTCTTTTGTCTGCTCTTTTCGGGAGCCGGACACTGGGAGCTTTGGGGGTCAATGGGATTATCTTCTGGCCTCACCGGACTCGGAGAGGCCCTCCGCGACGACACTTCAGGGTCGCCCGCTTCCGGAGCGGAGGAGTCCGGAGGAGGCATTTCGCTCTCCATCATCTCTGGAAGAAGATCCCCCGAAGACGAGCTCATTTGAGAGGGGCTAAGGCCCGAACTGCTAAGATATATGCGATGTTATTTTCTTAGAAGAAAAAGATGGCATATCTATACTGTTAAAGTATTCCGGGTCACTTAAGACTCGCGGGAGAATCGATCCCCCCGCGGACTTTGTGCGGCAACAGCACCCCCCAAGGTAGGACCCTTGGTGGGAGACTTCTTCTCCCGTTTGGAAGCTTCGGCTTCCGAATCCCCGGGCTCAGTCCTTTTCCTCTTCCGGTCGTCTTCCTTCATGGAGACGCCCGCTCCCTCGATTAGAATGGGCAGCGTTGGGGGCCCGCGTCCGCCCTTACTGTCCTCCGCAGCATCTTCCTTCAAGGGCTCCGGGCAAGGTGCGATCTGGAGCATCTTTTCCAGGACCGGATTTTCCAAACCCTCAAGGAGGGGGGCCGAACACCGAATCAACTTTGCCTTTGCTAGCCAGTCCTGATCAAAAGGCAAACTCTCAGAAATAACTTCGTAACAAATGAGAGACAGTATGTTTGGCCGGAAGATGCCTTACCTGTTCGGCGGCGCGGTTACTACTCAGGCCCACGTCCTCGGTGATTTCCGGACACTCCACCTGAGGTCCGAAGAATGACTTGTACATCTCCTCGTGCGTCAGGCCGAGGAAATTTTGAATGGCGCATGGTCCCTCGGGATTAAACTCCCACAAGCGGAGAGGCCGGCATTTGCAAGGATGGACTTGGCGAACCAGCATAACTTGTGCTACCGCAACCAAACTGAAATCTCCGTTAAAGAGATCTTGAATGCGTCTTTGCAGTATAGGCACGTCCTTGGCCGGACCCCAGCTCAATCCTCTGCTAATCCATGACATCAGTTGTGGTGGAGGGCCCGGGCGGAAGACAGGGGCGGCCGCCCACTTGGCACTTCTAGGAGCCGTGATGTAGAACCACTCCTGTTGCCACAATTCAGACACCTCTGGAATGGAACCTTTGGGCCATGCAGCTCCCGTCATCTTGCGTATTGAGGCACCTCCACACTCCGCATGTTGCCCCTCGATCATCTTCGGTTTTACTTCAAAGGTCTTGAGCCATAGGCCAAAGTGAGGGGTAACCCGGAGGAAGGCCTCGCACACAACAATAAATGTCATGATATAAAGAAAGGAGTCCGGAGCTAGATCATGGAAATCTAGCCCGTAGTAAAACATCAAGCCCCTGACAAAAGGATCCAATGCAAGGCCTAGACCTCGGAGGAAGTGGGAGACGAACACGATGCTCTCGTTGGGTTCGGGGGAGGGGACGGCCTGCCCCCGGGGAGGCAACCGATGCAGAATCTCGGCGGTCAGATATCTGGCCTCCCTCAACTTTTTGACGTCTTCTTCCGTGACAGAAGAAGGCACCCATCGGCCTTGAAGGCTAGATCCGGACATGACTGAAGGTTCGGAGCACCTGACCTGAACTTTGGGCGTTTGAGCTTGAGGTGGGGGAAGGATTCGATTGAGCACGGGAGGGAAAAATAAAAGGTCTCGT
Source organism: Triticum urartu (assembly GCF_056163025.1). NCBI lineage: Eukaryota > Viridiplantae > Streptophyta > Magnoliopsida > Poales > Poaceae > Triticum > Triticum urartu. Next base: position 390,388,030 of record NC_141878.1, on the reverse strand, counting down.
CCCTTTATAAAGAGGGTGGATATCGAGCGTCCTCCCCGTGTCCGTTTGGACTTGCCTATGATCTAGGAGTCCTAGAAGCGGTTGGGTTACCCACGCCCGTATTGATGAGAATCCCAGAATAAGGGGACACGATCTCTGCTTTGACAAGACGTGCCAAGGAAACCGCCTCGCATAACGCGCTAAGATGGGACAGTAAAACTGTTCGAATAAAAGCTTGGCCGTGGTGTGATGTCACACTACGGAATACGTCAGCAGATTAAATTTGTGTAAATATTATTCTCTCTATGGCAATATGTGGAAACTTATTTTGCAGAGCCGGACACTATCTTTGTGTTCAAAATCTTCTATGAAGTACTTGGAGGTGGAACCCGCCTTGCAATGCCGAAGACAATCTGCGCGCCGGACTCGTCGTCATTGAAGCCTGGTTCAGGGGCTACTGAGGGAGTCCTGGATTAGGGGGTGTTCGGATAGCCGAACTATACCTTCAGCCGGACTCCTGGACTATGAAGATACAAGATTGAAGACTCTGTCCCATGACCGGAAGGGACTTTCCTTGGCATGGAAGGCAAGCTTGGCAATACGGATATTCAGATCTCCTACCATTGTAACTGACTCTATGTAACCCTAACCCTATCCGGTGTCTATATTAACCGGAGGGTTTTAGTCCGTAGGACAACATACACATCAACAATCATACCATAGGCTAGCTTCTAGGGTTTAGCCTCTCTGATCTCGTGGTAGATCTACTCTTGTACTACCCATATCATCAATATTAATCAAGCAGGACGTAGGGTTTTACCTCCATCGAGAGGGCCCGAACCTGGGTAAAACTTCGTGTCCCTTGCCTCCTGTTACCATCCGGCCTAGACGCACAGTTCGGGACCCCCTACCCGAGATCCACCGGTTTTGACACCGACATCATCAATTACCAAAAAGGGGGAGATTTAAAGCACAAGTGCTCCCCGGGTGATTTTGGTAATTAATTCAACATATCTCTTGTTGGACTAATACTTTCATCTAGCATATTTCAGATAAGTCCAACAGTGGAGTGGCATGGACTAGAGGATGTGGGACCCCTTCAAGATGATGAAGACAAATGATTGGCTCAAGCTCAAAGCTCAGGACTCTACATTTTTCATTTTAGTGATCCAAGATCACATTGAGTCCATAGGAAAGCCAATACCATTAAGAGGGGATGAGGTGTTGCTTAATGGCTTGCTTGCTCAAAGTGCTTAGTGATATGCTCCAAAGCCCTCAACCACTTTCTCATATCCACATTTGTCCCAAACCAAAAGTCAAACTCGGCCCACCGAAACTTTCTATCTAGCGCCATCGCGTTCTCTTGACATAGCCACTGCCAGAAATCCTAATCAATTCGGTCTCACCGATGGGATCTCGGTATCACCGAGATGCGCTTGCAAACTCTCTGTTGCCTATTGCATTAATTTCAGTCTCACTGAAACATGTCATCGGCCCCACCGAGTTTGCTTGGCCAACTCTCTGTTTAGCTTATTACCAAAATCGGTCCCACCGAATTTGTGTAATCGGTCCAACCGAGATGAGGCTTTACCCTAACCCTAGCACATCGGTCCCACCGAGTTGATCAAGTCGGTCCCACCGAAAACCCTAACAATCACATTATGAACTAAATCGGTCTGACCGAGTTGTATGACTCGGTCTCATCGAGTTTGGTGATTTGTGTGTAACGGTTAGATTTTGTGTGGAGGCTATATATACCCCTCCACCCACTCTTCATTCGTGGAGAGAGCCATCATAACATGCCTACATTTCCAACATACATTTTCTGAGAGAGAACCACCTACACTTGTGTTGAGGTCAAGATACTTCATTCCAACCACATAAATCTTGATCTCTAGCCTTCCCCAAGTTGCTTTCCACTCAAATCATCTTTCCACCAAATCCTATCCCATGAGAGAGAGTTGAGTGTTGGGGAGACTATCATTTGAAGCAAAAGAGCAAGGAGTTCATCATCAACACACCATTTGTTACCTCTTGGAGAGTGGTGTCTCCTAGATTGGTTAGGTGTCACTTGGGAGCCTCCGTCAAGATTGTGGAGTTGAACCAAGGAGTTTGTATGGGCAAGGAGATCGCCTACTTCGTGAAGATATACCCTAGGGAGGCAAGTCCTTCGTGGGCGATGACCATGGTGGGATATACAAGGTTGCTTCTTCGTGGACCCTTTGTGGGTGGAGTACTCCGCGGACTCGCGCAACCGTTACCCTTCGTGGGTTGAAGTCTCCATCAACGTGGATGTACGATAGCACCACCTGTGGGAACCACGCCAAAAATCTCCGTGTCTCCAATTGCGTTTGCACACTCCAATCCCATCCCCTTACATTCTTGCAACTTGCATGACTTACTTTCCGCTGCTCATATACTCTTGTCATGCTTGCTTGAGATGTATTGTGAATGTTCAAACTTGTGCCAAAACTCCACTTCAACCTAAAGAAATTGAAAACCGCAACTTTTCTTGATAAGAGTCTATTCACCCCCCTCTAGACACCTCTTCTCGATCCTACAGGCGGCTTCGCACTGTGGGCCAACTCGCTTGGCCATCTAGAGCAGATTGATAGCTACCGCCCCGGCCATCATGTCAGATTTGGAAGCTTGAACTACGTCGCAGACATCTGCGGAGACTTGATCTTCGACAGATTCAAGACCGCGGCGGTAGTCGCTCCCTGTCACCATGATAAACATGGCTTAAATCTGTCATCAAACTACACCCAGGAGATAGAACCTGCAACTGCTTCGGCTCTAGATCCGGAGCAGGTCACACTATCCGAGGATGGGAGGCTCAACCCCGCGATGGAGGCCGCAGACTCAGCGGCGTTGGAGCCGCACACAGACCCAACCTCAAGTGAGATCTTTGTTACTAGAACCTCAGACACGTTTCCGGCTACAGGTTTCAAAGCATGTGCGTCCGCGCATGAAGAGCTTGATCGGTCATCGATCGTTGAATTCAGCTCCACGGACATCTTCCGACACTCACCTTTAGGCGACGTGCTAAACTCATTAAAAACACTCTCCCTAGCGGGGGACTCACAACCGAATTATATCTGGTTTGAACTGGAGGCCGATGACGGAGAATTTCGCTTCCCACCCCCCGCCCACTTAATAGCCACTGTCGAAGACCTAATTGACATGCTCGATTATGGCTCCGACGACATCAGCGGTATGGACGACGATGCCGGAGAAGAAGAGGCACAAAACCCGCCGTTTACCGGATGCTGGACGGCCACTTCCTCATATGATGTATACATGGTGGATGCACCAAAAGAGAATAGCGGCGATGACAAGGAAGATCCGGTTGACGACAAACATCCCGAGATACAACCAAAGCGCCGGCGTCAGCGGCGCCGCTCTCAGTCACACCGCAGCAAAGACAACAACACCGACACAGGAGAAGATAACACTCCGGATGGTGCCGAAGACAATGAAGACCCCGTTCAGCCAACTTCTGAACAGGACGAACGGGAAGATGGGCGAGTCAGCACTGACGAACAGGCCGTACACGAAGACTTGGAGGATAATAATTACCTTCCGCTCTCCGAGGATGAGGCAAGCCTCGGCACCGAGGATTTCATCGTGCCCGAGGAGCCCCTAGAGCAGGAGCGCTTCAAGCGCCGGCTGATAGCCACTGCAAGGAGCCTGAAAAAGAAGCACCAACAGCTTCAAGCTGATCAAGATCTGCTCAATGACAGATGGACTAATGTCCGCGAAGCCGAAGAATACGGCCTCAAGCGACCACTCAAAAGTTACCCAAAGCGCAAATTATTACCTCAATTCGATGACGAGGCGTTGGAGCCCGTTCCATCAGTGCACAATACGGCCGACCGACCAACACGTGGTCGGGACAAAGCGGCAACCAAAGCCGAATACCAGCCTGTACCACCTCACCATAAAGACAGAGACAAAATTGCTCAGAGATACACATATGATCTCCGGCAGGGCCTGAAGAATAAAGCAAGTCCAGCCAGATCGATCTATGTATCACGGGGGCGTGCCCGGACGCGCGACGACGACTATCAAGCCGAACATGGCAAGTATAGTTATGTCCGAGCTGAAAATCGCAGATGGACTCCATCCGAGGTACGTCGCGACCTGGCCCGATATAGAGGCACTTCACATGCCCTCTGCTTCACTGATGAAGTAATGGAACATGAATTTCCAGAAGGGTTCAAACCCGTCAATATCGAATCATATGATGGAACCACAGATCCTGCGGTATGGATTGACGACTTTATCCTCCATATTCACATGGCGCGCGACGATGATCTTCATGCCATCAAATACCTACCCCTAAAACTTAAGGGGCCAGCTCGACACTGGCTGAACAGCCTGCCTGAAAACTCTATTGGCAGCTAGGAGGACTTGGAAGAAGCCTTCCTTGACAACTTCCAAGGTACATATGTTCTACCTCCGGAAGCCGATGACTTAAGTCACATAATCCAATAGCCCGGAGAGTCAGCCAGGAAATTCTGGACTAGATTCTTAACCAAAAAGAACCAGATCGTCGATTGTCCGGACACCGAAGCCTTGGCGGCATTTAAACATAGCATATGGGACGAATGGCTCGCTCGACACCTCGGCCAAGAAAAGCCGAAGTCCATGGAAGCCCTCACGGCACTCATGACCTGCTTTTGCGCGGGCGAAGATAGCTAGCTAGCCCGCAGTAATAACAATACAAGCGAACCTGGCACTTCGGAAGCCAGAAACAACAATGGTAAGCCCCGACGCAACAAACATAGACGTCGAGGCAACAGTGATAATACCGAGGACACGACGGTCAACGTCGGATTCAGTGGCTCCAAGTCCGGTCAGCTAAAGAAGCCATATAAAAGAAATAATCAGGGCCCTCCCAGCCTGGACCGCATACTCGATCACCCATGCCAGATCCATGGCACCCCTGATAAACCAGCCAATCATACCCACATGAGTTCTTGGGTCTTCAAACAAGCCGGCAAGTTAAATGCCGAAGACAAAGAGAAGGGGTAGTAAAGCGAGAACGACGAGGAGGAGCCCCGTCCACCGAACATAGGGGGACAGAAGAAGTTTCCTCCGTAAATCAAAATGGTGAACATGATAAGCGCAAACGCGTGCTTAGGGACGTCTATGCGATAGAGCCAGTCGCCCCAAAATTCAACCCATGGTCGTCATGCCCGATCACTTTCGTCATGGTGGGTTAGCTGCACTGGTCCTCGACCCAATAATTGATGGATTTCATCTCACACGAGTCCTCATGGACGGCGGCACTAGCCTCAACCTGCTTTACCAGGATACAGTGTGCAAAATGGGCATCGATCCATCAAGGATCAAGCCCACCAACACTACCTTTAAAGGAGTTATACCAGGTGTAGAGGCCCACTGCTCGAGCTCAATCACATTGGAGGTCATCTTCGGATCTCCGGACAACTTCCGAAGCGAGAAGTTAATCTTTGATATCGTCCCCTTCTGCAGTGGCTATCACGCTCCGCTCTGACGAACTGCGTTTGCCTGATTCAATGCGGTACCGCACTATGCTTATCTCAAGCTCAAGATGCCCGGACCACGCGGTGTCATAACAGTCAATGGAAATATGGAGCGCTCCCTCCGCACAGAGGAGCACACCGCTGCCCTGGCAGCAGAAGCACAAAGCAGCCTCCACAAGCAGAACCTTAATTCGGCAGCCATACTCCCGAACACTGTCAAACGAGTCCGGGCTACCACACGCCAGGACAGCCCATACTCAACTAGAAATTCGGCCTCCATCCCAGACCACACCAAGTGGCGGCATTCGCGCCGTGCGTACATAACTACGCACCCCAAATACCATGGGCTTAGACGGAGGCATACCTAGACTGTGATCCATAACAAGGCTCGACCTCCCCTGGACACACATACTTTCACTTTTTCTTTTTTCCTCTTCAAGTTTCCTTTCCGCAGGTCCCTCTCATCGGCCTCATAATTGGTCCTTTCGAAGAACGGACACACCAAGGTGGCAAGTAGCACATACGTGCGGGGGAATCTCTAGATGTCCCTCTTGGCGATCACTCTACCTGTTTTCAGGACCCGTACGCAGCTCCTCCTTGGTCTTGGCATGTTAAATAGCCACTGTTGCTTCTCGCACCCCTTTGATTTTTCATGTACGCTCTGACATGTTAATTAAAATTATAATAGAAACAGTTTGCAGCCCAACATATGTGGCACTAGCTTCTTCTTTACTTTTATTTTTTGCTATTTTAATTTGCACCCATACACCATAGTACGCCGTAATCCGCCAGGGGCTTTATGGCGCCCCACACTATGGCAACAAGTTCGAACACTTTACAGTATAGTTCGGCACGACGAATTTAGCATTGTATGCATTGGCTCTGAATCATGTCTTTGGTCAATAGTTGGGTTGCCCGGCTCCTATGCTTACTAGCTTATGTTCTGCCATATCAGCTAGGGTAGTAAAGGGAGAACTACTGTGATTGTGTCCCGGTTCATCTGGATGAGCACCTCAGTAGAGAAAGCCGAAAACTGACTGCCATGATGCGGCGTGAGCCGGTCAGCTCTTCGGAGGTTTCAAATCTTTAGCGATTTTCTCGCATTACACGACGAATCGGTTCTCATCTGATCAGGTGTTTCCAACACCCTAGTCTGGACACTAGGGGATGCGCCTATATTTTAATTGTCAAACTCCTATGGCTAAGTGAGGGTAATAAAGCCACATAGTCCGATTGCCTGGTTCGTTGTGCTAAACACCTCCTTTAAGGACCAAACTGTTGGATAAAGCGTGTTTACATTCATCCCCAACACCCCCGTACTACCTACGTGGGGGCTGAAGCCGACGACTGGCCAACTCTCAGATTTGATAAAAACGGCTGCACAGGAGGTAAATTTTTTAACTAAACAAAATAGCAAAGCATTATATTACATATCAAGCCTTGTTTTTATCATACAGGGCGGGATTACATGAATGTATTCATTCGAAAATTATGTCCTTACCACATTGCTCCACCACAATGCGGGATCCCTTCAGAACATCTTCAAAATACCGCTCAGGTGTGCGGTGCTCCTTGCCCGCAGGCGGTCCTTCGGTCGCGAGCTTGACGACATCCATCTTCGCCCATTGTATCTTGACACGGGCGAAGGCCATCCGCGCACCTTCTATGCAGACCGACCGCTTGATGGCATCAAGCCGCGGGCAGGCATTGACCAGCCGCTTCACGAGGCCGAAGTTGCTGCTGGGTATAGCTTCTGCAGGCCACAGTCGGATTATTAAATCCTTCATGGCTAGTTCGGCCACCCTATGCAGCTCGACCAACTGTTTTAGCTGGTCTCTAAAGGGCACCGGATGTTCTGGTGTAAGGTATTGCGACCAGAACAGCTTCTCTGTTGAGCTCCCCTCTTCGGCCCAGAAGAATTTCACAGCGTCAGAAACACTACGCGGCAAATCCGCGAACACCCCTGGAGAATTCCAAACCTGAGTCAGTAAGAGATACCTCGGGCTCACATACTTGCTTTGCATAATGAAAGCCTTACCCGCCGCAATCTTCTTGGCCTCCTGGATCTCCCAGAGGGCGCCTTGGGCTTCAGCTCGGGCCTCTTGTGCGCTTTGGCGGACCTTAGCAAGTTCGGACTCTTGGTACGCATTCTGGCGCTCCAGGGACTCGCATTCTTCACTGCGTCCTGGAGCTCCTGCTGGACCTCACCAACCTGGCCTCGTGCTTTTCTCGGGCGGTTTTTTCATTTACCGCTCTCTCCTCGGCCTCAGCCAGTGCCTTTTTGAGGGCCTCTACCTCAGTCGTCGACCCTAATAAATTTCATGAAACTGTGATCAACTCACATTATTCATCCCTTCCAGACATACACAATATCATTGCATACCTTGGGTATTCTCCAGCTGGTTTTTCGCATTGCCGAGCTCTTCCTCGGTCCATTCCAGCTCCCGCTTCAGTCCGGAGACTTCAGCAGCATGAGAAGTCGCGGCCAGCAGCGACGCCTGCTTATTCACAAAGACACGTATGATTAGTTTCCTACGAATAGATATTTGATCCTCTGTTCGGCTTTTCTTTCCATACACCGGACAGAGTCTCACGGGCTACTCTCTATACTATAACTTTCTTTTTACATAAATGCAGCGCTTACCTCAAAGCCTGTTAGAAGGCTCGCACAGGCTTTGGTCAGTCCGCTCTTCGCAGACTGAATCTTCTCAATCACCGCACCCATGAGGGCACGGTGTTCCTCAACAATGGAAGCGCTTCGCAGCACCTCCAGTAAGGTATCCGGCGCCTCTGGTTGGACAGAGGTCACCGGTGGAATAGGCACACCTCCTTATAATGAAGGAGGCTGCTGGCCGGATTCCAGAGCGGCATAGGTCTCCGAGACCGCATTCGGCTGGGGGCCGAATTGGACATAGCCCCCACCGCCGGTCTCCATGAGGATCTGCTCCCCCATGTGTTCCGCGGCCGAGGTCTCGCCCTCTAGCGTCGTCTTGACGACCTCCTGCGTCTCTCCCTGGCCGGGGGTCCTTCGGGACAACACCTCGGCGTCGTCCGTAGCCTTGGGAGAGGAGGCCGTGGGAAGGGACTCGCTGTCCATCACCTTCGGATCCAGCGAGTTCCCTGTAGACGAGGATCGCTCGAGGGCGGAACGAGCCGGATTGCAAATGCATGATTCAACATGTTAGAATTATGAGGTGAAAGAGGAGAATGCATGAATACTTCAGGGTCTTTGGATACTCACGATTCGGCCAGGGGCTTGTTTCGAGGGTGCCGCTCTGGGCTACTATCGACGTCCCATGCGGAGCTATCCGCGAGGGAAGCCTTTCCCTTCTTGGATGCCTCCGCCTCCAGATCTGTGGAGGCCACCCTCTTCTTCCCCCCCTCGGGGAGGGGGAAGTTGCTTTCTTCCTCCTCCTCGTCGTCTTCAGCGACAGAGTGTGTTTCGGCATCTTCGGACGCTGCGTCCGAAGTACCCTTGGGACGGAAGCCTCGTCTGGTCCCCTTGGCCTTCCTTTTGGCTTTCTTCTCCGGCGCCACATAGGGCTCCGGAACCAGCATCTTCGTCAAAGTGGGATGGCTGGTTCCTCGGGCAGCGGAGCCGAACATTGAATCCGTTCCGCCTTCTTCGTCCAATCCTGAAAAGGCAAAATAAGGAAATTGGGACATCCTCCTTAAACAAACCAGAAAGGGATAGACCTTGAAACTGGCGGGATCGGCCAGATCATGTCCACAGTCCTCGGTTGTCTCCGGCCACGTCTCGTTGGCCTTGAAGAGCACCTTCCAGATCTCCTCGTGCATAGTTCTGAAGACGTGTCGCAGGGTCTCGTGCTTGGCCGGATTAAACTCCCATAGATGGCAAGCCCGGTTCTGGAATGGAAGGATCCGGCGAATTAGCATCACCTGAATCACATCGACGAGCTTGACATTCTTGTCCATCATGCTCCTGATGCGCGTCTGAAGCGCAGTCAACTCATCCGACGAAGACCAATCCAGGCCCTTCTCCTGCCAGGAGGTAAGCCGCATTGGGCCCCGAACTTGAATTCGGGAGCCGTAGCCCAGGCAGCATCGCGGGGCTCAGTGACATAGAACCACAACTTCTGCCGCCCCTTGACGGTCTCCACGAACGTACCTTTGGGCCACGGGACATTGGACATCTTGCTCACCATGGCACCTCCGCACTCCGCGTGCTCGCCGCCCACTACCTTCGGCTTCACATTGAAGGTCTTCAGCCAGAGTCCTAAGTGGGGGGGGGACGCGAAGGAAGGCCTCACACACGATGATAAACGCCGAGATGGTGAGGAAGGAATTGGGGGCCAGATCATGGAAGTCCAGCCCATAGTAGAACATGAGTCCACGAACAAATGGGTGGAGAGGAAATCCCAGCCGGCGGACGAAATGAGGGATGAACATGACCCTCTCATGGGGCTCTGGAGTGGGGACGATCTGTCCCATAGCAGGAAACCGATGGGCAATTTTCCTGGACAAATATCCGGCCTCCCGAAGTTGGGTAATGTCTTTCTCCTTGACGGTAGAGGCCATCCACTTGCCCTGCGCTCCGGACATGGTTAGAGTGCTTTCTTGGGGGAGGAAAGATGAGAACTTGGGCGCTGGAGCTCGAGAGTGGGTAGACGGAAGGAGAGAAGGCGTGGGTAGAAGAGATAAATCCTTTTCTCTTTATAAAGACGGTGAATATCAAATGCCTCCCCACTTGCCGTGAAACTCGCCTATTCCCTAGGGACCGTGCATGCGGCACGGTTGGATTACCCATACCAGTACTGATGAGGTTCCCACAATAAGGGGACACGATCTCTACTTTGACAAGACATGCCAATAAAACCGCATCTCAAAATACGAAGCGGTAGACCGAAAAATGGTTCGAAATAATAATTGGGCAGAGACGTGATGTCACGTTACAAAAAGTTGTCAGCAGATGAGACTCGTGAAATATTATACTCTCTGCGGTGGTGTGTGGAACTTGTTTTGCAGATCCGGACACGGTCATTGTTCGAAGACTATATTCGTCGGAGTATTCGGAGAAGGAACCCGCCTTGTAATGCCGAAGACAATCTGCGCGCCGGACACCTCATCATTGAAGCCTGGTTCGGGGGCTACTAAGGGAGTCCTAGACTAGGGGGTCCTCAGATGTCCGGATTATGGTGCGTGGGTTGGACTGATGGGCTGTAAAGATATCGGACCGAAGATTATCTCCCGTGTCCGGACGGGACTCTCCTTGGCGTGGAAGGCAAGTTTGGCATCCCAATATGAAGATTACTTTCTCTATAACCGACTTTGTACAACCCTAGTCCCCTCCGGCGTCTATATAAACCGAAGGGCTTAGTCTGTAGAGACACAGAACAATCATAATTAGATAGGCTAGACTTCTAGGGTTTTAGCCATTACGATCTCGTGGTAGATCAACTCTTGTAACCCCCATACTCATCAATATTAATCTAGCAGGACGTAGGGTTTTACCTCCATCGAGAGGGCCCGAACCTGGGTAAACATTGTGTTCCCCGTCTCCTGTTACCATCAACCTCAGACGCACAGTTCGGGACCCCTACCCGAGATCCGCCGGTTTTGACACCGACAACGAGGAAGCATAGCGGGAAAGTGAAAGGAAAGAGAATGATTGCCTCTTACTTAAAGCACTCATCGCCCAGAACCAAATTAATAGCAGGTTGTTCGAACCGGGAGTAATATTATTTCTAACGGCGTGGATGATGAAGAAGTACGTTTGTTGCTTGCTAAAAGTAAAGGAGATGTACTTGAAGCACACAATTACGTCCATGGCCAGCCATTTCTTGTTGGCGAATACTTTGATGAGTGCAGCTCCAGTTGCCGCGAGTTACATGAATATTGCATGGATCAAATGTCAGCAGGTCTTCATGGTTTGCTAGTCCACTACAACAGAGATCATTTCCGACATGATGTTGGTTCCATCAATGTGAGTTTCGAGGACTTACATCTCTTCTTCAACTTCAACGAGCTCGATGCCACTCTTGTTAGATGCCTAATTTTGTAAGTACTTAACAAACTCTGATCAACTTCTCCATACAAGGCTGTAAATGATAAACAACTAACTGCATTTTATTCCTCTCAGGGGATTGAACGCGCAGAGAAGAAAAAGGGAGAGTGTGTATTTGATAGATCCCGAATTAGCAAATGGCACAAAAAATACATGGTAAGGACCTATGGGACTGGGCCGTTAACACGGTCGTCCGTCTCTTCGAAAACACGTCACATGCAGAATCATTTCTCTAGCCATATCATGAATGGTAAGTCAAGTAAACAACCACGCATACAATGATTGTCTTTTAGATTTCAACATAATTCGTAAGTTCATGGCTTTCTTAATATGTGGCAATCACTGGATATTGGTATTCATTGTTCCAAACAAGAACACAGTTTACTACATTGATTCTCTTAGAGAGTCAACAAATGCTCAGGATCTGACGCATCTTCAACAATTCATGGATAGGTATTGAATTATATGATGTTGAAATTAATTTGCATTCATATCTAGTTCAATAATTGATGTTGTCAAAATTCATCATCATTTGCAGTGTGCTTGCATTGTGGAAAAATAAACTAGGGAACTTGTTCAAGATGGAACTACCTCTGCAGCACGAGATCGTTTCTTCGGTAACACACCAAAATCTGTTATTTTTGGAAAATTTATCCAACAGTCTGCAAATACCTTTTCTTACGCTAGTCAAATGTTCAAGCTTCTAAATAAACCTCTTTCTATTTTGTCCAAAGAAAAAAAATAATACATCTAACACCCGTTAAGTTGTTCCTAACAAGACAAATACATGACAAATTCTGTACAAAAAATTCAGTGTCCTCAGTAAGATGCGAGGACCAACCTTTGTGGATACTATGTTTGCACACACATGATTGATGACCCACAAGTATAGGGGATCTATCGTAGTCCTTTCGATAAGTAAGAGTGTCGAACCCAACGAGGAGTAGAAGGAAATGATAAGCGGTTTTCAGCAAGGTATTCTCTGCAAGTACTGAAATAAGTGGTAACAGATAGTTTTGTGACAAGATAAATTGTAACGAGCAACAAGTAACAAAAGTAAATAAAGTGCAGCAAGGTGGCCCAATCCTTTTTGTAGCAAAGGACAAGCCGGAACAAACTCTTATAATAGGAAAAGCGCTCCCGAGGACACATGGGAATATCGTCAAGCTAGTTTTCATCATGTTCATATGATTCGCGTTCGATACTTTGATAATTTGATATCTAGGTGGACCGGTGCTTGGGTGCTGTTCTTACTTGAACAAGCGTCCCAATTATGATTAACCTCTATTGCAAGCATCCGCAACTACAACAAAAGTATTAAGGTAAACCTAACCATAGCATGAAACATATGGATCCAAATCAGCCCCTTACGAAGCAACACATAAACTAGGGTTTAAGCTTCTGTCACTCTAGCAACCCATCATCTACTTATTACTTCCCAATGCCTTCCTCTAGGCCCAAATAATGGTGAAGTGTTATGTAGTCGACGTTCACATAACACCACTAGAGTCTAGACAACATACATCTTATCAAAATATCAAACGAATACCAAATTCACATGACTACTAATAGCAAGACTTCTCCCTTGTCCTCAGGAACAAACATAATTACTCACAAAGCATATTCATGTTCATAATCAGAGGGGTAATAATATGCATATAGGATCTGAACATATGATCTTCCACCAAATAAACCAACTAGCATCAACTACAAGGAGTAATCAACACTACTAGCAACCTACTAGCACCAATCCCGAACTTTGAGACAAGAATTGGATACAAGAGATGAACTAGGGTTTGGAGATGAGATGGTGCTGGTGAAGATGTTGATGGAGATTGCCCTCTCCCGATGAGAGGAGCGTTGCTGATGACGATGGTGATGATTTCCCCCTCCCAGAGGGAAGTATCCCCGGCAGAACAGCTCTGCCGGAGCTCTAGATTGGATCCACCAAGGTTCCGCCTCATGGCGGCGGAGTCTCGTCCCGAAAAGTTCCTTCTGATTTTTTCCTCATCGAAAGACTTCATATAGGAGAAGATGGACGTCGGAGAGCCACCAGGGGGCCCACGAGGTAGGGGGGCGCGCCCTAGGGGGGCCCACCCTCGTGAGCAGGGTGTGGGCCCCCTGGCCTTCATCTTTGGCGAGGATTTTTCTTTATTTATTTTAAGATGTTCCGTGGAGTTTCAGGACTTTTGGAGTTGCGCAGAATAGGTCTCTAATATTTGCTCCTTTTCCAGCCCAGAATTCCAGCTGTCGGTATTCTCCCTCCTTATGTAAACCTTGTAAAATAAGAGAGAATAGCCATAAGTGTTGTGACATAAAGTGAAATAACAGTCCATAATGCAATAAATATCGATATAAAAGCATGATGCAGAATGGACGTATCAATGATCTCCATCTGCAAATCTGCTAATAGTTGTGAAGATCCTCGCGAATTAGTACCAGTAAGTCTATCTTAATTAATATCTTCTACTCCACTCATATGTCACATTCTGATCTTAAAAATACTGGAGCTCATCTTAAAACCAATGACCCCTGAACCACTCCGGGCTGGTGAATTGCTGATGGTTCGGAGATTTGTCAGGGACTTCTTCTTGGATCACTACATCAATTCCACTGGTGATAATGAAGATTTCAGCATGCCTTCTCCTGAAACATTGAGTAAGAGTTAGCCGCTAAACATATATGCATGGATCCATTGTTTTCCATTTGACGAGGTCTTCGTATTTCCTATACTTTGATTAATTGTGTAATGCATATATGTGTGGATAAATCATTGGAATTTAGCTACCATATGTTCAATTGCAATTGTTGCAAAATCTGATGAATGTTCTTCCTGTGGACACTATTTGTTCAATTGAATATTGTGGCGAATTTGCTTTTTGCGTGCCGGTTCAAAATGAGATATTTTTGTTTATTTGTTCAATCGAATATTGTGGCGAATTTGCTTTTTGCGTGCCGATTCAAAATGTGATATTTTTGGTTATTTGTTTGATTTAATATCATGGCGAATTTGCCTTTTGCATGCCGATTCAAAATGGGAAATTTTTGTTTTAACCTGGAAATAGCTCCGCACATGGTTTAACTAAATGAGTGTGTGCGATCCACATCAGAAAGCATACGTCAATCGTAGTGGAGCTGTTGGTGATACACAGTAGATCACAAACGATTTGCAGCGCTACTATGTGTGCGTAGGGTCTCTGGAACCGTTTGTGATATCGCGTTATCGCACACGAGAACTCAGAGTAAACTGTGCCCAATGTAAAATACAATCCCAATGGTAATGCTTTCAGGAAACGTGTGGGATCCTAAACTAAAAGCACACGTCACTCTTGCGACAACCGTCGATGATACCCAACAAATCACAAACGGTCTGCAACACTTGTCGCAGACGGTAATTGTTGGGAAACGTGTGCGATGGAGTCTTGCATGGCGGACGGGTTATTACTACCTCTTGAGCACTGCGTTGGATTTCCTCCAAGATGAAGGGATGATGCAGCAAAGTAGCGTAAGTATTTCCCTCAGTTTTTGAGAACCAAGGTATCAATCCAGTAGGAGGCTACACTCGAGTCCCTCGTACCTACACAAAAACAATAGCTCAACGCAACCAACGCGCTTAGGGGTTGTCAATCCCTTCATGGTCACTTACGAAAGTGAGATCTGATAGAGATGATAAATAATATTTTTTGGTATTTTTGGTATAGAGATGCAAAATAAATAAAGTAAAACGAGAGCAATAGTAAAGTGATGGAGATTGATATGATGAGAAAGAGACTCGGGGGCCATAGGTTTCACTAGTGGCTTCTCTCAAGAGCTTAAGTATTCTACGGTGGGTGAACAAATTACTGTTGAGCAATTGACAGAATTGAGCATAGTTATGAGAATATCTAGGTATGATCATGTATATAGGCATCACGTCCGAGACAAGTAGACCGAAACGATTCTGCATCTACTACTATTACTCCACTCATCGACCGCTATCCAGCATGCATCTAGAGTATTAAGTTAAAAACAGAGTAACTCGTTAAGCAAGATGACATGATGTAGAGGGATACTTTCATGCAATATGATAAAAACCCCATCTTGTTATCCTCGATGGCAACAATACAATACATGCCTTGCTGCCCCTTCTGTCACTGGGAAAGGACACCCAAGATTGAACCCAAAGCTAAGCATTTCTCCCATGGCAAGAACAACCAATCTAGTAGGCCAAACCAAACTGATAATTCGAAGAGACTTGCAAAGATAACCAATCATACATAAAATAATTCAGAGAAGATTCAAATATTATTCATAGACAGACTTGATCATAAACCCACAATTCATCGGTCTCAACAAACACACCGCAAAAAGAAGATTACATCGAATAGATCTCCACGAGAGAGGGGGAGAACATTGTATTGAGATCCAAAAAGAGAGAAGAAGCCATCTAGCTACTAGCTATGGACCCGTAGGTCTGAAGTAAACTACTCACACTTCATTGGAGGGGCTTGGATGATGACGTAGAAGCCCTCCGTGATCAATGCCTCCTCCAATGGAGCTCCGGAATAGGACACAAGATGGGATCTCGTGGATACAGAAAGTTGCAGTGGTGGAGTTAGGTTTTTGGCTCCGTCCCCGATCGTTTGGGGGTACGTGGATATATATAGGAGGAAGAAGTACGTCGGTGGAGCTTCGAGGGGCCCATGAGGCAGGGGGCGCGCCCTAGGGGGGCCCTACCCTCATGAGCACCTCGTGGCTTTCTTGACGGAGGGTCCAAGTCTCCTGGATCTTATCTGATGAGAAAATCATGTTTCCGAAGGTTTCATTCCGTTTGGACTCCGTTTGATATTCCTTTTCTTCGAAACCCTAAAATAGGCAAAAAAACAGCAATTTTGGGCTGGGCCTCCGGTTCATAGGTTAGTCCCAAAAATAATATAAAAGTGGAAAATAAAGCCCAATAATGTCTAAAATAGTAGATAATATAGCATGGAGCAATCAAAAATTATAGATACGTTGGAGACGTATCAAGCATCCCCAAGCTTAATTCCTGCTCGTCCTCGAGTAGGTAAATGATAAAAACAGAATTTTTGATGCGGATTGCTACTTGGCATAATTTTAATGTAATTCTTCTTAATTGTGGTATGAATATTCAGATCCGAAAGATTCAAGACAAAAGTTCATATTGACATAAAAATGATAATACTTCAAGCATACTAACTAAGCAATTATGTCTTCTCAAAATAACATGGCCAAAGAAAGTTCATCCCTACAAAATCATATAGTTTAGTCATGTTTCATTTTCGTCACACAAGAATGCTATCATAATGCACAACCCCGATGACAAGCCAAGCAATTGTTTCATACTTTAGTAATCTCAAACCTATAAACTTTCACGCAATATATGAGCGCGAGCCATGGACATAGCACTATGGGTGGAATAGAATGTAATGAGGGGGGTTATGTGGAGAAGACAAAAAGGAGAAAGTCTCACATCAACGAGGCTAATCAATGGGCTATGGAGATGCCCACCGATTGATGTTAATGCAAGGAGTAGGGATTGCCATGCAACGGATGCACTAGAGCTATAAATGTATGAAAGCTCAACAAAAGAAACTAGTGGGTGTGCATCCAACTTGCTTGCTCACAAAGACCTAGGGCACTTGAGGAGGCCCATTGTTGGAATATACAAGCCAAGTTTTATAATGAAAAATTCCCACTAGTATATGAAAGTGATAATATGAGAGACTCTCTACTATGAAGATCATGGTGCTACTTTGAAGCACACGTGTGGTAAAAGGATAGTAACATTGTCCCTTCTCTCTTTTTCTCTCATTTTTTTGGGCCTTCTCTTTTTATGGCCTTTTTTTATTTGTCCCTCACTCGGGACAATGCTCTAATAATGATGATCATCACACTTCTATTTATTTACAACTCAATGATTACAACTCGATACTAGAACAAAGATGACTCTATGTGAATGCCTCCGGCGGTGTACCGGGATATGCAATGAACCAAGAGTGACATGTATGAAAGAATTATGAACGGTGGCTTTGCCACAAATACTATGTCAACTACATGATCATGCTAAGCAATATGACAATGATGAATGTGTCATGATGAACAGAATGATGGAAAGTTACATGGCAATATATCTTGGAATGGATATGGAAATGCCATAATAGGTAGGTATGGTGGCTGTTTTGAGGAAGATATAAGGAGGTTTATGTGTGAAAGAGCGTATCATATCACGGGGTTTGGATGCACCGGCGAAGTTTGCGCCAACTCTCAATGTGAGAAAGGGCAATGCACGGTACCGAAGAGGCTAGCAAGGGTGGAAGGGTGAGAGTGCGTATAATCCATGGACTCAACATTAGTCATAAAGAACTCACATACTTATTGCAAAAATCTACAAGTCATCAAAAACCTCGGCACTACGCGCATGCTCCTAGGGGGATAGATTGGTAGGAAAAGACCATCGCTCGTCCCTGACCGCCACTCATAAGGAAGACAATCAAACAACACCTCATGTTTCAAATTTGTTGCATAACGTTTACCATACGTGCATGCTATGGGACTTGCAAACCACAACACAAGTATTTCTCAATTTCACAACTACTCAACTAGCATGACTTTGATATTATTACCTCCATATCTCAAAACAATCATCAAGCATCAAACTTTTCTTAGTATTCAACACACTCATAAGAAAGTTTTATTATTAATCTTGCATACCAAGCATATTAGGATTTTAAGCAAATTACCATGCTATTAAGACTCTCAAAATAATCTAAGTGAAGCATGAGAGAACAATAGTTTCTATAAAACAAATCCACCACCGTGCTCTAAAAGATATAAGTGAAGCACTAGAGCAAAATTATAAAGCTCAAAAGATATAAGTGAAGCACATAGAGTATTCTATCAAATTCAAAATCATGTAGGGCTCTCTCAAAAGGTGTGTACAGAAATGATGGTTGTGGTAAACTAATAAGCAAAGACTCATATCATGTGGTGAATAAAAATATAGCTCCAAGTGAAGTTACCGATGGAAGTAGACGAAAAAGGGGATGCCTTCCGGGGCATCCCTAAGCTTTGGATTTTAGGTGTCCTTAGATTATCTTGGGGGTGCCATGGGCACCCCCAAGATTAGGCTCTTGCCACTCCTTGTTCCATAATCCATCAAATCTTTACCCAAAACTTGAAAACTTCACAACACAAAACTTAAAGTAGAAAACTCGTGAGCTCCGTTAGCGAAAGAAAACAAAACACCACTTCAAGGTACTGGAATGAACTCATTCTTTATTTATATTGGTGTTATACCTACTGTATTCCAACTTCTCTATGGATCATAAACTATTTTACTAGCCATAGATTCATCAAAATAAGCAAACAACACACGAAAAACAGAATCTGTCAAAAACAGAACAGTCTGTAGTAATCTGTAGCTAGCGCAAGATCTGGAACCCCAAAAATTCTAAAATAAATTTATGGACGTGAGGAATTTATCTATTAATCATATTCAAAAATAATTAACTAAATATCACTTTCCAAATAAAAATGACAGAAATTCTCGTGAGTGCTAAAGTTTCTGTTTTTTACAGCAAGTTCAACAAGACTTTCCCCAAGTCTTCCCAACGGTTCTA
Source organism: Triticum urartu (assembly GCF_056163025.1). Classification (NCBI taxonomy): domain Eukaryota; kingdom Viridiplantae; phylum Streptophyta; class Magnoliopsida; order Poales; family Poaceae; genus Triticum; species Triticum urartu. The sequence continues at coordinate 390,368,897 of NC_141878.1, read as the reverse complement.
CTTGGCAAAAACACTAATTAAACACAAAAAACACAACCAAAACAGAGGCTAAATAATTTATTTATTACTAAACAGGAGCAAAAAGCAAGGAATAAAAATAAAATTGGGTTGCCTCCCAACAAGCGCTATCATTTAACGCCCCTAGCTAGGCATAACAAGCAAGAATAGATCTAGGTATTGCCATTTTTGGTAGGCAATCCATAAGTGGCTCTCATGATAGATTCATATGGTAATTTTATTTTCTTTCTAGTAAAGTGTTCCATGCCCTTTTTAATGGAAATTGAAATCTAATATTCCCTTCCTTCATATCAATAATTGCACCAACCGTTCTAAGGAAAGGTCTACCAAGAATAATAGGGCAAGAAGGATTGCAATCTATATCAAGAACGATAAAATCTACGGGAACATAATTCGTATTAGCAACAATAAGAACATCATTAATTCTTCCCATAGGTTTCTTAATAGTGGAATCCGCAAGATGCAAGTTTAGAGAGCAATCATCAAAATCACGGAAATCTAGTAAATCACACAAAGTTTTGGGAATAGTAGAGACACTAGCACCCAAATCACACAAAGCATAAAACTCATAATTTTTAATTTTAATCTTTATAGTTGGTTCCCACTCATCATAAAGTTTTGTAGGGATAGAAACTTCCAATTCAAGTTTTTCTTTATAAGATTGCATCAAGGCATCAACGATATGTTTAGTAAACGCTTTATTTTGACTATAAGCGTGAGGAGATTTTAGCACGGATTGCAACAAGAAAATACAATCAATCAAAGAGCAATTTTCATAGTTAAATTCCTTTAAATCCATAATAGTGGGTTTAGCAACATCTAGGGTTTTAATTTCTTCGATCCCACTTTTATCAAATTTAGCATCAAAATCAACAAATTCTGAATTCTTAGAATGCCTTCTAGGTAAAGGTGGGTCATATTCAGTCCCATCATTATCAAGATTCATATTGCAAAACAAAGATTTAATAGGGGGCACATCAATAACTTTTAGATCTTCATCATTATCTTCATAGGAACTAGAAGAACACGCTTTTATAAAGGCATCTTTCTTAGCACGCATCCTAGCGGTTCTTTCTTTGCATTCGTCAATGGAAATTCTCATGGCTTTGAGAGACTCATTGATATCATGCTTAGGTGGAATAGATCTAAGTTTCAAAGAATCAACATCAAGAGCAATTCTATCAACGTTCCTAGCCAAATCATCAATCTTAAGCAATTTTTCTTCAATCATAGCATTAAAATTCTTTTGCGAAGAAATAAATTCTTTAATATTAGATTCAAAATCAGAGGGCATCTTATTATAATTTCCATAAGAATTGTTGTAGGAATTACCATAATTATTAGAGGGATTACTAGGATAAGGCCTAGGATTGAAATTTTCTCTATACGCAGACTCCCTGACAATGGCGCCAGAAATTCTTCTTGCTACCTCTTGAGCACTGCGTTGGATTTCCCTGAAGAGGAAGGGATGATGCAGCAAAGTAGCATAAGTATTTCCCTCAGTTTTTGAGAACCAAGGTATCAATCCAGTAGGAGGCTACGCTCGAGTCCCTCGTACCTACACAAAAACAATAGCTCAATGCAACCAACGCACTTAGGGGTTGTCAATCCCTTCACGGTCACTTACGAAAGTGAGTTCTGATAGAGATGATAAATATTTCTTTTTGGTATTTTTGGTATAGAGATGAAAAATAAATAAAGTAAAAGCAAAGCAATAGTAAAGTGATGATGAGAAAGAGACCCGGGGGCCATAGGTTTCACTAGTGGCTTCTCTCAAGAGCTTAAGTATTCTACGGTGGGTGAACAAATTACTATTGAGCAATTAACAGAATTGAGCATAGTTATGAGAATATCTAGGTATGATCATGTATATAGGCATCACGTCCGAGACAAGTAGACCGAAACGATTCTGCATCTACTACTATTACTCCACTCATCGACCGCTATCCAGCATGCATCTAGAGTATTAAGTTAAAAACAGAGTAACTCGTTAAGCAAGATGACATGATGTAGAGGGATACTTTCATGCAATATGATAAAAACCCCATCTTGTTATCCTCGATGGCAACAATACAATACGTGCCTTGCTGCCCCTTCTGTCACTGGGAAAGGACACCGCAAGATTGAACCCAAAGCTAAGCATTTCTCCCATGGCAAGAACAACCAATCTAGTAGGCCAAACCAAACTGATAATTCGAAGAGACTTGCAAAGATAACCAATCATACATAAAATAATTCAGAGAAGATTCAAACATTATTCATAGACAGACTTGATCATAAACCCACAATTCATCGGTCTCAACAAACACACCGCAAAAAGAAGATTACATCGAATAGATCTCCACGAGAGAGGGGGAGAACATTGTATTGAGATCCAAAAAGAGAGAAGAAGCCATCTAGCTACTAGCTATGGACCCGTAAGTCTGAAGTAAACTACTCACACTTCATCGGAGGGGCTTGGATGATGACGTAGAAGCCCTCCGTGATCGATGCCTCCTCCGGCGGAGCTCCGGAACAGGCCCCAAGATGGGATCTCGTGGATACAAAAAGTTGCAGCGGTGGAATTAGGTTTTTGGCTCCGTCCCCGGTCGTTTGGGGTACATGGATATATATAGGAGGAAGAAGTACGTCGGTGGAGCTTCGAGGGGCCCATGAGGCAGGGGGCGCGCCCTAGGGGGGGGGGCGTCCCCTACCCTCGTGAGCTCCTCGTGGCTTTCTTGACGGAGGGTCCAAGTCTCCTGGATCTTATCTGATGAGAAAATCACATTTCCGAAGGTTTCATTCCGTTTGGACTCCGTTTGATATTTTTGTTCTTCGAAACCCTAAAACAGGCAAAAAAACAGCAATTCTGGGCTGGGCCTCCGGTTAATAGGTTTGTCCCAAAAATGATATAAAAGTGGAAAATAAAGCCCAATAATGTCTAAAACAGTAGATAAATATAGCATGGAGCAATAAAAAATTATAGATACGTTGGAGACGTATCAGTTATGTAGAACACTCATGTGCGATGGGGCACAGATCACACACAGTTCATATGTTAGCCCATGTGCCTTACATACTGTTTCCCAAATGGTTCATTATGACACACCCTATGTTCGGGGATATACCCCGCGGTATGACCCGGCTGGAGTTGTAAAGCGGCTGGGACTTGGTAAACCGGCGGATGGTAAACCGGCGGAAAGTTAAGACAGAGAGTCAAGACAGACGGTAAACCGGCTGGTGGTAAATCGGCAGACAGTTAAGACAGATGGCTAAGAAAGATGGTAAACCGGCGAGTGTTAAACCGGCAGAGTTAAGACAGATGGTAGCACCGGCAGGTGTTAAGTCAATCATAACCCGACAGACAATGTTAAACCGACAGATAATGTTAAACCGGCAAACGTTAAGAAGCCCAGGAAGGGAAGTCAAAATAGTTTAAGTCTTAGTCCGAGATGGACTCTACATGTAACCCGCCCCTTCAACATATATAAGGAGGGGCAGGGCTCCCCAAAGAGGGATAAGCAAGAGGAAACAATCTTAGAGCTAGACACAAAGAGGAGAGCCGGTTTACAGCGACTCCCTCGTGATGATAATGAGACCTAGCCTCAAACAGCATGTAGGGTTGTTACTGGATGATGTTTCCCGGGGCCTGAAGCTGTCTAAACCTTTGTCTTGCGTTGCGTCTCTCGATTCCGCTCAACCCCTCTCAAGCTACCACATAGATGCGTTGGCCTCACGACTAAGTCCTCAGGCTAGGACATCTGCCGTGACAATTCCACGACAGTTGGCGCCCACCGTGAGGCCCGCGCACGGTGGTGTTGAATTCTTAAAGGGATCTCTTAAGAGATCGAGAAGTTTGTGATTTTTCCGAATGAGCCAGTTTGGAAGGATCTGCATCAGCTTGAAGATCATCGATCCAGATTTACAATTTGTAAGGTTTAAAAAATTAGTGTTACGCGACGGATTACAAGTCAAGCCACGACAAGATTGACCCGTTAGGAAATTAGTACTGCTATTTGTATCCGGCGGATCAGGAGTTGCGTCAGCACGAGACCCAATGACAAAGCAATCGGTACTGCTACTAGTATTATTAAATTATAAGATTCCACCGCCACTGCTCGGTGAGATTAGCAAAAACAACGAAAGAACAAGTGCCAAGCTGCCGGAGTCCACGACCCGGAAACAGACTATGATAGCAACCCGGACTCCTCTATCGAGGCCGGCTGTCCCGCCTATCTGCCCGTGGCCTCTGGTAATCGCCTGTTTGCCAGCCCGCCGTCCACTGCGTTGAGTCGCCGACCGCCGATCCCTGCGAGCCGTTGTCCGCTTCAACCGCCGTTGTCGGCGAGCTGCCTCTTTGTCCTCAAACCGACTCTGTGCCTCTTCTGCCGCCTCAAGCCGCAGCCGGCGGTTGGTGCCGGGCCGCTCTGGACTCGCCTTACCTTCACCTCTGTCGCCTTGCCACGTCGGGTCACTGTCGTTACGCTCGATGTTGTGCCATAAGCCGTTCTGCATTTGAGACCACCCCGACGCCGAGTGGCCGCACTTCTCCCGCAAGTCACCGACGCCCGCTGTTGCGTCTGCTATTGAGCCGCCGCTGGGCGGTCGCAGGTCCACCAAGTTGCCGCCGCCGAGCCGTCGTCGAGTGCCGTGACCCGCCTGCTTCTGCCAAAGAGCCGTCTTGAGCACCCACCGAGAAAAACCGCGCCCTTGCCTTAAAACCGCCGCGGCCACGGCTCCACCTCCGCCTCGAGGCTGAAGGTCTCTATCCCAAGCCGCATCTGTTGCTGCACATGGGCTGTGTGCGTCGTTTCCGCGTTCGCGCCGAGTCCGGCTCCTATACTGCTCGGGCCGACCCACCATGTCCTCGCTCCGGTCCTGCTGTATGAAGAAACTGATGAAAGGGGAGGTGAGGAGCCGATGTGCTAAGTGGTCTCCGAGGCCCGGTTGTCCACCTCGGCGACTAATCTCTATGGGTGTGGCTTCAAACCACCGTCGGAGCGCCTCTGAGTCGCCGCCACGTCGAAACCGCATGGCCACATCTGCGAGCCGCCCTCACCTCTCATCTCCTAAGCCACCTGTTGCTGCTGCAAGACGAACGCCCGCCGTCCGGGTCACGCCTCGAGTCGCCTACCGCGCCGGATTGAGCCGCCGGGGCCGCGTGGAGCCACACCTGTTGTTCGTTAAGATGCCACGATGACTCGCCTCAACTGAGATGCAGGCCTACGGCAATACTAAACCGCCCCAGACTCGACTTCGCCGCTACCTCGGCCGGCCCGGCGTCGCCTACCGTGCCGGATTGAGCCGCCATCGCCGCCAGGTCAAGTCGACCCGGCCTCACCGCCGCCACTGCGGCCGTCCGAGCCGTAGTCGCCAGCGCTGCCTGCCACACACCTCCGCCTTAAACCACCCCCACTTCCTGTTGCTCTGTGCGGTCACGCTGAACCGGCCACGGCCGCGTTGCCAGCGCTGCCGACCTGCCACACACCTCCGCCTTAAACCGCCCTCACTTCCTGTTGCTCTGTGCGGTCACGCTGAACCGGCCACGGCCGCACTTCTCCGACCCGCTGATGCAGCGAACGCACCTCATCGACTGAGCCGCTGTGGCCCTCCACTGCTTCAATCACCATGGCCTCGCCGGTTCGTCTCGCGCTTGCTCTACCTCTGCAGCCGAGACTCGGCCGCCTCCACTCGAGTCGCCGAGCCAACGCCTCCGGGGCTGGCCTCGCCTCCGCCGTCGCTTGCCGCTAAACCGCCCGTCCTCGCGCCTAAACCGCCGGCCTTTGCTTCCGTGGCCTCATCCGCCTCACCGCTGGAGTGAGTGCCGAGCCGTTCCACCACGAGCTGCGGCCTCTGCAACCTGCCGGGCCTGTCTGAAACACACTTGTGAAGCTGAAATCGTGAAAAGTCACCGTTTGGGGACACAGCGACGGGTTGTTGGCGTTGTTAAGGAAAAGTTATGTGGTATCCCATATTTCAGGCCAAGAGGTATGGCATGTGATCTTTAACAGGAGTATGGATTATCCCTAAAATACTCATAGGCTTGGCATGGAAGATCAATTGCTCAGAGAGAATTTTATAGTGCGTATAATGAGGCATGCATCCAGTTATTAATGGAGAAAAATGGATTACGGGATGAAGTACCATGTGTGTTACCTGACAGTCATCATGGATATTGCATGGAAAAGTTAGAGGAGACGTATTTATCCACTATCAGCGTCCGAACAATATTCACAACTCCACGGTGCTCGCCTCGGTTCGCCACACACCGCCGCTGGTCCAAGTCACCATTGTGAGCCGCCATAAGCCGCCCCTGTGAGTACATCCTATCGTCCCGGATGGAAGGTGCACGATTGGATTGATGTATTAGTGCTTCTACAAGGTGAAGGGCCTTTTCGTTGATACTAGGAAAAGTCAAACTTTGGAGAAAGACAAGGAGCTCCATCAGAAATTGCTAACGCTACATCAGCGTGCTCTAGAACAAATTACAACGGTTTAGCCTCTGGTGCTGAAGATTGTGAGGAAAGGTGTCAGATTGGTTCAGCTCCTAAAACGCTGTCAGTTATCAAGGTTATGTCTGCACCTAGTGTGATCTGTCCTTGCAAGAGCCACAGTTGGCCATAAGCAAGACTTGCACGGGTTCAGGCTGTACAATCATCAGCCATAGGCGGATCATTTTTCAAGGCAGGGCCCATGCACTTGTTGAAGGATTCAACCTGAGTGGATAGCAACGTCACGTGGACCAAGTACTAAATCAAGTTTGAAAGATCACGTGATCAAGTACTAGAATATAAAGGATAACACATACTTCAACATCTCATATTTCAGTCTGTATACTCAGACATATACGAGGCAGTGCTACATCAGATTACAAGATACATCTGCGTTGGACTATGTCCAAAATGTTACTCCCTCCATTCCAAAATATAGTGCACCCATGCTTTCCGAGGTCCAACTTTGACCGTAAATTTAACCAACGAGACCAACTGCGGCGGGAGAAAAAATTATATAATTGAAAACTTCTTTAGAATACGAATTCACTGATATAATTTTTGCTCCCGCCGCAATCGGTCTTGATAGTTAAATTTACGATCAAAGTTGAAGCACGTGCATAGAGGAAGCACTACATTGTGGAATGGAGGGAGTATTAAGTATCTGCATCCGATAAAAAAATCAGGAAAAATTATTGTTATATTGCGGGTATAAAGCACGCACTGGCAACGTTCTACAATGGCGTTTTCCTCTGTGTCACATTACCTGATGAACAGACGGCCGGGTCAGGCATCCGCACCGGTTTGCAATGCGGAGGACAACTAAGCCCGTCCACACCGGCCTATAATATCGCGGTTGACTCATCTGTCTGCTCCTACGGCGGATTCATCCATGATTGATTTCCGCTTCACCATGGTGATCATCAACTCCGTGGTGGACAATTACTGGCCTGGCGTATCAGGTGAAATCCATCTAGTATATTTTTATATTATATATTGCTTTCTTTAAAAGAGCAATTACTCCGGCTTGCAAAGTTATCTAATGCAGGACCCTAAACCGCCATATTGGTGCAAATTTAAAGGCCGTCAGAAAATTTCTGGCTTAAAAAGAAGGATTCTGGTTTGAAATCCGGTTCAAGGGAAAGCTATCTCCCACAAAGCTTTGAAGCTCTCAGTATCCGGTTTAAGAATTTCCGGTTCAAAAAGAATAATCTCTCGCAAGTTCGAGTTTTCAGGAAAAATTAAAGGGACCAAATAGAGTCTGTTGCAAAAGCACAGCTCAAACATAGGTACCCCTTGAGCACAACTCACAATGTCATTTGGGGGCTTCCTATTCAAACATAGGTGTATTCACCAAAGAGAACATAGTATTACTACCCTCTTGATCCGGCTATCAAGCCAATATTATCATAAGAGCACAGCTCTGATTACTTCAGTAATCCGGCTATCAAGCCAATATTAGCATAAGGGGCCAAAGAGAGTCTGTTGCACTGCACAACTCAAACATGGGTATCCCTTGAGCACAGCTCACAATATCACTTGGGGGCTATGTTCGAACCATAGTCACACCTCTTGATAGGCTTAAGGCCACCAAGGAAATCATTTGGGGGCTCTGGTCGTATCCGAACCATAGTCACACCTCTTGATAAGCATAAGGGCACCAGGGAAATCACTTGGGGGCTTGGTCGTATCTGAACCATAGCTACACCTCTTGATAGGCATAAGGTGTAACGCCCTCGAAGAGGCTATATCTCCCACATGTCGAAGCACGACTTAGAGGCATAACCGCATTGAAAGCAATGTCGCAAGTGAGGTAATCTTCGCAAACAACCCATGTAATACAATAAGGGAAAATATACATAGTTGGCTTACAATCGCCACTTCACACAAATACATGAAATAAAGCATTACATCATCCAGATACAATCAAGGTCCGACTACGGAACCAAAATAAAAGAAGACTACCCCAAATGCTACACAGATCCCCGATCGACCCCAACTGGGCTCCACAACTGATCAACTAGAATGAAACAACACAAAGGACAAGATCTTCATCGAGCTCCTCCTTGAGCTTGGTTGCGTCACCTGCTCGGTAACATCGGCACCTGCAAACTGGTTTTTGAAGTATCTGTGAGTCACGGGGACTCAGCAATCTCACACCCTCGCGATCAAGACTATTTAAGCTTATAGGTAGGGTAAAAGGTATGAGGTGTAGCTGCAACAAGCGACTAGCATATATGGTGGCTAACATATTCGCAAAGAGAGCGAGAAGAGAAGGCAAACGCACGGTCGAGAAACTATGATCAAGAAGTGATCCTAGAAAAACCTACGTCAAACATTACTCCAACACCGTGTTCACTTCCCGGACTCCGCCGAGAAGAGACCATCACGGTTACACCCGCGGTTGGTGCATTTTAATCAAGGTCAACTTCAGGTTTTCTACAATCGGACATTAAGAAATTCCTATCTGCCCATAACCGCGGGCACGGCTTTCGAAAGTTCAATCCCTGCAGGGGTGTCCCAACTTAGCCCATCACAAGCTCTCACGGTCAACGAAGGATATTCCTTCTCCCAAGACATTCCGATCAGACTCGGCATCCAGGTTACAAGACATCCTCGACAATGGTAAAACAAGTCCAGCAACACCGCCCGAATGTGCCGACAAATCCCGATAGGAGCTGCACATATCTCGTTCTCAGGGCACACTCAGATGAGACTAGCTATGAGTAAAACCAACCCTCAAGTTTCCCCGAGGTGGCCCTGCAGGCAGCTCAGTTTGGACCAACACTCAGAGGAGCACTGGCCCAGGGGGGGTTAAAATAAAGATGACCCTTGGGCAGGCCTACCCAAGGGAAAGAAAAGGCTAGGTGGCGAATGGTAAAACCAATGTTGGGCATTGCTGGAGGAGTTTTATTCAAGGCAAACTGTCAAGGGGTTCCCATTATAACCCAACCGCGTAAGGAACGCAAAATCCGGGAACATAACACCGATATGACGGAAACTAGGGCGGTAAGAGTGGAACAAAACACCAGGCATAAAGCCGAGCCTTCCATCCTTTACCAAGTATATAGATGCATTAATTAAATAAGAGGTATTGTGATATCCCAACAAAATGTCCATGTTCCAACATGGAACAAAACTCCAATCTTCACCTGCAACTAACAACGCTATAAGAGGGGCTAAGCAAAGCGGTAACATAGCCAAATAACGGTTTGCTAGGACAAGGTGGGTTAGAGGCTTGGTTTAACAATATGGGAGGCATGATAAGCAAGTGGTAGGTATCGCAGCATAGGCATAGCAAAAGAGCGAGCAACTAGCAAGCAAAAATAGAAGTGATTTCGAGGGTATGGTCATCTTGCCTGAAATCCCGCAAGGAAGAAGAACGAGTCCATGAAGAAGACAAACGGACGTAGTCGAACGAATCCTCACAACTCCGGAACGAAACCGAAGCTAACGCGAGAAGCAACCCGGAAAGAAGCAAACAACAAAGTGAACAAACATCACATAAGCATGGCATGATGCACAACCAAGTATGATGCATGTCCGGTTTAAATATGCATGGCATGGCAAAGTGCACAAACAAAACTACAAGTTAAGTGGAGGCCAATATGCAACGAGTTGCATATTGATGAAACACCACATGACTTATTTAGTTCTCTCACGTTTAGGTACTCAACAATATTAAATATTGTTAGCATGGCAAGAGGTGAAGCATAATGAAACTATCTATATAGGCAAGTTTAAATGAGGCCGGAACAAAGTCCGGAAAATCCCCATATGCATTTAGCAATTTGGTGCAACAACAATTTTAAACATTTAAATGTTATTATCATGATGCGCATGACATGAGCACGTTTTATGCAATATTTATGAAAATGTTGGCATGATAAGATATGAGGCATTTGTCATCGTGGCGGAAACGAAAGGGGGGCCACGGCAATGAATCCGAAAGTGATGCCACGGCAACATATCGGTTCCGGTAGCTCATAGAGATACCGGTGCAAAAGGAAGTGGCGGGAGTGAGCAAAAGAAGGTGGGGCGCTCCCGGATACCGGGTGTCCCATGTGTCGACAACATGGCAACCGAGGGTCGTGCAATTAACAAACGGGCATGCTGCAAACACGGGGTTCATCTCGTATCACATAACATGCATTCGGTCCATGAACGGTCGTGTCGATGGTTATACCTTCGAAGCATGCGTTTCGGGCGGAACGAGTTCATAGAGGGAAGTAGGCGTTTCTGGCAACGATAGTTGAACTTGACGTTCGCGTTACACGGGTCTTCGGTGACGGTCATCGTACATGGTCCGGAGTGGTACTTGCATCTTCAGACTTGTCAGTCTCGATTTTTGCGGCGGTAGCGGTATATGTTTTGTTTTCGGAGAGGTACTTAACGAATCCAACGTCCTCGGGGTGACGGTAGTTGTACACGGTCCACGAGACATCGATCGTTTGGGGTCTGACTTGCGGGTCTTGCCAACATGAGGGGTACTTGGCGTTTTTGTGTAGACGAACTTGGCGCATCCGAAGGGTCATCGAGTACTGGTTTTTGGTGAAGTACGGGTCTTCGGTGTCGTGGTACTTGGCGTCCATGTAGTCGATCTTGCTGCTCTTGATGGTCCGAAAGGAAGCAACACAAGGACCTCGGTGGGCAGCAGCAAGGAGACGATGGCAGAGCAGCGGTTCTCGGTGGCCGGTGTCACCGGATCTCGCGGAAGGGAGGTTGATGCCTCGGGAGCTCGTGGGATCGAAGGTCATCGGCGCTGGAGTTGCTGCTGCTGTTCGTCGCGAAGCAGGGCACAGACGCGGACGAGGGCTTGAGGCAACCGGCTCCGGGATGCAGGGCACAGAGGGAGGAGTTGATCCGGCTGCTGGACGGCGTCTCCTGTGAGAACCGAGTCGAGGCAGGGGCATACCCAGGCGGCAAGGATGGACGACGCCGGTGGAGATGCCTGGCAACAGGCCAGTGGCGGGGATGGACGGCGCCGGCGAGGTCCGGCGACCGAGCAACGAGGGCGCGCTGGCAATGAAGCAGCTCGAGGAGATGGGCGCTGCAAGGGGGCGGCGCAAAGGGACGGAGGAGAGGCTCGAGGTCGCGCGCGGGGTGCCCCTACTGGAGGTCGCCGACGGTGGTGGGTGGCGAAGAAAAGCCATGGCAGAGGTGCACGGGGCGCGTTCCTCTCTGTCGACCATCTTGACAGCGCACAGAGGGAGGAGAAGATTGAGACGAGGGGAAAGGGGTCGAGCTGAGGCCCCTGGCGGCGCTGAGGAAATGAGGGAAGGGAGAGGTATCGAGGAAGGGAAGACAAGATCGAGGGAGATGGCTTCGGGCGCGGGCACTCCTCCCTGGCGGCGTGAGCAAGGAGTCAAGGAGGAGGGGAATAAGAGAGATAAGCCTAGGGTTCGGGAGCCCGGCTGGGCCTAGAGGACTAGGGAGGCCGGTAGCTGGGCCTTGGGCCAATAAGGTGGGAGAGGAAAAAAACAAAAAAAACAGGAGGCCTACTGGGCTGTTGGGCTCCTCTCTCCTCTCTTATTTTTAATCCAGCAGAAAAGTAAAAGCAAAGAAAGGAAGGAGAGAAAAGAAAAGGTTAGAGGAAGAACTTGGGCGCGCGGACTATATTCCCGGACTCACAAAATGTGCTTCTTCCGAGAAATAGAAAAAGGCCAAAATTAAACGATCTAAATTCAAATCCATTTGGATTTAATTCAAATGGTTTGAATAATTTCAAGGTAATGAAGAGTCAAAAAATGTTAGGAATTTAGGAAGAGCCTCGGTAAATGGGACAAAAGAATTATCGACAAAGTTTGAGAGCCAAGAACCGGAAGAAGGAAAGTTCAAGGATCTAACATGCAAGTGGGTTGCGGATATGGAATAGTTTATAATAGTTCCCTAAATATTGGGAGGGTATGTTTTAAAGAGAAACTACCATGTGAAATCCCTCGATTTAAATGGATCAAAGATCCATACAACTTATTTAGTTGAGATGCAAAAGGACTTATGACATGCTGATATGATGACATGATGCAATGCACATGATGCAACGAACCAAAACGAAATCACCCGACAACACTCGGAAACATGGAAGGCATCTGAAGCTCCGGTCTTGGGGTGTTACAACACTCCACCACTACGAGAGGATCTCGTCCCGAGATCTAGGATGGCACCGGAGGGAAACGGAAGAGAAAGAGAAGAGGTAAAACTAAGTTTGCTTCTTTGACAAATGAGTGAAACCAAAGAACCTTGAAAAGTTGAACAACTTGAAAGAAAGAATACAACGAAGATGAACAAAGTTGAAAACACTCTGTTAGGAAAAAACAAGAACAAGGAACATTACCAGAACCTTGTAGGTTGTAAGACAAAAGAAAAGGATTGCAATGGACAAGAAGTACATGCAAACACTCCGGTAGAAATTAGATGTACAAGGAACGATAAGGATCAATTACGACAACACTCCGGTTGGACAAGGAAGGTAAAGAATATAAACTTTTGCTAAACGAAAGCACTTGGATGAGACTCCGGTTAGAAGAGGAATGATATAAATGACACTCCGGTTAAAACAAGATAGAGAAGGAAAAAGAATGATATAATTTGGACAGCACTCCGCCTGTAAATGGAAGGAATTGGACATGATCTTGACAAAACAAGATGATGGGTCAAAGAGAGCAGCATCACAATGCCTCCGGAACAAATGAAAGAATACAATGAAAAGAACACAGAAGAAAACAACATGTTCTACCTCAAATGAATTTGAGAGAGCACCCTTAAAAAGAAGGATTTAACAGAGTTGTTGGGAAATCAACAACGAAAAGAACAGGCTTGTTGAGGGCTTATGGAAAACATCTCAAGAAATTGAGGTGAAAACCTGCCATAAATGGAAACATGATTGGATTGATATGAACAAGGAGACAAGAAACTTATTTCACCGGGAGGATAAATGAAGAACTTGGGTCATTTATGAGCACCACAAATAGCAACGATCCTTAGGGAAGGCTTTAGGTGAAATATAACCCAAGATAAATCCAAAGAAGAAATTGATGGATTTAAAATATTTCATTCTTGATAACATGTGAATCATGAAACATGAACTCAAATTATCAAGAATGACATAATACCACCTCCAATGATACGGTAGAAAGAATTGCACTTCGGATTGCAAGATGAAGAAACTTGAGCTCCTTTTGAAAAGAATCTTGATGAACACTTCGAGAAGGAAATTAAATCCTTTATGAACCATCATGTAGAACCTTGATGAAGAACTCCGGTAAACAAAAGGATGACGAAAAGAAAGGGAAGTTGAAAACACAAGGTGAAAACTTGTAATGATTTAGATGGATCTCCGTGATGATATAATTGAGAGAACTTGGAACTCCGGGCAAGAAAAGATAAAGCCTCTCGGATTGAGAATGTGAAATGATGAACCACTCCGGAAAACAGGAAATTAGATCACTTGGATGAAACAAGAATAAGAATTACATTATGCTTATCCTTCATCAATTAAATTGATGACCAACAATGGATTTGGCATACTACTTATTCCCGTAGAAAAAATTAAGAGAGAAATAAATCAAACTTGAGAAGGTCTTCAACGAACCACCGGTAGGATCAAACAACGAATGAATAAAAGAATAGCAACGGAAGAGAATTCTTGAATGAACCACCATAAGAATTGGAAATGAACGAAGTAAAGGGATGAATCACCGGTAAGAATTGCGACTGAAGATACTTGAGGGAAATATAAATATATGAGAACAAAGAGATCACAATCTGATTGAAGAATATTTGAATGATGCACCCGTAAGATTTGGAGAACAATAGCTGAAAGCTGGGAATGAATAAACCGAAATGATGGCCTTCGGAGAATCAAACTGTAAAGACTCCTGAATTGCTCCGGATAGGTGAAAAGAATTCTCACAATCCAAAAACAACCATGAGAGGATGGCAACAAGCTAGAATGACGAATCTTTGAGAGAACGGATAAGATATGGAGGAAAAACTCTTCTTCGGTCTTCAAAATCTGAGAATGACAACGAGAAACACCACCGTGAATTGTTGAGACACTCCGGAATAAAGAAGAATAGAAAAGTTGAACCAATGATGAAAAGAATTTGGAAGATCTTGGAGAAGACATTTGACTAATGATAATTCTTTCCTACGTCAAACTTTAGAAAATTTGAGAATAACTCCGGGAGAATAAGAAGAGTCAGGTAAGATCCTAGGAAAAGACCTGTGGGTTAGGGCCCACTCAAAAGAAACACCGTAGAATAATTGCTTGAAAAGGAGATAGCACCGGTTGAATTAAATGGATTGAATGAGATAACAACCTCGAGATATCTTGGACGGATTGATAATGGAGACACAAATCTTTTGAGATATCTTCAGCACTCCGAAACAATTGAATAACGAGAAATGGATGATTAAGAGGAGCACCGGCAAGAGAAAGTATTGAAACAAGGAAAGGATATGATCAACAAAGCTTGACTTGAATCCACCGGAGAAGAAAATGAGTGAAGAGTAACGAACTTGAAACTCCGTTAGAATCTTCTTTAGAAACACCGGATAAGAACATTGACAAAAAAGAATGGAGAGACTTCGCATCTATAAGATGGATACTTGATTAAGAAATCCGAGTCCTGGGAGAAAAAGGGTGGGAGGGTGGGAAAACAAAGATAATTTGGAGACGGATGAAACAAACACCGTTGACGAAAACTGAGTTGATCTTGCGGATGTCGAAAATGAACGGATCCACTTGACGAGAAGCACACCGGTTCAGAAGAAATTGAGATGGCAAGCTCGAAGATCAAGAAGGATTGCATTCACATAGGAGTATGAGAACACCGTTTAGGAAAGGTATGGAATCAACTCTTGACTTCGAAGCAACTCGAATACCACAACTGAAAAACAAAACAAAGGATTGGCTTGCAAAATAAGCCAGAACAAACATATGATAGAGATTTCGTCCGAAGTTTTCGTGGTGGGGCCAACACGGGCTCGATCGTACAACACCATCATGTACAAGGCAGTGCACATGACATACGAAGCGTCCCCGAGTCGGCATAGCCAAGGACTCTTTAAGACACAACGAGACCACTGTAAAACCAACCGTGGATAGGCGGACCACTAGACGTCGAACCCCAATTTCATATCATACATCTGTCGGAAAGATATCCTAAGATCTACTTGATTTCCCACTTATAAACTCCCGAAATTTTCTGGTTATGCAATCAGGTGTTGGGGATACAAGGGAAGCATAATATTTCACCCAAAACTAACAAATCCTACATCTAGCTGTATCCATCCTTCAACACATAACCAAGAAACCTTCGGAAATCTTTTACCTCAACCTTCGAAAAGCATCCGTTATACGAGTTATGGCAATACTCCCGAACTCCCGCCCCAGTACTGGGTGGCGTCGAGGTTATCTCACCAACAACTGCATAAAAGAGATTTTCGATGTCGGCGAAACTAAACTCAGGTATTCCAGAACTGCAACGATAAAATTGTGACGACAACACCTCGGAGCTCAACTCCCCGGGACACTGCCACAACCCCTAAATGACAGGGGGCACCAAGAACAATGTTCTCGTCATAAAACCATCGGAACGATTCCAAGATACCCGCGTGATCCTAAATTTTTTTTAGTGAAATTTGAGAAGAGAAGAGTCAAAACTCTACGCCAGGATGCCTTACCAGAGCGATGAAGGGACTGAGGAGTAAAAAGAATTCCTAACTCTCTGATATATATAATCCTAAATGACTCAAAACATTTTTCTAGACTCAGCAACGCCAACGATTCGATCAAGCAGAGGGCTCCTAAGGTCGGGGAAGGCTCTGATTACCAACTTGTAACACCCTCGATGCGGCTATATCTCCCACGTGTCGAAGCACGACTTAGAGGCATAACCGCATTGAAAGCAATGTCGCAAGTGAGGTAATCTTCGCAAAGAACCCATGTAATACAATAAGGGAAAATATACATAGTTGGCTTACAATCGCCACTTCACACAAATACATGAAATAAAGCATTACATCATCCAGATACAATCAAGGTCCGACTACGGAACCAAAATAAAAGAAGACTACCCCAAATGCTACACAGATCCCCGATCGACCCCAACTGGGCTCCACAACTGATCAACTAGAATGAAACAACACAAAGGACAAGATCTTCATCGAGCTCCTCCTTGAGCTTGGTTGCGTCACCTGCTCGGTAACATCGGCACCTGCAAACTGGTTTTTGAAGTATCTGTGAGTCACGGGGACTCAGCAATCTCACACCCTCGCGATCAAGACTATTTAAGCTTATAGGTAGGGTAAAAGGTATGAGGTGTAGCTGCAACAAGAGACTAGCATATATGGTGGCTAACATATTTGCAAAGAGAGCGAGAAGAGAAGGCAACCGCACGGTCGAGAAACTATGATCAAGAAGTGATCCTAGAAAAACCTACGTCAAACATTACTCCAACACCGTGTTCACTTCCCGGACTCCGCCGAGAAGAGACCATCACGGTTACACCCGCGGTTGGTGCATTTTAATTAAGGTCAACTTCAGGTTTTCTACAATCGGACATTAAGAAATTCCTATCTGCCCATAACCGCGGGCACGGCTTTCGAAAGTTCAATCCCTGCAGGGGTGTCCCAACTTAGCCCATCACAAGCTCTCACGGTCAACGAAGGATATTCCTTCTCCCAAGACATTCCGATCAGACTCGGCATCCAGGTTACAAGACATCCTCGACAATGGTAAAACAAGTCCAGCAACACCGCCCGAATGTGCCGACAAATCCCGATGGGAGCTGCACATATCTCGTTCTCAGGGCACACTCAGATGAGACTAGCTACGAGTAAAACCAACCCTCAAGTTTCCCCGAGGTGGCCCCGCAGGCAGCTCAGTTTGGACCAACACTCAGAGGAGCACTGGCCCAGGGGGGTTAAAATAAAGATGACCCTTGGGCAGGCCTACCCAAGGGAAAGAAAAGGCTAGGTGGCGAATGGTAAAACCAATGTTGGGCATTGCTGGAGGAGTTTTATTCAAGGCGAACTGTCAAGGGGTTCCCATTATAACCCAACCGCGTAAGGAACGCAAAATCGGGGAACATAACATCGATATGACAGAAACTAGGGAGGCAAGAGTGGAACAAAACACCAGGGATAAGGCCGAGCCTTCCACCCTTTACCAAGTATATAGATGCATTAATTAAATTAGATATATTGTGATATCCCAACAAAATGTCCATGTTCCAACATGGAACAAAACTCCAATCTTCTCCTGCAACTAACAACGCTATAAGAGGGGCTGAGCAAAGCGGTAACATAGCCAAACAACGGTTTGCTAGGACAAGGTGGGTTAGAGGCTTGGTTTAACAATATGGGAGGCATGATAAGCAAGTGGTAGGTATCGCAGGATAGGATAGCAAAAGAACGAGCAACTAGAAAGCAAAAATAGAAGTGATTTCGAGGGTATGGTCATCTTGCCTGAAATCCCGCAAGGAAGAAGAACGAGTCCATGAAGAAGACAAACGGACGTAGTCGAACGAATCCTCACAACTCCAGAACGAAACCGAAGCTAACGCGAGAAGCAACCCGGAAAGAAGCAAACAACAAAGTGAACAAACATCACATAAGCATGGCATGATGCACAACCAAGTATGATGCATGTCCAGTTTAAATATGCATGGCATGGCAAAGTGCACAAACAAAACTACAAGTTAAGTGGAGCCCAATATGCAACGAGTTGCATATTGACGAAACACCACATGACTTATTTAGTTCTCTCTCGTTTAGGTACTCAACAATATTAAATGTTGTTAGAATGGCAAGAGGTGAAGCATAATGAAACTATCTATATAGGCAAGTTTAAATGAGGCCGGAACAAAGTCCGGAAAATCCCCATATGCATTTAGCAATTTGGTGCAACAACAATGTTAAACATTTAAATGTTATTATCATGATGCGCATGACATGAGCACGTTTTATGCAATATTTATGAAAATGTTGGCATGATAAGATATGAGGCATTTGTCATCGTGGCGGAAACGAAAGGGGGGCCACGACAACGAATCCGAAAGTGATGCCACGGCAACATATCGGTTCCGGTAGCTCATAGAGATACCGGTGCAAAAGGAAGTGGCGGGAGCGAGCAAAAGAAGGTGGGGCACTCCCGGATACCGGGTGTCCCATGTGTCGGCAGCATGGCAACCGAGGGTCGTGCAAGTAACAAACTGACACGCTGCAAACACGGGGTTCATCTCGTATCACATAACATGCATTCGGTCCACGGACGGTCGTGTCGATGGTTATACCTTCAAAGCATGCGTTTCGGGCGGAACGAGTTCGTAGTGGGAAGTAGGCATTTCTCGCGACAGTAGTTGAACTTGACGTTCGTGTTACACGGGTCTTCGGTGACGGTCATCGTACATGGTCTGGAGTGGTACTTGCATCTTCAGACTTGTCGGTCTCGATTTTTGCGGCGGTAGCGGTATACGTTTCGTTTTCGGAGAGGTACTTAACGAATCCGACGTCCTCGGGGCAACGGTAGTTGTACACGGTCCACGAGACGTCGATCGTTTGGGGTCCGACTTGTGGGTCTTGCCAACATGAGGGGTACTTGGCGTTTTTGTGTAGACGAACTTGGCGCGTCTGAAGGGTCATCGAGTACTGGTTTTTGGTGAAGTACGGGTCTTCGGTGTCGTGATACTTGGCGTCCATGTAGTCGATCTTGCCGGTCTTGATGGTCCGAAACGAAGCAACACAAGGACCTCGGTGGGCAGCAGCAAGGAGACGATGGCAGAGCAGCGGTTCTCGGTGGCCGGCGTCACCGGATCTCGCGGAAGGGAGGTTGATGCCTCGGGAGCTCGCGGGATCGAAGGTCATCGGCGCTGGAGTTGCTGCTGCTGTTCGTCGCGAAGCAGGGCACAGACGCGGATGAGGGCTTGAGGCGGCCGGCTCCGGGATGCAGGGCACAGAGGGAGGAGTTGATCCGGCCGCTGGATGGCGTCTCCTGTGAGAACCGAGTCGAGGCAGGGGCATACCCAGGCGGCGGGGATGGACGGCGCCGGTGGAGATGCCTGGCAACAGGCCAGTGGCGGGTATGGACGGCGCCGACGAGGTCCGGCGACCGAGCAACGAGGGCGCGCTGGCGATGAAGCAGCTCGAGGAGATGGGCGCTGCAAGGGGGGCGGCGCAGAGGGACGAAGGAGAGGCTCGAGGTCGCGCGCGGGGTGCCCCTCCTGGAGGTCGCCGACAGCGGTGGGTGGCAAAGAAAAGCCATGGCAGAGGTGCACGGGGCGCGTTCCTCTCTGTCGACCATCTTGACAGCGCACAGAGGGAGGAGAAGATTGAGACAAGGGGAAAGGGGTCGAGCTGAGGCCCCTGGCGGCGCTGAGGAAACGAGGGAAGGGAGAGGTATCGAGGGAGGGAAGATGGGATCGAGGGAGATGGCTTCGGGCACGGGCGCTCCTCCCTGGCGGCGTGAGCAAGGAGTCAAGGAGGAGGGGAACGAGAGAGATAAGCCTAGGGTTCGGGAGCCCGGCTGGGCCTAGAGGACTAGGGAGGCCGGCGGCTGGGCCTTGGGCCAATAAGGTGGGAGAGGAAAAAAACAAAAAAAACCAGGAGGCCTACTGGGCTGTTGGGCTCCTCTCTCCTCTCTTATTTTTAATCCAGCAAAAAAATAAAAGCAAAGAAAGGAAGGAGAGAAAATAAAAGGTTAGAGGAAGGACTTGGGCGCGCGGACTATATTCCCGGACTTGCAAAATGTGCTTGTTCCGAGAAATAGAAAAAGGCCAAAATTAAACGATCTAAATTCAAATCCATTTGAATTTAATTCAAATGGTTTGAATAAGTTCAAGGTAATGAAGAGTCAAAAAATGTTAGGAATTTAGGAAGAGCCTCGGTAAATGGGACAAAAGAATTATCGACAAAGTTTGAGAGCCAAGAACCGGAAGAAGGAAAGTTCAAGGATCTAACATGCAAGTGGGTTGCGGATATGGAATAGTTTATAATAGTTCCCTAAATATTGGGAGGGTATGTTTTAAAGAGAAACCACCATGTGAAATCCCTTTATTTAAATGGATCAAAGATCCATACAACTTATTTAGTTGAGATGCAAAAGGACTTATGACATGCTGATAGGATGACATGATGCAACGAACCAAAATGAAATCACCCGACAACACTCGGAAACATGGAAGGCATCTGAAGCTCCGGTCTTGGGGCGTTACATAAGGCCACCAGGGAAATCACTTGGGGGCTATGGGTACGAACCATAGTTACACCTCTTGATCTGCATAAGGGCACCAGGGAAATCACTTGGGGGCTTGGTCGTATTCGAACCATAGCTACACCTCTTGATCGGTGCAATGCCATAATTATGACTACATGGGGGCTCTGGTCGTATCCGAACCATAGCTTAAACCCTCTTGATCATACATATACATCATCATATATTACATCATACATCATCATTACATCATCATAGCATGTATCATATGTGAATGGATATACCAGCTTATATGGCAGGAATCGGTTTTCAAACCAGGTTATACTTATTCAAATCTTTAATAGCCAACATGGCTGGATTTTTTTATTATGGTTATCAATAACCAATTATATGACTGAGGTTTTCAAAGTCGCTTTAGCGCAATCCTCGTCTTATTTTATCAACAGATATGGTTTATTATACAATGGAAGGAATAGTCCCGAGTCGCTCCAGGCTTACGACCCGGCACTTGGGGGCGACATTGTTCAAGTTGGGATTACATAAAATACACAAGTCTCATGTCGCTGCAAGCATGCACCATGACACTTGGGGGCTAATGCAAAGTAACTGTTTGCTCACTTATTGGAAGACCCGGCTCATCACATCGTAATGAGCCGGCCCTTGGGGGCTACCAATTGCTCTTGTTAACAATTCAAGGTACATAAATTTTCATCTATTATTAAAGGATCCATTGCTCAGTTGGTAAAGCACAAGTCTCTTAACCTTGTGGACGTGGGTTCAAGCCCCATGAGGGGGGTTACATCATATGATGTTATTTTCATTGAAGAATATATCAATTCCCAGCTCAATATTATCTTATTGAGCCGGCCCTTGGGGGCTACACATTGCTGCTCAAGTTTACATGATCATATTTACAAAGTCCCTGCTCATTATTGCATAATAACCCGGCCCTTGGGGGCTACACTGATTGAAGTTTTTATGAGCATAAGGCAATTTCAAGTCCCAGGTTGCTGCAAGCATGACAACCCGGCACTTGGGGGCTACATATGTGGAATACTCAGTTCTGACTGGTGATTGAGATGAACAACCTAGGTTTCTTCAAGCTTGTGACATTCATATTGAAGCAAGTCTTAAGCTGTTGCAATGCTACCTTCTCAAGACTTGGGGGCTACAAGTGATAGGCATATAAGATGTATATTTTCAAGCTTGATGTTAACTACAATTATGACCCGGTGCCATCAATATTTGTAAACCGGCAATGATAAACCGGCAAGTTCAAGTCTTAAACCGGCAAGTTCTACATTCTTAAACCGGCTGAAGATCAAATGAGTATTTCAAAGGCCAATATTTTTTGTTAAGCATTGGGAGCTGAAGTCAAAGGAGTTATTCTTCACAATATTTCTCTGTGACAAACCAATGTCAGCAAATTGATTATGAAGCTGGTCCATTGACTCGGATTTTATAGAAGAGGGAAGTGACAAGGACTTAAGGATGATCAGGATCAGTTTAACATGGATAAATCCAAATTAAACTGGGGGCTAATGTCGGGGATATACCCCATGGTATGACCCGGCTGGAGTTGTAAACCGGCTGGGACTTGGTAAACCGGCGGATGGTAAACCGGCGGAGATTTAAGACAGAGAGTCAAGACAGACGGTAAACCGGCTGGTGGTAAACCAGCAGACAGTTAAGACAGATGGCTAAGAAAGACGGTAAACCGGCGAGTGTTAAACCGGCAGAGTTAAGACAGATGGTAGCACCGGCAGATGTTAAGTCAATCATAACCCGACAGACAATGTTAAACCGGCAGACAGTGTTAAACCGACAAACGTTAAGAAGCCTAGGAAGGGAAGTCAAAATAGTTTAAGTCTTAGTCCGAGATAGACTGTACATGTAACCCGCCCCTTCAACATATATAAGGAGGGGCAGGGCTCCCCAAAGAGGGACAAGCAAGAGGAAACAATCTTAGGGCTAGACACAAAGAGGAGAGCCGGTTTACGGCGACTCCCTCATGATGATAATGAGACCTAGCCTCAAACAGCATGTAGGGTTGTTACCGGATGATGTTTCCCGGGGCCCAGAGCTGTCTAAACCTTTGTCTTGCGTTGCATCTCTCGATTCCGCTCAACCCCTCTCAAGCTACCATATAGATGCGTTGGCCTCACGACTAAGTCCTCATGCTAGGACATCTGCCGTGAAAATTCCACGACACTATGGTTTCACTTCATCATTAGAAACGTTTAATCATCGATCCCACATGTGCGAAAGAATTTAGTGTGTGCTGCATCGCACACGATTACATTTGGAAGGCCTCTGGATCATTGCTCCATATCCCCAATGGTTTCTGGGTCGTGTGAGAAGGACACCCTATCGCCCAAACTCACTTGGCAACGGGCCCAAATGCCGTCGCGGAAAGGGGTTAAAAACCGTTTGTATAGTACCGATGCTTACTAGTGATAGGAATTGCCATAATTATTTGAGGAATTTCCACGAAAAGTCCTAGGATTAAAATTACCTCTAAAAGCATTATTATTGAAGTTGTTTCGTGAGACAAAATTCACATCTACAAGATCATTATTTTGCTCAGTGAAGTAGACACATGCACATCATTAAGATCAATAGGAGCATTTTTACTAGCAATCAATTTCATGAGTGCATCAACTTTTTTACTCAAAGTACTAATTTCTTCAACATAATTCACCTTTTTACTAGTAGGAGCTCTTTCCGTATCCCATTGTGAATAATTTGCTAGGATATTATCGAGAAATTTAGTAGCTTCACCCAAAGTAATTTCCACAAAAGTACCACTCGCGGCAGAATCTAAAATATTTCTAGAAACCAAGTTCAACCCCGCAGAAATTTTTGTATGATCATCCATAGATTTAAACCATGAGTAGGACAATTTCTTAGCATTAATTTCATTCTCTCCCAAGATTGTGCAACGTGTTCATGCTCAAGTTTCTTAAAATTCATGATTTGATTTCTAAGGGAAATAATTTTTGCGGGAGGAAAATACTTAATAATAAAAGCATCTTTGCACTTGTCCCAAGAATCAATACTATTTTGTTGCAAAGATGAAAACCAAATTTTTGCATGATCACGCAAAGAGAAAGGAAATAATTTTAGTTTCACAATATCATTGTCCACATATTTTTTCTTTTTCATATCACACAATTCTATGAAAGTGTTTAGATGGGACGCGACATCCTCATTAGGATTACCGAAAAATTGATATTTCATAAAAAGATTCAACAAAGCGACATTAATATCATAAGACTCTGCACTAGCAGCGGGAGGAGCAATAGGAGTACTAATAAAATCATTATTATTGCTATTAGAAAAATCACAGAATTTGGTATTTTCCTGAGACATTGTGACTACGCAAACAAGATCACACACAAATAAAAGATCAAACAAGAAAAAGGCAGACAGAAAAATATTTTTGGTATTTTTGTAAAAAACAAGAAGCGGGGGAGATAAAAACGAGAGGCAAATGGAAAATAAAGTAATTGTAAGGAGATGAGAGTTTATGCGTAGGTACTTGATAGATGTTGATGATGTCTCTCCGGCAACGGCGCCAGAAATCCTTCCTGATTGCTTGTATCTGCATTGGTAATAACCCAAAGAGGATAGGATGATGCATCACAACAAAGGTAAGTATTTCCCTCAGTTATGAAACCAAGATTATCAATCCAGTAGGAGAACCAAGCAACACTATGTAAACAACACCTTCACACAAACAACAAAATACTTGCAACCCAACGCGTAAGAGGGGTTGTCAATTCCTCCTCGGTATTGAGATAGATTAAATTGTATAGGTTTTGATAAATAGATCTAACTAAAACACAAAATAAAATAAATAAAGAAAAAGTGCGGCAAGGTATTTTTAGATTTAACATGACATGAATTAGACCTAGGGGTTGTAGTTTTCACTAGAGGCTTCTCTCAAGAAAATAACATATGGTGGGTAAACAAATTACTGTTGGGCAATTGATAGAAAAGCGAATAATCATGATGATATCCAAGGCAATGATCATTTATATAGTCATCACGTCCAAGATTATAGACCGAAACAACGCTGCATCTGCTACTATTACTCCACACATCGACCGCTATTCAACATGCATCTAGTGTATTAAGTTCATGGAAAAACAAAGTAATGCAATAAGAAAGATGACAAGATGTAGACAAGATCTATTCATGTAGGAACAGAGCCCATATTTTTATCCTTAATAGCAATGATGCATGCGTGTCATGTCTCTTCCAGTCACTGAGATTGTGCACCACAAGATCGAACCCATCACAAAGCACCTCTTCCCATGGTAAGAAAAATCAATCTATTTGGCCGAACCAAACCAAAATTTCAGAGAAGAAATATGAGGCTATAACAATCATGCATAAAAGAGTTCAGTAAAGACTCAAATAATATTCATGGATAGAACAGATCATAAACCCACGATTCATCGGATCCCAAGAAACACACCGCAAAAAGGAGTTACATCAAATAGATCTCTAAGAACATCGAGGAGAACATTGTATTGAATATTAGAAAGGGAGAAGAAACCATCTATCTTCTAGTTCTGGACCCCTAGGTCTGTGGTAAACTACTCACGCATCATCGAAGGGGCAACAAGGATGACCAAGAACCCCTTTGTGATCGTTGCCCCCTCCGGCAGAGTGACAAAAAAGGCCTCTAGATTGGATCTTGTGGTTCTGGAACTTGCGGCGGCTGGATAAGTGTTTCGTCGACTCCACTATGGTTTTGGGGATTTTAGAGTATTTATTGAGGTGGAGGTCAGTGGAGAAGCTTCCCGTGGGCTGGAGTACACACCAGGGCACGCTTGGCCCCCTGGTGCGCCCTGGTGCCTAGTGGGCCCCATGGGCCTCCTCCCATGTGCTCCTTTGGCTCCCTGGGTGTCTTCTATCTAGAAAAAAAATCTCTAAAAAGTTTCGTGGTATTCATACTTCATTTTGTACTCATATTCTGCAAACTAAAAAAAGCAAAAACAACTGGCACTGGGCACTATGTCAATAGGTTAGTCCCAAAAAATGATATAATGTTGCTAGTAAATGAATATAAAACATCCAAGATTGATAATATAATAGCATGAAACAATAAAAAATTATAGATACGCTGGATACGTATCAATCACAAATATCTTGTTAACTTGAAACGTTTCTGTTCTCTTGGCTCAACGCAAACAGTTCATCCGAGTGAACTGTATGCCCTCTATCGCACACATATGGATCTAGCTGACCATTTCTCTCATAATATGCAAGGTTCATTTTGCATCCATTTTGCATCATGTTTACCCACTATTATTTATAATGCTTTTATGCATAATAATGCTTTCTGGAGTAATTCTAATGCCTTTTCTCTCATAATATGCTAGGTTCACACAAAGAGGGAGAATACCGATAGCTGGAATTCTGGAGCTGAAAAGGCTACGTCGGGCTACCTATTCTACACAACTCCAAATGATCTGAAACTTCCCGAAGAATTTTTATGGAATATATAAGAATTATTGGAGCAAATAAGTACCAGAGGGGGCCCACCAGGTGGGCACAACCCACCTGGGCATGCGAGGGAGCCCGGGCGTGCCTTGGTGGGTTGTGCCCTCCTCGGCCCACCTACAGTGCCCCTCTTCTGGTATATAAGTCATTTTGACCTAGAAAAATAAGGAGAGGACTTTTGGGATGAAGCGTCGCTGTCTCGAGGCGGAACTTGGGCAGGAGCACTTTTGCCCTTCGGCGGAGCGATTCCACCGGGGGAACTTCCCTCCCGGAGGGGAAAATCATCATCACCAACAACTCTCCCATCTTGGGGAGGGAAATATCCATCAACATCTTAAATAACACCATCTCCTCTCAAACCCTAGTTCATCTCCTGTGTTCAATCTTTGTACCGGAACCTTAGATTGGTGCTTCTGGATGACTAGTAGTGCTGATTACATCTTGTAGTTGATTACTATATGGTTTATTTGGTGGAAGATTATATGTTCAGATCAATTATGCTATTTAATACCCCTCTGATCTTGAGCATGATTATTATTTGTGAGTAGTTACTTTTGTTCTTTAGGTCACGGGAGAAATCTTGTTGCAAGTAATCATGTGAATTTGATATGTGTTCGATATTTTGATGGTATGTATGTTGTGATTCCCTTAGTGGTGTCATGTGAACGTCGACTACATGACACTTCACCATATTTGGGCCTAAGGGAATGCATTGTGGAGTAGTTATTAGATGATGGGTTGCGAGAGTGACAAAATCTTAAACCCTAGTTTATGCGCTACTTCGTAAGGGACGAATTTGGATCCAAAAGTTTAATGCTATGGTTAGATTTATTCTTAATACATTTATCATAGTTGTGGATGCTTGCGAGGGGGTTAATTATAAGTAGGAGGTTTGTTCAAGTAAGAACAACACCTAAGCACCGGTCCACCCACATATCAAATTATCAAAGTAGCGAACACAAATCAAACCAACGTGATGAAAGTGACTAGATGAAATTCATGTGTACCCTCAAGAACACTTTGCTTATCGTAAGAGACTGTTTTGGCCTGTCCTTTGCCTCAAAAGGATTGGGCTACCTTGCTGCACTTTTTTTACCATTATTGCTACTTGCTTGTTACAAATTATATTGCTATCAAACTACTCGTTACTTATAATTTCAGTGCTTGTAGAGAATACCTTGCTGAAAATACTTGTCATTTCCTTTTGCTCCTCGTTGTGTTCGACACTCTTACTTATCAAAAGGAATACAATTGATCCCCTATACTTGTGGGTCATCAAGGCTATTTTCTGGCGTCGTTGCCGGGGAGTGAAGAGCTCTTGGTAAGGAAAAATTATTACTACGTGTTGAAATTTATTGTCACTTGTTACTATGGAGAACAATCCTTTGAGGGGTTTGTTTGGGGTATCTTCACCTTGATCGGAACCACAATTATTCACCCCTCAACCTACTGCACTTACTGAAAATATTGGTTATGAAATTCCTTCGGGTATGATAGAACAACTGCTAGCTAATCCTTATGCAGGAGATGGAACCGAACATCCTGATATGCACTTGATATATGTGGATGAAATTTGTGGATTACTTTAGCTTGCGGGTTTACCCGGAGATGAATCTAGGAAGAAGGTTTGC
Organism: Triticum urartu; assembly: GCF_056163025.1. Classification (NCBI taxonomy): domain Eukaryota; kingdom Viridiplantae; phylum Streptophyta; class Magnoliopsida; order Poales; family Poaceae; genus Triticum; species Triticum urartu. The sequence continues at coordinate 390,341,049 of NC_141878.1, read as the reverse complement.
CCTTTATCTTTTAAGGTAAGAACATTGGCATGGTATTGGCTATGCGATGATATTGGATCTTGGAATTGGAATCGATTTAAATTGGAATTTCAGCAAAAAAAATTATCCTATGCATCTAGTTCATCGTGATTGAAATTATATATATAATTTTTGGCCTCGTGATGGAGATAGTATCGCTCTAGCTTGGGGGATCATGCCCCAATCATGAGCTCTCAAGAGAATTATCATTCAGAATTTTTATGCTCGGCTTTCTCGTGATGATCAATCAATGCTTGATACTTCTTGTACTGGTTCCTTCATGAAGAAGACTATTGAATTCAGGTGGGATCTTTTAGAAAGAATTAAATGCAACTCTGAAGATTGAGAACTTGACAAAGATAAAGAGTCACGTAGTAAGCTTAAGTATGATTGTGTTAAATCTTTTATGAATACCGATGCTTTTCAAAAGTTTAGCACTAAATATGGACTTGACTCTGAGATAATAGCCTCCTTTTTTGAATCATTTGCTACTCATGTTGATCTCCCTAAGGAGAAGTGGTTTAAATATCACCCACCTATTAAAGAAGAAACTAAAGAACTAGTAATAGCTAAAGATGAAAGTATTATTTATAATGTTGATTCGGTTGTTCCTACTGCTTACATTGAAAACCACCTTTCCCTGTTAAGATAGAGGAACATGCTAAGGTCCCAACCGTGGTCAATAAAAGTAATATTAGAGCACCTAAACCTACTGAAGAAATCAAAGTAGAACCTAGTGTCACTATGGTTAAATATCTCCTGGTTGAAAATATAGATGGGCATGTTATTTACTTTTGTGATGAAGCTGCTAGAATTGCTAAACTTGATGAAAAAGATAAACATAGACTTGTTGTTGGCATGCCTGTTGTCTCGGTTAAAATAGGAGATCAGTGTTATAATGGTTTATGTGTCATAGGTTCTAGCATCAGTGCTATTCCTTTTACCTCATTTCAAGAAATTATGAATGACATAACACCCGCTGAAATAGAAGACATATATGTTACTACAAAGCTTGCCAATAGAGACACCATCACACTTGGGATTGTAAGAGATGTTGAAGTCTTGTGTGGGAAAATAAAACACCCTACTGATTTTCTAGTTCTTGGTTCCTCACAAGATGACTCTTGTTGTAACACCCCGGATGTAACTTTCCCAATTTGTACTCCAACTCTTGCCGTTTCCGGCGTTAAGTTATATTTATTTCTTGGGTTCGGGTCTTTGTCTCCGTGTGTTGTTTTTCGTTGTCTTGCATCTCATATCATGTCATCATGTGCATTGCATTTGCATACGTGTTCGTCTCATGCATTCAAGCCTTTTCCCCGTTGTCCGTTTTGCATTCCGGCGCTCCGTTCTCCTCCGGTGGTCTTTTCTAGCTTTCTTTCGTGTGTGGGGATTAAACATTTCTGGATTGGAACGAGACTTGCCAAGCGGCCTTCGTTTACTACCGGTAGACCGCCTGTCAAGTTTCGTGTCATTTGGACTTCGTTTGATACTCCAACGGTTAACCGAGGGACCGAAAGGGCCTCGTGTGTGTTGCAGCCCAACACCCCTCCAATTTGGCCCCAAAACCCACCAAACTCTGCTCCATGTCCTAGAGCGTTCGATCACGATCGCGTGGCCGAAAACCGCACCTCATTTGGACTCTCCTAGTTCCACTTATGCCTATAAATACACCCCCCTCCATTTCGGATCTCTCCCTCTCCGAAACCCTAGCCAAAAAAAAAGATCTCCGCGCCGCGCCCCGGCCGGACAAAAATCGCCGCCGCCGCCCCGCAAATCCCGCGCCGCCACGTGGCGCTCCCGCCGCCAGCCGCCGCCGAGGCCCGGGAGGCCCAAGCCGGGCCCCCGCGAGCCCGTAGCCGCCGCGCGCCCCCGCGCCTTCGTCTCCAGCCGCCGCCGCCCGAAGCTCCACCTCCGGCGACCGGCACCGCCGCGGGCCGCCTCTCCGCCGCCGCGGGCCGCCTCTCTGGCTCTGACGCCGCCCCACCACGCCGCCGCCCGAGCCGGAGCTCGCCGCCTCGGCCACCACCGGATCCGGCCGCCCCCTCACTGGCCTCTCCCCGCTGCTCCGGCCTCCTCCCTCGACTCCGGCGCCAGCCAACCTCAAAGAACGTGCCCGATGAACTGTGCAGCCCCGATCTGGATCTAGATCTGAGCATCTCGGTTGACTTTCTCCTCCCGAAACCCTAATTTTATGCAAACTTTGACCGGTCGTATCTCCGCATTCGTAGCTCCGATTTGGGTATATAGCATATCAAAATGTTCGCCTCGACGAGTACATCATTTCATTCCATTGCATCATTTTAATTTGAGTGCATCTTGATGCCCGAAATGCTGTTAGAAGGAGGCTTCGTGAGTTGATTGTCAGATCTGCTAGTTTATCTTAGACTTTTGTCATTTTTGCCATGATTATTGTGTGCATGCTATGCCTGTGAGTCCTTCATATGTTTTGTTAAGGATTTTGTCTTCTTTCCAGAGGTGCAACCCATGCATTTTTAGGATGTGTGTGGTGACTTGTGCAAGCTTGCAAAGCGAGGCACCCGGTAAATCTCTTTTCAGGGACTTAGTAGTTTTCACTAAGTCTGGGATTATTTAGTTCATGATGCCATATGTTCAGCTTGTTTCCTAGTGATCCGTGTCTCTTTTGAGGATGATCAGTAAGGGAATTTTGTTAATCTTGTTATGCTCTGTCCATCCATTTCTTTGTTTGCAATTATGGAGCACCCTAGCTTGAGTCAATCGAGCTCTACTTTTACTTCGTGGTGAATCTGGGCAGATCGTCAACTCGTTTGCGATTTTGCCGATGCTATTGTAGTTGATCCGTGCATGCTATGCCATTGTTCTTGCCATGTCTATCTAGAATTTTGTGCCTTCTTAATGGATGTATGCTTGCCTTGCCATGACTTGCTCGGTAGTGAGTGCATCGAGCTCGTTTACATGCCTTCGTGAGTTATATTTCAGCATGTCTCAGTTTTCACTAAGTCTGAAAACTGTTTGTGTTTTAGCTATGTTCGTGTGCCCGTTAGTATATTCTGTGAACCCTTTTGGCCCCAGGTCACTTTGGGTATTTTGTTAAGCTTGTTGAGTAGCTCCATGCCATGTACTTCCTTGTCATAATCAGGTCATGTATCATGTTGTTTGGCTGCTCCGAAGAGGGCTTCGTGATCTGAAATTTCAGACTAGTGTTAATTTCACTAAGTCTGAAATCTGTTTTGCATTTGCGTTTTTGACATGCTTGTTTGAACCTCATAATGGATGAATTGTCCGTGGCTCAGTGCTAGTATTTTGTTAAGCATCTTGTGTGCATCCCTGCCATATATTTTGTTGTCATGTTTGGTGGATGTAGCATGTTCGTTTCGTTGCGTTTAGATGCCTACTTGCTGTAAATTGCAGACCGGTGTCATTCTTAAAACGCTTGCCATTTCCAAACCGTAACTCCGATCCCAATGATCTTTATATCGTTTTCAAGCGATTTCATCCCCTCTTTCCAGTGGCACACTTGGTTTTCCAAGTTGAGGCCAGGTTCATGCATTTCCTGTCATATCTTGCATTTTGCATCCCGCATCGCATCCCGCATAGCATATCATCATTTCATCATATTGCTTGGTCTTGCACGTGGTTGATTGTATCCTTGTTGCTTGTTTGTCTTGTTTGGGTAGAGCCGGGAGACGAGTTCACTAATGAGGAGCCCATTGAGTTGGCTTTTGAGGATCCAGTCAACTCTGACAACTGTGCAGGCAAGATGATCATACCCTCGAAATCACTACTATCTTTGCTATGCTAGTTTGCTCGCTCTTGCTATGCCAATGCTACGATGCCTACCTTTTGCTTGTCAGCCTCCCAAATTTCCATGTCAAACCTCTAACCCACCTTTGTCCTAGCAAACCGTTGATTGGCTATGTTACCGCTTTGCTCAGCCCCTCTTATACCGTTGCTAGTTGCAGGTGAAGATTGGAGCCGTTCCTTGTTGGAACATTTATTTACTTGTTGGGATATCATTATATTGCTATGTTATCTTAATGCATCTATATACTTGGTAAAGGGTGGAAGGCTTGGCCTCTCGCCTAGTGTTTTGTTCCACTCTTGCCGCCCTAGTTTCCGTCATATCGGTGTTATGTTCCCGGATTTTGCGTTCCTTACGCGGTTGGGTTATAATGGGAACCCCTTGATAGTTCGCCTTGATTAAAGCTTTTCCAGACATGCCCAACATTGGTTTTACCATTCGCCACCTAGCCTCTTTTTCCCTTGGGTTTCCGGAGCCCAAGGGTCATCTTATTTTAAACCCCCCCGGGCCAGTGGTCCCTCTGAGTGTTGGTCCGAACTGAGCTGCCTGCGGGGCCACCTCGGGGAAACTTGAGGGTTGGTTTTACTCGTAGCTAGTCTCATTTGAGTGTGCCCTGAGAACGAGATATGTGCAGCTCCTATCGGGATTTGTCGGCACATTCGGGCGTTGTTGCTGGTCTTGTTTTAACCTGTCGAATTGTCTTGTTGTACCGGGTTACCGAGTCTGATCAGTGTGTCTCGGGTGGAGGTCTACTCCTTCGTTGACCGTGAGAGCTTGTCATGGGCTAAGTTGGGACTCCCCTGCAGGGATTGAACTTTCGAAAGTCGTGCCCGCGGTTATGGGCAGATGGGAATTTATTAATGTCCGGTTGTAGATAACTTGAACCTTAATTAATTAAAATGAATCCACTGAGTGTGTTACCGTGATGGCCTCTTCTCGGCAGAGTCCGGGAAGTGGACACGGTGTTGGAGTAATGTTTGCGCAGGTTGCTCTTTAGTTCCTCGCTCGTGCTTTGCCTCCTCTTCTTGCTCTCTTTTGCGAATAAGATAGCCACTATATATGCTAGTCGCTTGCTGCAGCTCCACATATATATTTGCCTTACCCTTCCTATAAGCTTAAATAGTCTTGATCGCGAGGGTGCGAGATTGCTGAGTCCCTGTGGCTCACAGATACTATAACTCCAGATGCAGGTCCAGGTGATTCCGCTCCAGGTGACGAGTACGAGCTCAAGTGGGAGTTCGACGAAGACTCTCAGCGTTACTACGTGTCTTTTCCTGAGGATCAGTAGTGGTGCCTAGTTGGGGTTTGATTCGGGGCCTTGTCGCATGTTGGGTTCTTTTCTAGTTTGGCGCCGTAGTCGGGCCATGAGTGTTTGAATGATGGATGTTATTTATGTACTCTGATGTGACGTGGCGAGTGTAAGCCAACTATGTATCTCCCCCTTTTATTATACATTACATGGGATGTTGTGATGATTGCCTAACTTGCGACATTGCTTTCAATGCGGTTATGTCTCTAAGTCGTGCCTTGACACGTGGGAGCTATAGCCGCATCGAGGGCGTTACACTTGTCCCATTATCTTTGGTAGACCTTTCTTGAACGTTGTCAATGCTAAAATAGATTGTGAGAAACAAACTGTCGGTGTTAGTTTTGGTGATGAGTCTCATGAGTTTAATTTTTCTAAGTTTAGTAGAAAGCATCATAAGAAAGAATTGCCTAGTAAGGATGAAATAATTGGTCTTTCTTCTATTGCCGTGCCTCCTACTGATCCACTAGAACAATATTTTTGCTAGACCATGAAAATAATATGCATATGCATGAAAGAAATGAGATAAATAAAATTTTCTTTGAACAACAACCTCTGCTTAAACATAATCTGCCTATTGAAACTCTAGGAGGTCCTCCTCCACCTAAGGGTGATCTTGTGTTTGAATTAAAGAAATTGACACACACTTTAAAATATGCTTATCTTGATGAGAAAATGATATATCCTGTTATTATTAGTGCTAACCTTTAAGAACATGAAGAATAAAGATTATTGAAGGTTCTAAAGAAGCACCGAGCTGATATTGGATATACTCTTGATAATTTAAAGGGAATTAGTCCCACTCTCTATCAGCACAAGTTAATATGGAACCTGATGCTAAACCCATTGTTGATCACCAACAATGTTTAAATCCCAAAATGAAAGAAGTGGTAAGAACTGAAATATTGAAGCTTCTGGAAGCAGGTATAATCTATCCCATAGCTGATAGTAGATGGGTAAGTCACGTTCATTGTGTCCCTAAGAAAGGAGGTATTACTGTTGTTCCAAATGATAAGAATGAACTTATTCCACAAAGAATTGTCACTGGTTATAGAGTGGTAATTTATTTTAGAAAATGAAATAAAGCTACTAGAAAAGATCATTACCCACTACCTTTTATTCATCAAATGCTAGAAAGACTATCTAAGCACACACACTTTTGTTTCCTCGATGGATATTCTGGTTTTCTCAAATACTTGTTTCACAACCTGATCAAGAGAAAACCACCTTTACTTGTCCCTTTGGAACTTATGCTTATAGACATATGCCTTTTGGTTTATGTAATGCACCTGCTACCTTTCAAAGATGTCACTACAAAAAAGAAACATTCGTGACATTTTGGGCCGTACAATTTTTTTCTGTCATACTTATGACACTTCTATGACAATAATTATGAAAAAACATGGTATCATCGTAGATGTGGTGGGGTCCTACTTCTATGAAAAAAATTCATGATAGAAAATGGGCTTTTCATCCTGGGCGGGCTGGAGACGCAGCTGCATGACATTCTTTGGGCCATCCATGACAGAAAAACCGTGGTAGAAGCGAGGGCGAGAAAAATATCGGGGTGTTCCCGGTTACGGTGGGTGGTCGGGGCCGAGCGATGCGCGTTTCTCTTGTACACGCATGCTACGCCCACAATATCGGGGTGCGAGGAGTTGGGCTCTAACTGAACTCGAGCGATTGCACTGCAGGCTACGCATTACTGAACCCGAGCGATCGATCGATGGCTATTAACTGAACCCGATCGAGCGATTCATTCGTTACTGCTGATAACGAAAGCCAATCGATGCTGCCTCTGGATGAACAGTGAGCATTGTTGGGGGGGTTTGGATGAACTGTTCCCGGTGGGGGTGGATGAACAAGACCCCATGGTGTTGCCTCTGGATGAACAGGACCCCGATCGATCGAGCCGGTTGGGGCTAGATGAACAGGACCCCGTGGAGGGCAGGATGAACAGGACCACCCCGTGGAGGGCTGGATGAACAGTAGACGGTGGAGGGCTGGATGAATAGTAGCCCGTGGAGGGGTGGTTGAACAGGAGCCCGTAGAGAGGGCTGGTTGAGCAATAGCCGGTGGAGTAGAGCGTGGTGGAGGCTGGATGAACAGGAGCCCGTGGATGAACAGTCACAGGTGGAGGGTGGAGGAGGTCGACGGTGTATGAACAGTAGCCCGTGGAGGCTGGAGGGGGTCGACGGTGGAGATGAATAGTATCCCGTGGAGTCCTGTTTTGCGGTATGCCACACCCCTCCCGATGAATAGGACCCCCGTTTCGACCGTAGCGCTCCAACACAAGTCCGTTTCTTCCATTTTGCGGTACGCCACACCCCTCCCGATCAACATGACCCCCGTTTCGACCGTAGGAGGTCTATTTCCTCTGTTTTGCGGTACACCAGATCCCTTCCGATGAACAGGATCCCGTTTCAACCGTGGCCGGTCGAACACAAGGCCGTTTCCTCCGTTCTGTAGTACGCCAAGCCTCGTTTCCATCGGTTGTTCCGTCCAAGCCCTCCCGATGAACATGACGACGCATTCCATTCCGACCTAGCCGGTTGGCTCCCCATGAACACGACGACAACGATGTTTCTCCGTTCCGACCCAGCCATGTACACGAGCCCTGGCCGTACGTACGCGCGAGTAGGCATTCGAGACCCTGCCCGTATGTACGTACATGGTTGTATTTACTTTCTTGCACCCTGGTCGTTGCACGTACGTGTACATGCTACATGCGCGCCTCTGCTATGACACGTGCGCGCCTCTACATCGACCAGTATGTATGTACACGTTCGCAACCAGAATGACAACGCTACGTATGCTTCGACCAGGTGGGTCCCGACTATCAGGCACTTCCTTGCGTGCGAAGATGTAGCTGGTGGGTCCCAGCAGTCAGGGTGGCGAACCATTTTTTTTGCCCGGACGCACTTCCTTGCGTGCGAAGATGTAGCTAGTGGGTCCCAGCAGTCAGGGGGAAACGTTTTTTTCGTGAAATATGGTGGCCCGTCCGGTGGGTCCCCGCTGTCAGGTGGAGGAATGATTATTTTGCGCGGAATAAGGAGGCACTTCCTTTCTGCGGCCGTGGACCCAGCTGTCAGCCTCTCCATGTACAGTCCAGGTCCGTTGGAAGCTGTTCCTTGACCATGTTGACCACGCCGTGCCGAGAGCACCAGGGCGGTGGACGACAGCTAGGCCTAGGAAGGGGACGACGCGGAGCTGGGGAAGACGCGACAGTGGAAGCCCGCGCGGAGAGGAGTACGAGGGTTCACTGGTTCAGCTGCGGTGTGAGGCTGCCGTCGTCGCAGGGCCTAGCCAGCGGTGGTAATAGTATGGGGCGATGAGGCCTCCGCGGCAGCACAGCCGGCCACGGGAGGTAGGAGCATGCGGCACGACCGACGCTGCTTTGGGCGGCTGGAGCAAGAAGACCAGAGGTTGAAGAAGCACTACGGCCGTTGGATGGACATCGTATGGTCACTGGAGCTAGAATCGTTCATATTGACTAAGTTGACAAAGCACTCCATGCCCGTCAACTTTGTAGGCCCACAAGTTAGCCACCCACCAAGGTGGGTCCCAACTAGCAGGGGGAGTATTCATTTTTTGTGCATAATAAGGAGGCACTTCCTGTCGGCGTTCTGGGAACGGGGGTCCCCAGACTTGCCTGCCTGCGGCCTGCGGCGTGGCTCAAAGGGGCCCCAGCACGACCCGTCTTCATCAACACAGACCCAAGACCCTCGCGAGGGGCCAAGCCTCGCGGGGCGGACGACACGGAGCTTCCTCAGGCACGGCCTCATCAGGCTGGCTCGCGAGGAGGCGGAGAGATCAAGGCGGGGTACCTCACGAGGTGCCCATGACGCAAGCCATGACGACCAAGGGCACCAGGCGGGCGCCAGCCCGCGCAGTGTCCTCCTTTCCTCTTTGGTGCAAAGGGAGCAAGCGCAGGCGAGAGCATCAAGCAAAGGCACCCATTTCGGTGCAACGAGACCAAGACCAGTCCAACGGCAGGGAGGAAGTCATTGTGGAGCCCAAGCCAGCGTCACCACCAGAGTCTTTGGCAGGCAAGGACCAACTTTAGTCAGGATAAGTGTACCAGATGTTCCCCTTCAAAATGGCCAATTGTTGGCGCCCTTCCCGCTCAATATTTGGGGAAGAGGCCCAGGGCCTTTGCCTATAAATAGGACTAGCCACCCACAGGGTAGAGGGATGGAGAATCGGCCAACCCAGAAACTAGCTAGGGATCGAGAATCGGCCAACCCAGCATCGAGATCGGATCGCAATCGAGAAGAGAGAGAGAGAGAAGGGTGACTGAACTCCTCCTAGCAGTTCATCCCCCCAGCCAAGAACAGACCCTCGCGAGGCTGTTCTTCCTTGTATTGCTCATTATCATCAGCCCAAGAGGCAATCCACCACACCACACACTGGAGTAGGGTATTACACCACAACGGTGGCCCGAACCAGTATAAACCCTGTGTCTCTTGTGCTGTTCTTTCCATAGCTTAGATCTTAGCGAGGTGGAGGGGTGCAGGTAGGTAGAAGGCGAAATCTCGGCGCGCACCCCAGTGTTCGAACCTCAAGGGTCTGTCGGAACCCGAAATCCGACATTTGGCGCGCCAGGTAGGGGTGCGCCGGAATTCGTCTTCCACCACCCCGTTCTCCTCCGACCATCGCGTCCATGTCTGGCGCTCGTCGGGCCCGCGCCGAGCGCCGGGCCGCTCTCGCTTCCCGCGTCGCCCAGACGGCTCCTGTCGGTGGGTGTCCTCGCCGTTCCCCGTCACCTACCGTCAACGCCGCCACCGGCCCGGCGGGGGACGAGCGGCAAGGGTCGTCTCAGCATCCGTCCGTGCGGCAAGACGGCCGCACCGCTACTCCCTCGCTCACCCCAGCTGGTTCTTCATCCCGCGTGCTCCGCGCACCCATGGAGGCTCGAGCTGTGCTCATCGCGGCAAACGAGCTCCTGTGCTACCGTCCCGTCGATGATGTCTACAAAGAATGGCTTGACCGCGTCGCCGAGCTCGTCCGCGCCGCAGGGGGCTCTCCTTCGCCATCCGTTCCGCTGCACCGCACCCCGCCCCGCGCGGGCGACGAAGCTCCGGCGGCGCCCCGACTGCCTCCTCCTCAAGAAGGCGCCATGGCTCCAAGGCGCGTGGCCCCTGGGCGGAACCCGCTCCGTCAGGTGCCAGCGCGGCAAGAGCAGAGCTGCCAAGAAGTCCCTCGCCCGCAAGAAGCTGCCCGGGCGCTCCCTGCTCCAGCACGTCGCGACCATGCTCCTGCTCCCGCGCGTCAAGACCCCGCGCTGCTCCCAGCTGCAGCGTGTGGGGACATGCAAGACCAAGCTCTCCGTCACCCAAGGCCTCCCATGGCCACAGTAGGCTGCCGCGCCTTCACCACCGAGCTACGCAGCGTTGCATGGCCCGGCAAGTTCAAGCCAGACCTGCCTCCTCATTACGACGGCACGGCCGACTCTGCGGAGTTCCTCCAGCTCTATGAGCTGGGCATCGAAGCTGCCAACGGAGACGAGAAGGTCATGGCGAACTGGTTTCCCATGGCGCTCAAGGACGGGGCCCGCACCTGGCTCCTCAACCTGGCTCCAGGCACGATCTCCTCCTGGGACGAGATGCGCACCCGCTTCATCGCCAACTTCCAAGGTACTTGCGACTGGCCACCCGCCGTGAGCGACATGCGCCGCATCAAGCAACAACCCGGAGAGACCCTGCAGAAGTACATCCAGCGCTTCAACAACGCACGCCTCAAGATTCCCAAGGTGACGGAGGAGGCCATCATCTCAGCCTTCTCCGACGGCGTGCGTGATGTCAAGATGAAGGAGGAGCTGGCGATGCATGAAGACCTGTGCACTTCCTTGGAGTTTTTCAACTTGGCAACCAAGTGCGCCAGGGCTGAGGAAGGGCGTCTCTCCCTCCTCGAGCTGCCTGCCACAGACCCAGAAGAGAAGAAGCCCAAGGCCAAGGATGTGAAGCGCAAGGGGGCTGCCGTGCTCGCGGCAGAACCAGACACCAAGCGGGGCAGAGATCAGCCCGAACCTCCCAAGGTCAGTCGATACTGTGTGTACCACGACCTCCACACCCACAACACCAACGAGTGTCAAGAGCTCCGAGCCGTGCGAGAAGGAAGGATCAGCCATCGTCCCGACCGAGGTGACTGGGGCTACGGTCGAGGAGGAGTAAGGAACGCAGGACACTGGGAAGACCGCTGCCCGCACCAGGGGTGGCGCGATCGACCTCGCGAGGGTCGCTGGCAAGACCGGCCTCGCGAGGGAGACTGGAGGGATCAGCCTCGTGAGGATCGCCCGCAAGGCAACGTAGGCCTGCCTCCGCTGCCACCGCAGCCAAGGAGAAACGAGGACCGCCATCAGGACGAGGGGGCTGGGGGCTTCCAGGAGCCGCTTGCGATCGCCTGCATCCTGGGCGGGGCTCAAGCCCTAGCCTCTCAATGCATCTTCAAGCAGCTCGCCCGCGAAGTGAATGCAGTCCTCCCCAAGCTAGAAGCCACGCGCCCTCTCAGGTGGTCGGCGTGCGCCATCACGTTCAGCTCAGCAGACCAGCTCAAGTGTGCGGCCACAGCCGGAGCCCTCCCGATGCTTTGTTCCCCAATCATCAGCAACGTGGTGGTCACCAGGACCCTCATCGATGGCGGGGCAGGGCTCAACGTCCTGTCCATGGAAACATTCAACAATCTCCGAGGGCCACCGACCTGGCTAAGGTCATGAGGGAGGCGCTTGGGCACCACATGGAGGCGTGTTTCGAAGCACGTTTCCCTCAAGAAGGAGTAAGGCAAGGAGGGCCGGACCTTCAGGAGTTCGTCAGCAAGGCCATTCAGGAGCTACAGGAGTCAAGAGTCATGAGAGGCGGCCGCCGCCTACCAGCTGTGGCTCCCCATCCAGGCGAGGATGGTGGGTTGCGCGTCTGCATCGACATACCAGGGCTCAATCGAGTCACCTCTCTGGAGCGCCTCTGGCCCTCGCAAGTGGGGCGCTGCGAAGGTCCACCCTACAGCTACGTTCGCATGCCTTACGGCTTGCCGAACGCGGCTGCCACGTACCAGCGCCTCATGAGGGGCATCATGGAGGCTCAAGAGGCCAGGCGTTCCGCAGCCCTGGCGGAGATGGAGATGGTCCGCGAGAAGCCACCAGCGCCTCCGGAGCCTCCCGGGGCCCCTGGGCCTGGGGGCTCGTGAGGATCGGCTTCCGCAGCCCACCGGGTCAGCTACACCAACACTCCTTCGTCCTCAACATCATCAGGTGACATCTTTCAAGTTTCATTTCCAGCTGGGAGCGCCCCCCCAGGGCTGCATTATTCCCAGGACGCGTGGGTCCGTCCCTGCGGCATCTAACCCTTTTATTTCATGTTGTTAGCTTACCTTGTTGGGGGCGCCCCACGGGCTGCATCATCCCCAAGTCGCTCGGGCCAGACCCAGCGGCATGTATCCCTTTTGCGTTTATTTCCGGCTATGCGTTCGACCCACCATGCTTGATTATTTGATGCCTGTCCACGGCACCTCTTCTTCTCCATGCCGACCACTTGCACGTTAAAGGGGGGGGGGTACCTGAGCATTGCAACTCAGGGCTCTTACTGGCTCTCCAGCCCTCACCCTCTGGCCTTGTCCACGGCATCGCGACCTGGCATACCAGCGACGGCTGAGACCAGCTCGAGGGCCGGGACCCGAGGACGTAGAGTGCCGGCATCTAACCAAATTTGCAGGGAAACATCACAAGATAAGGCCCAGTGCCAGGCGCAACCCTCCTAGAGGTAGGGCCCCGTGAGTCCCGCGCTGGCTCACAGGTGCCCAGATACACCTCGCCAGGCCCTACCGTGCCAGCCACGTGTCAGGGCGGGGCTGTACACGCCCCGGGGGCTCCTCCCGGAGGGGAGCCCCCTCCCACGTACCAGTGGAAGCACCATGCTCTGCGCTGGCTGACGACACTGCCGAGGAGCGGCTATGCCCGTACACATACAGAAGCGCTATGCTCTCCGCTGGTGATAAACAACTGAGGGCGGCCCCCGGGCCGCATCAACCTCAGGGAGCCCAGAGCTCAGTGTCTAGCCTCATCGTAACGCCTCCCCTCGGGAGTGCCGCGCGAGGGGGCTGGGCACGGGGGCTGCGCTTGGGTCACGCCCAGACGCACGCCACCCAGCCAGGCTCCCCCGGCCCTGGTTCGTCGCGCGTCTCTCCCCGAGCGGAGCCAAGGTACGAAGGCCGTTTGAGCGTCAAGGGGGACTCCTGAGCATCGCGACTCAGGAGCCTAACTGGTCACGTAGCCCCTCACTCCTTAGTTCTGAAAGGCTAATGGCGGTTGAGGTATGCGCGCGGTCGGGCCCTGCAGACGTAGAACGGTAGATCCGCCCACATCACACCTCCCTACTTGCTGTTCATGCGCCAAGGGGGACTCCTGAGCATCGCGACTTAGGATCCTAACTTGTCACGTAGCCCCTCACTCCTTGGTCCCGTCCTGGTTTCCGGTCGGGGCTAACGGCGGCTGAGGTATGCGCGGGGCCGGGCTCTGTCGGCGTAGAACATAAGTAAGTAGGAAGGAAAAGCGTAAATTTCAAGGAATTCAAAAGCAAATATTACAGTCCACACTGTTATCTCAATGCCAAACGCAAGTTTAAACGCCTCCCCGAGGCATGATACATGTGCAGGAATTAAAGGCAGGACAGGAGCCACAACGGAGTCACTTGTCGGCGGTGGAGCAGCGCAGAGTGGGTTCGCCTCATGGAGCAGCGGGTCGGCAGCGCCTTGCTTCGGCTTGGTGCTGAAGGCCCGGAACTTCCCCAGCAGAGCCTCCGCGCGACCCTTCACGGCCTCGGCAGCGGCAGCGGCACGCTCGTCGCTTACTGGCTCCAGCAGGCTGTCGAGGTCGACGTCGGGATCGCGAAGGTAGATGTGGGTGAGGACCCGCATCAGCGCTGTAGAAGATAGGACACGCGCCTCGGCCTCGGCCGTGGGGCCAAGGCCAAGGGCGACATCTTCAAGAGCGCGAACCAGGAAGGGAAGCAGCTTGGCGGGGCCGTCCTCGGCGCCAGCCAGCGGGCTCTCCAGGCTGCTGTCGTAAAGCGTCCTCAGCGAGGAGCGAGCCTTCGCCTCCATTTCCGCGAAGGCCACGCGGTCCTCGGCAAGAACCTGGGCCTTGTCGTCCAGCTCGACCTTCCTCGCCCCCAGCTCCTGCTCCAGCGCGCCTAGGCGGTCGCGGCGCTTCCTTAGCTTGGCCTCCCGGCCCTCGATGGCCGCCTCGCGAGCCTTCACGCCTTCTTCCTGCTCTTGGCGAAGGCGGACCTCTTTCGCGAGCTGGTCCCGCAGGCCTTGCAGCTCGTCCTCCAGAGCCTTGCAGCGACCACGGACGTCAACCACCTCCCCGAGGGCTGCGTCACGAGCAGCCTTCGCCTCAAGGACGGCCTGCCTCTCCTCATCACAAGCCGTCGAGGCCTGGACCAGCACCGCCCGAATCGAAGCGTCGAAGCGAATCCATCCTGAAGCCAGCTCCAAGCGCCCGGCCACCAAGCGAGGGTCGGCGCCAAGAAGATCCTGCTGCAGCCGGTCCAGCTCAGCAGCAGCATGATCCAGAATGGCAGGAGGAGTTGGAGAGACAACAGTCGGTGGAGTAGGAGGAGAAGGCGGCAGTGCGACCACGGCATCCTGAGGCGAAGCCTGCTGCGCCCCAACGGCTGTAGTGGCGGCAGCAGGCAAAGGCACCTCGGGAGTCACTTGGGCCATGGGGGCTGAGCTCGCCCCAGCCGGCTCAGCCAGGCCTCGCGAAGACAACCGGGCAGGAGAAGCCCGCGCGTCACGGTCACCTTCCTTCACGGGCAGAGGCACTGTCACGGATGGAACCTTAGGAGCTCCCTTCAGCTTCTTTGCTGCGGGCGCCAGCCTATCCAAGAGATGCGGACGTCAAGCCTCAGAAGCAGAACAAGAAAGAAAGACGAGAATCAAGCGCTTACGGGTCGTCGCCAGTAAGCTCAAGCGGCCTCCAGCCAAATTTGAAGCCTGAAAGCCGGCTGGAAGGGTCAACCTCGGGAAGCTTGGAAGCGGGAGGCGCGTCTGCGGTCCGCCTCGGGGCCGGGGCAGACCCGCGGAGATCAGCCCGGTCCTGTCCTTCTTCGGGATCGGGGGCAAGCTCCCGCCGTCCTTCTCGTCATCATCCTCATCATCATCGCTCGGAGAGAGGCGGAGAACGCGGGACCTGCGCCGGGGGAGGGGAGCCCTCGACTCTCCGTCAGTCACCTCGCAGTCAGGCCCTTTTTCCGCTCCCCTCCTTCCTCCTCTTCGCTGGAGTCGTCGGAGGACACGTCCACCGATTCCCCGGGAGTCTCCATGGGCACGGGCCTGTCCCCGTTGAAGACGGGCATGGACTCCACTACCTGCTCCCAGTCGTCGCGGAGGAACAAGGGCGTAGGAGCACCCTCTAACCTCGCCACATCGCCCCCGACCAGAGATTGGAGGACCGCAGCCAGATCTCCGTCGGCCAAGGCCGCGGGGCTCGGATGGGGCCTCCACATCGGAAGTGAGTACTGCCGAAGCGGAGCCAGCTGATGCTCTAGGAATTCCCTCAGCAGCGACGCGCCGGTCAGCTTCGCCGCCGCCATGTTGGCCGGCCTCATATCCGCGTCCATCTTCTCCAACACCAGCTTCGCGCGGGGGTCCGCGAGCTCCGCTCGACCCCAATCGCTGGAGCTCGTCCGTTGCTCCGTGGGCAAGATCAGACGAGGGTGGATGCGCCCAGCATCTGCCAAGACCCACTTGCTCCTGAAGCCCTCAATCCTTTTCCCGGGGTTCGAAATGGCAATGGCGCCACCGTACGCGATGAAGCTCGCGCACGCGGAAGCAGGACGGCGAGATGTCCGGAGGTAGAAGTAGTGGCGCAGCAAGGCCACCGAGGGCTGCACCCCCACGTGAGCCTCGCAGTGATAGGCGAAGATTGCCAGGAGAAGGACGGAGTTGGGGTGGAGATGCAGAGCCTGTAGCTTATAATGGCGGAGGACAGAGAAGAAGAACTCGAAGAAGGGAGGCACCAGGCCAGCAGCAATGGCGCTTACAAAGAACGGATAGAAGGTGCTCCCTTGGCCCTCAGGGGTGGCGGAGCCGGCCTTGAACACCTTCACCCCGTCGATGCCCCGTGCCGCCGCCATTCGGCGCAACCGGGCGAGGCTCGCCTCCGACACGTTCGGCGAGTCCAGGGCAGACGAGTACCAAGCTCCGGCCGGGGACTAACGAGGTGCCATGGCTTCCTAGGTCACGCGGTCGGAGTAGATCTGGAAATTTTGGAGGAAGGAAGGAGAGGCGCAAGAAAGGGGATCTGAGCAGCAACCGGAGAAAGCAAAAAAGCAAAGCCTAGGCAGATGCCGCTCCTTATCAAATCGCGCGGTTGTGGAGATGCCCACGTCCAATCAACCACCACGCGGCGCCCAAGGCCGCAGGCTGTTAGGGCCCGCGGTGCTTCGCCCTTGCCCTTTCGCCTCCCTGCACGGCCAAGTCCGGGCGCGCCTTGGGCCCGGGGGCTACTGTCGGCGTTCTGGGAACGGGGGTCCCCAGACTTGCCTGCCTGCGGCCTGCGGCGTGGCTCAAAGGGGGCCCAGCACGGCCCGTCTTCATCAACACAGACCCAAGACCCTCACGAGGGGCCAAGCCTCGCGGGGCGGACGACACGAAGCTTCCTCAGGCACGGCCTCATCAGGCTGGCTCGTGAGGAGGCGGAGAGATCAAGGCGGGGTACCTCACGAGGTGCCCGTGACACAAGCCATGACGACCAAGGGCGCCAGGCGGGCGCCAGCCCGCGCAGTGTCCTCCTTTCCTCTTTGGTGCAAAGGGAGCAAGCGCAGGCGAGAGCATCAAGCAAAGGCACCCATTTTGGTGCAATGAGACCAAGACTAGTCCAACGGCAGGGAGGAAGTCATTGTGGAGCCCAAGCCAGCGTCACCACCAGAGTCTTTGGCAGGCGAGGGCCAACTTTAGTCAGGATAAGTGTACCAGATGTTCCCCTTCAAAATGGCCAATTGTTGGCGCCCTTCCCGCTCAATATTTGGGGAAGAGGACCAGGGCCTTTGCCTATAAATAGGACTAGCCACCCACAGGGTAGAGGGATGGAGAATCGGCCAACCCAGAAACTAGCTAGGGATCAAGAATCCGCCAACCCAGCATCGAGATCGGATCGCAATCGACAAGAGAGAGAGAGAGAGAAGGGTGACTGAACTCCTCCTAGCAGTTCATCCCCCTAGCCAAGAACAGACCCTCGCGAGGCTGTTCTTCCTTGTATTGCTCATCATCATCAGCCCAAGAGGCAATCCACCACACCACACACTGGAGTAGGGTATTACACCACAACGGTGGCCCGAACCAGTATAAACCCTGTGTCTCTTGTGCTGTTCTTTCCATAGGTTAGATCTTAGCGAGGCGGAGGGGTGTAGGTAGGTAGAAGGCGAAATCTCCGCGCGCACCCCAGTGTTCGAACCTCAAGGGTCTGCCGGAACCCGAAATCCGACACTTCCAATGGGTCCGAGCTGACAACGGGGGGAGCATTTTTTCACGAAATACGGTGGCCCGTCCGGTGGGTCCCAACAGTCAGGGGGGAAACGTTTTTTCACCAAATATGGTGGCCCGTCCGGTGGGTCCTTGCTGTCAGGTGGAGGAATAATTATTTTCCGTGTAATAAGGAGGCACTTCCTTGCGGCTGCCATGGACCCAGCTGTCAGCCTCTCCACGTACAGGGCGGTGGATGATGACGAGGCCTAGGAAGGGGATGACGCAGAGCCGGGGAAGACGCGGCAGTGGATGCCCACGCGTAGAGGAGTATGAGGGTTCGCTAGTTCACTGCGGTGTGAGGCTACCGTCGCTGTAGAATAACAGGGGGTGTGGGTGAGTAGAGGGATGGCCTAGCTAGCTAGGGGCGATGAGGCCTCCACGGCATCGCAGCCGGCCACGGGAGGCAAGAGCACGAGGCACGACCTGCGCTGCATTGGGCGGCTGGAGCAAGAAGACCAGAGGTTGAAGAAGCACTATGGCCGTTGGATGGACATCATACGGTCACTTGAGCTAGAATCGTTCATATTGACTAAGTTGACAAAGCCCTCCGTCCCCGTCAACTTAGTTGGCCCACAAGTCAGCCTCCCACTATTGTGGGTCCTAGCTAGCAGGGGGTATTCATTTTTTGTGCGTAATAAGGAGGCACTTCCTTGCGTGCGAAGATATAGCTGGTGGGTCCGACCTGTCAGCGGTGGGAACATTTTTCGTGAAATATAGAGGCCCTTCCGATGGGTCCCAGCTGTCAGGTGGAGGAATCATTATTTTGCGCGTAATAAGGAGGCATTTCCTAGCGTGCGGCCGTGGACCCAGCTGTCAGCCTCTCCACGCACAGTCTACTTCCGATGGTGTCATTCGTTGATCACGTTGACCACTCCGCACTGAGCGCATCCAAGGTGGTGGACGACGGCGAGGCCCCGAACAGCAACGAGCCGGAGATGGGAATTCGCGGGAGTAGAGTCACAGACGGAGAGGTGTACGAGGGTTAACTGCATCTGGTGTGGTGTGGTTCGGCAGTCGGTG
Organism: Triticum urartu; assembly: GCF_056163025.1. Classification (NCBI taxonomy): domain Eukaryota; kingdom Viridiplantae; phylum Streptophyta; class Magnoliopsida; order Poales; family Poaceae; genus Triticum; species Triticum urartu. The sequence goes on along the minus strand of NC_141878.1, from coordinate 390,322,399 downwards.
GAGAAGAACATGAGGTGTGGAGGGGTGGAGGGATGGCCTCGCCAACGGTGGAGTAGCGCTTCACAGCGAAGCGTGCTAAGCAGAGCTGCTAGCAGCAGGAGGCGGGAGCAGGTGGTCCTGGCGGCGCTGGAGGAAGAAGACGAGAGATTGAAGATGGATGCCAGTCGTTGGATGTAAATCCAACGGCTAACGATGTCAGAATCATTTGTTGACTAAGTTGACAATGACTTGCATTGGCTTCGACCTATTGGCCCACATTCCAGCCTCCAAAAATTTGGCACGTATTCAACCCATTTTTTCAGAATTTACATTCTTTTTTTTGCGGGGTAGAATTTACAGTCCATTTGATATCTTTTTTTGAGTTACAGTCCATTAGCTGGGCTAGGTGAACAAAGAATGTAGCGTCCATGCGGCCCATTTATGTTTTTCCTAAAAAATTACAGGCCATTTGCACTTTCTCGAAATACACGATTTTGCTGGGATTATTATAATTATAATGTTGGGGTGGGCGCACCAATTTTATCAAAAAAAATAAACAGGGGCTGAGCATTTTGTTATTTATATATGTTTAAATAATAAGTGATTTATTGTTACATTGGTCCTTAAATCTTACCAAGCTTTTGTACACAATCACCAGGATTTTCGTTGCCAAAAAAAATCTAGGATTTTATTGTTAAGAAATTGTTTTTATAAGTTAATAAGATGTGGGATATTGTTTTCTTACATATGTAAGTATCTGTTAAATATATGATGACAATAACAATAATATATAATAACATATAAAATAATTTATATATATATAATATAGTTAGAAGGGAAACATAAGATGGACCAGGTGTTCCTATTCTTATATAGAAAAATATAACAGACCTCTGCGCTTTCTTCAAAAAAATACATAAATTGGGCTGCTGATGTTTCAGGAAAAATAAAACCTCGGATGGGAGGTCCATAGGCCGGTCGATACATGACGACCCTCAAGAAAATACAAACAGGCCAATGGACCTCCCATCCGAGGTCGTGGGCTGCGCATGTTAGAAAAGAAAGCCTAGAGGGGGCAGCCCAAAACCCAGCTGATACTTGCTGCCCCAGTGATAATAAATGATACCTGCCAGCTCCCCGGCTTCATTGTGAATTTATCTCCTATAGTAACTACGTTGAAGCACCTAAAAAATGTAACTATGTTGACAAACCCGTGGGCCCCAATGTCAGTATAGCATTAGGAGAAAGTATTTTTTCGATGAGGCACTTCCTTGCGTACGACCATAGACCTGGTGGGTCCCGACTTTCCGCCTCTCCACGTACAGTCCTCTCCAGATTCCTCTCGTTTGTTCAGCATGTTCACAATGGCAGATAGCGACGTTGTGTCGAGCGCACAAAGGCGCGGTAGAAGATCCGACCACCTGAGGAAGTGCCTTATTAGTAACGAAACAACTGAACTAGCCTAGTGGCCGAGTGACACTACTCGACAGCTGTTCCGCCCGGGTTCGATTCCACCTGTGCAGAGAAAATATCTCCAAATTTTTTGCCTCTACCTTTATTGACATGTGGGTCCCAATTGTCATCTGCGCACATCATGTCCAACACTTGCCAAAACTTCGTCCCTCATTTTCTCTATTTTTCGCACACTCGACATTGTGTGGGCATCTTGAAAATAGCATATCTTTTTGACTTTGCATCATATGAAGATGTGCTATGCATGAATGTTGATCAGCATGATGTTAACTGGCTGGTACTTCCAGTTTCGACCATGAATAAAACTTCCAACATGATGTTAACACTGTTTGAAAAGGCCATGTTAATATAAATGATGTGCCTCTGAAAGTTGCAGTTTCTTATCTGAAACTGAACTTGGAGTTTCTTATCTGAAACTAAAACTTGCAATTTCTTCTCTGAGAATCACCTGTCAGCAACCGAAAGGCAGGGGAACCTCTCCTCTCCATCATCTCCATTCCAAAACCACCGTCTCTCCTCTCCCTCTTCTCCATTTCAAAACCACCCCCTCTCCTCTCCATCATCTCCATTCCAAAACCACCGTCTCTCCTTTCCCTCTTCTCTATTGCAAGACCACCGTCTCTCCTCCCATCTTCCAAAGCTAGCACCAGACCACTCAGAAGGACATCTATGGAGGGGATGCAGCAGCGAATCAGGAAGATCGCCGACAGCGACTAGGCAAAGTTAGCTAGGTTGAAGGAGATCCTTACTTGGTGTGACAATGAGTAGGAGATTTCGAGGACGTTGAGGGCCATGTGGCAATGTATGCGAAAGAGCGAGACGACAGCGATGAGGGCGGCGATGTACTCCTTGGCGGCAGTCACGCTGCAGTCCTTCGAGTTCATCGAGTATCTCCTCTGGGCGATTGAGCAGACAGATTTGCCCGAGGCGAAAGTCAAGCGGAGGTGGTGGGCGTAAAGGTCGAAGGTCAAGCACCCAGAGGATAACGAATCGATCGAGTACGGTGTGTCGTTCGTGAGGGTGCAGAGCCAGCCGGAGCCACATGAGTATTCGTTCTCCCACCGCAAGAGGAGGCCGGATGGCGCAGCGTCTTTTCCCCGCCGTTCTCCACAGTTCCCTTGAGGCTCGCCTCGTTTCAACGGCGTCGTTAGGGTTTAAGGTAAGATTCACACTAACCTAATCTTCCATCTTCTCATGCTTACATAAGTGTGACAACTAATAAAAATCATGCTTACAATCAGTCTCTGAGTACTATGCCAATCACCCTAAAATAGCTCTGGACCTTTGGGTCAAAGTTGTGACACTGTGTACAAATAAAGAAAAAATAGATTGGTGCTTCTTTCAAAAAAGAGTACACCCCTAGAAAACTACCAATATAAGCTACTAGTATTTTTTAAGTCTAAGCTACTAGTATTTGGTTAGAGGATTTGCTGCCGAGAAAGATCCGTCCACAGTGAGAGCCACACATCCCACTGATGGTGGTGGATGCCAATGCTTAGATGGAGCAGGGTTAGTGTTCGTAATTTTTACTTGGCACCTCGCACTTTGCATATATGCCGGTTCCATCCGTACATTTGTGCAGTTCCACCAAAATGCAGCTGAATAACCCTGTTTGCACAGATAATGAAAAGGCATGATTACATTATAGTGGCACTAGTTGATGAAACATACACTAATAAATAGAAGAAAATATTACATCATACTGGAAATCGACCCAAGTCTCCCCGTTCTGCCAGTGATGAACATGAGTGTACAGCGGTAGTACAAGGAGGGGCCTTGAGACATTCAAATCTCTATTTTTGTGCAGATCAACTAAAATTAAGCACCCCAGTTTGCAGAAACGCTTAAACATTAACAATGGGACTAGTTGATGAAGCATACATTAACAACGAGAAGCACTTTCTTTATCTACATTGGAAATGAAATGATAGAGAGGACACTCGCTCTATTTTAACTGTATTATTACTTCATTTTATCAGTGACACTAGGGTTGAGCAGGTGGCAAACGAGGTGTACCGTGCTTCACAAGGATGAAGGCTGGGGGTGCTTAGACTGGGATGCTGAAGCTGGCTCTTTCAGTCCCTATCTTCCCCCTGATGTTTCTGTTGTAGCATTTGGGTTGTAATCCAAACTTGGTCGAGTTGGTGCTGCGTCCCCCTACCTGCCTAGCTTATGTGGCGAACTTGTCTCCTGCTAGTACTCAGTCTGTTTTAGTAGTAGTTGCATAACTGCCCATTTACACTGAGATGTTGTCGGATAATGGTTCTCTATGGTTGGGTTTCTTTAATGAAATCGGAGGGAACCCCCTCTTTCGACATATAAAAAAACAAACAGTGGCACTAGCGGTGCCAAAACATTTCCTCAAATTAATAGTGCCACTAGATTAAGGTGCAAAATAATGACATTACTGCTTTATCATGGCAGTGCCAAAACAGTAGCACAAGAGCAGGATCAACATGCAGGAACTTTGGCAAACGGTCAGACCAAAAAGGAACATACCTCGTGATGGGAACCATATCTACAGTCAACGCCATCGTAGAAGGGATGACACTAGTCACCAGCATGGATGATTCAATTCATGGGACCTTTTGGTGCAGTTCACCTAAAATGAAGCAATGTCCCATGAGCTAGCAGCTTCTTCTTCTTCTTCTTTTTTTAAGAAAAGGGCTCCAGCCCCGGTTCCATTTCCATCAGAAAAAGAAACCCACAGAGCTTCTTCTTCATTAGTTGCAATAAAATTGAGCAACATCAAGGTTGGTCGTGAAGCTCCTGGAGAGTAGGTGAACTAGGACAGTTGCATCTCTAACAAAAAGAAGCAACTTATCTTAATGGGAAATTTAGTTGGACATAAAAAAGTGCCATTGATTCATATTACTGGAGGCATTACATTGAAAACAACATTGGTTTAACGTGTCCTTACTTTTAACAGTGCGACTGCTACATTTTACCAGTGGCATTACATAAGAGCGGCTCGGGGCAACAAACATAATAAGAGGATATCTGGGTTGGTCCCATTTTTGTTCGGTATATAGCCACCTTATACTGTGTGAGGCTACCAAATCTAGTGCTGGACTTACTCTATTGACTTGTCCCCCAGTCCCCACTTCCTTTCCTTTTTCAACCAATAGATCGGGTTTATATTGAGTTTGTACCGCATTCCCTTTATTTCCCTATTAGACCTAGAGACCAGTTGGATAGCCAGTCTGTGCTACTTTTCGCCCCCATTATTTCCTCTTTCGACCAAGTCCTAGATTCAGGTAACAAATCTTCCCCCACCCCCACCCCTTTTCTTCCTTGTTTGAACCAAGTACTACTAGATTTGAGTGCATGAACTAGTTTTACCTCTTAACAGTAAAAAATTAGGTGGTTTTCAAACAGCCAATCGATCCTATCTACACGAGGGGGGCTGAGAAATAGTAAAAGATACAGATGCAGTGACGTCAGGAGCTCGGGAAGTAGAGCAAGGCCGGTTTCGAAGGAAGTTATACCCGAGGGTCGCCGGGATGTCGCTAGGTGGGCGGCGGGAGGCCGGATCTGCCCACACTACGGCAACGAGGAAGAAGGGGTGTGATAACCCACAAGTATAGGGGATCATAACAGTTTTCGAGGGTAGAATATTCAACCCAAATTTATTGATTTGACACAAGGGGAGCCAAAGAATATTCTCAAGTATTAGCAGCTGAGTTGTCAATTCAACCACACCTGGAAACTTAATATCTGCAACAAAGTGTTTAGTAGCAAAGTAATATGATAGTAGCGGCAACGGTGGTAAAAGGTAACGGTAGCAAAAGTAATATTTTTGGTGTTTTATAGTGATGATAACAATAGCAACGGAAAAGTAAATAAGCGAAGAACAATATATGGAAAGCTCATAGGCAATGGGTCGGTGATGGAGAATTATGCCGGATGCGGTTCATCATGTAACAATCATAACATAGGGTGACACAGAACTAGCTCCAATTCATCAATGTAATGTAGGCATGTATTCCGTATATAGTCATACATGCTTATGGAAAAGAACTTGCATGACATCTTTTGTCCTACCCTCCCGTGGCAGCGGGGTCCTAGCGGAAACTAAGGGATATTAAGGCCTCCTTTTAATAGAGTACCGGACCAAAGCATTAACACATAGTGAATACATGAACTCCTCAAACTATGGTCATCACCGGGAGTGGTCCCGATTATTGTCACTTCGGGGTTGCAGGATCATAACACATAGTAGGTGACTATAGACTTGCAAGATAGGATCAAGAACTCACATATATTCATGAAAACATAATAGGTTCAGATTTGAAATCATGGCACTCGGGCCCTAGTGACAAGCATTAAGCATAGCAAAGTCATAGCAACATCAATCTCAGAACATAGTGGATACTAGGGATCAAACCCTAACAAAACTAACTCGATTACATGATAAATATCATCCAACCCATCACCGTCCAGCAAGACTGCGATGGAATTACTCACACACGGCGGTGAGCATCATGAAATTGGTGACGGAGGATGGTTGATGATGACGACGGCAACGGATCCCCCTCTCCGGAGCCCCGAATGGACTCCAGATCAGCCCTCCCGAGAGAGTTTAGGGCTTGGCGGCGGCTCCGTATTGTAAAACATGATGAATCTTTCTCCCTGGTTTTTTTCTCCCCGAAAGTGAATATATGGAGTCAAGTTTGAGGTCGGTTGAGCGTCAGGGGGCCCATGAGGCAGGGGGCGTGCCCAGGGGGGTAGGGCGCGCCCCCACCCCCGTGGACAGGTGGAGGCCCCCTGATGTGGATCTTCCTTCCAGTATTTTTTATATATTCCAAAATAATTCTCCGTTGATTTTTAGGTCATTCCAAGAACTTTTATTTCTGCACAAAAATAACACCATGGCAATTCTGCTGAAAACAGCATCAGTCCAGGTTAGTTCCAGTCAAATCATGCAAGTTAGCATCCAAAACAAGGGAAAAGTGTTTGGAAAAGTAGATACGACGGAGACGTATCAGGGTGGGAGGCCCTCCCTCGCCAGCGATGCTTGGGAGAGAACACAAGGCACGCTGATCGGGATGCGCCAACAGTGGGTAAGAGCCGTTGTCGGTATCAAAACCGGCGGATCTCGGGTAGGGGGTCCCGAACTATGCATCTAGGATCGATGGTAACATGAGACGGGGGACACGATGTTTACCCAGGTTCGGGCCCTCTCTATAGAGGTAATACCCTACGTCCTGCTTGATTGATCTTGATGAATATGAGTGTTACAAGAGTTGATCTACCATGAGATCGTAATGGCTAAACCCTAGAGGCCTAGCCTGTATTACAAAGGTAATGAATATATCCTTTCCGGACTAACCCCTCTTGTTTATATAGACACCGGGGGGATCTAGGGTTTACATAGAGTCACTTACATAAGAAGGAATCTTCATAATCGGTTGCCAAGCTTGCCTTCCACGCCAAGGAGAGTCCAATCCGGACACATGTACAGTCTTCAGCCTTCATGTCTTCACAACCCATCAGTCCGGCCCATGGATAACAGGCCGGACGCCCGAGGACCCCTTAGTCCAGGACTCCCTCAGTAGCCCCTGAACCTGGCTTCAATGACGAGGGGTCCGGTGCGCAGATTTTCTTCGGCATTGCAAGGCGGGTTCCCTTCTATCTGAACTTCAAGATAGTCTTCGGATGCGATGATAGTATCCGGACCTGTCACACACACCATACATAACCGCAGAGAGAATATATATTTTTACACGAGTCTAATCTACTGATGACCTCACATCTGTCCGGTCATAATTTCGAACCGTTTTTCGTCTGCCGCTCCACATTTTGAGACGTGGTTGCCATTGGCACGTCTTGCCGAAGCAGAGATCGTGTCCCCTTATTACGGGATTCTCACCAATACGGGCGTGGGCGACCCAACCGTGCCGTTTGCACGGCCCTTGGGAATAGGCGAGTTTAAGGAGAGTGGGGAGACGCTTGATATTCATGGCCTTTATAAGGGGATAATGATTCCGTTTCTTTACTGAAAGCACAAGAGCTCCCTAGGTGGTTTTGATAATTGATGACAACATATCTCTTGTTGGACTAACACTTCTATCTAGCATGTTTCAGATAAGTTCAACAATGGAGTGGCATGGACTAAAGGTTGTGGGAACTCCTTCAAGATGCTAAGGACAAGGGATTGGCTAAAGCTTCAAGCTCAAGACTCTTCACTTTTATATTTTAGTGATCCAAGATCACATTGAGTCCATAGGAAAAGCCAATACTATTAAGGAGGGATGAGGTGTTGCTTAATGAGCCTCTTGCTTCATGTTCTTAGTGATATGCTCCAAAACCCTCAACTACTTTCCCATATCCACATATGACCTAAACCCTAAGCCAAACTCGGTCCTACCGATTTTTCCTATCCGGCACCACCGAGTTTCACTTGTCATTAGCCACTGCCAAACCCTAGCAATTCGGTTCTACCGATAAGGATCTCGGTCTCATCGAGATGGGATTGCAAACTCTCTGTTACCTATTGTAATATTCTCGGTTCCACCGAGATATGCAATCGGTCCCACCGAGATTGCAATGTAAACTCAGTGTTTCCCCTTTGTAACTTTTCGGTCTCACCGAGTTCCACTCGGTCTCACCGAAAGAGCAAATCGGTCCCATCGAGTTTACCTGACCAACTCTCTGGTTAGCAAATTACCAAACTCGGTCTCACCGAGTTTGTGTAATCGGTCTCACCGAGATTATGTTATGCCCAAACCCTAACCGAATCGGTCCTACCGAGTTGCATGTCAGTCCCACCGAAATTCCTTACGGTCACTAGGTTTACATTTTCGGTCCGACCAAGTTTTATGATTCGGTCCCACCGAGATTGGAAAACTGTGTAACGGTTGGATTTTGTGTGGAGGCTATATATACCCCTCCACCTCTTTCTCATTCTAAGAGAGAGCCATCAGAACACACACATCATTCCAACTCATTTGTTCTGAGAGAGAACCACCTACTCATGTGTTGAGATCAAGACATTCCATTCCTACCATATGAATCTTGATCTCTAGCCTTCCCAAGTTGCTTTCCACTCAAATCTTCTTTCCACCAAATCCAAATCCTATGAGAGAGAGTTGAGTGTTGGGGAGACTATCATTTGAAGCACAAGAGCAAGGAGTTCATTACCTACACACCATTTGTTACTTCTTGGAGAGTGGTGTCTCCTAGATTGGCTAGGTGTCACTTGGGAGCCTCCGACAAGATTGTGGAGTTGAACCAAGGAGTTTGTAAGGGCAAGGAGATCGCCTACTTCGTGAAGATCTACCGCTAGTGAGGCAAGTCCTTCGTGGGCGATGGCCATGGTGGGATAGACAAGGTTTCTACTTCGTGGACCCTTTGTGGGTGGTTGCTTCTTCGTGGACCCTTCGTGGGTGGAGCCCTTCGTGGACTCGCGCAACCGTTGCCCTTGGGTGGAGCCCTGTGTGGACTCGCGCAACCGTTACCCTTCGTGGGTTGAAGTCTCCATCAACGTGGATGTAGGATAGCACCACCTATCCGAACCACGGGAAAAACATCCGTGTCTCCAGTTGTGTTTGATTTCTCCAAACCCTTCCCTTTACATTCTTGCAAGTTGCATGCTTTACATTCCGCTGCTCATATACTCTTTGCATGCTTGCTTGATATGTATTGTGTGTATTGAATTTGTGCCTAAACTCCACTTAAACCGAAAAAGTTTAAAAATTGCAACTTTAGCACTATGTGTCTAATCACCCCCCTCTAGACACATCTACTTCTAGATCCTACAAGTGGTATCAGAGCTTTGGTCTCCATTGCCTTGGTTTAATCACCATTAGAGGAAGATGGATGTGTCTACTCTAGGGAGTCTTAGACATAGAGTGCCTATTCTTGATGGAAAGTATTTTCATGAGTGGAAAAATGAGATGCTTGTAATCTTCAATCAATATCATTTGAACAAGTATATTGCTAGCCCTTGTGCACCCCATATTGATCCCTTGCATCCTACCCTAGACGAAGATATTGACATGATTCGCAATCTTAGAACTATTGAGCTCATCATTAGAGGTTTGCCCAAAGATTTGATTGCTAGTTTGCCTACTCAAAATTGCGCCTATACTATATGGAAATTTCTTGAGGAACGGTTTCCCAATCACTCCTTGAAAACTTTGGATGAAATTCTCCATAAAACTATTGCCTTGAGTAAGATGAACTCTAGTGATCCTAGTTTTGGTAAATGTCTTCTTGAACTTGCCAATCATAAGCATGCTAAAGGAGATGTTGGAATTATTGATGATATCATACTCAAAGCTATAAGAATTCATAAAAGTAACCACTTTGATCATTTATCTAATGAATTACCCTCTCTAGGAAATGATGAGTCACAAGGTCATGATGAACATGAATATTATGATGATGATGACAGTGACTCCGATCTTGATGATGCAATGAGACATTTTGGTCTTATGGCAAATCTTCGGGGATATGAATCAGGAGGAAAGGAATGGGTTCTTGATAGTGGATGCACTGATCATATGACCGGAGATGAAGAGATGTTCTGTGAGCTTGCTGAAAACAACGGCCCTCGAAAATATGTCACCTTTGGTGATAATTCAAAGGGTAAAGTGGTTGGCCTTGGTAAGGTGGCCATCTCACATGATAGCTCCATTCAAAATGTCATGCTCGTTGAATCTCTTGGCTATAACTTACTTTCTGTATCTAGACTTGCTGATTTCGGTTTGAACGTCCTATTTACTGAGGTAGATTGCCAAGTATTTCGTAGAGACAATCATAAAATGGTCTTTACGGGTATGTGTAGAGGTGATCTTTACATCGTCGATTTCTCTAAAAAGGCACAACCTAAAACTTGCTTTGTTGCTAAATCCTCAAAAGGTTGGTTGTGGCAAAGACGACTAGGTCACGTTGGCATGAGAAACCTTGACAAGCTTATTAAAGGAAATCATATACTTGGAGTTAACGATGTCATATTTGATAAGGATAGACTTTGCAGTGCTTGTCAAGCAGGTAAACAGGTTGGAGGAAGACATCTTGTGAAGAACATCATGACCACAAGGAGGCCACTCGGGCTGCTTCACATGGATCTTTTTGGTCCCAATGCCTACAAGAGTCTCGGTGGAAATTCCTTTTGTCTAGTTATAGTTGATGATTTTTCAAGATTTACGTGGGTGTTTTTCCTCAATGACAAATCGCAGGTTCAGAAGATCTTCAGAAACTTCGCCAGGAAAGCCCAAAATCAGTTTGATGTGAAGATCAAGAAGGTTCGGAGTGACAACGGAACGGAGTTCAAGAACGCAAATGTGGACACCTTTCTTGACGAAGAAGGGATTTCACACGAGTTCTCGGCTACATACACACCTCAACAAAATGGAGTTGTTGAGAGGAAGAACCGGACGCTCATCGAAATGGCAAGGACAATGCTTGATGAATACAAGACGCCAAAGCACTTTTGGGCAGAAGCCGTTGAGACAGCTTGTCACGCAACAAATCGCTTATATCTTCACAAGCTACTCGGCAAGACGGCATATGAGCTCCTCACCGGTAACAAGCCTCAAGTTGGATACTTTCGAGTATTCGACTCAAAGTGCTACATTCTTGATAAGCATTGTCGTTCAAAGTTTGCTCCTAAATCCCATGAAGGTTTTCTACTTGGTTATGGCTCAAACTCTCACACTTACCGTGTCTACAACAATTTCACCCGAAAGGTTGAAGAGACGGTAGATGTGAAGTTTGATGAATCTAATGGCTCGCAAGTAGAGCAATTGCCAATTGATGTAGGAGACAAAGACCCTTCAGAAGCAATTCAAGACTTGTCCATTGGAAAAATTCGTCCAACGGAGGTGAAGGAGAGTACTTCATCCGTCCAAGTGGAAGCTTCTACTTCACAACAAGGTGAACCAAGAATCGACACGGAAGCATCCACAAGCGGGCCACATCAAGATGAAGAAAAAGAGGAAGTACGTCAAGATGAACATCAACAACCTCCTTCTCCACCACGACAAGAGAACGACGACGCCAACAATGAAGAAGGCCAAGAAGAAGAACAAGATGAAGAAGATGCTCAACAAAGACCCAAGCAAAAGCTCTCACGAGTTCGAGCAAGAATTGCCAAAGATCATCCCGTCGAGCAAATCCTCAATGATATACAAACCAGGAGAATCACTCGCTCAAAAACTCGTTTAGCTAACTTTTGTGAAAACTATTCATTCATCTCTAGCACTGAACCAATGACGGTTGAAGAAGCATTGGAAGATCCGGATTGGATAAACGCTATGCATGAAGAGCTACATAACTTTGAGAGAAACCAAGTTTGGACATTGGTTGAGAAGCCCGACAACAACCACAACATCATTGGTACCAAATGGGTGTTTCGAAACAAGCAAGATGAAGATGGACAAGTGGTCCGCAACAAAGCACGTCTCGTCGCCCAAGGATACACACAAGTCGAAGGTATGGACTATGGTGAGACATATGCTCCCGTTGCTAGACTTGAGTCCATTCGCATCTTACTTGCATATGCTAATCACCATAATATCACCTTGTACCAAATGGACATTAAAAGTGCTTTTCTAAATGGAGAAATAGAGGAGGAAGTTTATGTCAAACAACCTCCCGGCTTTGTCAATCCTAAGAAACCTAATCATGTTTACAAACTTCACAAAGCTCTTTATGGTCTTAAACAAGCTCCTAGAGCATGGTATAAATGCTTGACCAAGTTCCTTACTACAAGTGGTTTTGAAATTGGTAAAATTGATTCTACTCTTTTTACTAAAAGGGTTAATGGAGAACTATTTGTATGCCAAATTTATGTTGATGACATCATATTTGGTTCAACTAACCCCCTCTTTAGTGAAAAGTTTGGAAAGCTAATGTCAGAGAAGTTTGAGATGTCTATGATGAGTGAACTCAAATTCTTTCTCGGGTTGCAAATCAAGCAAACTAAGTAAGGTACATTTGTCTCTCAAACAAAGTACACCAAGGACTTATTCAAGAAGTTCAATATGCAAGAATGCAAAGGTATGTCTACACCCATGCCTACTAGTGGACATAATGATTTGACCAAAGATGGTGAACCTGTTGATCAAAAGGTTTATCGCTCTATGATTGGTTCATTGTTATACCTATGTGCTTCACGTCCCGATATTATGCTAAGTGTGTGCATGTGTGCTCGATATCAAGCTGCTCCTAAAGATTGTCATCTTAAGGCTGTGAAAAGGATAGTGAGATATTTAATCCATACACCAAATTTTGGCATTTGGTATCCTAAGAGGTCTTCTTTTGATCTTGTTGGCTATTCCGATTCAGATTATGCCGGAGACAAGGTTGATAGAAAGTCCACTTCGGGTACTTGTCAATTTCTTGGTAGATCTCTTGTGTCTTGGTCTTCCAAGAAACAAAACTCGGTATCCTTATCCACCGCCGAAGCGGAATACATTGCTGCTGGTTCATGTTGTGCTCAATTACTTTGGATGACCCAAACTCTTAAAGATTATGGGATTTATGTGAGACATGTTCCACTGCTTTGTGACAATGAAAGTGCTATCAAAATTGGTCATAATCCTGTACAACATTCTCGAACTAAGCATATTGAAGTTCGTCATCATTTCATTCGAGATCATGTTGCTAAGGGTGACATCAATCTTAAGCATGTTCGCACCGATAAGCAATTAGCGGATATATTCACTAAACCGCTTGATGAGAAAGTGTTTTGCAGGTTGAGAGGAGAATTGAACATCATTGATGCCTCGAACTTGGAGTAGAGACTCCATTGGACACATGCAAGACATGAGCTTATGACTAATCCATGATGTATCTCTTATGATGACTATATTATGTCTTGGATATATTTGCACCTTGCATGTTGTCTAACCCATGTAGGTGCTTGGTTGAATCTAACTCCATGAGATTGCGACTCACTCATATCTTGAGCAATCTCTACATCACCAAGACTCTATACAATAGTGGTTGAAGACAAGGAATCTCAAGACCATTCAAACATATCCTTTGACAAATTCTATGTTAAGCTTCATGATTGTCATTTTTGGATACACAAGTGCTCTTCCTTGCAAGAACTAACCCATGTAGGTAGATGAACTCAAACTCCAAGTGGTGCTCCCAACTCTTGATGAACTACATCAACCTTGAGCATCCACACAAGTTCAACTACATGAGTAAGAACCACACCACCACCCAAGGTATGTCATTCCATCTTAGAGAAGCTTTACTCCAAGACATGAGTCAAAGCAACTTAACAAGATGTGAACACATCAAGATGCTTAAACGAAAAATGGTAACCCCATTTTGAGCTTAAACGATGAGTATGACCTATGATCAAGTGTCCTCACTTGACTCCTAAGTCAATATACTCTAACATAGGTGACTATGTCACCGCTCAATTCTAGATGAAGTTCTCTTGTGTTCTTTTCTGAGTTATTGCATTTGTCCCTTGCATATTTGTTTCCTTCTCTCTTAAACAACAAAAAAAAACTTCATCTAGAAACTTCCACCTTTTCCTGTTTGTTTTGTTCTACATATTTCTGCATCAAATCTCTTGCAAATCCTTCAGCTAATTCATTGCAAATCTTTGTGAGATCTTACTTGACTAGTGAGCTGAGGTGACAAGTGTTTTTCTCTGTGTCGGTGCCACCGACTTCGCAATCAGAAAAACAGTTTGCCACTTGTTCTACATGTCTTATGATCCAGCTCCACTCAATGAATCTTGTCCTCCACAAGCATCACAATTTTATCCTCTGCTTTGTGCTGAATCTCAAGGACCAAACCTATTTGACGGATTCCAGGAAAAACCTTCTTGGAAATTGATGTCAAAGGGGGAGAGAGAGATCACATCAAAGCTTGTAAGAAAAAGAGATCACATCAAGAGAGAAAAGGTATTAAGGGGGAGAGAAAGTCTCAAGGATCCCAGATGTTGTTAAGGGAGAGAGAGAGATCTCCAGGGAGAGAAAAATACTCAAGGATCCCAGATGCTTGATGTTCAAGAGGAGAGATGCCACATGTCTTTTTGGGGGAAAGACATGTTCATATGAACTCATTTGAATTAAGTTTTATTCAGCTCTGATTTTCTGTTTCCTATCTTCTCCCAATATCCCATGTAAGATTCAGGGGGAGCAAGACACCTAAGGGAAAAGAAATCAGCCAAATTCATTGCATATCTTTATTCTTGGGGACATGTTGAATTCAATGTGGTACCTTGTACTCACTCTCTACATGTCATCTCAGTCTTGCATTCTTGTGGTTTCTTTTGTTTGCTCTGGCTAGTGGACGTACCTGTGTTATCTAACCTTGTTTGCAGGTTCATTCCATCCTAAGCCCACTCGAGACCACAAGGTAAGTATATGCATCAAAATCATGAGCATGAGGAGTTCTTGCTTATGTACATACTGTTTGCAAGAAGGACTCATGAGCATGAAGGTATTTTCCTTAATAATCTTTTACTCTGATGCATATGGCCAAGATACATGTAACACATTGCCTACTCTGTCATGATTATGCTCTCACATGCCTCTATATTTCATATTTACATGAGTGCATACATGAAGGAGGAGTTTATGCTTGCTACATGTTCTTCCAAAGCTTTACTTGCTGTTCTTTATATGTTTATCTAAAGCTTTGATGTATGTTGCCATCAATTACCAAAAAGGGGGAGATTGAAAGCACAAGTGCTCCCTAGGTGGTTTTGATAATTGATTACAACATATCTCTTGTTGGACTAACACTTCTATCTAGCATGTTTCAGATAAGTTCAACAATGGAGTGGCATGGACTAAAGGTTGTGGGAACTCCTTCAAGATGCTAAGGACAAGGGATTGGCTAAAGCTTCAAGCTCAAGACTCTTCACTTTTATATTTTAGTGATCCAAGATCACATTGAGTCCATAGGAAAAGCCAATACTATTAAGGAGGGCTGAGGTGTTGCTTAATGAGCCTCTTGCTTCATGTGCTTAGTGATATGCTCCAAAACCCTCAACTACTTTCCCATATCCACATATGACCTAAACCCTAAGCCAAACTCGGTCCTACCGATTTTTCCTATCCGGCACCACCGAGTTTCACTTGTCATTAGCCACTGCCAAACCCTAGCAATTCGGTTCTACCGATAAGGATCTCGGTCTCACCGAGATGGGATTGCAAACTCTCTGTTACCTATTGTAATATTCTCGGTTCCACCGAGATATGCAATTGGTCCCACCAAGATTGCAATGTAAACTCAGTGTTTCCCCTTTGTAACTTTTCGGTCTCACCGAGTTCCACTCGGTCTCACCGAAAGAGCAAATCGGTCCCACCGAGTTTACCTGACCAACTCTCTGGTTAGCAAATTACCAAACTCGGTCTCACCGAGTTTGTGTAATCGGTCTCACCGAGATTACGTTATGCCCAAACCCTAACCGAATCGGTCCTACCGAGTTGCATGTCAGTCCCACCGAAATTCCTAACGGTCACTAGGTTTACATTTTCAGTCCGACCGAGTTTTATGATTCGGTCCCACCGAGATTGGAAAACTGTGTAACGGTTGGATTTTGTGTGGAGGCTATATATACCCCTCCACCTCTTTCTCATTCTAAGAGAGAGCCATCAGAACACACACATCATTCCAACTCACTTGTTCTGAGAGAGAACCACCTACTCATGTGTTGAGATCAAGACATTCCATTCCTACCATATGAATCTTGATCTCTAGCCTTCCCAAGTTGCTTTCCACTCAAATCTTCTTTCCACCAAATCCAAATCCTATGAGAGAGAGTTGAGTGTTTGGGAGACTATCATTTTAAGCACAAGAGCAAGGAGTTCATTACCTACACACCATTTGTTACTTCTTGGAGAGTGGTGTCTCCTAGATTGGCTAGGTGTCACTTGGGAGCCTCTGACAAGATTGTGGAGTTGAACCAAGGAGTTTGTAAGGGCAAGGAGATCGCCTACTTCGTGAAGATCTACCGCTAGTGAGGCAAGTCCTTCATGGGCGATGGCCATGGTGGGATAGACAAGGTTGCTACTTCGTGGACCCTTTGTGGGTGGTTGCTTCTTCGTGGACCCTTCGTGGGTGGAGCCCTTCGTGGACTCGCGCAACCGTTGCCCTTGGGTGGAGCCCTGTGTGGACTCGCGCAACCGTTACCCTTCGTGGGTTGAAGTCTCCATCAACGTGGATGTAGGATAGGACCACCTATCCGAACCACGGGAAAAACATCCGTGTCTCCAATTGCGTTTGATTTCTCCAAACCCTTCCCTTTACATTCTTGCAAGTTGCATGCTTTACATTCCGCTGCTCATATACTCTTTGCATGCTTGCTTGATATGTATTGTGTGTATTAAATTTGTGCCTAAACTCCACTTAAACCGAAAAAGTTTAAAAATTGCAACTTTAGCACTATGTGTCTAATCACCCCCCTCTAGACACATCTACTTCTAGATCCTACATTTACCCACACCCTTGCTCCTCCTCAGTCCTTCTATCCCTGATCTCCAGCGCCCAAGCTTTTAGCTTTTCCCTCGTCCGAGAAAGCACTCCAAAGATGTCCGGATCCGGAGCTGGGGGCAAGTGGATGGCCTCCTCCATCAAGAAGAGGGATATCAAGGCGCTCCTGGAGGCCAGATATTTGTCCAAGGAGATCGCTCACTGACTTCCGACCAAGGGACAGATCGTCCCTACTCCAGAGCCCCACGAGAGGGTTGCGCTCCTCACACATTTCGTTCGTGGGCTAGGCTTCCCTCTTCACCCCTTCGTCCGTGGACTGATGTTTTACTACAAGCTAGACTTCCATGACCTAGCCCCCAACTTCATCCTCAACATCACGACATTCATTGTCGTGTGTGAGGCCTTTCTCCACATCCCGCCTCATTTCGGCCTATGGCTGAAGACCTTCAATGTGAAGCCGAAGGTGGTGAGTGGCCATGGTAGGCAAGATGCCCAACGTTACCTGGCCCAAAGGCTCATTTGCAGAGATGGTGAAAGGATGGCAATGGAGTGGTTCTATATCATCGAGCCACGTGACGCCAACTGGGTAGCGGCCCCCAAATTCCGATCCGGAATCCCGATGCGGCTCACCTCCTGGCAAGAGAGGGGCCTAACCTGGGGTCCCTCGGACGTGCTGACTGGGTTCCAGACGTGCGTCCAGAGCAGGATAGATAGGAAGATCAAGCTTGTTAATGTGGTCCAGGTCATGCTCATTCACTGGGTCCTTCCGTGCCAACGCCGGACTTGCTATATGTGGGAGTACGATCCGGCCAAGCACCAGATGCTACTAGAGCTCTTTGGCATGACGCACAAAGAAATCTGGAAAGTGCTCTTCAAGGCCGGCGAGATGCCACCGCCACCGCCCATGACCGAAGATCGCGGGCTTAGCTTAAAACGCCAGGCTAATCCGGTAAGCTCTTTTAATGTTTTCAAGGCGTACCCTTTACTAGCATATTTTGAGAAAAAGCCTAAGCTTTCCTACACGTGATAACCCTGGATCAAGATAGTGGAGGGGGTTAACTGTCCGGCTCCGCTGCTCGAAGACCAAGAATTCTCATTATTGACGAAAATGCTTTTTCCAGCACCTTATGAGGTGCCAAAGAAGACAGCCAAGAAAGCGGCCAAAGGGGCAAAGAAGGACCCTCGCCAAAAAGGCGCTCTGGACGTGATGTCCAAAGACGAGAGTTCCTCTTTGTCCGCTGACGATGACGACGAAGAGGAAGAGGAAAGCGACTCCCTACCTGAAGTGGGGAGGAAGAAGAGAGCGGGCCCCGCAGATCCAGAGGCGAAAGCGCCTAAGAGGGTTAGAGGCTCCCTCGCAGATAACTCCGTGTAGGATGTTGATAGCAGTCCGGAGTGACCTCGCCGGACCAAGCCTCGAGCTGCCTCGTAAGTACCAGAATCCAAAAAAGTCTGGCCTTCCCGGTTCGTAATATTGGTATACCTTAAACCTTGTTATTGTAGCCCACCACGCGATGGCTCCCCGCGATCCTCGACAGAGGGGTCGCTAGACTCAAAGGAGATGGCTAGCATGTCTCCTCCACCTGCTCATTCCGTCTCTCCCAAGGGTGACGATGAGGTGGTGTCGCAAAAGACCTTCCCCGACCGCGGGGGAGGGGGCTTCCAAAGATCGTCAGGGTGGCGCCCCAAGATGATTCCTCAGTCGCCTGACACATGGGGGAAAAAGCCCCTATGGGGACTAGTGACGGGGGCCGAGTTCCCTTCGGACCTGAGCCGGATACCATTTCAGAGATCCACGTGGCTCCGGAGTCCAGCGAACGGCATTCCCCGAAAGGAGGGAATGTGCCTGTTCCGCCGGTGACCACTATCCAACCAGAGGCACCGGATAATCTGCTGGAGGTGCTACGAGGCGCCTCTATTGTGGATGAACACCGCACCCTTATGGGAATGGTAATAGAGAAGGTACAGTTCGTAAAAAACAGACTGACCGAAGCCTGCACTAGCCTTCTATCAGGCTTTGAGGTAAGTAATGCGTTTGTAGGAAGAATATCACAGTATAGACAGTAGCCCCTGATGCTCTGTTCGGTGTTTGGAAAGAAAAAGGCGAACAGAGGATCAAGAAGAAATATCGCAGGAGTCTAACATAAGTTGTCTATGTGAATAAGCAGGTATCGTTGCAGGCTGTCACCGCTCATGCTACGGAGGTCTCCGGACTGAAGCGGAAACTGGAGCGGGCCGAGGAAGAGGTCGGCCTCGTGAAGAAGCAGCTGGAGGATAGCCAAGGTGTGCAGTAACCTGTGGGTACGTTTTAAGAAAAAATTAATAGTCCGTCCGGATTGAGGTGTCATAAACTTTATTAGGGGCCACGACCAAGGTGGCAGCCCTTAAGAAGGCGTTAGCCGAGGTCGAGGATAAAGCGGCCAAGGAACGCGCCACGCGCGATAAGCACGAGGCCCAGGATGGTGAGGCGCAGCAACAGCTCTAGGGCACAATCGAGAGATTTGAGTCCTTGGAGCGCGATTGTAAGGCACAAGATTCCGAACTGGCGAAGGCCCGCCAGAGCGCACAGGATGCACGAGCCGAAGCCCAGAACGCCTGATACGTCTCCAATGTATCTATAATTTTTTATTGTTCCATGCTATTATATTATCAACCTTGGGTGCTTTATATGCATTTATATGCTATTTTATATGATTTTTGGGACTAACCTATTAACCTAGAGCCCAGTGCCAGTTTCTGTTTTTCCTTGTTTTAGAGTATCGCGGAAAAGGTTAATCAAACGGAGTCCAATTGACCTGAAACTTCACGAAACTTATTTTTGGACCAGAAGAAGCCCACGGAGTATCGGAGATGGACCAAAAGAGTCCTGGGCTGCCCACGAGGGTGGGGGCGCGCCCCCTACCTCGTGGACAGCCCAGAGATCCACCGACGTACTTCTTCCTCCGATATATATATATCCATATACCCTAAAAACTTCGAGGAGAACAATAGATCGGGAGTTCCGCTGCCAGAAGCCTCCGTAGCCACCGAAAACCAATCTAGACCCGTTCCGGTACCCTGCCGGAAGGGGGAATCCCTCTCTGGTGGCCATTTTCATCATCCCGGCACTCTCCATGACGAGGAGGGAGTAGTCCACCCTCGGGGCTGAGGGCATGTACCAGTATCTATGTGTTTGATCTCTCTCTCTCTCTCATGTTCTTGAGGTGGTACGATCTTGATGTATCGCGAGCTGTGCTATTATAGTTGGATCTTATGATGTTTCTCCCCCTCTACTCTCTTGTAATGGATTGAGTTTTCCCTTTGAAGTTATTTTATCGGATTGAGTCTTTAAGGATTTGAGAACACTTGATGTATGTCTTGCGTGGGATACCCGTGGTGACAATGGGGTATTCTATTGATCCACTTGATGTATGTTTTGGTTATCAACTTGCGGGTTCCGCCCATGAACCTATGTGTAGGGGTTGGCACATGTTTTTGTCTTGACTCTCCGGTAGAAACTTTGGGGCACACTTTGAAGTACTTTGTATTGGTTTGAATAGAAGAATCTGAGATTGTGTGATGCATATCGTATAATCATGCCCACGGATACTTGAGGTGACATTGGAGTATCTAGGTGACATTAGGGTTTTGGTTGATTTGTGTCTTAAGGTGTTATTCTAGTACGAACTCTATGATAGATTGAACGGAAAGAATAGCTTCATGTTATTTTACTACGGACTCTTGAATAGATCGATCAGAAAGGATAACTTTGAGGTGGTTTCGTACCCTACCATAATCTTCTTCATTAGTTCTCCGCTATTAGTGACTTTGGAGTGACTCTTTGTTGCATGTTGAGGGATAGTTATATGATCCAATTATGTTATTATTGTTGAGAGAACTTGCACTAGTGAAAGTATGAACCCTAGGCCTTGTTTCAACGCATTGCAATACCGTTTGTGCTCACTTTTATCATTAGTTACCTTGCTGTTTTTATATTTTCAAATTACAAAAACCTTTATCTACCATCCATCTCTTCGCCGAACTAGTGCACCTATACAATTTACCATTGTATTGGGTGTGTTGGGGACACAAGAGACTCTTTGTTATTTGGTTGCAGGGTTGCCTGAGAGAGACCATCTTCATCCTACACCTCCTACGGATTGATAAGCCTTAGGTCATCCACATGAGGGAAATTTGCTACTGTCCTACAAACCTCTGCACTTGGAGCCCCAACAACATCTACAAGAAGAATGTCGTGTAGTAGACATCAAGCTCTTTTCTGGCACCATTGCCGAGGAGGTTAGCGCTTGAAGGTATATCTTTAGATCTTGCAATTGAATCTTTTAGTTTCTTGTTTTATCACTAGTTTAGTTTATAAAATAAAACTATAAAAAATGGAATTGAGGGTGCCTCATATGCTTTATCTTTTTAATATCTTCCGTGAAAATAAGGATTCTGATAATTGTGCTCAATTGCTAGAGGAAGAATGCATTAGAATGTTTGGCACTAAATCTTTGTATGATGAGCATGATTGCAATGTTGTTAGTATGAATTCCTTGATTATCCATGATGCTAATGATATGCAAAGCCACAAGCTTGGGGAAGCTATGTTTGATGAAGATGATATTTTTTGTCCCCTAAGTTTTGATGAGCAAATTTATTATGATGAAAGCATCCCTCCTATCTATGATGATTATTGAGATGACACGTATGCTATAAAGAATAATGATATCCATGAAACTTATCATCTTGATTTCAATTTTGAATCACATGATAGTTATTTTGTTGAGTTTACTCCCACTATTCCGAATGAGAAGAATTTTGCCTATGTGGAGAGTAGTAAATTTTCTATGCTTGTAGATCATGAAAAAAAATGCTTTATGTGATAGTTACATTGTTGAATTCATTCATGATGCTACTGAAAATTATTATGAGGGAGGAATATATGCTTGTAGGAATTGCAATAATATCAAGTTTCCTCTCTATGTGCTTAAAATTTTGAAGTTATGCTTGTTTTACCTTCCTATGCAAGTTGATTGTTGTTCTCATAAATTGTTTGCTCAAAAAATTCCTATGCATAGGATGTGGGTTAGACTTAAATGTGCTAGTCATATTCTTCATGATGCTCTCTTTATGTTTCAATTCTTATCTTTTATGTGAGCATCATTGAAATCATCATGCCTAGCTAGGGGCGTTAAACGATAGCGCTTGTTGGGAGGCAACCCAACTTAATTTTTGTTCCTTTCTTTTTGTTCCTGTCTAGTAATAAATAATTCATCTAGCCTCTGTTTACATGTGGTTTTATGCTTTTAATTAGTGTTTGTGCCATGTAGAACCTTTGGGAAGACTTGGGGAAAGTCTTTGCGATCATGCTGTAAAACACATAAACTTTAGCGCTCACGAGATTTGCTGCCATTTTTTATTGGAGAGTGCTATTTAGTGAATTATTTTTGCAGATGATTAATAGATAAATTCCTCACGTCCAGAAATTTATTTTAGAATTTTTGGAGTTCCATAAGTGTTTGAAACCTACAGATTACTACAGACTGTTCTGTTTTTGACAGATTCTGTTTTTCGTGTGTTGTTTGCTTATTTTGATGAATCTATGGCTAGTAATAGAGTTTATGAACCATAGAAAAGTTGTAATACAGTAGGTTTAACACCAATATAAATAAAGAATGAGTTAATTACAGCACCTAAGTGGTGATTTATTTTCTTATACTAACGGAGCTTATGAGTTTTCTGTTAAGTTTTGTGTTGTGAAGTTTTCAAGTTTTGGGTAAAGATTCAATGGACTATGGAATAAGGAGTGGCAAGAGCCTAAGCTTGGGGATGCCCATGGAACCCCAAGATAATATAAGGACACAGAAAAGCCAAAGCTTGGGGATGCCCCGGAAGGCATCCCCTCTTTCGTCCTCATCCATCGGTAATTTTACTTGGAGCTATATTTTTATTCACCACATGATATGTGTTTTGCTTGGAGCGTCATTTTATTTTCTTTTGTTTTGCTTGCTGTTTGAATAAAATACCAAGATCTGAAATTCTTGAATGCTAGAGAGTATTTACATAGTTGCATGATTATTCGACTACTCATTGATCTTCACTTATATCTTTCGGAGTAGTTTGTCATTTGCTCTAGTGCTTCACTTATATCCTTTCAGAGCACGATGGTGGTTTTATTTTGAAGAAATAGATGAACTCTTGTGGCCCAACAACGTCTACAAGAAGTTTGTGTAGTAGACATCAACACCCTCCAGGAAATTCAGGTGGCCAAGGAGATTGCGACGGGTAATTCTTTCACCATGCAAAGCAAGTATGTAGAAGAAACGTTCCTTGTACTTATCCGAATTTGGGTTTTCCAGGGGCGTTTACGGACCTGCCGCGCAGTATATCAGATGCTGCCGAGCATTATAGAGCCAAAGAAGGGATGTCTACGGAGAAGCTATTCTGGTCCCAATATCTTGGACTTGAACATCCGTTGCACTTCAGCGACCAGCTAAAGCAGTTGGTCGAGATGCATAGGTCGGCAGAGCTAGCCATGAAGGACCTATAGTCCGGTTGTAGCCTGCCGAGCCTATACCTAGCAGCTACTTCGGACTTGTTAAGCGGCTTGTAAGTGCCTGTCCGCGGCTCGAAGCCGTGAAGCGGTCGGTCTCTATTGAAGTTCCGCGTATGGCATTTGCCCGCGTCAAGACGCATTGGGCAAAGCTGGATGCCAAGAAGCTGATGACCGAGGGGCCACCGGAGGGCAAGGAGCATCGTCGACCCGAGCTCTATTTTGATGGCGTCCTGGAGGGGTCCCGCCTTGTGGCGGAGCAATGTTCGAGGGATGTCATATTCCCATGAGAACATTTGTATTATCTTGTCCTGTAATATGGAACAAAGATGTTATGTATTATAATGCTTGCGATTTACATTTTACCTCCTGTGCGGCCGTTTATGAAATCTGAGGGTTGACCAGTCGTCGGCTTCTGCCCCCACGTAGATAGTACGGGGGTGTTCGGGATAAATCTAAACACTCTTTACTCCACATTCTGGTCCTTAAAGGAGGTGTTTAGCGCAACGAACAAGGCAATCAGACTATGCGGCCTTTATCGCCCTCACTTAGCCATAGGAGTTTGACAATTGAGAAAGTTGGTGAAGCCCCTGGTATTCGGAAGGCCGAACTAGGGGCGTTATACACGCCTAATCGGAGAAACTGATTCTTCGCAAGAAGTGGAAAAAATCTCTAATGATTTGGAACCTCTCGAACAGCTGAACAGCTCTCGTCGCATCACGACAGTCAGTTTTCGCCTTTCTCTACTTAGGTGCTCGTCCAGAAGAACCGGGACACAATCATAGTAGTTCTCCCTTTACTACCCTAGCCGATATAGCGGAACATAATGTAGTAAGCACAGGAGTCGGGCAACCCAACTATTGACCAAAGACATGATTCGGAGCCGATGCATATAATGCTATAAGTTCGGGGTGCCGAACTATACTGGAAAAGTGTTCGGACTTTTATTTCCGTAATGCCGGGTGTAATGAAGCCCCTGGTGCAGTAATACGTGCCATGGTGCACATGTGCAATAAGTAATATATCTACAAAGGTGAAGAAACAGGAAAATTAAGTAATAAGTTGATGCCACCATTTATTCACCATTGTGATGTAATTAGTACGTCGAAGCGTACTGTGTGCAAATAATATGATAAGCAAGTAAGGCTATTTAACATGCCCCAACCAAGGGCGAGCTGCATGCGGGTACGTAAAACAAGTATGGCAATCGTTTAATAGAGACCACTTGGGGATTCCCTTGTATGCCAGAGCTCCTTGCATCCTTGGTGTGTTCTGCAAACGGGTTGTCCGCATAGACCTCGAAAAGAGAGAAAAAAACGTAATAAAAAGAAAAAATAAAGGCATGCGAATCCCAGGGTCAGTCAAGCCTCACTGTGTATCACGAGCGAGTTATGCCTCCATCAGTACCTATGGGGTTTTGAGTGCGTAGTTATGTACGCGTGGTATGGATGCCATTTCCTCATCGGGGCTGGGACGGAGGCCGAATTTACTAATTCAGCTCTTGGCGAACCGAGCTGCCCTGTTGAAGTGTGGTCCGGACCTTCTTAACGATGTCCAGGGGCTCGATGGCCGGATTATGGTGCCGCTTGAGAAGGCCGCTCTGTACTTCTGCTGCTAGGGCTGCAGTATGCTCCTCTTTGATGTCCAGGGGCTCGGAGGGAACGTTCTGTGTTTCCATTTACTGTAATGACACCGCATAGACCGGGCATCTTGAGCTTGAGATAAGCATAATGTGGCATCCGCGTTGAATCTAGCAAATGCGGTTCATCTGAGCAGTGCGTGGTAGCCGCTATGGAAGGGGACGATATCGAAGATTAGCTCTTCGCTTCAGAAGTTATCCGGGGAACCGAAGACCACCTCTAGCATGATCGAGCCCGTACAACGGGCCTCTACGCCTGGTATGACTCCTTTAAAGGTAGTTGTCGTGGGCTTGATTCGTGAGGGGTTAATGCCCATTTTGCGTACTGTATCCTGATAGAGCAGGTTGAGGCTGCTACCAGTGTCCATCAGGACTCGTGTCATGTGAAATCCGTCGATGATTGGGTCGAGTACCAATGCGGCCGAACCGCCGTGACGGATGCTAGTTGGATGATCACATTGATCAAAGGTGATCGAGAATGACGACCATGGGTTGAATTTTGGGGCGACTGGCTCTACCGCATAAACGTCCCTGAGTGCGCACTTGCGCTCCCTTTTGGGGATGTGTGTAGCATATATCATGTTCACTGTTTTGACTTGAGGCGGGAATTTCTTCTGCCCCCCAGTGTTCGGCTGCCGGGGTTCCTCGTGATCGTCCTTGCTCTGCGATTCCCCTTCCTTGTTTCCGCTATTTACCTTGCTGGCTTGCTTAAAGACCCGGCAATCTCTGTTAGCATGGTTGGCCGGTTTGTCTGGGCTGCCATGTATTTGGCACGGATGATCGAGTATGCAGTCCAAGCTGGATGGTCCTCCGCCGTTCCTTTTATAGGGCTTCTTTCGCTGGGAAGATTTGGAGCCGTTGAATCCAGCGTGAATTGTGGTATCATCGGTGTTATCGCCATTGCTTCGACGTTTGTGTCTGTTGCGTCGGAGCTTGCTGGTGCTGTTTTTGGCCTCGGAGGGGCCTGCTTCATTGGCTGTGTTTGTACTGCGAGCCAGCCAACTATCCTCTCCTGCGCAAAAGCGGGTCATAAGTGTCGTGAGGGCTGCCATGGACCTCAGCTTTTCTTGGCTGAGGTGGCGGGCTAGCCATTCGTCACGGATATTGTGTTTAAAGGCCGCTAGGGCTTCGGCATTCGGACAGTCAACGATCTGGTTCTTTTTGGTTAGGAACCTAGTCCAGAATTTTCTGGCTGATTCTCCGGGTTGTTGAACTATGTGGCTTAGGTCATCAGCATCAGGTGGCCGGACATATGTACCTTGGAAGTTGTCGAGGAAGGCTTCTTCCAAGTCCTCCCTGCTGCCGATGCAATTTTCAAGCAGGCTGTTCAGCCAGTGTCGAGCTGGTCCTTTGAGCTTTAATGGGAGGTATTTGATAGCGTGGAGGTCATCTCCTCGGGCCATGTAGATGTGGAGAATAAAATCTTCGATCCACACCGCGGGATCGGTTTTTCCGTCGTATGATTCAATATTGACGGGCTTGAACCCCTTGGGGAATTCGTGATCCAGCACCTCATATGTGAAGCAGAGAGGGTGTGCGGCGCCTCTATAGCGGGCTGCGTCATAGCGCACCTCCGATGAAGTCCTTCTGCGGTTATCGGCCTGGGTGTAATTAAGTTTGTCACGTCCGAGTAGGTGGCTGTCATCCCGAGTGGGGAAGCGTCCTCGCGATCCGTTAATTGATCTGGTGTGTCCTGCCCTACTGTCCCTGTTTTTGCAAGGTGGTGGGGCCGCTTGTTGTTCGGCTTGAGTTGCCGTTTTATCCCGACCACGGGGTGGTCGGTCTGCCGCACTATCCTGACCGCATGGTGGTCGTTCCGCATTACGCGAGGGAAGTATGGGATTTGGTGCCTCCTCATCGAACTAGGGTAGCAGTCTGCGCTTTGGGTAACTCTTGGTTGGCGCTTGAGGCTGTTTTCTTCAGCTGCCAGGACATCGGTCCATCTGTCAATGAGTAGGTCTTGATCGACTTGGAGCTACTACTGCTTTTTCTTTAGGCTTCTTGTAGTATCTATTAGCTGGCGCTTGAAGCTCTCTTGCTCTAGGGGTGCCTCAGGCACGATGAAATCCTCGATGCCGAGGCTCTCCTCATCCTCTGAGGGTGGACGAAAACTATCGTCATCTGGGTTGCTCGGCATGTCCTGTTTATCAGGGTTAGCGTGCTCATTGTACTGTTCCTCCTGTTCGGATGCTGCTCCAACAGGGTCTTCGTTGTTTTCGGCGTCGTCCAAAGTGCTATTTTCTCTGGTGCCAGTGTTGCCATCTTTTGAGCGGCGTGGCTTAGAGCAGTGTTTAGGGCCCCGACGCTTGGACTGTGTCTTAGAAGGTTTATTCACATCTGGGTCTTCTTTGTCATCGCCGCTAGATTCTTTAGGTGTATCAACCATGTACACATCGTATGAAAAGGTGGCTGTCCAATGTCCCATGAATTGCGGGTCTTGGCCTTGCTCCTTATCAGCATCGTCTTCTATACCGTCATTGTCTTCGGAGTCATAATCCAGCATGTTGGTTAAGTCCTCGACGGTAGCTATGAAGTGGGTGGAGGGTGGGAAGAAAAATTCTCCGTCGTCAGCCCCTAGTTCGAGCCGGACATAGTTCGGCTGCGAGTCTCCCGTGAATGACAAGTTCTTTAAAGAGTTTAGCACATCGCCCAAAGGTGAGTGCTGAAAAACGTCTGCGGCGCTAAATTCGAAGATCGATAACCGATCCAGCTCAGTGTCCGCAAGCGTACATGGTCCGGAACTTATAGCCGGAGACGAGTCCGGAGTTCCTTTGGAGCAAATATTGCAGGGTGTCGAGTCTGCGTGCGGCTCTAGCGCCGTGGACTCTGTGGCCTCGAATGGCACGATTTGCTCTGGTTCTAAGGCCATTGCAGCAACAGGAGCCATCTCCCGAATCTAGTCCAATGACAGATTTAAGTCATGTTCATCGGGGCGAGGGGGAGCGATCGTTGCGGTCTCAAATCCGTTGAAGATCAAGTCTCCACGGATATCCGCGACGGAGTTCAAGCTTCCAAATCTGACCCGGTGGCCAAAGGCGTAGCTATCGATCTTCTCCAGATGGCCAAGCAAACTGGCCCGTAGTACGAAGCCGCCGAACACAAAAATCTGTCCGGGGAGGAAGGTTCCCCCTTGGACGGCGTTACTATAGACGATTGAAGGGGCCATCGAACCTTTCGTTGACGGCACAGTGGAACTCTCAATGAAAGCACCAATGTCAGTGTCAAAACTGGCGGATCTTGTGTAGGGGGTCCTGAACTGTGCGTCTAGGATCGATGGTAACAGGAGACGGGGGACACGATGTTTACCCAGGTTCGGGCCCTCTCTATAGAGGTAATACCCTACATCCTGCTTGACTGATCTTGATGAATATGAGTGTTACAAGAGTTGATCTACCACGAGATCGTAATGGCTAAACCCTAGAGTCCTAGCCTGTATTACTACAGTAATGAATATATCCTTTCCGGACTAACCCCTTCGATTTATATAGACACGGGGGGGATCAAGGGTTTACATAGAGTCGGTTACATAAGAAGGAATCTTCATAATCTGTTGCCAACCTTGCCTTCCACGCCAAGGAGAGTCCAATCCGGACACAGGTACAGTCTTTGGCCTTCATGCCTTCACAGCCCATCAGTCCGATCCATGGATAACAGGTCGGACGCCCGAGGACCCCTTAGTCCAGGACTCCCTCAGCCGTCGCCAAGGATGACCGCGTGAACGTTGCACCTTCTCACCTTCCCCGGCGGAGAGGATCCGGCTGGATCTATGACCAGCGGTGAGTAGAGAGAGAGTGTAGCCACCGCTGTCGTGTTTAGATCTGGAGAGGACGAGACAGTGTGAAGAGAGCAACACTAGCAAGCAAGCGCAGAGGCTCATGCTTATATAATGTAGTACTAGTTTTCTTTTGTCTACCGGCCGGAGCCGGCTTGACCTCAGCAATGACTGTCGAGAAGTCTTCATGCATGTGCCCCGGAGGCGCAGTTATCGTCATTTTGATCTGAAGCACCGGATTATAACATATAACACGAAAAAATGCCACATGACAAGAAATCATAACCTCACTGCCCAAAGGAGACAAGATGAATCACGACGGACAAACTAGACAAGGATCAAAGCTCAAATTAAAAATAAACTCGTAGAAAAGGGGTCCGTCGATAGATGTCCTAATTAACATAGCCGGCTTAACCTAGATGGCAGCCAAGTACTCTTCGTGCATGTGCCCCAATGACTAACCCAACTCAGTTGTCGCTGTTTAACCCTCGCAGTGATCCGAAGCACATGACACCTAATTTTGTGAGATGACAAGAAACCTTTTTTAGATTTCTCACCAGAACTACAGCCATGTACAACACAGCATGCACGATATGTAGACGATAGCCAATCCAGGCGTGTCTGCTGGAGTCTGGTCACATGCATGGACGAACTGATCTTCCGTGTCTTGCAGGGATCGTCCAGGTACCAACGTATGTACTACTTCTATTAACTCACCTGACTTGCGGGGCCGGGGAGTGTGCCTATGGTCGGTTCTCAATTGTGGTCCCATGTGTGTGTGCAAACGCGATATGACGTGCATTCCATTCGGAGAGCGGCGTGCCAGACCGACCGACCATCTAGGGTGCGACGCGAAAGCGATGGGCGTGCTGTATACTCCATACATGTGTACCGCCATTTTCTTGAGGCTTTGCTCCATGGCGCAATCCATGGATACAAAATTAGTATACTGTACTATTTAAAAGTAGAGGGCGGGGCTTTTCCCGCGCGGTAGGCATGGCAGTTCCCCCCCTAGTCGGTTCGATAGAGACACGAGAAGATGAGGGAGTAGGCTGCTGCAAACGTAGGGCTGTGTGATTTGACAGTGAGTTACTGTTGGACAGGTGGGGCCCGGTGATTTGACTTGCCATTATCATTTTAACGGTGGCGCTATGACCTGCTTGAGTCTCCTAATTCCTGACCACCTCCATACAGGTGCCTCTCCCGATGCTCCACCATGTAGAGGCTGGCTCTTGCTTGAGAGCCCACTCCTCCACTTTTTCCTTGCCTCTTTCCCCCGGATATGCAAAAATGCCATGTAAAGCGGGCTTATAGCCCACTATTGTACTTGATCCTACAGGTGCTAAGCCTGCCACATAGGCATAAAGTCTGATGTGGCAAGTTAATTAAGAAGAGACAGACTAGTTTGGTGATCCCAGGAAGAAACAGTGATAAGCGCGTGTACCTAGATGAAGCAAACTTAGCAACAAAAAACTAAGCACATCTGCATTGGGGACTTGAGTTGCTAAGCCATTTAATGCCCATAACACCTCATCTAAGCACCATTTCATTGGAAGAGCTCAATCCTTGGCAAATGCAATAAATACTACAAAGAAAGAGATAGAGAGAAGTAAACAAAAAAAATACTCTTATAGCCAACCATATAGCTAACCTTGTTGTATGAGTGACTAAGTGATGACTATGTATGACATGCCAACATCAGATAGCCTAACGCACCGTGTTAAATCTCCAAGGGCGCGGCTGCGCGAGCGAGGCGACGGTCGTGGTAGGTGCGACCAGGATACGAGCTGCTGGCAGCCCTTGGATCTAAGATCGAACGGTCGCATGCTAAGTTGCTGAAAATTTGCAGAATAACCCTCTAGGATAGGATATTCACCCATAGGTCTAGAATCACGCCATGCAACCATTCGATCTCAGATCCAAGGGCTCTCGGAAGCCCATATCATGGGAGAATGGAAAGCTTCTTATCACCTGTAATTTTCCCGATGCTTAACGTGACATCGAAAGCCATTTAATTGGGCGTCGAGTAGACATGACATCTAATTGGGCCCCCATAGTATTGTGCATGAATCCATTTATCCACCAGGCAAGCCACTACCCTGCCATTCGCATGCACCCCCCCACTCGACATTTTTACAATCAATAAACCGCTCCTAGTCGTCTCATCCTTTCACATTACGATAGTTCCACTAATCCTAACGCTCCTCCCAAATCCATGGCGTCCCAAATCTCCATGATCGGCGGTGAGTACAAGGTTAGAACCATCATCGGTGATGAGTTCGACGTCATCTACACCCGTTCTTCCACAACAGTGAAAGAATGCCTTGCTCGCTTCAAACGCATGTTCGAAAACTCAAATGATGAGTGGGTCGCTGGGCTAGATGTTGAGTACACCATAGTCCTGGGAAGCGAGAAGAATCTAAAGGAGGCAGAGAAGAAGAAGCCCGCCGTGATCTAGGTTTGCATGCATGACTTATGCTTGGTCTACCACATATGCCATGCCGATGTTGAGTGCCAGGATTTTAAGAATTTCCTCAAGGACGGCCGAGTCAAATTCGTTACTGTAGACTTTAGGAACGACAAGGAAATCCTGGGTCGGATAAGCCTCGTTGTAGGCGACCCCTTCGACCTCCAGAAGAAAGGGTTGGTGTCCTCCTGTGATCAGCCTTCAATGCTAACCCTGGCAGGAGCCATGGTTCATCCTTCCTACGATACACTGAAGAAACCTCCGTTCAAGTTTCATCATGCATGGGAGTGGAATGTACTAGATATAGACCACATCCACTACGCTGCAATGGATGGCTACCTTTGTTTCAATATCTACAAGGGTTGGATGAAGAGCAAGAGCCAAGTGTGCGGGACAAGGACGAAGTCGAGGACGTGGATGTGGAGTCCGAGTAAGGTGGAAGTGTCGTTGCTCAAGGTGGTTCTAATGCAGTGTCTACCGGATTAGTTGCTTAGTTTAATTTCAGGTGTGCTTAGTTTTATTTGAGGGGTGTGTTGTGCTGAGCCCCCAGCAGAACTATGTTATGTTTCTTCTTGTTATATTTTGTACATTTCATCTTTTAGTTGGTATAGTACTACCACTTGTTTCTTCACATTATATACGTACAATATATATGACCAACATCATATAGCCAGCAGTTTAGTTGTCAAAGAATTTCAGGGTGCTTAGTTTTGTCAAAGAATTCCAGGGTGCTTAGTTTTATTTGAGGGGTGTGTTGTGCTAGAGACCATGAACTTATCATTGTGAGAATTGTCTTATTTTTGTCATGTAACATGGTCAACGGGTTTGACGTGAAAATAACTATGTCTAATGGCATTTCTAATATACGCTGCCTCCCCCAGATTTTCTTTATAGAGGCAACATAGAACTATATGAGTGCCCTGTTAAATTTTGGAATTATTTCGGGTTCGTTTGGCCTTTTTTATACATTAATTGAGTTTCTGGTCATTTAGTGTGTATAATTCAAATTTGAACTACAAGCACATGCTCCTGTGCACCAAAGTTGATTGAAAAATCACATGTGTGTCCTAGGGTGAATTTCTAGGTCACATGCAAGAAATGGGAATGAAATTCAAACATCTAGGCATCGTGGTTCGGCCGAGAACATTGAGAAGCTTGGTTTTAAAATTCTTGTAAATCCAAAACACGCCTGAAAATCATGAAACATGGCATGGTGTCATGTCATGGTACTTCCATGCTGTGGTAAAAAATTTGCAGAATAGGAACAAGTTTTGGTATAAGTTTCTTGCAAACCGGAGCTTCTCTCAAGAAGGCTCGTGGTTCTGAGAGGGAACGTGTCACCTTTGTGTGCATAATTCAAATTTTAAATACAAGCACATGCTCCAGTGCACCAAAGCTGGTTGAAAAATCACATGTGTGTCCTCGGGTAAATTTCTAGGTCCCATGCCAGAAATGGGAATGAAATTCAAACATCTGGGCGTCATGGCTCAGCTGGAAACATTGAGAAACTTGGTTTTTTAATTCCTGTAAATCCGAAACACGCATGAAAACCATGAAACTTGGCTTGGTGTCATGACATGGCACCAACATGCTGTGGTAATTTTGTTGTCCGGTTTGCGAAGGCGCACACATTAACAATCAACAAAGTCATTTTGGAACAAGTGTTGTCACGTTACAATCAGAAACACAAGTATTATTGAAACCGTGGGCGTTCTATTTACCATTTACGTGCCGCCACGCGTCCCCTTTTTTTATGAGCTAGGAGGCGCCGTGCAGGGTAGCAATTTGAGTACGGGAGGCATGCGAGCCCTTTGACCTCCATCTCCCGTCCACCTCTCTCCCAAGGTCTCCATTAATGGCGCCCGAGCCTCTGTTTAATGGCGTGGCAATGTCTCACTCGACTGAGATTTAAGAGAGAAAAAAGAAAATCTGAAAAGAAAATTTTGCATGGATCTTGATGTAAGATCCGACGGACCTATATAGCATCTACTGCGACTTATTGCAAGACTGGTGAATATATATAAGGACGACGAGAGCGGATAATAATTGTCTTACATAATTAGGAAGATAATTAAAAAAGTCACATGCGGCTACGCCCGAAATACACAAGGGCAAAAGAAGAAGGAAGACGCATACAACGATCTGGCTCGCTGATCTCTACTTTCTTTATGCGCTGCAGGTCACGGAGACTAGTTCTCGCGGCGGGCGATGATCTCTTTCATCAGTTTCATGTCCTTAAAAAGCTGCTTGGCAGCATCCATGGATTCCTCCACCAGCCTGTTGCGCTCGATGCGGAGCATGGCATTCTCGTCCATAAGTTTCTTGATGATGACGCCCATCCTCTGCAACAAGGCAGTGGTCTCCTCCTCCTACTTCACCCTTCTGGCGATCTTCGCCCTCAGCAGGTCGCGCTCGCCCCGGAGCTTCGCATTGCCCTCCCCTAGTTGCCGGATGACTCCGATAGCCTCATCCTGCATCCTCGTCCAGCCGGAGATCTGATCCATCTGGCTATGGACCTCCATGCTGCTTTGGCGGTGCGGTGGGACATCTCTGCTGCTTCCGCGGCATGGCCGGACCAGTCTGCTACATCAACAGCGCGGCAGGACCTCCGTGCTGCTTCGGTGGCGCGGCAGGACCTCTGTGCTGCTACTGCTACGCGGCTGGACATGTTGGCTGCTTTCGCAGCGAGGCGGGACATCTCTCGTGCTTCCTCTTCCATGCTCACCTCTCCCTGGTGGAAATCTCTCGACCCAGAACTCACGCTGGCTATGGCTTGATTGACTTGATTGCTTTTTGTGGATGAGGAGTTGAGGAGGAATATGCATTCATCTTAGCATAGTAGTATTTATAACCGAGTAGAACTAATACGCTCCTAAGTGGGAAACCGTTTAGGTTGTGGTCGGTGTGAACAGGTTTGCAATTAAATATAGCATCGTAGCAGTAGTAATTTGGAATGTGACGAGACGCGCTCAAAATTTATTGACGGTTCTAGTTTCGAAGTGCGGCACTATTCCCGGATGGCGTAACATCGGCACATTTTCTCGGTCGTGGTGTAGCATATGCCATGGTACTAGTTCTTTTTCTACTACTGTGTACGTGCAAAAACTGGCACCGTCGGATACATATCTTACGCTTGACCTTCATAGACTAGTCTTTTTTTCAGATGCATTACACCTATCTCTCAGGACATCTCGCACGCACCATCACTGCTCCCTAGGTCGATGCCACCCACGTACAGTTGTACTCTGAGAAGAGGTGCATGCATGCACTCGTCCTCTCTCTCACACGCATCTGTAGCTACGAATTGTAGTGTTCTCAACCATCCGATTGGCTCTATCATAGGTTTCACATTGCTCCTTGGCCTTGAGATTGAGAAGTTTAAAACGCGGAGGCTAAGATGGAAGCGCGAGGTTTTGGTTAATGTGTGGGCCGCACACGGCACCAACATGACACGAGCTTCGTCTGCCTGGTGCGCATGCAGTCGGGTGAGTTGTCCAAGTATAGACACAACCAGGCCCTCGTTGGTATCCGCACCTTGACCTTGGCTGGTCATAGTGGAGAGTAGCATAGACTAGTTACTAGTCTATGTTACTAGTACCTTCATAGCGGGTAGTGTCATATAGTATATGCATAATTTGGCGACGAGCGCTCTCTATATGTACCACCTTTTTTCTTTAATTACATCTTGTTAGTTTTGCTCCATGGCACAATCCATCGATACTACTATTGTACAAATGTATACATTTTTTAAAAGGCTAGAGGGCGAGGCAGTCTAGCTTGGTCCTTTTCACGAAAGGCGAGGGCCTTTGTGATTTGAGGCTCATTACTGCTCGAAGGCGGGGCCTTGTGATTTGACTGCTCGTATAAATGTGCCGACGACCTGAGGAGGAGCAAAGAACCGTGCGGTATACTCAAGTTTTCCACTGGAGTACGACGGAGGAGCATGAAATATGACAGCCTAGTGCCATATCCTCTACTCTCTACTCTTATTATATATTACTAGCAAGAGGCAATGTTCTATTGGCGATAAAGAATGATCTAATTTGCTAGTCATCTCATTTTTAGCATTGTTCTATTAATGCCTCACAAAGAAGGTGACACATGCGGCCAAACACCCGAAGCAAAATAAGAAACACAGGAGCAAAAGAAGAAAGAGGATTATCACCCCAAAAACAGAAGGAAGACGCACACACAAGTCTGGGGCGCTGCTCTCACTACATGAAGGGTTGCTGGCCGCGGAGTCGTAACTGCTTCTTCATTGCCTCCACGACCTCCATCTCCTTGCGCGTCTCCTTCGCCATGTTCATCATTGTGTCCATGATGCGGGATTTCTCGACGTGAGCCTTCATCATTTGTTCTACGACCACATTACGTACCTTGACAGCAGCCGGGTGCTTGATGCAGAGCTTCGCCAACTTCTCCTTCTGTTCCATGACGAGGGCCTGCAACATCTTCATCGAGGAACTACTATTCTCATGCAACTTCTTCCAGCCGGCGTTCTTCTCCTTCAGCAGGTCGAGCTCGTGGCAGAGCTTCGCCTTGTCCTCCTGAAGTTGCAGGATTTCGCCGGTCGCCTTCTTCTCCGAGGTAATGCTCTTCTTCAGCAGCATCACCAAGCCGGCGGTCAACTCCCCCTACTCATTGAGCTCTGCGGGCATGTCGTCGAGGCTCTCCTTTAGCAGCTCCACCAAGCCGTGGATGAACTCCTTCTACTTATTGAGGTTCTTATTGAGCTGATCGGGCATGCCGTCGAGGGATAACGACTCCAGCGCCGCATGTTCGCCTCCGTGTCTAGGGCGCTCCTGGGAGCCATCGCCTGCCCGTGAGAGATCTTTCGAGGTCTCTGCGTGGCGGCGAGCCCTCTTTTTTTCGCAGCCTTAGTTGCCGCTCCCTTGTTACGAGTAGTTCTCGACCTAGAGCTCTGCACACCGGCTATGGCAAGGACGGACGAAGGACTTAGGAGGAGGAAGGTAGAGTAATTTTCGGTTAGGTAGTTCCCCTTTTTATAACCTAAGTACTAGCACTAGTACTATAACCTGCATAGTGGGAACACGTTCAGGTTTGGTACATACTAGTAGGTGTGAGCAGGCTTGCACTTAATTGTAGCACTAGTACCTTCGAATGTGATGGGAACAAGGTAAATATTAATTGATGGTTTTTGGTTTCGAGGCCCGAAACGACTCCCGATGAGTTTAGTGGAACATAAATTTCAAGTAGACTACACTGTTCAGATGCGTAAATATTATGTTACTGTCAAAAATTGGCACAAAATACGAAGGAGACCAATGGAAGTACTACTAGCAACCCATGATTTAACTACTCGCATGCGCGCAGTACTACGCGCATGTCTTTCTTTCGCCCTCATGTCCACTCAATTTGCATGCGCTGTATTAATTGACCATCAATGAAGTGAAGGACTTTACACGCGTCAAATTATCACATGGGGTGGATCTTGGTACAAAATTGCGTCCGCCCGTGTACCCGCGTGTGCGTGCGAGGGAATGAGTGCGTGTGTGGCGTGCGTGCACATCTTCCCTTCGTGCATGTACCGCCAGTGCGGCTCAGGGAGGACGAGTACATTCTTCTGGAACCAGCAGCACGTCACTGTGATCAATCCACACAAGGATGTTGCGACAACGCCTCCACATGTGCCACGTGGCTTCATGAACTGTAAGAGGGACACTGTGTAGCGTGCCATTGTGTTTTGCACATACTCGAAGTACTAGTAAGGTACACGTGCATTGCACGCGTCAGATTTTGCAACCAAAATATGAATAAATACCACACTGTAGCATGTAAGCTCTGAGTCATATATGCCTGATGTAGACCTTCGTTTAATTCTTATAGTTCATCACATTCAAAATCAATTAGTTTTTATAAAAAACCTAGGGCCTCTTTGATTCATAGGATTTCCAAAACGCGGGAATAGGAAGAACATGGGATTAGAGTGGAACATCATCTTGAATCCTACAGGATGGTATGAGTGTTTGATTGTGCATAGAAAAACCGCAGAATTCTTTCAAAGAGGTTTGAGTGGATGGTATGTTTCCTATGAAATCTAGTGCAAATGAATCATATGATTCCTATGGTTTACAATCCTATGAATCAAACAACCAAGATAAGAAAAATTCCTAAGGATTAGAATCCTCCAAAATTCCTTCGAGAATCCTTTGAATCAAAGAGGCCCTTAATCTATTTTATGATTCATGGAATTGTGCATTGTAAAGCATAAAGTAAAAACGAATAATGGCAATTCAACTAGAAAAAAAGTTTGGGCAGTTATGACACGGAAGATTCTAGAACAAAGGAGAACCACTGTTGTTTTGAGATTTGTGCATTATGCTTAAGTTCAACAATGGAGTCTTCTAGATTGTACATGTGGAAAAATCTGGTGGGGGCTAGAAGATGGTGCGAGGGGCTGAGTGGAGGGAGACTATGAAGGAGTGCACAACTGCGAGATCGATATTTACAGAGAGGGGGTGAGAATGTGCGCTGTTGCGCGCAGTGGCGGAGCCCTGAAAAATGTCCCATGAGCTAGGGGGCCAAGCATTGCTAATCCTTTATGAGGAGGGCCAATTCATCAACTTAAACCATTTTTACTAGCAATTGTCTAACGATCACATTCATATTAGCCTCGATATATAGTGATGTTAGGGGGGGCAGGGCCCTTGCTGCCCCCTATCTTCGCCATTGCGCGCGCGTCCGAGAGATGAAGCAGAAGGCATGGATGATGAGAGGGGGGCGTTGGATATATAATGAATGTGGGTGTATTAGCTATATATGTAATCCTATATAGAGAGGTATAGATTGATCGATGTGGACGTGGGAAAGAGGGTGAGATCTCACTAGATATATAGATTGATCGGTTTATGTGGAAAACTATGAAAGACCTAGCTATATACACACACACATAGAGGAACATCGATCGTTGCGCATGCACGTGAGAGATAAAGAATGCCCGATATGATGGAGAGGCGGATGTGTGTGTGTGTGCCTTCATGGGAGACCGACCTGAAGAAAAAGATTGCATGTGTGCGATGGACAATGCCGACTGGTACATGCACGAGAGAAAGTTAGTGGTACAATTATAAAGAGAAGACCAATCTGTGGGTGTAAAAGTCTAGGTGAGGTCATAATCAATGTAAAGTTGAATTCAAATATTTGAATAAGAGATCATGATGTTTGAAACCCATGCATGCATGAATATAACGGAGATCTGCGCGGTGTGGTTTGGAAATGAGCATGTTGTAATGTATACACATTGAACAAGGTCAACATGAGGGATAGTTTGAGCTAGTTGCATCTAAACCACCCAAAAAACTATCCAACCCAAGAGGTGCTAATTGAAGCTAGTTCTCCTAGTGCATTTATTGTCAATCTAACCCTGTCATCCAAACACTTCTTTGGATGGAGTATTGGAGTTAGTTCAGGGTTAGTCATGGGCTAGAAACTAACTCTAAGCGCTAGCTAAGTTGAGTATCTTCTTCTTGTTGTTGTTGTTGTTTCTAGACATCATCAGAACATTAAGGTAACACTCTTCCTTGTTGCTATGTAGCCTAGGATTGCATATTTAGACATTAAGTACAGTGCATGTTGCTATGTAGACTCAGATATATTACATATGTCCCTAGTTAACCTAACGATAAATGGGTTACAAATATATTCAGTTAAAAGTCCAATTCACCGATTAGTCCCTTATCAGCCCCCGGCCTATATGGTGCCAGCTATCGATATCCTGAACAGTGAGTATATATAAGCCATGGGATGAAACTAACCTCGATGAAAACAACATCGTTCCCAAAAGTGTCCTGTGTAGGTACATCGAGAGGCATGTTAAGCACAACAGGCTAAACATCAACCAAAATTATCCATGGCAGACAAAATAATCTCCAAAAGATAGCTTCAGTGTGCAGGTTTAAGCACGCTAGTAAAGCAAAACAAGTGGAAAGGTGTGTTAATTACAACATGCCTAACATTTAACAACAAGCAAACATAGTCATTCAAACTGGTATTGTGACGGTCTAAGTACACTGGTTATTATTAAATAAAAATGGAAAGGCGCGTTAACTACAAGATGCAACAACCAAATGTAGTCATTCATAGTGGTATTGTTGAAACTGATACTGATGAAATTGAACTGCACAGTTGATACTTGCACATATAGAACATCACGTTGTGAATAATTGGAATAAACAGGACATACTACAAACAACCAAAGATAGCATTTGAAACTAGACATATGCTAACTACAAACAATCGAACAATCAAAAAACTTTAAATGAGGCATATGCTAGCTATAACAGTCTTAACAACAAGCAGATATATGCATTCCTATCGGTATGTTTAAAACTGGATTGATGAAATGTACTGCATAGTAAATAATTGCACATATAGAGCATCACATTCTGAACAACAGAAATAAACAAGGCATACTGCAAACAACCAAATATAGCAATTAAAACTGGACATATTCTCACTACACTACAAAAGGGACTCGACAAAACAAATCATGGGTTTCCTCACTTATCACGGATGGGCTCGTTCTCATGGAAATAGCACGAACCCTGGATGCTCTCCATGTTGTCGCAGATGGGATCCTTCCCCTTGGAAGAGCACGGCTATAGGGTGACCTCCCTGATGTCGCAGACGAGCTCTTTCCCCTTGGAAGAGCAGATGGGCTCTCTCCCCTTGGAAGAGCCGGAGAGGGTGCCCTCCTCATGGTCGCCATTGATGAGGTCTGACTTGGAAGGTGTGGATCCCAAGCCAGCATCGCAGAACGTGTCCTTCAGAAATAACAAAAGGGGCTCGATGGTGATGTAGGGTGGCAAATTGTTGATAGCGAGCCATAGGAGATTAGCGGTGGGGCCGAGATTGACGACGGTTGAACCCGAGGGGTTGGGGTGGGCCACTTACCTGTGACATAGCCCGCCTTAGGCCATCGCTGTCGATGACCTCAATGTCGTAGCCGGCATCTACAACATACCCGCATACTCTAGCCCGCTGATTGAGTGCTCGCGGCCAGTAATGGTCGTCAGCTTCCTCGGCGACGTCGGGCGAAGAGACCGCGATACACCTCTCTTGGGCCAATTGCTCCTCGAGCTCCACGGGAAGCATAGCCGGGCTTAGGCTGCGCCGCTCTGGAGTGGGGGATGGGGATGGGGATCTATGGGGAAGGGGGCGTTCGGCAGGCGTCATCTAAGAAACTCATGGCAGCCTGGTGATACGTCTCCAACATATCTATAATTTTTTATTGTTCCATGCTATTATATTATCCATCTAGGATGTTTTATATGCATTTATATGCTATTTTATATGATTTTTGGGACTAACCTATTAACCTAGATCCCAGTGCTAGTTTCTGTTTTCCTTGTTTTTGAGTTTGACAGAAAAGGAATACCAAACGGAGTCCAATTGACGTGCCAATTTTTGATGATTTTTTATGGACCAAAAGAAGCCCCCGAAGTAAAAGAGTTGGGCCAGAAGAGTCCCGAGCCATCCACGAGGGTGGAGGGCGCGCCCTACCCCACTGGGCGTGTCCCCCTATCTCGTGGATGACTCGGAGACCCCCTGACATGAGACCGACGCCAGAAATTCCTATAAATACCCAAACTACCAGAAAATAACCTACATCGGGAGCTCCGCCGCCGCAAGCCTCTGTAGCCACCAAAAACCAATTGGGACCCTGTTCCGGCACCCTGCCGGAGGGGGATCCATCACCGGTGGCCATCTTCATCATCCCGACACTCTCCATGACGAGGAGGGAGTAGTTCACCATCGGGGCTGAGGGTATGTACCAGTAGCTATGTGTTTGATCTCTCTCTCTCTCTCGTGTTCTTGATTCACACGATCTTGATGTATCGCGAGCTTTGCTATTATAGTTGGATCTTATGATGTTTCTCCCCCTCTACTCTCTTGTAATGGATTGACTTTTCCCTTTGAAGTTATCTTATCGATTGAGTCTTTAAGGATTTGAGAACACTTGATGTATGTCTTGCATGTGCTTATCTGTGGTAACAATGGGCGTGATCCACTTGATGTATGTGTTGGTGATCAACTTGCGAGTTCCGTGACCTCGTGAACTTATGCATAGGGGTTGGCACACGTTTTTGTCTTGACTCTCCGGCAGAAACTTTGGGGCACTCTTTGAAGTTCTTTGTGTTGGCTGAATAGATGAGTCCGAGATTGTGTGATGCATATCGTATAATCATACCCACCAATACTTGAGGTGACATTGGAGTATCTATGTGACATTAGGGTTTTGGTTGATTTGTGTCTTAAGGTGTTATTCTAGTATGAACTCTAGGATAGATTGAAAGGAAAGAATAGCTTCGTGTTATTTTACTACAGACTCTTGAATAGATCGATCAGAAAGGATAACTTTGAGGTGGTTTCGTACCCTACAATAATCTCTTCGTTTGTTCTCCGCTATTAGTGACTTTGGAGTGACTCTTTGTTGCATGTTGAGGGATTGTTATATGACCCAATTATGTTATTGTCGGATTTCGGGTTCCGGCAGACCCTTGAGGTTCGAACACTGGGGTGCGCGCGGAGATTTCGCCTCCTACCTACCTGCACTCCTCCGCCTTACTAGGATCTAAACTAAGGAAAGAACAACACAAGACACACATGGTTTATACTGGTTCGGGCCACCGTTGTGGTGTAATACCCTACTCCAGTGTGTGCTGTGGTGGATTGCCTCTTGGGGCGATGATGATGAACAATACAAGGAAGAACAGCCTCGCGAGGGTCTGCTCTTGGCTGGGGCGATGAACTGCTGGGAGGAGCTCAGTCACCCCTCTCTCTCTCTCTACCTGACCTTCTCTATCTTTCCAACTCTCTGGCCAGCTCTTTCTTCCCTAGCCTCTAGCCTCTCTCTCTTTCTGTCTTTTTTCTGCCTGTGGGTGGCTGGTCCTATTTATAGAGGCCCTAGTCCTCTTCCCAAATATCGAGCGGGAAGGGAGCCAACAATGGCGGGCTAATTTGAAGGGGGACAGCTTGTATCAACTATCC
Organism: Triticum urartu; assembly: GCF_056163025.1. Taxonomy (NCBI): domain Eukaryota; kingdom Viridiplantae; phylum Streptophyta; class Magnoliopsida; order Poales; family Poaceae; genus Triticum; species Triticum urartu. The sequence goes on along the minus strand of NC_141878.1, from coordinate 390,280,107 downwards.
TGACAAAAGTGGTCTTCGCCTGCGCAAAGCTCTGGTGATGACGCCGTCTTGGGCTCCACGGTGACCTCCGTCTCGTAGTCCTCCTGGTCTTGGTCTTGTTGCACCGAAATGGCAACCTTTGCCTGATGCCTCGGTACTCCGCGGCTGCGCTTGCCCCTTTGCACCAAAGATGAAGGGAGGATGCTGCGCGGGCTGGCACCCGCCTGGCGCCCCCAGTCGTCGTGGCTTGCGTCACGGGCACCTCGTGAGGTACCCCGCCTTGATCTCTCCGCCTCCTCATGAGCCAGCCTGACGAGGCCGCGCCTGAGGAAGCTCCGCGTCGTCCGCCTCGCGAGGCTTGGCCCCTCGCGAGGGTCTTGGGTTTGTGTTGGTGAAGATGGGCCACGCTGGGCCCCATTTGAGCCACGCCGCAGGCCACAGGCAGGCAAGTCTGGGGACCCCCGTTCCCAGAACGCCGACAGTAGCCCCCGGGCCCAAGGCGCGCCCAGACTTGGCCGTGCAGTGAGGTAGAAGGGCAAGAGTGAAGCACCGCGGGCCCTAACAGCCTGCGGCCTTCGGCGCCGCGTGGTGGTTGATTGGACGTGGGCGGCACTGTTCCCCCACGCCCTCCTTATTTTGCGCCATGCTGGGCGGACCCGTAGTCGTACACAGCCGTTCCCCTGTTTGGTTGCTCGAGCGCCCTCTGTCCTTCCTCCGCTCGAACTCTGGTTTCTGTTTCCAATTCAATCTCGAACCTTCCCCCCCTTCCCATCACCATGGCTCCGACGAAGAAGGGGAGAGGGGAGAAACCCGTGTCTCCGCCTTGCCCGCCGCCGTTGGCGGCCCCCGCCGAGGGCTTGGGCAAGGCCAGCTTGGCTCTGGCCACCATCTTCAATGAATGCGGGAGGACGACGGCTTGGCCTGTGTCCCACTTCTCCATCGGCAGGATAGCCACCGAGGTCCCGTATTTTGCCGACGCCCTGTGGGCGGGTCTGGTTCCTCCCTTTTTTGATTTCTTCAATGCCGTGCTCTCCCATTATCAGATCCACATGATGCATCTGGGTCCTGAATCCATCGTTCTCCTTTCGGTCTTCACCTTTGTTTGCGAGGCTATGATGGGCATCCTTCCTTCGGTTGCCTTGCTGCGCCACTTCTTCTCGCTGCGCCTTGTTGACCCTACCCAACGCTGGGCGTGTGTGAGCTTCGTTGCCGTGCCTGAGACGGCGGCCTCTGGGATTGACTTCAAGCTCCCTCCGCCTGCGGCTGGGTTCCGCGAGCGGGGGCTATATGTGGATGCTGGGGTGCCCAGCCCCCTGCTGTCGGAGCCAACTTCGCCTGCTGTCCCCAATTCGGGCTGGGGCCAGGAGACGCTTGAGAGCCCCCGGCTCGTCTTCGTCTGGCACCGCTTCGCGTTCTTGAGGTCGCTTGGCGCGACAGCGCCCAAGGTGGTGAAGGAGTTCCTGCTGCGTCGCGTTGCTCCTCTCCAGCGCCACTCCCGCCGGATGTGGGCCTTCAGCGGGCGCGATGATCGTAAGAGGCTCCAGGAAGAGGACCTGACGCCTGACGTGCTGAGGGCGGCGCTCTTGACCCTGACGGGGGACCCCAACCCTGGCAGTATCTAGCAGGGAGGGGCCTTGCTGTACCTCTGCCAGAGCGGGGGCGATTTGGTGAGGCAGATGCCTATCTTCGATGAGTGGGGGTCACTCCCCGCCGGCCTTCAGGGGCCTCGTGAGAACCCAATGGTGGTGACTGCCCTTCTAGTCGGCCCAGGCGACTCTTCCTCAAGTGGCGGAGCAGGGAGGCAAGAGGCGCTAGAGGCCGAGGGGGCTCCCGGCGGGGTGACAACACCGGGCGAGGCTCATGAGGAAGCAGTTATCGGGGCCCGTGCCGCCGAGGCTGAGGGTGACAAGCAGCTACCCTCTGCGCCTTCGACCGAGGCCACTGAGGCTCCGGCGAATTCTCTTGGCGAGGTGATTGGCGGCGCACACCAGGCAGGCGCCCCTGACGCAGATCGCCTTGACGCTCCATCTTCGTCGCAGGTTGATCCATGCGCCCGGCTCTTAGGCCGCTTCCGCGTGAACTTTCAGGCCCTCCGGAAGAGAAGGGAGGCCCTGGGCGACGATTACCCTTGTCGCCTGCTGAAGCGTAGGAAGTACTTCGCCACTGATGAGTAAGCCTTCTCCTTTCCCAGCTCCCGATCCTTCTGTTGCTCTTACTGACTCTTGCCCCGCAGGCCCCTTCCAGCCGAGCTTGCGGAGACGGCTGAGGAGCTGTCCCTCTTGGCTTCGCCCCCTCCACCGTCCTCAAGCGCTCCAAGCAGTGGAGCCCTTGTGGTGAGGGCGACTGACGAGGCGAACCGTCCCGAGGCGTATCGTGGCCCTGCGCACCTCGCGATCCTTCGCGGGCCTTCTCGTGGCATAGCCGGCCTGCCGTGGGCTTCTCGCCTGGTCGTGGACTGTGATTGGCTGAGGCGCTTCCTGCACTCTTCACCTGGGGACGGGCTGGCCCCCGGCCGGGCTTCTGACGCGGCGTGCCCGGCCGTCGCGAGGGTGCCAGCCCCCAGCCCCCAGCCCGGAGGGGGAGTGCTGACTCGCGGCCCCCGGCGCTTGCTTGGGGCAGATGATGGTGTGGAGGACGTGCTCGAGCATGCTCGGGAGCGTCGCGCTCTCCGCCAAGGATTCCTTCGAAGGGCGGCTGACGCGGTAAGCCTGCTTGGAGAGGAGCTTGCCGATGAAGACGTGCACCTTGAGGCCGAGGGCCTGCGCCTAGCTGCAGAGAGGCGCGAGCTGGAGGACGCCATCGCCCTTGCGCGCCGCCAGCGCGATCTTGACGACGCAGAGGCCAAGGCGTCGCTGGTGGCCTCTGGGGAGGCCCGATCTTGGGCTGCTGAGGAGGATCGGGAAGCTGACCGGCGGCGAACGGCGGCGGAGGAGCAGGCTCGGGAGCTCCTGGCCTGGTGCCACTCACTGGAGGAGCAGGCGGAGCTGCACGAGGCAGCTCTCGCGTCGATGAAGGTGGCCTCCGGCGACTCAGCAGAGCTCCAGAAGCGCGAGGAGGTGCTGACGCTGGAAGCCGCCGAACGCACCCGTGAGTACGAGCGTCTGGAGACGAGGGAGCGCTTGGTGACGCAGGCGGAGGATGATGTTGCCGCACGGGAAGCCCGCGTCCTGGAGGAGGTCAGACGCGAGTGGCGATGGCGCATTTGAACCTCGAGCACGAGTTCGACGAGAAGCTGGGGTTGATCCGGGCCGAAGCTGAAGGCAGAACTGCTGCCTTGAGGGCCAAGCTAGAGGAGGCGACGCGGCGGGCCGACGCTTTCCGGGCCGCTCTTGAGGTGGCGCAAGGTGAGTTAACCGCTTCCCAGGCCGAGGTGCTCCTTCTCCGCCAGCGGGTGGAGGAGGCTGATGTCGTCACGGGCCAGAACGCGGACGAGATTCGTCAGCGACGGATCCTGGAGCATGAGCACGGCCCCATGCTTGCCACGCTCCGGGAGAGAGCCAACGCAGCCTTGGGCAATATCCGCGAGGCAGCTGTTGGCGAGCCGCACGCAGTCAACTATGCTGGCAATCTTCAGTTGTTCACTGACGTGGTGACGCAGCTGGAGGTGCGGTCGGTCAGGGCTGACAGGTTGGTGGAGGAGAGGAGCCGCGGCCTGCTTGGGCGCGCCTTTTATCGCGTCTTCGGCCACCTCCAGAACATGGATCCCCACTTTGATTTTGACGCCGCCATCGCCCCAGTCCCCCAGGCCGTCCGAGGCGACCTAGCGCACTGGGTGGAGGACAATGTGGACGCTCTCATCAGGGCCTTCGCTTCAGACAACGACGACGCGACCGTGGCGGCCGACGAGGGCGGCGTGGTGAACGGCCCTGACACCGCTGGCGGCAACGCGGACAGCGATGGCGAGTTCAGCGATGCCAGCAACGGCTCGGGTGGTGCTCTTGAGAACGCATTGGGGGATTCATCCGACTGATTGCGCATCGCTCATACTTCCTTACCCTGCATGAATAGAACTCAGGTTTTGGCCTGATTGCAGTGAGAGCATTTTGGAGGGGGAGCCCCTTATGTAAAACTTGTGTTAATCGTATTGGTAGATGCTACATTGCCCATACGCCCACGCCAAGTGGTTGGCTCAAGCGACGCACTGGTCGGCTAGTTTACCTTTGTCCTGTGCTGGCCCTGAGGCAGCCCGCGGGGGGTTGTGGTGCTTCGAGTGTTCCCTGATTGGGTTCGTAGGATCTACAGTAAAACATCCTCCTGAGAGGTCACGTCGGCGGCAGTCTGGGCTGCGCGCAAGCTTGGCCTGACCCGGCTCGCGAGGGGCTCGCGAGGGGAGGAAGTGAGGCGATGCGGTAACCAAAACGCGAGAAATTGCTCGAACGAGACTAAGCACCCCTTCCCCGAACACACGCAAATCTCAAATTCGAATCCAACTTGAACCCAGCGGGGGAAAACGGCAACCAAAGGGAAAAGAGACGAAAGCAAACAAAAGGCCGTGTCCGGCACCTAGTCTAGTCTTGGACGTCTTCTCACCAGCGCGGAGCTAAGTGCTGCCACTGGGCATGGGAGGGAGCCCCAGGGCCTGAGGCCGGCACCCCTGAGACTCCGGGGCGTGTATAGCCCCACTCATTATTACGTGAGAGTGTCACGGGGCGGCAAGCTTCATAGGCAATGGGCCTTCTTCACAGGTACTGGCCTTGCTTCATATCGCCAGATGAGGGCCCCGCCTTGTGCCACACTCTAGTGCCATCGACGACGACCGGAAACCAGGACGCCACCGATGGGGTAGAGCGGTCGCCAGCGGTTCCCCCGATGACCACGGGTCCTCCGCTAGGGGCAGGCCCTGAGGCACCTCCCCAGCGGAGGGCCTACCTCCTGAGAGCACCTTGCTCCGAACGCCGCGGTGGTGATGTCGGATCCCGGCCCCTCTCCTGCAGCCCCCTGCGCCCTCCTCCCGAGGGGCAGGAGACCGTGGGAGTGGGGCAGCTGCTCGCTGTGGCGACCTGCACCTCCTGTGATCCATGGTTAGCGTATGCCTGCTCCTGAAAAATTAGTGGTACCCGATAATCGTTGGCGCCATCGTGGCCAGTGGGACCGTCCCGGGGCTCCCGGAAAGGCTCAGCTTCTGGTGCCTCGCCCCCCCCCAGCTTGGGCTGAGGAGCGAGCCTTGTCCGCTCTCGTGTGGGTGTCCTCGGTCCACCATGAGGGGCACGTATTCCTCCGGCGCCGTCATCCCAAATGCCACGCCGTAATGCCCCGTATGCCACGCGGTCCTGCCTGACATGCCCACCGTGGGGTGGCAGCGCGGCTGTCCACTGGGGTCGCGGGTCGCGTCGAGTCCTTCTTCTTCGCGGACCGGGGGCGGGGGCAGCGCCGTCGCCGGTCCGGCGCTGACAGCTTCGCTGGAGTTGGAGTAGCCTTGGAGCCCGGGGGCGCGCGCAGAGCCCCCGCGCGGGCCGCCCTGGGCCTGAGATGGGAGCTGGGTGGAGAAGGGGTGAGCCCCCGAGGTGGCGAAGCCCAGGAGCTCTGCCACTCGCTCCAGCAGCACGTCGTGGCCGCCCTCCAGCAGCCTGCACTACAGCAACTCTCGGGCCACTATGAGTGCGGCCCTCGAGTTCGCCTGCTCCCTGCGGGTGTACGGTGTCGTGGTCGCGGCGTGATTGGAGGCCCTTGCTGCCGACCGCACCTGCCGTGGTGTGAGAGCTGTCGGAGCCTGTCCGCGTCGCCCGCGGCCCGCAGCGCCCTGCGGACCGCGAGCTGCCTGGGGCACAGGGTCGCCCGAGGCAAGCGGCTCTACGCGGGCGGGCCACGCTGCCCATGGATCTGGGTTGCCCGCCTGGTCGCCGGACATGGTGATGACGACGCGACGGGGCACGAAGCGGTAGAAGGTGGATTCTGGCGCACCCCTACCTGGCGCGCCAAATGTCGGATTTCGAGTTCCGGCAGACCCTTGAGGTTCGAACACTGGGGTGCGCGCGGAGATTTCGCCTCCTACCTACCTGCACTCCTCCGCCTTACTAGGATCTAAACTAAGGAAAGAACAACACAAGAGACACAGGGTTTATACTAGTTCGGGCCACCGTTGTGGTGTAATACCCTACTCTAGTGTGTGGTGTGGTGGATTGCCTCTTGGGGCGATGATGATGAACAATACAAGGAAGAACAGCCTCGCGAGGGTCTGCACTTGGCTGGGGCGATGAACTGCTGGGAGGAGCTCAGTCACCCCTCTCTCTCTCTACCTGACCTTCTCTATCTTTCCAACTCTCTGGCCAGCTCTTTCTTCCCCAGCCTCTAGCCTCTCTCTCTTTCTATCTTTTTTCTGCCTGTGGGTGGCTGGTCCTATTTATAGAGGCCCTGGTCCTCTTCCCAAATATCGAGCGGGAAGGGAGCCAACAATGGCGGGCTAATTTGAAGGGGGCCAGCTAGTATCAACTATCCTGACAAAAGTGGTCTTCTCCTGCGCAAAGCTCTGGTGATGACGCCGTCTTGGGCTCCACGGTGACCTCCGCCTCGTAGTCCTCCTGGTCTTGGTCTCGTTGCACCGAAATGGCAACCTTTGCCTGATGCCTCGGTACTCCGCGGCTGCGCTTGCCCCCTTTCCACCAAAGAGGAAGGGAGGATGCTGCGCGGGCTGGCACCCGCCTGGCGCCCCCGGTCGTCATGGCTTGCGTCACGGGCACCTCGTGAGGTACCCCGCCTTGATCTCTCCGCCTCCTCGTGTGCCAGCCTGACGAGGCCGCGCCTGAGGAAGCTCCGCGTCGTCCGCCCCGCGAGGCTTGGCCCCTCGCGAGGGTCTTGGGTTTGTGTTGGTGAAGATGGGCCGCGCTGGGCCCCCCTTTGAGCCACGCCGCAGGCCGCAGGCAGGCAAGTCTGGGGACCCCCGTTCCTAGAACGTCGACAGTTATTATTGTTGAGAGAACTTGCACTAGTGAAAGTATGAACCATAGGCCTTGTTTGAACGCATTGCAATACCATTTTCGCTCACTTTTATCATTAGTTACATTGCTATTTTTATATTTTCAGATTACAAAAACCTATAACTACCATCCATATTGCACTTGTATCACCAACTCTTCGCCAAACTAGTGCACCTATACAATTTACCATTGTATTGGGTGTGTTGGGTACACAAAAGACTCTTTGCTATTTGGTTGCAGGGTTGTTCGAGAGAGACCATCTTCATCCTACGCCTCCCACGGATTGATAAACCTTAGGTCATCCACTTGAGGGAAATTTGCTACTGTCCTACAAATCTCTGCACTTGGAGGCCCAACAACGTCTACAAGAAGAAGGTTGTGTAGTAGACATCAAGCTCTTTTCTGGCGCCATTGCCGGGGAGGTTAGCGCTTGAAGGTATATCTTTAGATCTTGCAATCAAATCTTTTAGTTTCTTGTTTTATCACTAGTTTAGTCTATAAAAGAAAACTACAAAAAATGGAATTAAGGATGCCTCATATGCTTCATCTTTTCAATGTCTTTTGTGAAATAAGGATTCCAATAATTGTGCTCAAGTGCTAGAAGAAGAATGCATTAAAATGTTTGGCACTAAATCTTTGGATGATGAGCATGATTGCAATGTTGTTAGTATGAATTCCTTGAATATCCATGATGCTAATGATATGCAAAGCCACAAGCTTGGGGAAGCTATGTTTGATGAAGATGATATTTTTGTCTCCCAAGTTTTGATGAGCAAATTTATTATGATGATAGCATGCCTCCTATTTATGATGATTATATTGATGAAAGTGGGTTTGGAAGACTTTAGGAAGTGATGATCCCACTATTTTGGAGGATGTTGAATCTTATTGTGATAATTATAAAAGTGGAATTGGAGAGTTCATGACTTTATTTAGTAATGATTCCACTATTTCGGAAGAGGTTCCAATTGATTATGAGAATAAAGTTGCTATCTATGATGATTATTGTGATGACTTGTATGCTATTAAGAATAATGATAGCCATGAAACTTGTCATCATGATTTTAGTTTTCAATTGGATTATGCCTCACATGGTAATTATTTTGTTGAGTTTGCTCCCACTATTATTCATGAGAAGAAATTCGCTTATGTGGGGAGTAATAAAATTTATATGCTTGGGGATCATGAAAAGAATGCTTTATATGATGGTTATATTGTTGAATTCATTCAAGATGCTACTGAAAATTATTATGAGGGAGTAATATATGCTTGTAGGAGTTGCAATAATATCAAGTTTCCTCTCTATGTGTTGAAAATCTTGAAGCTATATGCTTGTTTTACCTTCCTATGCAAGTTGATTCTTGTTCCCATAAATTGTTTGCTCACAAAATCCCTATGCATAGGAAGTGGGTTAGACTTAAATGTTCTAGTCATATTCTTCATGATGCTCTATGTTTCAATTGTTATCTTTTATGTGAGCATCATCGAAATCATCATGCCTAGCTAGGGGCGTTAAACGATAGTGCTTGTTGGGAGCAAACCAAATTTTATTTTGTTCTTTACTTTTTGTTCCTGTTTAGTAATAAATAATTTATCTAGCCTCTGTTATGATTGTGTTTTTTATGTTTTAATTAGTGTTTGTGCCAAGTAAAGCCTTTAGGATCTTCTTGGGTGATTGTTGTTTGATCTTGCTGATAAAAACAAGAAGTATGCACTCACGAAAATAATTTTCATGTTTTACCAGAGAGCGATAAAATACCATTTCTAACTGCAGTAGATCATTACACAAATTTTCCTGGTCTTCCTAATTTTTAAGAATTTTTGGAGTTACAGAAGTATTCTAAACCTCCAGATTACTACAGACTGTTCTGTTTTTGACATATCTATTTTCATTGTGTTGTTTGCTTATTTTGATGAATCTATGAGTAGTATCGGAGGGTACGAACCATAGTGAAGTTGGAATATAGTAGATATTACACCAATATGAATTTAGAATGAGTTCACAATAGTATCTAAGTGGTGATTTATTTTCTTATACTAATGGAGCTTACAAGTTTTCTATTAAGTTTTGTGTTGTGAAGTTTTCAAGTTTTGGGTAAAGATTCGATGGACTATGGATTTAGGAGCGGCAAGAGCCTAAGCTTGGGGATGCCAAAGGCACCCCAAGGTAATATTCAAGGACAACCAAGAGCCTAAGCTTGGGGATGCCCCGGATGGCATCCCCTCTTTCGTCTTCGTTCATCTGTAACTTTACTTGAGGCTATATTTTTATTCACCACATGATATGTGTTTTGCTTGGAGTGTCATTTTATTTTGTTTTGTTTTGCTTGCTGTTTGAATAAAATACCAAGATCTGAAATTCTTAAATGTTAGAGAGTCTTCACATAGTTGCATAATTATTCAACTATTCATTGATCTTCACTTATATCTTTCGGAGTAGTTTGTCGTTTGCTCTAGTGCTTCACTTATATTATTTTGAGAGTCTTAAACAGCATGGTAATTTGCTTTGGTTATGAATTTAGTCCTAATATGATGGGCATCCAAAATGGATATAATAAAGACTTTCATATAAAGTGCATTGAATACTATGTGAAGTTTGATACTTGATGATTGTTTTGAGACATGAGGATGGTAATATTAGAGTCATGCTAGTTGAGTAGTTGTGAATTTGAGAAATACTTGTGTTGAGGTTTGCAAGTCCCGTAGCATGCACGTATGGTAACCGTTGTGTAACAAATTTGAAGCATGAGGTATTTCTTTGATTGTCTACCTTATGAGTGGCGGTCGGGGACGAGCGATGGTCTTTTCCTACCAATCTATCCCCCTAGGAGCATGCGCGTAGTGCTTGGTTTTTGATGACTTGTAGATTTTTGCAATAAGTATGTGAGTTCTCTATGACTAATGTTGAGTCCATGGATTATACGCACTCTCACCCTTCCACCGTTGCTAGCCTCTCTAGTACCGCACAACTTTCACCGGTATCATAAAACCACCATTTACCTTCCTCAAAACAGCCACCATACCTACCTATTATGACATTTCCATAGCCATTTCGAGACATATTGCCATGCAACCTTCCACCATTCTGTTTATTATGACACGCTCCATCATTGTCATATTGCCTTGCATGATCATGTAGTTCACATCGTATTTGTGGCAAAGTCACCGTTCATAATTTTTTCATACATGTCACTCTTGATTCATTGCACATCCCGGTACGCTGCCGGAGGCACACATATAGAGTCATATTTTTTGTTCTAAGTATCGAGTTGTAATCTTTGAGTTGTAAGTAAATCAAAGTGTGATGATCTTCATTATTAGAGCATTGTCCCATGTGAGAAAAAAAAGAGAAAGGCCAAAAAAAGAGAAGGCCCAAAAAACAAAAAAAGACAAAAAAAAAGAGAGAAAAAGAGAGAAGGGGCAATGCTACTATCCTTTTACCACAGTTGTGCTTCAAAGTAGCACCATGATCTTCATGATAGAGAGTCTCCTATGTTGTCACTTTCATATACTAGTGGGAATTTTTCATTATAGAACCTGACTTGTATATTCCAACGATGGGCTTCCTCAAATGCCCTAGGTCTTCATGAGCAAGCAAGTTGGATGCACACGCACTTAGTTTTCTTGTTGAGCTTTCATACATTTATAGCTCTAGTGCATCCATTGCATGGCAATCCCTACTCACTCACATTGATATCTATTGATGGGCATCTCCATAGCCCATTGATACACCTAGTTGACATAAGACCATCTTCCTCCTTCTTGTCTTCTCCACAACCACCATTCTATTCCACCTATAGTGCTATGTCCATGGCTCACGCTCATGTATTGTGTGAAAGTTAAAAAAGTTTGATAATACTAAAGTATGAAACAATTGCTTGGCTTGTCATCGGGGTTGTGCATGATTTGAGTATTTTCTGTGACGAAGATGGAGCATGACCAAACTATATGATTTTGTAGGGATGAACTTTCTTTGGCCATGTTATTTTGAGAGGACATAATTACTTTGTTAGTATGCTTGAAGTATTATTATTTTTATGTCAATATTAAACTTTTGTCTTGAATCTTCCGGATCTGAACATTCATGCCACAATAAAGAAAATTACATTGAAATTATGCTAGGTAGCATTCCACATCAAAATTCTATTTTTATCATTTACCTACTCAAGGACGAGCAGGAATTAAGCTTGGGGATGCTTGATACGTCTCCAACGTATCTATAATTTTTGATTGTTCCATGCTATTATATTATCCATCTAGGATGTTTTATATGCATTTATATGCTATTTTATATGATTTTTGGGACTAACCTATTAACCTAGAGCCCAGTGCCAGTTTCTGTTTTTTTCCTTGTTTTTGAGGCTTACAGAAAAGTAATACCAAACGGAGTCCAATTGACGTGCCAATTTTTGATGATTTTTATGGACCAAAAGAAGCCCTCGAAGTAAAAGAGTTGGGCCAGAAGAGTCCCGAGCCGTCCACGAGGGTGGAGGGTGTGCCCTACTAAAGGAAATATGCCCTAGAGGCAATAATAAAGTTGTTATTTATATTTCCTTATATCATGATAAATGTTTATTATTCATTCTAGAATTGTATTAACCGGAAACTTAGTACATGTGTGAATACATAGACAAACAGAATGTCACTAGTATGCCTCTACTTGACTAGCTCATTGAATCAATGATGGTTATGTTTCCTAACCATAGACATGAGTTGTCATTTGATTAACGGGATTACGTCATTAGAGAATGATGTGATTGACTTGACCCATCCGTTAGATTAGCACGATGATCGTTTAGTTTGTTGCTATTGCTTTCCCCATAACTTATACATGTTCCTATGACTATGAGATCATGCAACTCCCGAATACTAGAGGAACACTTTGTGTGCTACCAAACGTCACAACGTAACTGGGTGATTATAAAGGTGCTCTACAGGTGTCTCCGATGGTGTTTGTTGAGTTGGCATAGATCGAGATTAGGATTTGTCACTCTGATTGTCGGAGAGGTATCTCTGGGCCCTCTCGGTAATGCACATAAATATAAGCCTTGCAAGCAATGTGACTAATGAGTTAGTTGCGGGATGATGCATTACGGAACGAGTAAAGAGAATTGCCGGTAACGAGATTGAACTAGGTATTGAGATACCGACGATCGAATCTCGGGCAAGTAACATACCGATGACAAGGGGAACAACATATATCATTATGCGGTTTGACTGATAAAGATCTTCGTAGAATATGTGGGATCCAATATGAACATCCAGGTTCCACTATTGGTTATTGACCGAAGATGTGTCTCGGTCATGTCTACATAGTTCTCGAACCCGTAGGGTCCGCACGCTTAACGTTCAGTGACGATCGGTATTATGAGTTTATGTGTTTTGATGAACCGAAGGTTGTTCGGAGTCCCGGATGTGATCACGGGCATGATGAGGAGTCTCGAAATGGTCGAGACATAAAGATCGATATATTGGAAGCCTATGTTTGGACATCGGAAAGGTTCCGAGTGAGTTCGGGCATATACCGGAGTACCGGGGGGTTACTAGAACCCCCTAAGGAGTATATGGGCCCTAATGGGCTTTAGTGGAGAGAGAGAGAGGCAGCCAGGGCAGGCCGTGCGCCCCCTCCCCCTCTGGTCCGAATTGGACTAGGAAGGGGGGAGGGGCGCCCCCTTTCCTTCCTCCCTCTCTCCCCCTTCCTTCTCTCCTAGTCCAACTAGGGAAAGGGGGGATCCTACTCCCGGAGGGAGTAGGACTCCTCCAGGGTGCGCCATAGAGGGACGGTCCTCCCCCCTCCTCCACTCCTTTATATACGGGGAAGGGGGCACCCCATAGACACACACGTTGATCATTGATCTCTTAGCCGTGTGCGGTGCCCCCCTCCACCATAATCCACCTTGGTCATATCGTAGCGGTGCTTAGGTGAAGCCCTGTTCCGGTAGCATCATCATCACCGTCATCACGCCGTCGTGCTGACGAAACTCTCCCTCGACACTCTGCTAGATCGTGAGTTCATGGGACGTCACCAAGCCAAACGTGTGCAGATCGCGAAGGTGCCGTACTTTCGGTACTAGGATCGGTCGATCGTGAAGACGTATGACTACATCAACCGCATTGTCATAAAGCTTCCGCTTACGGTCTATGAGGGTACGTGGACAACACTCTCCCCTCTTGTTGCTATGCATCACCATGATCTTGCATGTGCATAGGAATTTTTTTGAAATTACTGCGTTCCCCAACACCATGGGCCTCCTACGGTCCATATAAACAATGGGCCTTCTAAGGGCCATAGAAACAATGGGTATCCTTTATGCACAAGATGATGATGGCCATATCATATCACTTATATTGATTACATGTGATGTTTATCCTTTATGCATCTTATTTTTCTTAGTTCGGTGGTAGCATTATAAGATGATCTCTCACTAAATTTCAAGGTATAAGTGTTCTCCCTGAGTATGCACCGTTGCTACAGTTCGTCATGCCCAGACACCACGTGATGATCGGGTGTGATAAGCTCTACGTTCACATGCAACGGGTGCAAGCCAGTTTTGCACACGCAAAATACTCAAGTTAAACTTGACGAGTCTAGCATATGTAGATATGGCCTCGGAACACTGAGACCGAAAGTTCGAGTGTGAATTATATAGAAGATATGATCAACATAGTGATGTTCACCATTGAAAACTACTCCATCTCATGTGATGATCGGACATGGTTTAGTTGGTATGGATCACGTGATCACTTAGATGATTAGAGATATGTCTATCTAAGTGAGAGTTCTTAAGTAATTTGATTAATTGAACTTTAATTTATCATGAACTTAGTACCTGATAGTATTTTGCATGTCTATGTTGTTGTAGATAGATGGCCCATGCTATTGCTCCGTTGAATTTTAATGCGTTCCTAGAGAAAGCTAAGTTGAAAGATGATGGTAGCAACTACACGGACTGGGTCCGTAACTTGAGTATTATCCTCATTGCTGCACAGAAGAATTACGTCCTGGAAGCACCGCTAGGTGACAAACCCGCTGCAGGAGCAACGCCAGATGTTGTGAACACCTGGCAGAGCAAAGCTGATGAGTACTCGATAGTTCAGTGTGCCATGCTTTACGGCTTATAACCGAGACTTCAATGATGTTTTGAACGTCATGGAGCATATGAGATGTTCCAGGAGCTGAAGTTAATATTTCAAGCAAATGCCCGGACTGAGAGATATGAAGTCTCCAATAAGTTCTACAATTGCAAAATGGAGGAGAATAGTTCTGTTAGTGAACATATACTCAGAATGTCTGGGTACCACTGTCGGATCACGGGTTCCGGCAAAACCCTCAAGGTTCAAACACTGGGGTGCACGCGAAGATCTCCCCCTACCGATCCACGTCCTACCTCGGCTAAGATCTTACGAACTAACTCGACAAACTCACAACACAAGGGACACACACGATTTATACTGGTTTAGGCCACTGTTGTGGTGTAATACCCTACTCCAGTGTGGTGTGGTGGATTGCCTCTTGGGCTGAGGATGATTAGTACAAGGGGAAGAACAGCCTCCTGAGGAGAGGTGTTCTTGTGTTTGGTGAACTCGTGGTTGTCCTGGTCTCTCTTGGCCAGACTGGTCTCTCTCCCCTCTCCCTAGCTACAGTGGTGGCTAGTCCTATTTATAGAGGCCCTGGTCCTCTCCCTAAATATTGAGCGGGAAGGGAGCCAACAACGGCCAATTTGAAAGGGGACAGCTAGTACAGCTTATCCTGACAAAAGCAGTCTTTGCCTGTCAAAGGCTCTGGTGGTGATGCCGTCTTGGGCTCCACGGTGACCTCCATCTTGCCGTCCTTCTGGTCTTGGTCTTATTGCACTGATATGGAAACCTTCGCTTGACGCCTCGGTAATCCGTGCTTGCGCTTGCTTCCTTAGCACCAAAGAGGAAACAAGGACACTGTGCGCGCTGGCGCCCGCCTGGCCTTGGTCGTCATGGCTCACGTTACTGGAACCTCGCGAGTTTTCCTGGCCTTGAACTCTCTGCCCCTCGCGAGCCAGCCCGATGAGAACGCTCCTGAGGAGGTCTTGTGTCGTCCGCCTCGCGAGGCTTGGCCCCTCGCGAGGTGATACGTCTCCAACGTATCTATAATTTTTGATTGCTCCATGCTATATTATCTACTGTTTTGGACATTATTGGGCTTTATTATCCACTTTTATATTATTTTTGGGACTAACCTATTAACCGGAGGCCCAACCCAGAATTGCCGTTTTTTGCCTGTTTGAGGGTTTCGAAGAAAAGGAATATCAAACGGAGTCCAAACGGAATGAAACCTTCAGGGACGTGATTTTCTCAATGAACAATACCCGGGAGACTTGGACCCTACGTCAAGACACAAAAGAGGAGGCCATGAGGTAGGGGGCGCAACTACCCCCCCTCCCCAAGCGCGCCCTCCACCCTCGTGGGCCCCCTGTTGCTCCACCGACGTACTCCTTCCTCCTATATATACCTACATACCCCCAAACGATCAGATACGGAGCCAAAAACCTAATTCCACCACCACAACTTTCTGTATCCACAAGATCTCATCTTGGGGCCTGTTCTGGAGCTCCGCCAAAGGGGGCATCGATCACGGAGGGCTTCTACATCAACACCATAGCCCCTCCGATGAAGTGGAGTAGTTTACCTCAGACCTACGGGTCCATAGTTATTAGCTAGATGGCTTCTTCTCTCGTTTTGGATCTCAATACAATGTTCTCCCCCTCTCTTGTGGAGAACTATTCAATGTAATCTTCTTTTTGCGGTGTGTTTGTTGAGACCGATGAATTGTGGGTTTATGATAAAGTCTATCTATGAACAATATTTGAATCTTCTTTGAATTCTTTTATGTATGATTGGTTATCTTTGCAAGTCTCTTTGAATTATCAGTTTGGTTTGGCCTACTAGATTGATCTTTCTTGCAATGGAAGAAGTGCTTAGCTTTGGGTTCAATCTTGCGGTGTCCTTTCCCAATGACAGTAGGGGCAGCAAGGCACGTATTGTATTGTTGCCATCGAGGATAACAAGATGGGGTTTTCATCATATTGCATGAGTTTATCCCTCTACATCATGTCATCTTGCTTAAGGCGTTACTCTATTTTTAACTTAATACTCTAGATGCATGCTGGATAGCGGTCCATGAGTGGAGTAATAGTAGTAGATGCAGGCAGGAGTCGGTCTACTTGTCTCGGACGTGATGCCTATATACATGATCATACCTAGATATTATCATAACTATGCTCAATTCTGCCAATTGCTCAACAGTAATTTGTTCACCCACCATAGAATACTTATGCTCTCGAGAGAAGCCACTAGTGAAACCTATGGCCCCGGGTCTATCTTTATCATATTAATCTCCTACTACTTAGTTATTTCCTTTGTTTTTTCCTTTGCCTTTATTTTACTTTGCATCTTTATCACAAAAATACCAAAAATATTATCTTATCATATCTATCAGATCTCACTCTCGTAAGTGGCCGTGTAGGGATTGACAACTCCTATTCATGTTGGTTGTGAGGATTTATTTGTTTTGTGCAGGTACGAGGGACTCACGCGTACCCTCCTACTGGATTGATACCTTGGTTCTCAAAAACTGAGGGAAATACTTACGCTACTTTGCTGCATCATCCCTTCCTCTTCACGGAAAACCGACGCAGTGCTCAAGAGGTAGCAAGAAGGATTTCTAGCGCCATTGCCGGGGAGGTCTACGCAAAAGTCAACATACCAAGTACCCATCACATACCCTTATCTCCCGCATTACATTATTTGCCATTTGCCTCTCGTTTTCCTCTCCCCCACTTCACCCTTGCCGTATTATTCGCCCTCTCTCTCTATCCTCCCTCTCTTTCTCTATTTGCCTCTTTTTTCCTGCTTGTTTTTTTGTTTGCTTGTGTGTTAGTTTGCTTGGTTGTCACGATGGGTCAAGATAATACTAAATTATGTGACTTCACCAATACCAACAACAATGATTTTATTAGCACTCCGATTGCTCCTCTTACCGATGCTGAATCTTGTGAAATTAATACTGCTTTGCTAAATCTTGTCATGAAAGATCCATTTTCCGGCCTTCCTAGTGAAGATGCCGCTACCCATCTAAATAGCTTCGTTGATTTGTGTGATATGCAAAAGAAGAAATATGTGGATAATGATATTGTTAAATTGAATCTATTTCCTTTTTCACTTAGAGATCGTGCTAAAGCTTGGTTTTCGTCTTTTCCTAAAAATAGTATTGATTCATGGAATAAGTGCAAAGATGTTTTTATCTCTAAGTATTTTCCTCCCGCTAAGATCATCTCTCTTAGAAACGATATTATGAATTGTAAGCAACTAGATCATGAACATGTTGCACAAGCTTGGGAGAGAATGAAACTAATGATACGTAATTGCCCTACTCATGGTTTAAATTTGTGGATGATTATACAATTTTTTTATGCCGGATTGAATTTTGCTTCTAGAAATCTTTTAGATTCGGCCGCGGGAGGCACTTTTATGGAAATCACTTTAGGATAAGCTACTAAACTTCTAGATAATATTATGGTTAATTATTCTCAATGGCATAGTGAAAGATCTACTAATAAAAAGGTGCATGCGATAGAAGAAATTAATGTTTTGAGTGGAAAGATGGATGAACTTATGAAATTATTTGCTAATAGGAGTGTTTCTTCTGATCCTAATGATATGCCCTTGTCTACTTTGATTGAGAATAATAATGAATGTATGTATGTGAATTTTGTTGGTATGAACAATTTTGGTAACAACGCGTATAGAGGAAATTTCAACCCTAGCCCTTATCCTAGTAATCCCTCTAATAATTATGGTAACTCCTACAACAATTCTTATGAAAATTATAATAAGATGCCCTCTGATTTTGAATCTAATATTAAAGAATTTATTACTTCACAAAAGAATTTTAATGCTTTGATTGAAGAAAAATTTCTTAAGATTGATGAGTTGGCTAGGAACATCGATAGAATTTCTATTGATGTTGATTCTATGAAACTTAGATCTATTCCACCTAAACATGATATCAATGAGTCTCTCAAAGCCATAAGAATTTCCATTGATGAGTGCAAAGAAAGAACCGCTAGGATGCGTGCTAAGAAAGATGCCTTTATAAGAGCGTGTTCTTCTAGTTCCTATGAAAATAATGATGAAGATCTAAAAGTTATTGATGTGTACCCTAGTAAATCTTTGTTTCTCAATATGAATCTTGATAATGATGGGACTGAATATGATCCACCTTTACCTAGAAGGCGTTCCAAGAATTCAGAATTTTTTGATCTTGATGCTAAAATTGATAAAAGTAGAATTGAAGAAATTAAAACCCTAGATGTTGCTAAACCCACTATTATGTATTCCAAGGAATTTAACTATGAAAATTGCTCTTTGATTGATTGTATTTCCTTGTTACAATCCGTGTTAAATTCTCCTCATGCTTACAGTCAAAATAAAGTGTTTACTAAACATATCGTTGATGCCTTCATGCAATCTTATGAAGAAAAATTTGAATTGGAAGTTTCTATCCCTAGAAAACTTTATGATGAGTGGGAACCAACTATTAAAATTAAAATTAAAGATCATGAATGCTATGCTTTATGTGATTTGGGTGCTAGTGTTTCCACGATTCCAAAGACTTTGTGTGATTTGTTAGGTTTCCGTGATTTTGATGATTGCTCTTTAAACTTGCACCTTGCGGATTCCACTATTAAGAAACCTATGGGAAGAATTAATGATGTTCTTATTGTTGCAAATAGGAATTATGTGCCCATAGATTTTATTGTTCTTGACATAGATTGCAATCCTTCATGTCCTATTATTCTTGGTAGACCTTTCCTTAGAACGATTGGTGCAATTATTGATATGAAGGAAGGAAATATTAGATTCCAATTTCCATTAAGGAAAGGCATGGAACACTTTCCTAGAAAGAAAATTAAATTATCTTATGAATCTATTATGAGATCCACTTATGGATTGCCTACCAAAGATGGCAATACCTAGATCTATCCTTGCTTGTTATGCCTATATAGGGGCGTTAAACGATAGCGCTTGTTGGGAGGCAACCCAATTTTATTTTTATTCCTTGACTTTTGCTCCTGTTTAGTAATAAATAATTTATATATCCTATGTTTTGGTTGTTTTTTTGTGTTTAGTTAGTGTTTGTGCCAAGTAGAGCCGTTGGGAAGACTTGGGGAAAGTCTTGTTACACTTGCTGTAAAAAACAGAAACTTTAACGCTCACGAGAACTTCTGCCATTTTTATTTGGAAAGTGCTATTTAGTTAATTATTTTTGCAGATGATTAATAGATAAATTCCTCACGTACAGCAATTTATTTTAGAATTTTTGGGGTTCCATATCTTGCGCTAGCTACAGATTACTACAGACTGTTCTGTTTTTGACAAATTCTGTTTTTTGTGTGTTGTTTGCTTATTTTGATGAATCTATGGCTAGTAAAATAGTTTATGAACCATAGGGAAGTTAGAATACAGTAGGTTTAACACCAATATAAATAAATAATGAGTTCATCACAGTATCTTGAAGTGGTATTTTATTTTCTTTCGCTAACGGAGCTCACGAGATTTTCTACTTTGAGTTTTGTGTTGTGAAGTTTTCAAGTTTTGGGTAAAGATTTGATGGATTATGGAACAAGGAGTGGCAAGAGCCTAAGATTGGGGATTCCCATGGCACCCCCAAGATAATCTAAGGACACCTAATAGCCAAAGCTTGGGGATGCCCCGGAAGGCATCCCCTCTTTCGTCTACTTCTATCGGTAACTTTACTTGGAGCTATATTTTTATTCGCCACATGATATGTGTTTTGCTTGGAGCGTCTTGTATGATTTGAGTCTTTAATTTTTAGTTTACCACAATCATCCTTTCTGTACACATGTTTTGAGAGAGCCATACATGATTTGGAATTTGCTAGAATACTCTTTGTGCTTCGCTTATATCTTTTGAGTTATATAGTTTTGCTCTAGTACTTCACTTATATCTTTTAGAGTACGGTGGTGGATTTGTTTTATAGAAACTATTGATCTCTCATGATTCACTTAGATTATTTTGAGAGTCTTAAATAGCATGGTAATTTGCTTAAAATCCTAATATGCTAGGTATTCAAGATTAGTAAAATTTTCTTATGAGTGTTTTGAATACTAAGAAAAGTTTGATGCTTGATGATTGTTTTGAGATATGGAGGTAATAATATCAAAGTCGTGCTAGTTGAGTAGTTGTGAAATTGAGAAATGCTTGTGTTGAAGTTTGCAAGTCCCGTAGCATGCACGTATGGTAAACGTTATGTAACAAATTTGAAACATGAGGTGTTATTTGATTGTCCTCCTTATGAGTGGCGGTCGGGGACGAGCGATGGTCTTTTCCTACCAATCTATCCCCCTAGGAGCATGCGCATAGTGCCAAGGTTTTCGATGACTTGTAAATTTTTTTTCAATAAGTATGTGAGTTCTTTATGACTAATGTTGAGTCCATGGATTATACACACTCTCACCCTTCCATCCTTGCTAGCCTCTTCAGTACCGTGTATTGCCCTTCCTCACATTGAGAGTTGGCGCAAACTTCGCCGGTGCATCCAAACCCCGTGATATGATACGCTCTTTCACACATAAACCTCCTTATATCTTCCTCAAAACAGCCACCATACCTACCTATTATGGCATTTCCATAGCCATTCCGAGATATATTGCCATGCAACTTTCCACTGTTCCGTTTATCATGACACATTCATTATTGTCATATTGCTTAGCATGATCATGTAGTTGACATAGTATTTGTGGCAAAGCCGCCATTCATAATTCTTTCATACATGTCACTCTTGGTCCATTGCATATCCCGGTACACCGCCGGGGGCATTCATATAGAGTCATCTTTTGTTCTAGTATTGAGTTGTAATCATTGAGTTGTAAATAAATAGAAGTGTGATGATCATCATTTTCTAGAGCATTGTCCAAAGTGAGGAATTATAAAAAAAAGAGAAAGGCCAAAAAAAGAGAAAGGCCATAAAAAAGAGAAAGGCCATAAAAAAGAGAAGGCCAAAAAATGAGAGAAAAAGAGAGAAGGAACAATGTTACTATCCTTTGCCACACTTGTGCTTCAAAGTAGCACCATAATCTTCATGAAAGAGAGTCTCTTGTTTTGTCACTTTCATATACTAGTGGGAATTTTCATTATAGAACTTGGCTTGTATATTCCAACAATGGGCCTCCTCAAGTGCCCTAGGTCTTCATGAGCAAGCAAGTTGGATGCACACCCACTTAGTTTCTTTTGTTGAGCTTTCATACATTTATAGCTCTGGTGCATCCGTTGCATGGCAATCCCTACTCCTTGCATCAACATCAATCGGTGGGCATCTCCATAGCCCATTGATTAGCCTCGTTGATGTGAGACTTTCTCCTTTTTGTCTTCTCCACATAACCCCCTCATTATATTCTATTCCACCCATAGTGCTATGTCCATGGCTCGCGCTCATATATTGCGTGAAAGTTTATAGGTTTGAGATTACTAAAGTATGAAACAATTGCTTGGCTTTTTATCGGGGTTGTGCATGATGAGAGCATTCTTGTGTGACGAAAATGGAGCATGACTAAACTATATGATTTTGTAGGGATGAACTTTCTTTGGCCATGTTATTTTGAGAAGACATAATTGCTTTGTTAGTATGCTTGAAGTATTATTATTTCTATGTCAATATGAACTTTTGTCTTGAATCTTTCGGATCTGAATATTGATACCACAATTAAGAAGAATTACATTAAAATTATGCCAAGTAGCACTCCGCATCAAAAATTCTGTTTTTATCATTTACCTACTCGAGGACGAGCAGGAATTAAGCTTGGGGATGCTTGATACGTCTCCAACGTATCTATAATTTTTGATTGCTCAATGCTATATTATCTATTGTTTTGGACATTATTGGGCTTTATTATCCAATTTTATATTATTTTTGGGACTAACCTATTAACAGGAGGCCCAGCCCAGAATTGTTGTTTTTGCCTGTTTTAGTGTTTCGAAGAAAAGGAATATCAAACGGAGTCCAAACGGAATGAAACCTTCAGGAACGTGATTTTCTCAACGAACAAGACCCGGGAGACTTGGACCCTACGTCAAGACACAAAAGAGGAGGCCACGAGGTGGGGGGGCGCCTACCCCCCGGCGCGCCCTCCACCCTCGTGGGCCCCCTGTTGCTCCACCGACGTACTCCTTCCTCCTATATATACCTACGTACCCCCAAACGACCAGATACGGAGCCAAAAACCTAATTCCACTGCCGCAACTTTCTGTATCCACGAGATCCCATCTTGGGGCCTGTTCCGGAGCTCCGCTAAAGGGGGCATCGATCACGGAGGGCTTCTACATCAACACCATAGCCCCTCCGATGAAGTGTGTTACCTCAGACCTACGGGTCCATAGTTATTAGCTAGATGGCTTCTTCTCTCTTTTTGGATCTCAATACAATGTTCTCCCCCTCTCTTGTGGAGAACTATTCGATGTAATCTTATTTTTGCGGTGTGTTTGTTGAGACCGATGAATTGTGGGTTTATGATCAAGTCTATCTATGAACAATATTTGAATCTTCTCTGAATTCTTTTATGTATGATTGGTTATCTTTGCAAGTCTCTTCGAATTATCAGTTTGGTTTGGCCTACTAGATTGATCTTTCTTGCAATGGGAGAAGTGCTTAGCTTTGGGTTCAATCTTGCGGTGTCCTTTCCCAGTGACAGTAGGGGCAGTAAGGCACGTATTGTATTGTTGCCATCGAGGATAATAAGATGGGGTTTTCATCATATTGCATGAGTTTATCCCTCTACATCATGTCATCTTGCTTAAGGCGTTACTCTGTTTTTAACTTAATACTCTAGATGCATGCTGGATAGCGGTCGATGAATGGGGTAATAGTAGTAGATGCAGGCAGGAGTCAGTCTACTTGTCTCGGACGTGATGCCTATATACATGATCATACCTAGATATTCTCATAACTATGCTCAATTCTATCAATTACTCAACAATAATTTGTTCACCCACCGTAGAATACTTATGCTCTCGAGAGAAGCCACTAGTGAAACCTATGGCCCCGGGTCTATCTTTATCATATTAATCTCCTACTACTTAGTTCTTTCCTTTGATTTTTACTTTGCCTTTATTTTACTTTGCATCTTTATCACAAAAATACCAAAAATATTATCTTATCATATCTATGAGATCTCACTCTCGTAAGTGGCCGTGTAGGGATTGACAACCCCTATTCGCGTTGGTTGCGAGGATTTATTTGTTTTGTGCAGGTACGAGGGACTCGCGCGTAGCCTCCTACTGGATTGATACCTTGGTTCTAAAAAACTGAGGGAAATACTTACGCTACTTTGCTGCATCATCCCTTCCTCTTCGGGGAAAACCAACGCAGTGCTCAAGAGGTAGCACGAGGGTCTTGAGTCTTTGCTGGTGAAGATGGGCCGTACGGGCCCGCTCGCAGAACCACGCCGTGGGCCGCATGCAGGCAAGTCTGGGGACCCTTGTTCCCAGAACGCCGACAACCACAACCACTTGACTCAGCTGGGAGTTAATCTTCCCGATGATAGTGTCATTGACAGAGTTCTTTAATCACTGCCACCAAGCTACAAGAGCTTCGTGATGAACTATAATATGCAAGGGATGGATAAGATGATTCCTGAGCTCTTCGCAATGCTAAAGGCTGCGGAGGTAGAAATCAAGAAGGAGCATCAAGTGTTGATGGTCAACAAGAGCACCAGTTTCAAGAAAAAGGGTAAAGGGAAGAAAGGGAACTTCAAGAAGAACAGCAAGCCAGTTGCTGCTTAAGTGAAGAAACCCAAGTCTGGACCTAAGCCTGATACTGAGTGCTTCTACTACAAAGGGACTGGTCTCACTGGAAGCAGAACTGCCCCAAGTATTTGACGGAGAAGAAGGATGGCAAAGTGAAAGGTATATTTGATATACATGTTATTGATGTGTACCTTACTAATGCTCGCAGTAGTGCCTGGGTATTTGATATTGGTTCAATTGCTAACATTTGCAACTCGAAACAGGGCTACGGATTAAGCGAAGATTGGCTAAGGACGAGGTGATGATACGCGTGGGAAATGGTTCCAAAGTCGATGTGATCGCCGTCGGCACGCTACTTCTACACCCACCTCCGGGGTTAGTTTTAGACCTAAATAATCGTTATTTGGTGCCAGCGTTGAGCATGAACATTATATCTGGATCTTGTTTGATGCGAGACGGTTATTCATTTAAATCGGAGAATAATGGTTGTTCTATTTATATGAGTAATATCTTTTATGGTCATGCACCCTTGATGAGTGGTCTATTTTTGCTAAATCTTGATAGTAGTGATACACATGTTCATAGTATTGAAGCCAAAATATGCAGAGTTGATAATGATAGTGCAACTTATTTGTGGCACTGCCATTTGGGTCATATTGGTGTAAAGCGCATGAAGAAACTCCATTCTGATGGACTTCTGGAATCACTTGATTATGAATCACTTGGTACTTGCGAACCATGCCTCATGGGCAAGATGACTAAAACTCCATTCTCTGGAACAATGGAGCGAGCAACAGAGTTATTGGAAATCATACATAATTACATACTGATGTATGTGGTCCAATGAACATTGAAGCTCGCGGCAGATATTGTTATTTTCTCACCTTCACAGATGATTTGAGCAGATATGGGTATATCTACTTAATGAAACATAAGTCTGAAACATTTGAAAAGTTCAAAGTATTTCAGAGTGAAGTGGAAAATCATCGTAACAAGAAAATAAAGTTTCTACGATCTGATCCTGGAGGAGAATATTTGAGTTACGAGTTCAGTCTTCATTTGAAACAATGCGGAATAGTTTTGCAACTCACGCCAACCGGAACACCACAGCGTAATGGTGTGTCCGAACGTCGTAATCGTACTTTACTAGATATGGTGCGATCTATGATGTCTCTTACTGATTTATCGCTATCATTTTGGGGTTATGCTTTAGAGACGGTTGCATTCACGTTAAATAGGGCACCATCTAAATCCGTTGAGACGACACCTTATGAACTGTGGTTTGGCAAGAAACCCAAGTTGTTGTTTCTTTAAGTTTGGGGCTGCGATGCTTATGTGAAGAAACTTCAACCTGATAAGCTCGAACCCAAATCGGAGAAATGTGTCTTCATAGGATACCCAAAGGAGACTGTTGGGTACATCTTCTATCACAGATCCGAAGGCAAGATATTCGTTGCTAAGAAAGGATCCTTTCTAGAGAAGGAGTTTCCCTCGAAAGAAGTGAGTGGGAGGAAAGTAGAACTTGACGAGGTAATTGTACCTTCTCCCTTATTGGAAAGTAGTTCATCACTGAAACCAGTTCTAGTGATTCCTACACCAGTAAGTGAGGAAGCTAATGGTGATGATCATGAAACTTCTGATCAAGTTAGTACCGAACCTCGTAGGTCAACCAGAGTAAGATCCGCACCAGAGTGGTACGGTAATCCTATTCTGGAAGTCATGTTACTTGACCATGACAAACCTACAAACTATGAGGAAGCAATGATGAGCCCAGATTCTACAAAATGGCTTGAGGCCATGAAATCTAAGATGGGATCCATGTATGAGAACAAAGTATGGACTTTGGTTGACTTGTCCGATGATTGGCAGGCCATAGAGAATAAATGGATCTTCAAGAAGAAGACTGACGCTGACGGCAATGTTACTGTCTACAAAGCTCGACTTGTTGCGAAAGGTTTTTGACAAGTTCAAGGAGTTGATGTGAAACCCCGACTCAGAGAAACCGGAACGCCCCGTATTCCAGCCCAGAGATCGAGGAGAAGTCTCTGGAATACGACACTGCTTGACATAGAACAAATCAGCTCTTATTACAAGAATAATAATACCAGGGTTTGATGTTACAAAGAAGCACATCAGCATAGCGACACTACGCCTGTGATACTACACTTGCTCTATGCTAGCAGCGGAACAACTCGTAGCAGCGGAATACTTCTAGCAGCAGAACAACGACGAAGGTGGTGAACTCCACTCCGCAGGGACTCTTGCTGGGACACGATCTAGCTCGCACGCACGGCAACCATCGACAAGCAATCATGGCATCACCTGCAATCTGGCATGACACGCCAGGTCAGTACATTGAATGTACTTGCAAGCTCACAACAACCATAAACATCAAGGCAATACAATAACATAGCATTAACAGGTTAATTATTTAACAACTACCATGATGAAACAACTACTAAGCATGGTATGAAACTGATACAATACTAATAAATCACCATCTCAGATCTCCATAACCATATCTCTCTTGGCTAATCGGCCAAGCAATATACCATCTCGATCACCTCGTGATCAAAATCAAACGGTGATCTTTTCGGCGATCACAACCATGAACAACACTTGGTCTCAAACGGTGATCCTTCCGGCGATCACTACCATGACCAACACTTGGTCTCCAACATCATCATCAACATCCTGCCAATCTGTAGTGCTCAACATATCAACATATAAATATATCACCTATAATTCATTCCGTCATGTGAGTGTTGATCGAATGGTGTGACCTAGTACGAACCCTTGCCCATGACCGAGGACGTGGCTATCGATAGATTTAAATACACACTCTGCAGAGGTAGCACACTTTACACACACCACGGAACCCATGGCCTCGCACTCCCATTCGGGTGGACCAACGGCGTTCCGACAAAACCGATCTACTGCCATGACACTCTCCCGGCCACTCCGAACCCAACTGGGCTAGTCCTGGGTGGCCCCGTGTCTACCAAAGACACAACGACCACCGTCGTGGCCAAAATGTCCCTCACGGGGACCGTGCACATAACAACAACAACAACGGTCACACAAGGCTTATGTTCGCCTACCTGATCAGGGTAGTGCGCACCCATAACCTTCCCTAGTTGGAGGCACCGGTGAGAGGCACGACAGTAGACCACATTAGGGCCTTCCCATAAAGGCAAATGTGGTTGCACTGGAAAATCCCGGTTCGGTGGCACCTGACCAACTTAATGACGGAATTCATTCCCAAAATATAATAGTAATGACTGATACTCCGATATCATCTATTAACCTATAATCCAAGTCATAGCAATATCCAACAAATAATCCAAATCTTAATATCATCATACCAAAATACTCTGAGGACAGTATAACACTACTATCATGATGAACCCAAGAACGATAATACTACTACTCAAATAACTATCCAGCTATGGTCCACATGCAAGCATCATCTCCATCATCATATTCCATAACATAATATCATGATGAAAATAACACTAGCCACTAATAATCCAAAGGCAACATGATATTCAAAGTAGTGCTCCAAGATAATAACAGATACCATCGTGACAATAATCATACTAGCCACTAAGAATCCAAAGGCAACATGTCATCCAAAGTAATACTCCAAAGCATATTACCATCATGAACATAATCATAATAGCCACTAAGAATCCAAAGGCACATGTCACCCACATAATCATCAAAATATAAGTCCTAGAACTCCAAGCAATATCATGGCAATATCAACATCAAAACAATACTCCGAGTCATGCCATGAATAGATCATACATAGCTAATGCAATGTTTTAAACGAATTCAAATAAATAAACCATGTCACTGCATTGCAATCATGCAAATGGAGGGTGTGGCTTGCCTGGGGGTGGAAGAAATCACCGAGAAGAAGTGCGAGAAGCTCGCGGAACGGATCGCGGGAAACAGATCTCTCTCGGAGGGGGCTGATTAATGGCAAGGGCAAAATAGTCATTTTCAGAATGTTGAAACATAATTAAAATGATACCAACAGAACGGGCTCGACGAAACGAAGAAGTGGGCTTTGGAATCACCTCATTTGGAGTTGTGAGCAAAAAGATATAGCTATTTTTCTGCCAGGGACCCATCTGTAAAGAAATATTTTTCAGCCTGGGCCTAAACAGAAAAACTGAAAGCGCCTACGGCTGAAATACGTTTTCAGAAAAGAGAAACGTATTTCTAGTCGCAGTTAACCAAAGTACGCTTTCTGGACAGGAAAACGCATCCCGGATGATACGTGTCCACTTATGTGACTAGGCAGAGGCGGGACCGGGTGCGTGGTCGCTGACCGGCGGTTCCCATGGGCTGTGGGGCCCGTCACTTATCCAGCTAGGCAGGCGGGTCAACGCCTACCCGCCGACAGGTGGGGCCGAGTGGAGATGGGGCCCGCCTAGCCTGGCTCCTTCTTCCTCCCCCCGCTCGCCCGAGATGCAGAGACGAGACCGGCGGCCTGACGCGGATTCCCGGCGACTCTGGCCACCCCTCGCGGCGTGCGACCTACGGGAGTGATCAGCGCGACGAGGCGGGTCCATCCAGGCAAGATGCAGCCATGGGGAAGAGCTCGGCTGAGCGGGAGGCCAGCCGCGGCGGACGGCGATCTTCGGTCGGCGGCGAGCTCATGGCAGAAGGCCACCGGAGGGGAGGGAGAGCACGGGGGCGAAGTCTAGGTGGAGGAGGAGTCTACTAGTGGTGGAACGAGAGGGGGAGGGGCACTGCCCAGCTCGAATTTGAGCGGAGCCGAACGGAGGCCACGGTGGCAATGGAGGTCGAGGAGGGGTTCTGGTGCCCGGGGAAGGGCCTCGGGGGGACTAGGGAAGAGGAGTGAGGCTGCTGGTGTGGTCGAGGGAGCTCGGGGTGGCTTATATAGCCGAGGGGAGGGGGAGCCGAGCTGTTGTTGCCGCGGACGCGTGGCCGGCGCCGCGGACGCGTGTGCTCGTGCATGGGCTCGAAAGCAGGCGACGAGGGATGCATCGGGGAGACTCTCACGGGGCAGAGGCGGCCAACAGAGAAGCAGAGGAAGAAGCTGAGCGCCATTTAAAGCTCGGTCGACCATAGTGCGCCCGTGGGCGCTCGGCGGCGAGCGTCGGTGGGCGTCGGTGAGGGGTTTTTATGGAGAGGTAAAGAGGTCCAGGAGGACGGCGACAACGCGATAAATCTACTAGACATGCTCGCGCTCGCTAAGACGCTGAGCAGAGGAGGGGCCCGAGCAAGAAGTCATTCTGGACGCAGCCATTGCATGCCAAAGCGGTGGTCACCGCGCAGACTGGCGAGGAGAAGATGCCAAGGGTTGGCAAACGTTGTCTAGGGCGTAGTCCATCCAGGGGAGGTTGCAACCGCAGTGGTAGCTTGGTTAAAAGTGATATGGTTAACTGGAAATCACCCTCTGAAGTTTACTGCAGTAAACTTGGGTGAACACTGGTGATCAACAGGGATTTTACTGGTGCCAAAGAGTTTGTCTAGGGTGATTAACTAAGGAAGGACTATGATCCTGGAGGTTTTGAGGCATAACGGAGCACAAACTAACATAGTTGCTTTGTAACTCACATTATGTGTCCGAAATCAATATTTGGATGATGCACTCACATGGAGTAACCACTTGAGGTAAAACTTGTCAGGGCTTAGTGATTTGGCCATATAAAGGTGATGTAAAAATTTCATACCAATTGGTTTTACAAAATAGTACTTGCTTCACAAACATCCTTGCTGACCAGAAACTTGCAAGAATTCTAAAGAAATATTTTCTTCATGAATTGATGCCAAATTTGGTGGAGAAAAGTTATATATATATAGGATAATTCTCTGGTAATTTTTCAGGTAAAATGAAGCAATATATAATATACTTGCTTCACAACCTGAAAATATTGACAGAATCAAAGATTTGATGTTGTGCTCACATAGATCAAGGGATGGAGCTGAAATTTGTAGGAGTGAGATAATATGATCACATGAAGGAGTGTGCAAAATTTTAACTCATTTGGATAAACCTAGCTAGCACTTCCTTCACAAAGGCTTCCCTTAGACAGGAACCTTGAAAAATCACTGAGGAAGTTTGGCTAGGAAAATAAAGTTGAATTTTGGCACAGGGCAATTATTTGGATGATATATCATGCCCAAAAAGCTTGGTGACAAATGGGCAAAGATAAATAGTACTTGCTTCACAATGTGCCATTTAGGACAGAATAGGAAATGAATTTATTGAGCATGATGAGGAATATGGACAATGAAATA
This sequence comes from Triticum urartu, assembly GCF_056163025.1. NCBI lineage: Eukaryota > Viridiplantae > Streptophyta > Magnoliopsida > Poales > Poaceae > Triticum > Triticum urartu. Next base: position 390,250,138 of record NC_141878.1, on the reverse strand, counting down.
TTTTAACATATTTGAGGAATATATGACCCAAACAATTTATAAGAATTATTTGGGGATTTTTGGATGGACAGAAATTTATATGGACAATGAAATTATTTGCTAATAAGAGTGTTTCTTCTGATCCTAATGATATGCCCTTGTCTACTTTGATTGAGAATAATAAAAAACAGAAACTTTAGCGCTCACGAGAACTGCTGTCATTTTTATTTGGAGAGTGATATTTAGTTAATTCTTTTTACAGATGATTAATAGATAAATTACTCACGTACAGTAATTTATTTTAGAATTTTTGGGATTCAGATCTTGCGCTAGCTACAGATTACTACAGACTGTTCTGTTTTTGATAGATTCTGTTTTTCGTGTGTTGTTTGCTTATTTTGATAAATCTATGGCTAGTAAAATAGTTTATAAACCATAGAGAAGTTGGAATATATTAGGTATAACACCCATATAAATAAAGAATGAGTTCATTGCAGTACCTTGAAGTGGTCTTTTGTTTTCTTTCGCTACCGGAGCTCACGAGATTTTCTACTTTAAGTTTTGTGTTGTAAAGTTTTCAAGTTTTGGGTAAAGATTTGATGGATTATTTAACAAGGAATGGCAAGAGCCTAAGCTTGGGGATTCTCATGGCACCCCCAAGATAATCTAAGGACACCTAAAAGGCAAAGCTTGGGGATGCCCCGGAAGGCATCCCCTCTTTCATCTACTTCTATCGGTAACTTTACTTGGAGCTATATTTTTATTTACCACGTGATATGTGTTTTGCTTGGAGCGTCTTGTATGATTTGAGTCTTTGCTTGTTAGTTTACCACAATCATTCTTGCTGTATACACCTTTTGAGAGAGCCATACATGATTTGGAATTTGTTAGAATACTCTATGTGCTTCGCTTATATCTTTTGAGTTATATAATTTTGCTCTAGTGCTTCTTTTATATCTTTTAGAGCACGGTGGTGGATTTGTTTTATAGAAACTAGTGATCTCTCATGCTTCACTTAGATTATTTTGAGAGTCTTAATAGCATGGTAATTTGCTTAAAATCCTAATATGCTTGGGATGCAAGATTAATAATAAAACTTTCTTATGAGTGTGTTGAATACTATGAGAAGTTTGATACTTGATAATTGTTTTGAGATATAAAGATGGTGATATTAGAGTTGTGCTAGTTGAGTAGTTGTGAATTTGAGAAATACTTGTGTTGAATCTTGTGATTCCTGTAGCATGCACGTATGGTGAACCGTTATGTCATGAAGTCGGAGCATGGTTTATTTATTGATTGTCTTCCTTATGAGTGGCGGTCGGGGATGAGCGATGGTATTTTCCTGCCAATCTATCCCCCTAGGAGCATGCGCGTAATACTTTGCTTTGATAACTTGTATATTTTTTCAATAAGTATATGAGTTCTTTATGACTAATGTTGAGTCCATGGATTATACGCACTCTCACCCTTCCACCTTTGCTAGCCTCTCTAATACCGCGCACCTTTCGCCGGTATCATACACCCACCATATACCTTCCTCAAAACAGCCACCATACCTACCTATCATGGCATTTCCATAGCCATTCCGAAATATATTGCCATGCAACTTTCCACTGTTCCGTTTACTATGACACGCTTCATCATTGTCATATTGCATATCCCGGTACACCGCCGGAGGCATTCATATAGAGTCATATTTTGTTCTAAGTATCGAGTTGTAATTGTTGAGTTGTAAGAAAAATAAAAGTGTGATGATCATCATTATTAGAGCATTGCCCCAAGTGAGGAAAGGATGATGGAGACTATGATTCCCCCACAAGTCGGGATGAGACTACGGACGAAAAATAAATAAAAGAGGCCAAAGAAGCCCAAATAAAAAAAGGAGAAAGAAAAGAGGCCATAAAAAAAGAGAAAAGGCCCAAAGAAAAAAATATATGAGAGAAAAAGAGAGAAGGGACAATGTTACTATCCTTTTACCACACTTGTGCTTCAAAGTAGCACCATGATCTTCATAGTAGAGAGTCTCTCATGTTATCACCTTCATATACTAGTGGGAATCTTTCATTATAGAACTTGGCTTGTATATTCCAATGATGGGCTTCCTCAAATTGCCCTAGGTCTTCATGAGCAAGCAAGTTGGATGCACACCCACTTAGTTTCTTTTTTTTGAGCTTTCATATACTTATAGCTCTAGTGCATCCGTTGCATGGCAATCCCTACTCAGTCACATTAATATCTATTGATGGGCATCTCCATAGCCCGTTGATACGCCTAGTTGATGTGAGACTATCTTCCCCCTTTTTGTCTTCTCTACAACCACCACTCTGTTCCACCTATAGTGCTATATCCATGGCTCACGCTCATGTATTGCGTGAAGATTGAAAGAGTTTTGAGAATGTCAAAAGTATGAAACAATTGCTTGGCTTGTCATTGGGGTTGTGCATGATTTAAATATTTTGTGTGGTGAAGATAGAGTATAGCCAGACTATATGATTTTGTAGGGATAACTTTCTTTAGCCATGTTATTTTGAGAAGACATAATTGCTTTATTAGTATGCTTGAAGTATTATTATTTCTATGTCAATATGAACTTTTGTCTTGAATCTTTCGGATCTGAATATTCATACCACAATTAAGAAGAATTACATTAAAATTATGCCAAGTAGCACTCCACATCAAAAATTCTGTTTTTATCATTTACCTACTCGAGGACGAGCATGAATTAAGCTTGGGGATGCTTGATACGTCTCCAACGTATCTATAATTTTTGATTGCTCCATGCTACATTATCTACTGTTTTGGACATTATTGGGCTTTATTATCCACTTTTATATTATTTTTGGGACTAACCTATTAACCGGAGGCCCGGCCCAGAATTGTTGTTTTTTGCCTGTTTTAGGGTTTTGAAGAAAAGGAATATCAAACGGAGTCCAAATGGAATGAAACCTTCGGGAACGTGATTTTCTCATCGAATACAACTCAGGAGACTTGGACCCTACGTCAAGACACGTAACAGGAGGCCACGAGGTAGGGGGGCGCGCCTACCCCCCCAGGCGCGCCCTCCACCCTCGTGGGCCCCCTGCTGCTCCACCGATGTACTTCTTCCTCCTATATATACCCACATACCCCCAAACGATCATATACGGAGCCAAAACCCTAATTCCACTGCCGCAACTTTCTGTATCCACGAGATCCCATCTTGGGGCCTGTTCCGGAGCTCCGCCGGAGGGGGCATCGATCACGGAGGGCTTCTACATCAACACCATAGCCTCTCCGATGAAGTGTGAGTAGTTTACCTCAGACCTACGGGTCCATAGTTAGTAGCTAGATGGCTTCTTCTCTCTTTTTGGATCTCAATACAATGTTCTCCCCCTCTCTTGTGGAGATCTATTCGATGTAATCTTCTTTTTGCGGTGTGTTTGTTGAGACCGATGAATTGTGGGTTTATGATCAAGTCTATCTATGAATAATATTTGAATCTTCTCTGAATTCTTTTATGTATGATTGGTTATCTTTGAAAGTCTCTTCGAATTATCAGTTTGGTTTGGCCTACTAGATTGATCTTTCTTGCAATGGGAGAAGTTCTTAGCTTTGGGTTCAATCTTGCGGCGTGCTTTCCCGGTGACAGTAAGGACAGCAGGGCACGTATTGTATTGTTGCCATCAAGGATAACAAGATGGGGTTTTCTACATATTGCATGGGTCTATCCCTCTACATCATGTCATCTTGCTTAAGGCGTTACTCTGTTTTTACTTAATACTCTAGATGCATGCTGGATAGCGGTCGATGAGTGGAGTAATAGTAGTAGATGCAGGTAGGAGTCAGTCTACTTGTCTCGGACATGATGCCTATATACATGATTATACCTAGATATTCTCATAACTATGCTCAATTCCGTCAATTGCTCAACAGTAATTTGTTCACCCACCGTAGAATACTTATGCTCTCGAGAGAAGCCACTAGTGAAACCTATGCCCCCCCGGGTCTATCTTTATCATATTGATCTCCTACTACTTAGTTATTTACTTTGCCTTTATTTTACTTTGCATCTTTATCATAAAAATACCAAAAATATTATCTTATCATATCTATCAGATCTCACTCTCGTAAGTGGCCCTATAGGGATTGACAACCCCTATTTGCGTTGGTTGCGAGGATTTATTTGTTTTGTGCAGGTGCGAGGGACTCATGCGTAGCCTCCTACTGGATTGATACCTTGGTTCTCAAAAACCGAGGGAAATACTTACGCTACTTTGCTATATCATCCCTTCCTCTTCGGGGAAAACCAACGCAGTGCTAAAAGAGGTAGCAATCAACTTGCGAGTTCCGTGATCTCGTGAACTTATGCATAGGGGTTGGCACACGTTTTCGTCTTGACTCTCCGGTAGAAACTTTGGGGCACTCTTTGAAGTTCTTTGTGCTGGTTTAATAGATGAATCTTAGATTGTGTGATGCATATCGTATAATCAATACCCACGGATACTTGAGGTGACACTGGAGTATCTAGGTGACATTAGGGTTTTGGTTGATTTGTGTCTTAAGGTGTTATTCTAGTACGAACTCTACGATAGATTGAACAGAAAGAATAGCTTTGTTTTATTTTACTACGAACTCTTGAATATATAGATCAGAAAGGATAACTTTGAGGTGGTTTCGTACCCTACAATAATCTCTTCATTTGTTCTCCGCTATTAGTGACTTTGGAGTGACTCTTTGTTGCATGTTGAGGGATTTTTATATGATCCAATTATGTTATTATTGTTGAGAGAACTTGCACTAGTGAAAGTATGAACCCTAGGCCTTGTTTCAACGCATTGCAATACTGTTTTCGCTCACTTTTATCATTAATTACCTTGCTGTTTTTATATTTTCAGATTACAAAAAACCTATATCTACCATCCATATTGCACTTGTATCACCATATCTTCGCCGAACTAGTGCACCTATACAATTTACCATTGTATTGGGTGCATTGGGGACACAAGAGACTCTTTTCTATTTGGTTGGAGGGTTGTTCGAGAGAGACCATCTTCATCCTATGCCTCCCACGGATTGATAAACCTTAGGTCATCCACTTGAGGGAAATTTTCTACTCTCCTACAAACCTCTGCAATTGGAGGCCCAACAACGTCTACAAGAAGAAGGTTGTGTAGTGGTCATCACCTGGGTATGGAGATCGGTGGGTAAGCTTCATGGGCAAACCGGCAGATGTTGACCATGGAGGCCTTGCGGCGGCGGCGGGGACCTTGCTAGGATTTCCAGCGAGGGAGAGGGTGTGTGTGTGCGTGCGCCCGAGGAGGTTTTGGTGTGTGTGTGTGTGTATGGAGGGGGGTGTGTTTGAGGAAATGACGCGGGTACTAAAAATTTTACTACGCGGGAGTGAAATGCCGGGGCTATTGAAATTTTTGATGATGGTGTATCGCACACGGTCCAGAGATAACAATCGTGTGTTATGAAACAGAAAAATCCTCAAGGCAGGCAGATATTTTCGAGGGATGCAGGCGGGATTGGGAACAAGAAACATCACACACGGTCAAAACACAATAACTGTGTGCTATCAAACAGAAAAAAGCTGCAGGCAGATAGATATTTTTGAGAGGGGAAGCTTCGTGGAGCCCAATGTACTGTGCGGATGTGTGTGTGACAGGGGCACCGATGTGGCACACGGTTAGTTTGAGTGAACTGTGTCTGTTGCGTCATCCGACTTGTCTAATGTTCATAAATTTGGCAAAAAATGACACATGAGAGGGTCGGAACACGAACACACTTGCATGTGGACCAAATTTATGTATGAAAAGGGTGGTTTGATGTTCAAATACCAAATGCAACTTTGATGTGGCACCTATCTCGCAAAGCGTACGGTATTGCTTGCCCCCCTCATGTCGGCACAAAGGGAATCCTAAGCTATGAATGCATGCCCCCCAACCGATGTTCACCTAGCAAAGTGCGAAGTATCTAGCAGCCCCCCTCGTGTCGGGACGAAGGGAATCCTAAGCTATGAATGCATGCCCCCCAATTGAGGTTCACCTAGCAAAGTGCGAAGTAGCAGCCCCCACACACTTTCAATCGGCGGGCCAGAGAGGCATCTCACCAAGATGGATCATAAAACGGACCAAGAATAATCCACCTTGGTCGTACAACCTCTCTCTTGTTGTTGGTCAAAGTGATGGCCATCCATGCGACCCTGGAGATGGGCTACCTCGCCAATAATCACGCAAGTAGCTAGTCTTTGAAGACAACCACTGCATGTGTGTGGCCCAAACATATGTATGGAGAGGTGTGTTTTTGAATACACAATGGAACAACTGTCGGATCGTGGGTTCCAGTTAACCCTTGGGGTCCGGACACTGGGGTGCGCACGAAGTATCCCTCCTTGCTGGTTTGCTCGATTGACAATCCCACAGCCTAGCTCGACGAACCCAAGGAACACGAGACACAGAGGTTTATACTGGTCCGGGCCATCGTTGTGGTGTAATACCCTACTCTAATGTGGTGGTGGTGGATTGCCTCGAGGGCTAGGGATGAACTAGTACAATGGATGAACTGCCTCTTGAGGAGAGGTGTTCTTGAGCTCGATGAGCTGGTGTGTGTGAGGATGGTCCGAATGATCCGTTCCTTGCTACGGTGGTGGCTAGCCCTATTTATAGAGGCTCTGGTCCTCTTCCCAAATGTTAGGCGGGAAGGGATCCAACAATGACCAAGTTTGAAGGGGGACAACTAGTACAAGCTATCCTGACAAAAGGTGGTCTTCGCCTACCAAAGACTCTAGTGGTGACACTGCTGTGGGCTTCGCGGTGACCTCCGTCCTGCCGTCCTGCTGGCCTTGGTCTTGTTGCACCGATATGGAAACCTTTGCCTGATGCCTCGGGACTCCTCGCCTGTGCCTGCCCCTTTAGTACCAAAGAGGAAACTGGTACACTATGCCCGCTGGCGCCCGCCTGGCCTTGGTCGTCATGGCTCACATCACGTGAACCTCGCGAGATGCCCCTTGCATAGATATCTCCACTCCTCGGGAGCCAGCCTAGTGAGGCTGCCCCCAGGGAGGTCTTGGTGTCATCCGCCTCGCGAGGCTTGGTCCCTTGCGAGGGTCTTGAGTTGTTGCTGCGAATGATGGGCCGTGCCAGGCCGCCGGTGGATCCATGCCATGGGCCGTAGGCAGGCAAGTCTGGGTACCCTTGTTCCTAGGACGCTGACAGTAGCCCCCGGGGCCATGGCGCGCTCGAACTTGGCTTCGAGGCGAAGCCAATGGGCAAGTGCGGAGCGCCGCGGGCCCCAACAGCCTGCGGCCCTGGTCGACGCGTGGCGACCGACGGTACGTGGGCGCCTCCACTTCCCCACATGGCCTTGATATCCGCCAGGCCAGTCAGCCTCCATTGCCTACACAGCTCCACCTCTATCGCTGGTAGCATGCACCCCCAACTCCTCCACCTTCCAGAGAACAGCGGCCTCCCCCTCCGACTCGACCGGGGTCCAACCCTCTCCATCGCCATGGCGCCTAGCCGGAAGAAGAAGGGAAAGAAGAAGCCCCAGGCCTCAGCCAAAGCGTCGCCGACCTTCGAGCCCGCCGTCGAGCGGTTGGTGGTGCTCATCCAAGAAGCGATGAACAAGGTTCGTCCAGCGCTCGCCACCGATTCCAATGAGTGGGGGGTGACGGTAGCATGGCTTGCTTCCCGCAACGCAATTGATAGGACGACCACCGAGATCCCCATTCACCTTCACGCCCTCTGGGCTGGCCTGATTGCCCCTTTCTCTGCCTTCTTCAACGCCGTGCTTTCTCACTACCAAGTCAAAGCGCTGCACCTGGATCCCCCGTCCATCATTCTCCTTGCCATCTTTGCCTTTGTCTGCGAGGCCATGGTGGGCATTGCGCCCTTCGTAGCTTTGCTTCGCCATTTCTTCTCGCTGCATCTGATTGATGCCCGGCAACGCTCGGGATGCTTGAGCTTCCAGGCCGTGGCGGCGACGACCGGTTCAGGGATCGACTTTGAGCTCTCGCCGGTTGTGAGCGGATTCCGGAAGCGGTGGTTGTTTGTGGACACCGGCGTGCTCAGCCCCCCTGCTCTTGCTTCCAATGGCGTCCGCCGTCCCAGCTCCAACTGGGGGCACGCGAGGCTCGTTGACCCACGACTCGCCCATGTGTGGCGCCGGCTGACTAGGCTGAAGGATCTCGGTGTGATAGCTCTCATGGTGGTAAAGGAGTTCATCAGACGCCACATTGCTCCACTCCAACGCCACTCCCGACCGATGTGGATCTTCTTCGGTGGCGAGGACCCCATAAGGCTTCACACGCCCGAGCTTCCTCTTGAGGCGCAGCGCACTGTGCTTGAGCTCCTGATGGGTGACCCGGCGCCAGCCAATCCGCCGGAGGAGGGATGCCTCTTGTACTACTGCTCGAACAAGGTGGAGTTCACGAGGCAGATGCCCCCGTTCGATGAATGGGGACTGCGCCCGGTTGGCCTTGGAGGGCCTCGAGAGAACCCTATCTTCGTGGTTCCTTTGCCCACCACTAGTGCAACACTCACCCTAGAAGTGGGCGCAGGGGGGCGATCACTGTCGAGCGCTAGCGACGCGACTGCTGGGGAACCGGCATTGCTCGGGGCTCCTGAAGTGACGACCCCTGGGGCTCGAGAGAGCCGTTCCGAGGAAGCGGCCGGGGGGCTGATGCAGTCCGATGCTCCTGAGGCCGAAGCCCCTGAGGCCCCGACGAGTCGTCACGAAGCAGGGGCCGAGAAGTCGACGTAGCCCCACACCCCGAGGTCGCCTGCTCAGGAACCACGCTAGCCACACCTGGCACTGGCGACCGTATTCGGGGCTTCAGTCGGCTCCGACTAGACTTCGAAGCGCTCCGCAAGAGGAAGGGGTCTCCAAGCTGAAGCGGCGATGCCTCCCGCCATTGAAGCAGAGGAAGTACATTGTCATAGACGAGTGAGTACCTTATCCTTGTAATTTCCTGAGTGTTGCATCTCCTCCCGACCGCAATTCTTCAGGGCCCCTTTGGCCAGGGTGGAGAAATCTCCCGAGAAGCGACCTCCGCCCGCTCCAGGCCCTCTACTGGCCCTAAGCGCTCCCTGCCAGACTGCTGCGCGTCGCACGAGGCCTGCTGTGGAAGTAGATGTGCTGACCGGGTGCCTTGACCCTGCACTCTTGTCGTCCCTCCTTCGCGGTCCTACGTGGGGCACTGGAAGCGTGCCGAGGGCCCCTCCATTGGTCATCACCCGCAACTGGGCGGCCTCGGCCTAGGCCTCGCCCTCGAGTAGCGGGGCCTCGCCTCGCGGGGCCTCTGCCGAGGCCCGAGAGGCCGCGGGGAAGGCACCCGCCTCCGCCCCTCTGCTTGGGGCAGGTGATGCGACTCGAGCTTCCCCAACGATCCCAGGTGTGGAGGACGGACCCGGCCACGCGTTGGAGCTCACCCGTGGGCGTTACGCTGTCCGCCACGACCTCTTCCGGGAGGCGATGGGTGCGCTGAGCCGGCTTGGGGATGAGCTTGTGGATGTTGACGCCCGCCTTGAGACGGAAGGCCTTTGGCTGGAGGACGAATGGTATCAACTGAAGGTGGCCATCAACTTCGGGTGTCTCCAACGCGAGCGCGCTAGCGCGAGAGCCGAGGGATCCCTTGCAACCTCGTGCGAAGCCAACGCTCGGGCCTTGTAAGAGGCTAGGGAGGCCGATCGCCGCCGCGAGGTCACCGAGGAGTGTGAACGAGAGCTCCAGGTCCTAAATGCTACCTTGGAGCACCAGGTTGAGGCGCGCAGTACCACCTTGGCATCGATGAGGAGGGCACCTTCCGAAGAGAAAGAGATCCTGGAGCGCGAGGAGGCGCTGCTGCTGGAGGCCACGGAGCGCAGCCTCGAGCTTGAACGGTTGGAGACGAGGGAGCGCCAGGTATCCCTGGCTGAAAACGTCGTCAACGCGCGCGAGGCCAGGATCCAGGAGGAGGTTGACTGTAGGGTGGCGAAGGCTCGCGCGGATCTTGCCAATGTGCACGACCTGAAGTTGAAGCTCATGGAGGCCAAGGCTGAAGGCAGGACCACCGCCCTTAGGCCAAGGCTGGACGAGGCGGAGCAGCGCGAGAGGACCGCCATGGCGGCCCTGACCTCTGGCCAGGCCGAGCTGACCTCCACCCATGCTGAACTGCTTTCGCTCCAACAGCGGGTTGATGCCGCCGAGTCCCTCATGCAGCAGAACCGGGAGGAGGCGTTTCATCGGCAGACGTTGCAGCAAGAGCACGCTCCCATGCTCGAGGCCTTCAGAGTGAGGGCCAACCGGTCACTGTGCGCCATCTGTGAGGAGCACGCCCCTTGAGGAAGTCCTGGATTAGGGGGTCTTCGGACAGCCATACTATATCCTTTGGCCGGACTGTTGGACTATGAAGATACAAGATTGAATACGTCGTCCCGTGTCCGGATGAGACTTTCCTTGGCGTGGAAGGCAAGCTTGGCAATACGGATATGTAGATCTCCTCCCTTGTAACCGACTTTGTGTAAACCTAGCCCCCTCCGGTGTCTATATAAACCGGAGGGTTTAGTCCGTAGGACAACATACAATCATACCATAGGCTAGCTTCTAGGGTTTAGCCTCTATGATCTCGTGGTAGATCAACTCTTGTACTACTCATTTCATCAATGTTAATCAAGCAGGACGTAGGGTATTACCTCCATCAAGAGGGCCCGAACCTGGGTAAACATCGTGTCCCCTGCCTCCTGTTACCATCCGCCTGAGACGCATAGTTCGGGACCCCCTACCCGAGATCTGCCGGTTTTGACACCGACATTGGTGCTTTCATTGAGAGTTCCACTGTGCCGTCACCGTAAGGCTTGATGGCTCCTTCGATCATCGGTAATGATGCGGTCCAGGGTGAGGTTTTCCTCCCCGGACAGATCTTCATATTCGGCAGCTTCGCACTGTGAGCCAACTCGCTTGGCCATCTGGAGCAGATCGAGAGCTACGCTCCTGGCCATCAGGTCAGGTTTGGAAACCTAAACTACACCGCCGACATTCATGGAGATTTGATCTTTGATGGATTCGAGCCCATGTCAGGTGCGCCGCATGATCACGACGAGCATGATTTAACTCTGCCGTCGGACAGTGTTCGGGAGATCACACCTACAACTACTCCGACCTTCAATCGGGAGAAAATTGCGCCATCCGAGGACGGAGGGATAGACCCCGCCACGGAGGCCGCACTCTCAGTGGCGATGGAGCCGAATACTAACTTCACCCCTTAAGAGAGCCGTGTTGCCGAACCACTGGATTCGTCTCCGGCCATGGACTCCGAGCCACCTGCATCCGTGCCTATCAAATCCGATTGGGCGTCGATCATGGAGTTCACCTCCGCGGATATCTTTCAGCACTCACCTTTCGGCGACATGCTAAATTCATTAAGGTCTCTCTCCTTGTCAGGAGAACCTTGGCCGAACTATGTACGACTAGAATGGGATGCGGACGACGAGGAAATTCGCTGCCCACCCACCACCCACTTAGTAGCCTCTGTCGACGATTTAACCGACATGGTTGATTTCGACTTCGAAGACATCGACAGCATGGACGACGATGCAGAAGAGGAACAGGAACCAGTACCCACAGGGCACTGGACAACCACTTCACCACATGACATATAGATGGTGGATACACCCAAAGAAAACGATGACGAGGAACGTGAGAAGACAGCGGAGGATGACCCCTCCAAGAAGCAAATAAAGCGTCGACGTAGGTGCTGCTCCAAATTCCGCCTCGGCAAAAACAGCGATAACATCGCAAGAGAAAATAACACTCCAGTCGACTCCAGAGGAAACGAAGACCACATTGCCCCGGCGGCAGAGCACGACGAAACTGCAAACGGCGAACACAGTACGGGTCCGATGTCCGAACACGACGACGCCGAGGATAAACCTCATCAAACCCCCTCTGGGGAGGAAAACAGTCCGGACGAAGATGCACACATCATCCCGGAAACACACTTGGAGCAAGAGAACCTCCGCAGAAGGCTTATTGCCACAACGAGGAGTCTGAAGAAGCAGAAGCAAAGGCTTAAGGCCGAACAAAATACGCTCAACAGCACGTGGAACAAAGTGCTCGACAACGAAGAAAAGTATGGTGGAGGTTACCACACAAAGAGCTATCCAAAGCGCAAGCTATTACCCGAATTCGACGATGAGGCCTTAGAGCCCATACAGCCTAAAAATAAAACGGCCAACCGTCCGGATCAACCACCTTGTGACCGTGATAGAGCGGCTAACAAGGCCGCACATAAGTCAACACATGATTTATGTGAGGACTTGCGCCAAAAAACCAGTATTACCAGATCCATCTATGGATCTAGGAAGCGCGCTCCGGCACAAAATCAAAACCGAATACTACAACTGTCCGAATGCCATGATACATCCAAATACAGGGGTGCCGCACACCCCCTATGTTTCACCGATGAGGTGCTGGACCACGAATTCCCAGAAGGATTCAAACCAGTGAACATAGAGGCGTACGACGGGACCACAAACCCTGGGGTCTGGATTGAAGACTTTATCCTCCATATCCATATGGCTCGTGGAGACGATCTCCATGCCATCAAGTACTTGCCCCTCAAACTTAAAGGACCAGCTCGGCACTGGCTGAAAAGCCTCCTCGAAAACTCAATTGGAAGTTGGGAGGAGCTCGAGGACACTTTTCGGGCTAATTTTCAAGGGACCTATGTCCGACCTCCGGATGCAGACGATTTAAGTCATATAATTCAACAGCCCGGAGAGTCAGCCCGAAAGCTTTGGAACAGGTTTCTCACTAAGAAGAACCAAATCGTCGACTGTCCGGACACCGAAGCCTTAGCAGCTTTCAAGCACAGCGTCCGAGACAAATGGCTCGCCAGATACCTCGGCCAAGAAAAACCGAGAACAATGGCAGCCCTGACAAGCCTCATGACCCGCTTTTGCGCGGGCGAAGATAGCTAGTTAGCCCGCAGTAGCACCAGTGACCCAAGCGCATCCAAAGTCAGGGATGGTAATGGAAAACCACGACACAGTAAAAACAAGCGTCGAAATAAAGAAGACAGCCCAGATAATACGGCGGTCAACGCCGGATTCATGGGCTCTCGACTAGGTCAGCGGAAAAAGCCTTTCAAAGCCAGCAGAGATGGACCGTCTAACCTAAACAAGATTCTCGACAAACTATGTCAGATTCATGGCACCCCTGATAAACCTGCAAATCACACCCATAGAGAATGCTGGGTCTTCAAGCAGGCCGGTAAGGTAAACGCCGAACACAAGGGGGTGGGAGACACCAAGCGAAGACAAGGACGAACCTTGCCAGCAAAGCACTGGAGGACAGAAAAAATTCCCACCAGAGGTTAAAATAGTAAACATGATCCATGTGACGAAGAGGAGAAGCAAACATGCACTCTGAGACATACGCGCCATAGAGCCCGTCACCCCTAAGTTCAACCTCTGGTTGGCCTGCCCAATCACTTTTGATCACGGGGATCATGCGACAAGCATCCGACATGAAGGATCGGCTGCCTTGGTGTTAGACCCAATAATAAACGGATACCACCTCACACGAGTCCTTATGGACGGCGACAGTGGTCTAAATCTGATATATCAGGACACAGTCCGCAAAATGGGGATAGACCCGACAAAAATAAGCCACAGTAACACTACCTTCGAGGGAGTAATACCAGGCCCAGAGCCCCGCTGTACGGGCTCTCTATTACTAGAGGTTGTATTCGGTTCTCCCGACAACTTCCGAAGCGAAAAGTTAACTTTCTACATCACTCCATTCCGAAGTGGCTATCAAGCACTACTCAGAAGAGCGGCTTTCGCTCGTTTTAATGCAGTACCGCATTACCCTTCTCTCAAGCTTAAGATGCCCGGTCCACGTGGCACCATCACAGTTAGTGGAAATATTGAGCATTCTCTATGCGCGGAAGAATGTACGGCGGCCTTAATAGCCGAGCACTAGATGACCTCACCAACCAGAATAAATGACAGGTCGTCAAGACCACGGACACGGTTAGAGGAGTCCGGCGCATCACTACATATACATGAGATTGGTTTGATGGTTAAACCCTCATAGACGGTACCAGGGGCTTCCCGCGTGTAATCAGGGCTAGTTCGGCTCAACTTGACTTATCTTGAATTTCAATGGTTTATTGATAATAACCAATTTTCTGGCATGACAACTTTCACCTAAGTTTTGCTCTTTTATAGATGACAATCGTGCCACACCCGTCCAGGACACGGCATAACGGAGACACAAACGCAGACGTGCAGCAGGGACCCGCTCAAAGGTTTCTTTCCAGATTAAGACCCTGCGTAAACCTTTTTTTTACTGTCTCTTGTTGTTCACATCCTCCGGATACTCAATACAACCGAGAAGGATGCTGACGTCATTGGCATGTGGCCATGCCAGGATATTGCACGTACCTGGACACTCGGGGTTTATTATTAAGGGCATTGTTCAGCCCGACATATGTTATAAAGACCGAATACCTTAGGGAGTGTTCGACGTCATGAGTTTGGCCTTATATGCATCAGCTCCGAATCATGTCTTTGGTCAAATGTTGGGTTTGCCCGGCTCCCATGTTTTGGTACCTTACGTTCCGCTATATCGGCTAAGGTAGCACTGGGAGAACTACAGCGATTGTGCCCTGGTTCATCCGGATGAGCACCTCAGTAGAGAAAGCCGAAAACTGACTGTCATGATAAAGCGCGAGACTGGTCAACCACTCGATGACTTAGCAGAATCTTCGGGATTCCTCCGCATTAACGAAGGGCCATTCCCCGGTCAGGTACGTACGCGCCCCGTATTCGGACGAGCGCAGAGGTACCAGGGGCTATCTTGTAGTCCCGCCGTCTAACTCCTATGGCTAAGTGAAAGTGTTAAAGCAATATAGTCCGATTGCCTCGTTCGCTGCGCTACCATCTCCTTTATGGACCAAGATGTTGGATCAAGTGTGAATACGCGTTTTTTGCAAATACCCCCGCATTATATGCGTGGGGGCTGAAGCCGACGACTGCAAACTTTTAGGTTATATTCATATATACATAAATGGCCGCACAGGAGGCATCATAATACTTTCAGGAAAAAGTATAAACACAGCCTTTATAATTCAATAAAACATTGTTTTTACAATGGGAATACATGTCACCAGAACATAATATTCTTCGAGCACTGAGCCTCTATCGAGCGAGCGCCTTCAAGGACTTCTTCAAAGTAGTGCTCGGCAGCTACTCGGCCCATGGCCGAACCCTGTGTTGCAATAGTGGTGGCCTCCATCTCTGCCCAGTATGTCTTGACATGGGCAAGTGCCATCCGCGCACCCTCTATGCACGCCGACCTCTTCATAGCGTCGATGTGCGGCACAACACCAAGGAATTGTTGCACTAAACTAAAGTAACTATTCGGCCTTGGCCCTTCAGGCCACAGATGATCCACAACAGACCTCATGGAAAGTCCGGACAACCTATGGAGCTCGGCCCACTCGGCCATTCGCTCATTCAATAGCAGCGGACGCACTGGAGCATGGAACTGTGACCAGAATAGCTTTTCCACTTCACGATCTTTTTGATCCTCGAAATACTCGGCCGCATCAGCAGCACTTGCTGCCAAATCCACGTATGCATCTGCAGAACTCCATAGTTGATCCAGAGGGGCATACTTCGGATCTCCGAACTTAGTCCGCAACAAAAGGGCTTCCCAGCCACGATATCTCCAGCTTGACGCAGCTCCTCCTTCGTCGCTCTGATTTTGGAGCGGGCTTCCTTGGCTGCTACCATGGCCTTCTCCAGGCCCGTCGCCTTCACTCGGCTTTCTTTTTCAATAAGCTGGTAACGGTCAGTGGCATCTTTCAACTCAACGGCCATCTTGGCTATTCTTTCCTTGCTTTGGCAATGCGCGGCCTGTTCGGCCCTCAGCTCTTCGACCGCCTTTAGAGCGGCCGCATCGCTATTTCTGGCTTGTTCCTTGGCTCGGGCAAGTTCCGCTTGAAGGGTCTCCACGGTGGCAGCTCCATCTGCAGTCACAACATATTAAAGATACTGGCATCATGCTCCTCTTACTATGTGTTGATCACTGGATAAATCACATACCCTATGTGTCGGTGTCAAAACTGGCGGATCTCGGGTAGGGCGTCCCGAACTGTGCGTCTAGGCCGGATGGTAACAGGAGGCAGGGGACACGATGTTTTACCCAGGTTTGGGCCCTCTTGATGGAGGTAAAACCCTACGTCCTGCTTGATTAATATTGATGATATGGGTAGTACAAGAGTAGATCTACCACGAGATCAGAGAGGCTAAACCCTAAAAGCTAGCCTATGGTATGATTGTATGTTGTGATTGTTATCCTACGGACTAAAACCCTTCAGTTTATATAGACACCGGAGAGGGTTAGGGTTACACAAGGTCAGTTACAAAGGAGGAGATATCCATATTGCCTAGCTTGCCTTCCACGCCAAGTAGAGTCCCATCCGGACACGAGACGAAGTCTTCAATCTTGTATCTTCATAGTCTAACAGTCCGGCCAATAGAGATAGTCCGGCTGTCCGAAGACCCTCTAATCCAGGACTCCCTCAGTAGCCCCTGAACCAGGCTTCAATGACGATGAGTCCAGCGCGCAGTATTGTCTTCGGCATTGCAAGGTGGGTTCCTTCTCCGAATACATCACAGAAGAATTTGAATACGAGGATAGTGTCCGACCCTGCAAAATAAGTTCCACATTCCACCGTAGAGAGAATAGTATTTTCGCAGATCTAATTTGCTGGCTTGTTTTGGCAGCATGACGTTATGTCATGGCCCGGTGATTATTCGAACCGTTTCCTTTAACCAGCCCCGCACATAATGCGAGGCAGTTTTTCGACACGTCTTGTCAAAGCAGAGATCGTGTCCCCTTATTACGGGATTCTCATCAATACGGGCGTGGGTAACCCAACCGCGCCATCAATTACGGCGCTTGGGGGATAAGCGAGTTTTACCAGGCAAGTGGGAACGCTCAGTTTCATCCGCCCATATAAAAGGATAAGGATTCACCCTCCTATCCACGCCTTCTTCCTCCTTTGCTCATCCGTTTTCGCACACTCGAGCTCTAGCGCCCAAGTCCACACTTCCCACCTCAACCTTCTCCAACCATGTCCGGAGCGGGAGGCAGTTGGATGGTCTCCTCCGTCACGGAGGGAGACATCAAGAAGCTGCACGGAGCCGAATACTTAGCCGCGAACATCGCACATCGGCTGCCCGCTGCGGGGCAGATCGTCCCTACCCCGGAACCTCACGAGAGGGTAGTTTTCCTTCACCACTTCCTCCGTGGACTAGGGTTTCCCCTCCATCCATTCGTCTGTGGTCTCATGTTCTACTATGGGTTGGACTTTCATGATCTGGCCCCGAACTTCATCCTCAACATTTTGGCGTTCATCATCGTGTGTGAGGCTTTCCTCTGCATCCGGCCCCACTTCGGCCTGTGGTTAAAGACCTTCAATATCAAGCCGAAGGTGGTACGAGGCCAACAAGCAGAATGCGGCGGAGCCATGGTGGGCAAGATGCCGAACGTTATATGGCTCGAAGGCTCCTTCGTGGAGACAATAAAGGGATGGCAATCGGCGTGGTTCTACATCACCGAGCCACGCGACGCCAAATGGGTGGCAGCCCCCGAGTTTCGATCCGGATTCCCCACATGGCTCACTTCCTGGAAAGAGAAGGGCTTGTCATGGGGTTCGTCGGTGGAGCTGGATGGACTCCAGAAATGTATCCGGAGTATGGCGAGCAAGAAGCTCAAGCTTGTCAACATATTCCAAGTTATGCTCATCCGCCGGATCCTCCCGTGTCAACAACGGGATTTTACCTTGTGGGAGTTCGACCCGGCCCGGTACCAGACTCTAAGCGAGCTCTTTGATACGATGCACAAGGATGTCTGGAAGGTGCTGTTCAAGGGCGCCGAGGTCCCTCCTTCTCTCGCCGAGGACCGTGGACTAAGCGCAAAGCGCCTAGCACGTTCAGTGAGTTCAATACGTCTCGTAGGACATTTATTTTCCCTAGCTTAATTATGTGCGGGGTCTAATCTCCATGCCTTTGACAAGACTGGGTGGAGATGTCGGGGCAGATTAACTGCCCGGCCCCTTTGCCCAAAGATACTGCGGGCGCTCTCCTGACGGAGATGCTGACTCCGGCTCCTTACAAGGTGCTGGAGAAGACCAAGAAGGCCAAGGGAACCCGAAAGAGTTCCCGGTGCCAGGTGTTATCGGACTCATCGTCCTATAACTCTGTGGCACACTCCTCCCCCGAAGACGAGGAGGAAGAAAAAGATGTTCCCCCTCCAGGCAGGGGAGACAAGAAAAGGAAGGCCGCCCCAACTGGGGAGGCTGAAGGGTCCAAGAAGGGGAGGATTCTCTTTCCGGACAGTTCCACTGCCGCCGACGAGGGCGTAGACGAGTGGTTGCCCTGGGCCAAGCCCCCGGGGAGATCGTAAGTATTCGGATACCAGAGTAACTCATAGAATTCCTTTGTCGCACTATTTTTCCTAACGCCGAACATAATTATGTAGGCCGCCACGAGCCAGTATCGATGTATCATCGGACGGCTCCCTGGGCTCGTCGGACATGGATAGCGATCCAGTCCCGACCGCCACCTCCCCTCATCCTGCCGACGACGCTGAGGTGCTGTCTCAAGAGGCACCAGGTCGAGGGAAGACAGTCCTGGAGGCGCCTCAAGGCGACCTTCCGGACTCCGGGAGCCGAGGGGACGGTGCCCATGAGAGCTCCGAGTTTGGCCCTCAGCCGAACACCGCGCCGGACCCTCCAGCGGTTCCGGGCTCGGGCAGGTGGCCTCCTTCTAAGAGGGGCAAGACGCCTGTGCCGGTGATCTCTGTCCATCCAGAGGCACCGGACAATCTGCTGGAAGCGATTCGCAACGCTTCCATCGACGAGGAGCACCGCACTATTATGAGTGCGGTGATCCAGAAGGTTCAGTCCGCCAAGAGCGGATTGACTGAAGCCTGTGCCAGCCTTCTAACAGGCTTTGAGGTAAGTGTTTTAAAATGTAGTAGAAATGTTACCGCATAGACAGTAGCCCTTGATGCTTTGTTCGGTGTTCACAAAGAAAAGACGAACAGAGGATCAAATAATATCGTAGGAGTCTAATATAAGTATGTCAATATGCATATGCAGGCTTCGCTGCTGGCGTCCGCCGCACTGATTGCGGAGGTCACCGTACTGAAGCAGGACCTCGAGGGGTCCAGGAAAGTGCTCGGCCTTGCCAAGAGGCAGCTCGAGGAGAACAAGGGTAAGTAATACCCTGTCTATATATATGTATATATAAAAGAGGACGCGATTGCAAAATGACAGGATCATCAAATGTTTGCCAGGGGCCACGACCGAGGTGGCGACCTGAAGCAAGCGCTAACCAAGGCTGAAGATAAAGCGGCCAAGGAGCACACCGAGCGAGAGAAGCACGAGGCTCGGGTTGGCGAGGTGCAGCAAGAGCTCCAGGCTCTCGTGGCAAAGCACGAGGCATTGGAGCTTGACTCAAAGACACGGGAGTCTGAGCTTCCCGTGGCCCTCGAGAGCGCAAAAAGTGCCAAGGCCGAAGCCCAAAAGGCTCTCCAAGAGATCGACGCGATGAAGAAGATAGTGGTGGGTAAGGCTTTCTATATGCAAAGCAAGCATGTAAAAGTAAATTACCGATTACTTACCCGAATCCGGAGCTCTGTAGGAGCATTCGCAGATTTGCCCCGCAGCTTGTCGGATGCCGCGCAGTTTTACCAGGCCGAGGAGGGGAGCTCAACGGAGAAGCTATTCTGGTCTCAGTATACTGGGACCGAACACCCAATGCCTCTGAGCGACCAGCTAAAGCAGCTGGTCGAGCTGCACAAGGCGGCCGAACAGGCCATGAAGGGCCTTATAGTCCGGCTGTGGCTTGGCGACGTCCTTCCGAACAGCTACTTCGGCCTGGTGAGGCGGCTTGTGGATGCCTGCCCACGGCTGGAGGTCATCAAGCGGTCCGTATGCATCGATGGTGCACGCTGGGCTTTCGCCCATGTGAAGGTGCAGTGGGCCAAGCTAGACGCTGTGAAGCTGATCAAGGAAGGGCCGCCGCAGGGCAAGGAGCATCACAGCCCCGGAATTTATTATGAGGGTGTCCTGAAGGGTGACCGTCTTGTAGCGGACGAATGTTCAAAGGATGTAATATTTGAGTAAACTTGCTCGTGTGATCCTGTATGATGAAAACTTGTTTCATATGCGCTATGCAACGCTTGTGTGAATTTAAAATATTACCTTTTGTTTGGCTGTTTATCCAATCTGAGAGATGGCTAGTCCTCGGCTTCTTCCCCCATGCCACGAGTGCTGGGGTGTTTGGGATTAACCTGAGCACTCTTGTTCCCATGTTTGAGTCCTTCGAGGGAGGTGCTCAGCACAACGAACTAGGCAACCGGACTAATGATGCTTTATCACTCTCACTTAGCCATAGAATTCTATAATTTTAAATTTCGGCGAAGCCCCTGGTATTCGGAAGGCCGAATTCGGGGCGCGATACACGCCTTTAAGCCGGACAGGGCCGGCCCCTCGCCCTAAGCGGCATAAGTCTTTAGGGACTCGAAAACCTCACCGAACATCGACCAGTCTCTCGCCTTATCATGATAGTCAGTTTTAGCTTTCTCTACTGAGGTGCTCAGCCCGGCCGAACCGGGGCACAATCGCAGTAGTTCTCCTAGCGCTACCTTAGCCGATAGAGCGGAACGTAAGGTACCAAAACATAGGAGCCGGGCAAACCCAACATTTGACCAAAGACATGATTCGGAGCTGATGCATATAATGCTATAAGTTCGGGGTGCCGCACTTGTGAAAGTGTTCGGACTTTTCACACCATATTGTGGGGTACGCAAGCCCCTGGTGTATTGGCCGTACCAAAGTGTATGGTTGCAAGGCGTCGTTAATGAACACACACATATATATAACAGGAATGCAATAATAGTCGTGATGTTATGCATTGTTTATTCAAAAAGGTGCGTTAAAGCAGAATGATACATATAGTGCGATAAGCAAAGAGTAGGACTATGTCCCTTCCAAGGGCAAGCTGAGGAATGATATGAAATCGAATATTTCACTCGTTACTATAAT
The DNA here is from genome assembly GCF_056163025.1 of Triticum urartu. Lineage (NCBI taxonomy): Eukaryota > Viridiplantae > Streptophyta > Magnoliopsida > Poales > Poaceae > Triticum > Triticum urartu. Next base: position 390,229,071 of record NC_141878.1, on the reverse strand, counting down.
CAACCTGGGAATTTCGTGGTATGACGTAGCTGTCTGCCTCCTTGGTTGCTGCATCATGTGTTCGGCAATAGTGCTGCCGAATAGTGTTTCCAGAGATTAAGGTCCTGAAAAAAAAGAAAAAATAACCAAACGGGAAGCCCCTAGTGCGGTTTAAGCCGCGTCTTGGGGCGTGCCGCAGTTGTGCCCCCCCTGTGCCCATGGTACTTTTAATGCGTAATTATGTACGCGCGACACGAGTTTCGCCGTTGGGCTGGGATTGGGGTGGCCGCCGTATTGCTACATGAGCTCAGATCGCGCCAGGCGGTCTATTTGCTGATTGCCCCAAGCGCGCTTGAAGGTGTCCGGGCTTTGAAGCGCCGAACTGGTTTATTGTCTTGAGAGGCTGCTTTGCACTTCTACTGCGAGGGCCGCGGTGTGCTCCTCTGTTCGAAGAGAGCGCTCTGTGTTTCCATTGACTGTAATAACTCCGCGAGGTCCTGGCATCTTGAGCTTGAGGTATGCATAATGCGGTACCGCATTGAATCTAGCGAATGTGGTTCGCCCGAGCAGCGCGTGATAACCACTACAGAACTGGACTATATCGAAGATTAACTCTTCGCTTCGGAAGTTATCCGGGGATCCGAAGACCACTTCCAGTGTAATTGAGCCTGTGCAATGGGCCTCCACACCTGGAATGACGCCTTTAAAGGGCATTTTTGTGGGTTTGATCCTTGAGGGGTCTATACCCATTTTGCGCACTGTGTCCTGATAAAGCAGGTTCAGGCTACTGCCGCCATCCATAAGGACTCGAGTGAGGTGGAATCCGTCAATGATTGGGTCTAGGACCAGTGCGGCAAATCCGCCATGACGGATACTAGTGGGATGGTCCCTGCGATCGAAGGTGGTCAGACAGGAGGACCAAGGGTTGAATTTTGGGGCGACTGGCTCCAACACATATACGTCCCTGAGCGCACGCTTCCGCTCCCTCTTGGGGATGTGGGTTGCGTATATCATGTTCACCGTCTGCACTTGCGGGGGAAACCTCTTCTGTCCTCCAGTGTGCGGCTGCCGGGGCTCCTCCTCGTCATCGCTATGCGGCCCCTTGTCCTTGTTTTCGGAAATTAACTTGCCGGCCTGCTTGAACACCCAACAGTCCCTGTTGGTGTGATTGGCTGGCTTGTCTGGGGTGCCGTGTATTTGACACGAGCGATCAAGTATACGGTCCAAGCTGGACGGACCCAGCGTACTTTGTTTGAATGGCTTTTTTCGCTGACCGGGTTTAGAGCCTTTGAATCCAGCATTGACTGCCGTATCCTCAATATTTTCGCTGTTAATGTGGCGCTTATGTTTGTTGCGACATGACCTGCTATTGCCGTACTTGGTATCTGAGGTACCATGGTTCTTTGATATGTTATTACTGCGAGCCAGCCAGCTGTCTTCTCCCGCACAAAAGCGGGTCATGAGCGTCGTGAGAGCTGCCATAGATTTCGGCTTTTCCTGACCAAGGTGCCGGGCTAGCCACTCGTCTCGAATGTTGTGTTTGAAAGCCGCTAAGGCCTCCGCATCCGGACAGTCGACGATTTGATTTTTCTTTGTAAGGAACCGAGTCCAGAATTGCCTGGCCGACTCTTCTGGCTGCTGAATTATGTGGCTCAAGTCATCGGCGTCTGGTGGTCGCACATAAGTGCCCTGAAAGTTGTCGAGGAATGCGGCTTCCAGATCTTCCCAACAGCTAATGGAGTCCGCTGGCAAGCTGTTAAGCCAATGCCGCGCTGGTCCTTTGAGCTTTAGTGGGAGGTATTTGATGGCGTGTAAGTCATCACCGTGGGCCATGTGGATGTGGAGGAGGAAATCCTCAATCCATACTTCAGGATCTGTTGTGCCGTCGTATGATTCAATATTTACAGGTTTGAAACCTTCCGGGAATTGATGTTCCATTACTTCGTCTGTGAAGCATAGGGGGTGTGCGGCGCCTCTGTATTGGGCTATATCGCGACGCAGCTCAAATGGGTCTTGCCCGCTGTGTTTGACCCGGCCGGATTTTCTTTTACTGTATCCGGCGTGACGTTTATTGTCTTGCAGAGTGGTGCGCCGTCGTGATCCATAGATCGATCTTGCATGCTTTGCTTTGTCCTCCATTATGTCTCGCAGGTCTGGCGTATCTCCCCATGCCTTTTTATTTGAATGGCGTCAGGGTGGAGGCTGAGTTTTTGGCTAGAATGCCTCTCTATCGCGGCCACGAGGTGGCCGATCAGCCGTATCATACGCTTCTTCCTCCAGTCGGGGTAGTAATCTGTACTTTGGGTAATTCTTGGTGGGGCGCTCGAGTTTATATTCCTCAGCCGCGAGGACTTTAGTCCATCTGTCAGCTAGCTGATCTTGATCAGCTTGAAGCTGCTGCTGCTTTTTCTTCAGGCTATTTGCTGTGGCCATAAGCCGGCGCTTGAAGCGCTCTTGTTTGACGGGATCCTCTGGTACGACGAATTCACCATCACTGAGGCTTGCCTCGTCTTCGGAGGGGGGTATGTAATTGTCATCCTCCTCCTCTCTGTCTGCCGCTCTCTCAGGAGAGCTGGCTCCTTCATCCTCCTGATCCAAATCTTGCTGGAGGGGATTGTTGTTGTCTTCAGCACTATCCAGAGTGTTATTATCTCCTATGCCGGTATCACCACTTTTTCTTTGGCGGGACTTAAAGCGGCGCCGTTGACGTCGGCGCTTGGGTTGCTTCTTGGAGGGATCATCCTCCGCTATCTCGTCACCATTGCCTTCGTTGGGTGTATCCACCATGTATATGTCATATGACGAGGTGGCTTTCCAGTGCCCTATAGGCGCTGGTTCATGTTCGTCTCCTACATCGTCGTCCATACCGTCGATGTCTTCGGAGTCGAAGTCGAGCATGTCGGTTAAATCATCACAGTGGCTACAAAGTGGGTGGTGGGTGGGCATCGAATTTCTTCGTCGTCCGCATCCCAATCCTGTTGGCCATAGTCCGGCCAGGGCTCTCCTGACAAAGAGAGAGACCTTAGTGAATTCAGAATGTCGCCGAAGGGCGAGTGCTGAAAGATATCCGCGGTGGTGAATTCCATGATCGGCGCCCAATCGGATTCGATTGGCAGGGGCGCGGATGGTTCGGAGTCCGGAAAAGAGTCCGACACCTTGGAATAACAAGCTTCGCAGAGGGTTAGGCTAGTGTTCGGCTCGATCACCGTTGAGACTGCAGCCCCTGAGGCGGTGTCTAACCACCCATCCTCGATTGGCGCAGTTGGCTCCGAGCTAAGGGTTGGAGCTGATGAGGGCGCGGCCTCTGGGGTACTGCTCAACGGCAGAGCTAGGTCATACCCATCATGATAGTGCGGCGCGTCGAGCTGCGGCTCGAATCCGTCGAAGATCAAGTCTCCGCGGATGTTGGCCGTGTAGTTCAAACTTCCAAATCTGACCTGACGGCCAGGGGCGTAGCTTTCAATCTGCTCTAGAAGGCCAAGCGAATTAACCCGCAGTGCAAAGCCGCCGAATACGAAGATCTGTCCGGGGAGAAAAGTCTCACCCTGGACCGCATCGCTATTGATGATAGTAGGAGCCATCAAGCCTAACGGCGACGACACAGAGGAACTCTCAATGAAAGCACCAATGTCGGTGTCAAAACCGGCGGATCTCGGGTAGGGTGTCCCGAACTGTGCGTCTAGGTCGAATGGTAACAAGAGCCAGGGGACACGATGTTTTACCCAGGTTCAGGCCCTCTTGATGGAGGTAAAACCCTACGTCCTGCTTGATTAATATTGATGATATGGGCAGTACAAGAGTAGATCTACCACGAGATCAGAGAGGCTAAACCCTAGAAGCTAGCCTATGGTATGATTGTATGTTGTGATTGTTGTCCTACGGACTAAAACCCTTCGGTTTATATAGACACCGGAGAGGGTTAGGGTTACACAAGGTCAGTTACAAAGGAGGAGATATCCATATCCGTATTGCCTAGCTTGCCTTCCACGCCAAGTAGAGTCCCATCCGGACACGAGACGAAGTCTTCAATCTTGTATCTTCATAGTCTAACAGTCTAGCCAATAGAGATAGTCCGGCTGTCCGGAGACCCCCTAATCCAGGACTCCCTCACTATGCCTCGTCAAGCCGCTTGTTGACAAGCACGATGTCGGCATCTGCCGCATCAAGTTGCCGCTTTAGCTCGGCAAACTCATCAGTCCGGCTAGCCACCGGACCCTCAGCCACCTGCACATGAAGGCGGTCTGATTATTACCTGGGACTATGATCCTCTGTTTGCCGCCATTCTCGACGGCAACCAGAGTCTCAGGGGCTACTATCTGCATAGGGCACACCTAACGTGTGCGGTACTGTCAAAAACATACACCATTTCATGTACCTCAAAGCCTTTCAGCAGACTCATAAAATCTTCATGCAACCCGCTTTCGGCGGATGAAATCCTTTCAATCACCATACCCATTAGCGTACGATGCGCTTATGAGATGGCCGCTTGCTCCAGAAGATCCATCAGTGCATCCGACCGCACTCGGTACGGTTCCAGACTCTTTTTGTTGCTCTCTTTAGGAGCCGAATACTGGGGACTTCGGGTGGCCAAAGGATTACCCTCTGGCCTTGGCAGATCAGGAGAAACCCTCTGCGACGACACTTCAGGGTCGCCCGTCTCATGAGGCGGGGTGGCAGGGGGAGGTGTTTCGCTCTCCATCATCTCAGGAAGAAGATCCCCCGAAGACGAACTCTGTCGAGAAGGGCTACGATCCGAACTGCAAGATATATGCTTCGGTTATTATCTTTAGAAGTAATGTAAGATATTTTTACTATTAAGTACTTTTTGTTTACTTACAGATCGGTAGAGGGCTGATCCCCTTGCGGAGACTGTGCGGCAAGAGTACCCTCCGAGGCAGGACCCTCTGGCGGGGATTTCTTCCCCCGTTTGGAAACCTTTGTTTCCGGGTCTTCCGAGGTGGTCCTCTTCCTTCCTTGGGGAGAGGGAATTTCAGATTCTTCTCCCTAGCTATCCTCCTTCGCGGAGGTGCTAACTCCCCCGGTTTGGACGAATAGTGAGTGAGGCCCGCTTTCAGCCTCTTTATTCCCCCCCTTTATCTTCCTCTGAGGGCGCCTGATAAGGCGCCGACTCGAGCATTCTGTCTAGTATTGGATTGGCCGAGCCTTCGGGAAAGGGGGCCGAACACCTGATCATCTTCGCCTTTGTTATCCAGTCCTGGTTAAAGAGCGACTTTTCATAATGATGTTATGATAAACAGAAAGACAATGTGTTCGGCCATGGGATTACTTACTTGGGTGTCGGGGTGATTACAGCTCAGACCCGCATCATCGGTGGTGTCCGGACACTCTATTCGGGGTCCGAAGAACAATTTGTACATCTCTTCGAGCGTCATGCCGAGGAAGTGCTGAATAGTTCGCGGTCCTTCCGGGTTGAATTCCCACATACGGAGGGGTCGACGTTTGCAAGGCTGGACTCGACGAACTAGCATGACTTGCATTACCATGACCAGGCTGACATCTCTCTCAAGGAGATCTCGGATGTGACTCTGCAATATCGGCACATCATTTACTGGCCCCCAGTTCAGCCCCTTGTTGATCCATGACGTCAGTTGTGGTGGGGGGCCCGAGCGAAAGGCAGGGGCGGCTACCCACTTGGCACTTCGGGGAGCTGTGATATAAAACTACTCTCGTTGCCACAAAATGGAAACCTCTGGGAAGGAACCCTCTGGCCATGGAACATCAGCGCTTTTGTTTATTACGGCACCTCCACACTCTGCGTGTCGCCCCTCGATCATCTTCGGCTTCACATTGAAAGTCTTGAGCCACAGGCCGAAGTGTGGGGTAATGCGGAGGAAGGCCTCACACACGACGATGAACGACGAGATGTGAAGGAGGGAATCCGGGGCCAGATCATGGAAATCCAGCCCATAATAGAACATGAGCCCCCTAACAAAGGGATCCAGAGCGAGGCCTAGACCTCGGAGGAAGTGAGAGATGAACACAACACTCTCGTTGGGTTCGGGAGTGGGGATGACCTGCCCTCGGGCAGGCAGCCTGTGCAAGATTTCGGCGGTGAGATACCTGGCCTCTCTCAGCTTCTTGATGTCCTCCTCTATGACGGAGGAAGGCATCCACCGACCTTGGAGGTTGGATCCGGACATGGTTGACGGTCCGAAGCGCCTGACCTGAGCCTTGGGTGTTGGAACTCGAGGCGGGGGAAGGATTCGATTGAGCACGAGAGGGAAAAAAGGACAGGCCTTGGCCTCTTTATAAAGAGGGTGAATATTAAGCGTCCTCCTCGTGGCCGTATGGGACTTGCCTAAAATTGAGGAGTCATACCAACAACCACGATTGGGATACCCACGCCCATATTGATGATAATCCCGTAATAAGGGAGACATGATCTCTGCTTTGACAAGACGTGTCAGGAAAACCGCCTCGCGATATGTGCAGTGCTGGTTGAGAAAAACGGTTCGAATAAAGACCGGGCCATGGCATGATGTCATGTTGCTAAACATGTTAGCAGATTAGATTTGTGGAAATATTATTCTCTCTACGGTGGTATGTGGAACTTGTTTTGCAGAGCTGGACACTATCCTTGTGTTCAAAATCTTCTATGGAGTATTCGGAGGAGGAACTCGCCTTGCAGTGCCGAAGACAAAACTGCGCGCCGGACTCATCGTTAGTGAAGCCCGGTTCAGGGGCTACTGAGGGAGTCCTGGATTAGGGGGTCTCCGGACAGCCAGACTATATCCTTTGGCCGGACTGTTGGACTATGAAGATACAAGATTGAAGACTTCGTCCCTTGTCCGGATGGGACTTTCCTTGGCGTGGAAGGCAAGCTTGGCAATACGGATATGTAGATCTGCTCCCTTGTAACCGACTTTGTGTAACCCTAGCCCCCTCTGGTGTCTATATAAACCAGAGGGTTTAGTCCGTAGGACAACATACAATCATACCATAGGCTAGCTTCTAGGGTTTAGCCTCTACGAACTCGTGGTAGATCAACTCTTGTACTACTCATACCATCAATGTCAATCAAGCAGGATGTAGGGTATTACCTCCATCAAGAGGGCCTGAACCTGGGTAAACATCGTGTCCCCTGCCTCCTGTTACCATCCGCCTTAGACGCATAGTTCGGGACCCCCTACCCGAGATCCGCCGGTTTTGACACCGACACCCCTCATCCCCATGCGGAAGACTATGCCAGCCATCTCCATTTCTTTACCAATGTTGTGACGCGCCTGGAGGACTAGGCCACAAGGGCTCGCGATCTTGTTGAAGAAAGGAGACGAGGCCTCCTCGGGCACGCGTTCTCCCACGTCTTCAGCCATCTCCAGAACATCGATCCCCACTTCGACTTTGACGCAGCCATCGCCCCAATGTCTGAGGCCATCCGGGACAACCTGGCACGCTGGGTGGGCGATAACGTGGACGCTCTGGTCAGGGCCTTCGCCACCAAGGACAACACGACGGTGGTCGTGGCGGACGAAGGCGGCGTGGTTGATGACGGTGAAGAGGACGCCAGCGATAGCGCGAGCAGAGGGTACGAGAGTGATCCGGGCGACACTGTGAGTGACATGTCCAATTGAGCTCACGCTCCTTTGCTTCAGCCTGCATGTAAAGACTTGGACACGGCCTCTAGAGGCATGAGAGCATTTTGGAGGGGGATCTCCTTGTGTAAGTAAATTACTATTGTATTTTCTTTTCAGGCTAGACTTGAACATGCTTCTGTAGGCGCACGAGCCCCTCAGCAGGCTCTGCTGCTGTAATTTACCTTGTCCCAGCGGGCCTTGAACTAGTTTTGTAGTTGTCGATACGCCTTGCTCCTGAGAGCCCCCCGGGGGCTCGTGAGGGTTAGATTTCCCGAGGAGCCTGCTGATCTTCCTGAGAGGGCCTCGCGAGGAGCGAGCGCCAGACCTCGGTAGGGTGTGCGCACAATGGCCCTACGATGATTGCGCTCTTGGTCCTGAAGGGAGGTTGCCACCATCCAGGCCTGCCTGAGCATGGTCGTTGTGCACATACCATGCCCAGCCCCCGCTCGCGAGGCGCTCGCAGGGGAAGGGGCAGCAGGTGCAAGTCTCGAAACATAGCACACAACCAAAATGCAAGAAACTCACTCGAGCAAGAAGACCCCCCCCCCCAACTTGACAATGAAAATGAGATTCCTAGTTCAGATACAAAAAGCGGCAAATCAAGCTATAGAAAAGGGGATGAAAGCGAATGGCCGCGTCCGGCACCTAGCTAGTCTTCTTGTCTTCCCACCATCGCGGAGCTAAGTGCTTTCACTGGCTGTGAGCATAGTCATTGGGGGAAAGTGTCAACGGCCAGCACGGAGCATGGTGCTTCCACTAGGACATGGGCAGGAGCCCCCGAGGCCTAAGGGAGGCACTCCGGAGACTCCGGGGTATGTACAGCCCCACTCATTATTATGTGAGAGTGTCACAAGCGGAGACCTTCACAGGCGTGAGCCTTACTTCATATCGCCAGGCGAGGGCCCCACCCTACGCCACCCCTAACCACCGTTGGGGCGTCCGAAAACCAGGACGAGACCAAGGGGCAAGGGGGGACACTTGCGGCGCCCTTAGAGACCACGGGCCCTCTGCCGGGGGGGGGGGGAGGCTTGCCGGCACTTCCCTCGGTAGAGGACCTACCTCCGTGCAGCACCTCGCTTCATATGGCGTGGGGGAGGGCTTGGCTCCAGGCCTCTCCCGCATAACCCCCAGAACACCACTCCCGCCGGGGGCAGGGCCATTGCCCTGTGGTCTATAACTGCTACTGCAGCCTAGTTCTCCTGCAGTTCAGGGTTAGCATAAGCTTGCTCCTGAGATATCGGCTGTACCCCGCCGTCGTCGTCACTAAGGGGGTCGACGAAGCCTCCGGGTGACTCATGGGAGGCTCGTGCCCCGGGCCGTCCAGCCGCCCATCCCGGTCCGGGGAATGGATCGGGGCCTTCCCCCGGCAGGTACTCCAGATTCACCATGAGGGGCACGTAGGCGTCCGCGGTCGCCTTGCCGGAACCGCCACCCAGGTGTCCCGCGCCTTGAGCCGCTAGTTGCGGCGTTTGTCCCTGGTGGCCGCTGTGTGGCATCCCGGCGCGCCCTCGTAGCGGGCTGCTAGTGCTCGTCCCTCCTAGTGAAGGCCTATGTTGGCGTCGTCGGATCCCCCTAGCACCCCAGGGGGCGCACGAGCTCGCCAGGGCCTCGCGCATTCTTCCGCCATAACTTGGGGTGTGGTTAAGGAGCAGAAAGGCGGCGTACCTCTGCAGGCGGCGTCCAGCAGTTCAGCAACCCGCTCCAATAGTGCATCGCGGCCGCTCTCGGCCAATTTGCACCGCAGCAACTCCCGTGCCACGATGAGTGCGGCTCGCATGTTCGTCTACTCCTGTCGGGTATGTGGTGTTGCTGGCGCAGCGTAACCTAAGGATCGCGCGGCTGTGCGCGTGTGCCGCGGCGTGAGGGCGGTGGGCGCCGGCCCTCGCTGCCCGCGCCCACGGGCATTGGGCGGTGCGCGGGCCGCCTGGAGCGTGGAGTTGAGGTCTTCTTGCATGGATGGCGGCGCCCGGGGGGCCAGGCCGCCCAGTGATCGGCATGGGTCCTTGGACCGTCAGACATCGGAGCCGCCGGGCGATGGTGGGTCGATCGACAAAGAAGAAGCTTCGGCGCACCCCTACCTGGCGCGCCAAATGTCGGATCGCGGGTTCCGGCTAACCCTTGAGGTTCGAACACTGGGGTGCTCACGAAGTATCCCTCCTCGCTGGTTCGCTCGATCGATGATCCCACGGCCTAACTCGATGAACCCAAGGAACACGAGACACAAAGGTTTATACTGGTTCGGTCCACCGTTGTGGTGTAATACCATACTCCAGTGTGGTGGTGGTGGATTGCCTCGAGGGCTAGGGATGAACTAGTACAATGGATGAACTGCCTCTTGAGGAGAGGTGTTCTTGAGCTCGATGAGCTGGTGTGTGTGAGGATGGTCCGAATGATCCGTCCCTTGCTACGGTGGTGGCCAGCCCTATTTATAGAGGCCCTGGTCATCTTCCCAAATGTTTGGCGGGAAGGGATCCAACAACGGCCAAGTTTGAAGGGGGATAACTAGTACAAGCTATCCTGACAAAAGTGGTCTTCGCCTGCCAAAGACTCTGGTGGTGATGCTGCTGTGGGCTCCGCTGTGACCTCCGTCCTGCCGTCCTGCTGGCCTTGGTCTTGTTGCACCAATATGGAAACCTTTGCCTGATGCCTCGGGACTCCTCGCCTACGCTTGCCCCTTTGTACCAAAGAGGAAACTGGTACACTGCGCCCGCTGGCACCTGCCTGGCCTTGGTCGTCATGGCTCACATCATGTGAACCTCGCGAGATGCCCCTTGCATAGATATCTCCGCTCCCCGGGAGCCAGCCTAGTGAGGCTGCCCCCAGGGAGGTCTTGGTGTCGTCCGCCTCGCGAGGCTTGGCCCCTCGCAAGGGTCTTGATTTGTTGCTACAGATGATGGGCCATACCAGTCCGCCGATGGAGCCACGCTGTGGGCCGCATGCAGACAAGTCTGGGTACCCCCGTTCCCAGGACGCCGACAACAACTTTGATATGGCACCGTGATTTCGAACTAGAAATCCCCACACCAAGTGAGGGTTAGGTTGATGATGCATATGTATGTTACACCACACTTCAAGCCGACGACGGGGATTCATGCATGCATGTGTGCATAGTATATGCGCTCAAACTTAATTAGGTCTGAATCTCACCATGACCTATACTACGATATGAGTAACCAAAGGAAGAATCCCCCATGGTAACCAATCTTGTTGTCGGTCAAGGTGATCATGGATGTCCACGCGGGTCCACGAATATATAGGCTTGTCACCGATAACCACGTGAGGGAGTATACCGTTCGAAGACAACCACTACATGCATATGTATGGAGGTGATGCGTGCATGCATTTTTGAATACCATTTCACAACATTACAGTGGCGCATGCGTTGAAAATTGTATAGTTCCCAACAGAGCAAGATCGGTTCATGACGTTTCGTTGTACTAGCCACTTCAACTTGATGGGAGGGATTCATGCGTGCACATGCATGTGTGTGTGCTCAAACTATATCATGTCATCCGAGATCATGACCTATATATATACAGTATTACAAGAAAAAAAATAATCCCCTCCTATGTCAAATTAACCTCTCTCGTTGTCAGGCAAAAAGTAGTGATGGACCAAGTAGGCCCATAGATGGAAAGCATCGATATCGCTGATAACCTCTTAAGTGGGTGCGAGAGGAGAACCACCATCGCTTTGCATGTGGGCCAAACATATGTTGAATACCCAAAATGCACAACTTTGATGTGCCACATGCCTCAAAAACCGTAAACCCCCACACAGAGCGAGGTTCATGAAGCGTACTACATATGATGGTGGTCCCCTTCCTCCTCTTCGACGCATACTATATGCTCCTACCATAATACAACCCAAAACGAATCCTCCTCGATGGTGAAATTAATTAACTTCTCCTGATGTAGGTCGACGTGATGCATGCATGGACGATGGTCTCGTGGGCCCACAGATGGAAGCGTCACACGTGAGTGTCCTAGATAGGATAACCACCGCCTGCATGCATGTGGCCCAAAAAGGTGTTGTGTGATGTTTGAATAGCCAATTTCACAACTATGATGTGGCACGTGCCTCGGAAACCGAAAAGTCCCGACACTGAGTGAGGTGTACTTGTTCACGGACGCATACGTATAACATATATGCTAGTCCCCTCCCACCTCTTCGACGCATACCATATACCCCCATAACACAAACAAAAAAGATTCTACCTTGCCGGTCAAATTAACCTCACCGTCGGCTGTTCCTCAAAGTGATGGACGATGATCTCGCGTGCCCACGGAAAGCGTCACACGCGAGTATCGAGTGTCATGTAGGAAAACCATCGACTGCATGTGGCCAAAACATGTATGTATGAAAGGGTTGTGTAATGTTTTAAATAACGAATTCACGACTCTGATGTGGCACATGCCTAACAAAACGGCCAATCCACACAATGGCTCACAACTCATAGTGTACTGCGAGCCACCCGCCACCCCCAGACGCACACACACCCACCCCCCCCCCCCCCACACACACACCGTGAATCCACCGCAACTACGATGCATGTTAAATTATTCCGTGGTAAACATATGTTACCAAAGGAGGGACATTTTAATTTCAAAAAAAACCTAGAGATCTTTAAGACGTTTTAGTACATTAATAGATTGATTTTCTACGGGTATAATGTGCAAAAATCAAATTTGAGCTACATGCGCATGTGACAGTGCACCTAAATGGATTGCAAAACACATGTGTCTCACAGGGTGCATGTTTACTCCCCGTGCAAGAAATTTCAAACATTGAGAATCTTGATTTTTAAATTCTAGTACATCCAAAACTTATTTGAAGTCCATGAAACTTATCGTGTTGTCATATGGACACCAATACAAAGTGGCATTGTACTTTTTTTGTCAAATTTGAGACCAGTTTTGATGTAATATTTATCTAATTACAAATGGGAGATTATTAATAATTGGGAACCAATATCCCAAACGAATTATTGATTCAAACCATGAGCGTTTGACCAACAATGGATACGTGCCATGCTTCGGTTAAGCAATAAAGCGGCAGCATTAATCATTCAAATAGAAAAACAATATACGTGACGCCACGCGACCCGTGCGCCATGCGAGCAGGCGTGAGTTGTGGGGACGCATGCGAGCAGTCCGCCGCACAGGCAAACCGGGAGGCGTGCGTGCATGTGTGTGAATTGATGGAGGCGTGCACGCTGCGCAGTGTCATCGGGACGCGTGTGAGTAGCTATGAGAAATGACGGTAGGCATGCCAGCAGTCCGGTGCATAGGCTCACCGGGAGGCGAGCCAGCAGTTTGACCGGCGCCCGCCTCTCTCCCACTACTCCATATTAATGGTGCGCCCGAGCGGCCGCAGCCCTATCCTTGCCACACACACAATCCCCTCTCTCCGCTTGCATCCTCGACACTGCTCTCAGTCCTCAAAGTCGTCAGTGTATGAGGATGCCGCCGAAGCGCCCCATTGGAGGGAGTGGCGACGCCGGGGCTGCTGAAGCACCGGAGCATGGCGTGGAGATGGAGACAGAGGTTGCCGTCACCACCAGCGAGTTATAGCTGCACCCTGACGTCGACGAGCTTCCATGGCCGGAGGCGGAGTTCCACACCGACTCTGGTGACGACGACTCCGGCGACGACTCCGACGACGACGGACAACTGGTTAGTCATCTATACCCATTTATGTGTCAAATAGATCCTAGGGTTTCTTCGATTACTCCGGCCTCCCCCTTTTTGGAATAGAAATCCTATGGTTATGTTCTCCCAATCCATGAAATCTGAGTAAGTTTCGTTAGATCCGTGTAGTGTATTGATTGTTTGAATGGTACAAGTGATAAGTGATTAGTTGTTTCATCTGTGCAAATGATTTCTGCTACTAATCCGACCAGGGTTAGTGTTCGTGATAATAATTCCTAGCCAGGACTTGACAATTGATTTTGAATGACCTACATATGTTTGTGCCATTATTTTCTTCAATAGTGGTCTGTACATAGAGAATGTGCTTAAAAATCGAACCATAATCGCTGGATATGTATAAATAAATAGCCATAAATTCCAATCCTACTTCACGACATGTAAACATTGATTTGATGCCAAATTTGTTTTACTATTTGTATAGGTGATGTTTGACGATGTGGACAGCGAGGATGAAGATGGCCAGAGGAGGTACAAGTGGAAAATCCCAAGGGAGTTTTATGCGGGAATGCGTAACAGGCGTATTAGGACCTGGAACGACGGCTACCGTTGGCTCCTTCAAACAGAAGTATTCTCGTAGGGTGGTGCAAAGTGTGTACGCCGAGTAGCTCAAGAAGCTTCAGGATCGTACCGACCTGTGAGATGAGATGTGGGATCGAACTATGTTCGCTTGAGTATGCTTAATGATGATTGAACTATGTACTTATGGTTGAACTATGCTTGTGTACGCTTATTATCTATGTCTGAGTATGTTTAATCTATGTTTACTTATGTCTAAATGTGGGATATGGATGTAATCAGTTCGGTTGATGGAATCTACCTCCGTCCTAGTTTATTGGCCCCCTTTGTAATTTGTGTTAAATTTTGACCAAAGATTTAACTAACAAAATGTTAGTGCAGGTCAGCAAAAATTATATCGTTGGATGTGTATTTGAACATAGTGTTCAATGATATAATTTTTTGTGACATGCATAAAAATTTCTTAGTTAAATATTTGGTCAAAAATTGGTATAAATTGCAAAGGGGACCAATAAATCAGGACGGAGTTAGTACGTCAATCACACACGGTTCCCAAAATTGGAACCATGTGCAATGACTTTCATTTTGCCTGTTGCGCTAATCACACACGGTTGGCTCTAGCAAACCGCTGGCTCCAAAATTCTTTGTGGGACAGAAAATCCTCACCATCCAATTCAAAAAAAGAGAAAACCCTCACCATCCCCATGTCACAAAAACCATCACCCTCACCCCGCCCGTCACCCCCTCCGGTCCCCATTCACACCTACACAAGCTCCTCCGCGTCTATGCATGGCACCGCCTACAGCGGCGGTAACCACTTAGCTCAACGCCTGCCGCTGCCGCCAGGCTGCCAGCAAAGCCCACCGCATTTCGCCACTTCCGCTTGCCGCCGACTATCGCCATCGACTTTCTCGACGCTGCTCGCGGTTGACCCAGCTCCGCTCGGTTGGGGAATCTTCCGTACTAAGGGTTCTTTCTCATGGACAACAAGGTAACTAATTTAAAGAGATATTATCTCATCTCTTATCCCACTTCATCTGCCTCCTTTAATCACTCATCCGAAATCGCCGCGAATTCATTTTTATTTGAGTTGATTTGAGGGTTTTCTTCCATTCATAGGGTGTACAGTGCACGGACACATCAGGACTTTGTGGCTCACCGTACCAGATGACTTGAGGATGCGCGCGGTATGTTCAATCTCACCCTAAATTGGTTGGCATGGCCTACTTTCCTGAACATATTCTAAATATTGCTACATTTGGATAAAAGGTTCCACAAGCACCATATACGTCAAAGGGTATTTCCCCCCCTCTTCTTTCTATATTAGGTAAATTATTGATGCATTGTTCTTTCAATTTCTCTCATATTTCCATGACATCATGTTTACCCTATCTGTTTAATTATAGATTTTTGTCCTTCGATTTCAACTGTTGTACAGTTCTTTCAATCTGGGCCCATATTTGCATGTTACCATATTTTCTTTAACAATCCTACCATTTTTTTGCAGCGCGTCCCTTGCTATGCAACATAATTTGTAGTGCACAATCTTTACCTTTACATAAATCAAGACCGCAGGGATGTCATACTGAACACAAACCATGGATTTACAGTCGTTGGTACTATAAGACTTGATGAACGTGGTGACTCCTATTTTGGCACTGGCCTTTGAAAAGAAATTTCTAAGTTTTATGTACTGAAAGCTAGCACTATAATTGCATTGCACATAAAAGGGCCCGGTCATGAGACATATGCTAACTTCCCCGATGATATCATCCGTCTAGACTTTGTTCGAAGTAAGTTTTATTTTCAAGTATCTACATGTTGACTTACCCAGCAATATCAAATGAATTGTGTAGTATTTAAGCAACCAATGGTTATTCCATTTTCTTGCTATATTCCTACCTAATAACTTCTAGTTACCAATACACTTTTCTATTGCCCTGTTTTAACTAAATATTCCCTTTACTCCCACTTCTATTAGAAAGCGCCACTGACAAGGAGACTCCAAAGGTGGAGAACGGGGCTGCCAACAAGCAGAGGCGGGGCAAGCAAGAACCGCAAGAGACTGCAGCAGGCTTAGACTTCATCAGCAACCTCCCTGATGATATGTTGACAATCATCATCTCCCTCCTCCCAATCAAATATGGGGCGTGGACAACCGTCCTTTCCTGGCTGTGGCACCCCCTATGGAACTCCACCCCTCTCGACCTCATCGACACCCACAAGCTTTGCCATGGCTATCGCAAAAGCTTGGATGCGTTCTCCAAGATCCTCGGCAGTCACCTTGGCCCAACCAGAGGCCTTAAAATGGGCAAGTTCCGTTCCAACGGCAAGAACCGAGCCAATCTTGACGACTGGTTCTGATCCCCCGCCCTAGATCAGCTCGAGGAGCTCACTTTTGATGATGGGCATATGCGTGATGCGGCTTGAAGCTACATCGGTATTTCCCTAAAGAGGAAGGGATGATGCAGCACAGTAGCAGTAGGTATTTCCCTCAGATGTGCAACCAAGGTTATCGAACCAGTAGGAGAACCAAGCAACACAACATAAACAACACTTGCACACAGATAACAAATCCTCGCAACCCGGCGTGTTAAAGGGGTTGTCAATCCCTTCCAGGTACGACGCCTCAAGATAGCCAAACAGACGTGAGATAAATTGTAGTAGATTGATAGATCGAACGCCAAATAAAATAAATAAGAATAAATTGCAGCAAGGTATTTTTAGTTTAATAGATCTGAAAATAAAAGTAAAGGAAAATAGATCGCAAAGGCAAATAATGTGAGAAAGAGACTCGGGGGCCGTAGGTTTCACTAGTGGCTTCTCTTGAGAAAAATAGCAAACGGTGGGTGAATAAATTACTGTTGGGCAATTGATAGAAATTCAAATACACATGGCAATATCAGGCAATGATCATTACATAGGCATCACGTCCAAGATTAGTAGACCGACTCCTGCCTGCATCTACTACTATTACTCCACACATCAACCACTATCCAGCATGCATCTAGTGTATTAAGTTCATGGAGAAACGGAGTAATGCAATAAGAACGATGACATGATGTAGACAAGATCTATCTATGTAGAGATATACCCCATCGTTTTATCCTTAGTAGCAACGATACATACGTGTCGGTTCCCCTTCTATCACTGGGATCAAGCATCGTAAGATCAAACCCACTACAAAGCACCTCTTCCCATTGCAAGATAAATAGATCAAGTTGGCCAAACAAAACCCATATATCAGAGAAGAAATACGAGACTATAAGCAATCATGCATAAAAGAGATCAAAGAAACTCAAATACTTTCATGGATATAAAAAGATAGATCTAAACATAAACTCAAAGTTCATCGATCCCAACAAACACACAGCAAAAGAGTTACATCATATGGATCTCCAAGAGACCATTGTATTGAGAATTCAGAGAGAGAGAGAGAGAGAGAGAGGAAGCCATCTTGCTACTAACTAAGGACTCGAAGGTCTACAAAGAACTACTTACGCATCATCGGAGAGGCACCAATGGAGGTGGTGAACCCCATCCGAGATGGTGTCTAGATTGGATCTGGTGGTTCTGGACTCTGCGGCAGTTGGATGAATATTTCCACGACTCCCCTAGGGTTTTGGGAATATTGGGGTATTTATAGAGCAAAGAGGCAACCCAGGGGGCACCCGAGGTGGGCACAACCCACCAAGGCCAATTACGTGTCTTCTGGTCCATAAAAAATCTCCGTAAAGTTTCGTGGCATTTGGACTCCTTTGGTATTGATTTTCTGCAATGTAAAAACATGGAAAAAACAACAACTGGCACTTGGCACTATGTTAATAGGTTAGTACCAAAAATGATATAAAATGACTATACAATGATTATAAAACATCCCAGATTGATAATATAACAACATGTAACAATAAAAAATTATAGATACGTTGGAGACGTATCAGCATCCCGAAGCTTAACTCCTACTCGTCCTCGAGTAGGTAAGTGATAAAAACAGATTTTTTGATGTGGAATGCTGCCTATCATGTCATATCATATTCTTTTCTTTATAGCATGGACATTTGGACTTTTATATTGTTCAAAGCAATAGTCTAGTTTTGACATGATAATTTAAATACTCAAGCATATCAACAAGCAACCATGTCTTTCAAAATGTCAATGCTAAAATAGGTTATCCCTAGCCCATCATGCTCAATCATTGATCCATTCATGTAACACACTCGCATATTAACTACACCCAATACTCAAGTACGATCATATTGCCTCCTAGTTGGTTCTTTTATAAGAGAAGATGGAGACTCAAATTCAAAATAAAAATTGCATAAAGTAAAAGAAAGACCCTATGCAGAGGGAAGTAGGGATTTGTAGGGGTGCCAGAGCTCAAAGCGAAAAACTTATAGGTAAAAACATTTTGGGAGGTGTATCCTTCCCACCAACGAAAATGACTTAGAGTTCCCAATACTTTCCATGCTTAGATATATCATAGCCGGTTCCCAAACAGAAAATAAAGTTTATTCTTTTTTCAACCATACTCTCACTTTCCATTGCTAGCCGTATCCACGATTGCCCTCCGTACCAACACTTTCCAAGGAATTTATTATTTGACAACATAAAGTAAATTCATTTTTCATTTCAGGACTGGGCATCCCTAATACCTTTGCCTTACTCTCGTGCAATGGGAAGTGAATAAACACTCATTGTGAGAATAACACATCTAGCATGGAAAATATTAGCCACCCCTCACCGCTCCGTGAGCGAAATGAACACACAAAAGATAAGTTTATTTTGAAAATTAGAGATGGCATATACAAATTTGCTTATAACGGCAAAAGAATACCGCATATAGGTAGATATAGTGGACTCATGTGGCAAAACTGGGTTAAAGGTTTTTGGATGCACACGTAGAGAACATATTTAGTGCAAAATGAAGGCTAGCAAAAGATTGAGAAGCGACCAACCAAGAAATGAATAATCTCATAAGCGAGCATTAAGCATAACTAACACTGAATAATGCACCACAAGTAGGATATAATTTCATTGCATAATTATTGACTTTCGTGCTTGCATAGGGAATCACAAACCCTAACACCAATATTCTCACTAAAAAATAATTACTCATCAACATAACTCGCATATCACATCATCATATCTCAAAACAATTACTAAGAATCAAGTTTATTTTGTCCAATGATCTTCATGAAAGTTTTTATTATATCCTTCTTGGATATCTATCACTTTGTGACTAATTTTTATGTGTTGCTTTTGATAAGCTCAAATAAATATAAGTGAAGATCATGATCATAATTTTTCTTTCTCTCAAATTAATTTAAGTGAAGCAAGATAGAATTTCTTGAAAATTTTACTAACTCTCAAATAAATCTAAGTGAAGAAAGAGAGCATTTCTTAAAAAATACTAAAGCACACCCGCTGTCGGGTCCCCTGTATGCGCCAAGTCGCCGCAACCCCTCTGCTCAGCCTCTATGGTTTCGTCTGCATGCCCGTAAGTCTCGGCTCTGGTGCACTGAGCCGCCGCGAATTAAACCGTCGCCCTGGCCGGGTCACCCCCGATGTACCGGCCTCAAGCCGGCTCCCCTAAGCTGCCTCCGCCATGGTTCACCACTACCACCAGGGTTCCCTGCACCGCCCACACCCCGCCGTGTTGTGTGGCTCTCTCAATCTCTAGCTTGGCCTCGCGCTGCCTGCAAGCCGACTTGATTCAACGTGCCTCCGCCTCTGCCGTGTCTCTACGCTTGTTTGCGTGTCACTTCTGTCAAATTTGTTGAGTCGCCGCCGGGTCAAAGCCCTTGTTTCCTCGCTGGGTTGCAGCGCACCCTGCCCTGTCTCTGTGTTCGCGTGCCCGTCTCCTGAGCGGTCACACAAGCCGCCCGTGCAGTGACCCGCCGTGCCACCGCGGCCCTGAGCCGCCATTGTAAGCCGCCCCGGCATCGCCCTCAAAATGTGCAGCCTCGTGCTGCCTTGAACCGCTGCTACTCGGTCTCGCTCTGAGTCACCTCTGCGCCTCACCCATCTCCGCCTTGCCTAGCCAGCGGAGTTCGGCCGCTGTTGTGGTCATGCCTACCGCTTATTCTGACGAAACTGAAGAAAGAACACCTAGCTAGTTGAATGAATTTGTAACAGGATTCAGGGTCCAACAGTGGCCAAATTGTTGCTCCTAGCGCACCCTCACAGCGGAGCTTAATTACCATCCACCAAGCCGGTGGTTATCATCATACTTTGTCTCAAAGTCAAGACGGCAAGTGAAGTCAAAGACATTCTGATGGACATTGCATATGGATCATTTGTCGTCCAAATATATTACATCAAGTGATATCCGTTCAATCTGTTCTATTATACATACTAAATTCTCTGAGAACAACTACTCTGGTTGTAAAAAATTTGCAGGACAATTATTCACTACAAAGTGGTTTATGCCGGTGTTCCTCCATATGCGAGTCGCCCCCCCTTTGGCCTAGTTTACATTGATTCACCGGACCTGCATCTGCTCGCTGATCAATGGACGTGTACAAGCCGCTGTCTTTGGATTCACATCCCGTTATCAACGCCAATGATATACATCTTATGCTATGATCAAGTCTGGAGAATCTCAAGCCAACTCCTCGAATCGTCTTAAGACTCAAGGGCTATGATGACATGACTCAGCAAATGTTTCCAGCAAATTCACGAACCCTGGGTCATTGGAGAAAAAATAAGTCAGGCCCGGAGGCTACTGCCCTATTGGTGAAAATTTCAGGGCTGTCAGAAAAATTCCGGCTTACGAAAGTGTCTGGTAATCACAAGGTTTCGACTTATTGAAGAATTCCGGGTTATCAAGAGAGATTCTGATTTAAAATTTGGTTCAAGGAAATCTGTCTCCCACAAAGCTTTGAAATCTCTGAATATCTGGTTTAAAATTCTGGCTCAAGAAGAATTTGTCTCTCTCAAGGTTCGAGTTCTTAAAAAATTAAAGGTTGCCGAAGAGGACCTGCTGCCATGATGCGCGGTTCAAACATGGGTATCCTGCCTTATTGGCTTATCACAGTATTGGTCATTTGGGGGCTTCCTGCTTACTGAGCATAGCTATGACTATCCTTTGATCCGGCTTATAGGCTAGGCTGTAAAGATCGCTTGGGGGCTTCCTGTTCAAACATATGTGTATTCACCAAAGAGAACATAGCATTACTACCCTCTTGACTGGCTTGGAACACCAGGTGTATTCACCAAAGTTTCCGGGTTATCCTATTCAAACATACACTAGTACAACAAGCTCCTAAGCAAACATTTTTTAACCCCTTTCCGTGACGGCATTTGGAACCATCACCAAGTGAGTGTGGGCGATAGGGGGGGTCCTTTCCACACGACCCAGAAACCATCGGGGATATGGCCTCCTGGCATGCACACTCGGCAAAATGACATCGTGTGCGACCGGCGAGCGCTCAAATACGGAAATACGTACAGTAGAGCTAAAAAATAAAATTGTACGACGAAATTGTTTCCGGTCGAAAGTACATCCCACACAGTCAGTCCCCGCCAAACATTTCCGTTCGTATGTACATCCCACACAGTCGCTCCAGGAAAAACGTTTCCGTTCACAGGTACATCACAAACATTTTCCTCGTTAAATCGTTTGCATTATTGAATGTATCACACACGGTCCGTAGAAGAAACTGTGTGGCAAAGGCTCTCCATCACACATAGTTTTTATGTGGTAAAAGTTTGCGCAAGGTGGCCTAACGCAAACAGTTTTCAAGAGAAAGTCGTGTGTGATTGTTCATTGATCCAACACGGTTTATTCCTAGAAACTGTGTGCGTTGCTTGAGGTCATCGCCCATAATATTTTTTCAATAACCGTTTGCAATAGAAAAACCCAATTAGCAGGCTAATTCGCCATTAGCAGGCCAATTATCTGATTATTCATAATCCATTTATTAATCTAATTGACATTTCATATTAAGCACACAACATATTTCATTTTCATAATTGAAATACATCAGAGTACAACATCATATACCTTCAGCACTCAGCTACCCCATTACACAACTACACCAGGACCAAGTTTCAAATGCAACATCTATAACCTTTCGAAATTAGCATCATAGACGGTCCATAGACAGATGTATCTCATCTGGAAAACTGCTGAATCAGAAGGGGAATATTGAGCCTTCATTGATGTTGAAGGTCTTTGTAACTTTAGGCCATTGCCTGTGGATGATTGACCGTCCATCCTTCGTCCTCTTCAGGAACACTTCAATATTGAACTGTGGGTGTTGTATGAATACCTTCCTCGCCTCCTGACCATACATGTGGTTCGAGAGGTAATCATCAGTGAACTGCTTTGGAAAGTCCTGAAAACAAGGATGTGCATAAATATCTTCTCTATATTGGAAATGGGGCAAAGGAATAAAAAAGGGAAGGTATAATAGTTAGTACCATCCTATAGTGAACTGATGTCTTCTTCATTGTGCAGACAAATATCTTGTTGTTTTTTGTCACTAATTTCTTTATCCTAACAATCTTTTTGAGTTTCTTGACTTGACTAATATTCATGGACAACTCATTTCCCCATATGCAAAAAGGGTCGAATAGTGGGTCAAAACCTCTGACAGCAGGACCTACATGTGCAAGACCAAATTGTTAAAAACCTAAATATTAGAATGGTTCCTGCAATTACACAATAATGTGCTATTAGACAACGGACCATGCACATGCTAACCTTGATTGTAAACCTCAGTGCTTCCCATTGTTTCCCTGCAACACATTTAAGGTACTTAGTCATCAGGTTAAGTAAGGGTTCGCATGCTATCAGTAAAATATGTTGATGAAAAATAAGCACATTGCTTATTCATCAGATTAATTCAAGCCACACGGAAAACCCATTTATCCAAACCAAGCATGATTTAGAACTAGGAAATATAGCACTTGTATATGTTTCTCATGTATTAAGTGCAGCCAAATTCGATTTGTTCCTCACATGCACAACAATACAAAATTCTACCCACGACAATTGGACATCGCATTACAGAATTGAACCAAGCAGTTAACTGAACGTCAAAACAAATGAACCAATATTAACTGAGCACCACATTGCACAATATAACATACTCCTAATAGAAGATCAGACAGTTAACCAAACAGTTAACTACAGCCAATTGTAGCAATTGTATTTTTTTCTCATGTATTTACTACAGCCAAATTCAATTTATTCCTCACACGGTATACAATAACAGAATGCACCCACAACTATTGAACATCGGATTGTAGAATTGAACCAAACAGTTAACTAAACACCACAACACAAATGAACCAAACATTAATTGAGCACCACATTGCACAATGTATAACCAAACCAAGCATGCTTGACAACTTGGAAATATAGCAATTGTATTCGTTTCTCATATATTTTGTAAAGATAAATTTAATTTATTTCTCACATGAAAGACAATACAAAATTGCAGCCTGAAGAATTGAACATCACATTTGCAGAATTGAACCAAATAGTTAACTAAAGACGACAACTAATTAACAAAACAGTTAATAAGTGAGCACCACACTGCATGACATATAGAACATATACACTAGAGCAACAGATTGCATGGTAAAATTAGATAGCACAATTCACTAGAATTTGTGAAGGAAAGGTAGGAGCAGCACACGCAACGGGTAAACTGAGCATGCTTAACCGATGTAGCTAGCAAATGGCAAGGTGCTCCTTCAAGATCTGGGGGTCGACACGAATGGCATCCATGGCGACCTCATCCGCGCATGCGACGGCGATTTGCTTCTCCGCTGCCAAATGCTCTTTGAGGTCCTGGCTATACTATGTGCACCATGGCTTAGGCCGGTGCTTATTTGGTGGAGGGGTTGGTGATTTGGGTGGAAGGTGTCGCGCTCGCGCCGGCGGTCGGGGCATGTGGGATGTGGAAGGAGGAGGAGGATGGGGGTCGGGTGTGGATTACCTGCCTGGATAGGCGAGGCCGAGCAGTGTGAAGGAGGGTCGCCAGCGAGGAGGCGGCGGCGCTGCAAGCAAGGAGTGAAGGTTTCAACTTGGAAAAGAAAGCGAAAACAGGGGAAATGTGGCTTTTGGTAAGGGGGAGGGGGCAGGGAGGTAGATATTTCTACAGAAGCCGAAAATTTGGAATCGCTTCAGCCAAAAAACTGGCGCGCAAAGTGTCATCAGATACAGTCCCTTATTCAGACATGGTCCAAAGATATTTTGTGCTGCATCTCACACGGTTGGTTATAATAAACTGTGTGGGATCTACTTGATTTTTCGTCTTGATTTGAATTACATAATTGGGTCACAGCGGCCATGGACGGTGTTTCAATTTCTAGAAATTTTATCTGCAGTGAACATGCAACTATAGGTGTGTCGTCAAAAAAATTGGAACTATTCAGGGCTTGTTTGGACATTTTTATACATTAACTGGGTTTTCTAGGCATTTTATGCGCATAATTCAAATCTGAACTACATGCACATGCTCCAGTGCATATAAACTGGTTGAAAAATCAAATATGTGTCCTTGGTTGCATGCTTAGGAACCATTCAAGAAATGGGAATGAATTTCAAACACCCTGCCACCGTTAGTCAGCCGCACATATTGAGATGCCTGGTTTTTAAATTCTAGTAAATCCAAAACTCATCTGAAATTCATGAAACTTGGCATGCTATCATGGAGCGGCATCAACATGTCGTGGTAAATTTTTTGTCCCATTTGGGGCAGGTTTGGGGTATAAGCTTCTCACAAACTAGGGCTTCTCACAACAAGTGTGATGATTTCGGTAGGGAACGTGCCACCTTTGGGGATGAAATGATATCCGTTGCCTCCTATTGCTTTCAAAAATTTCCGAGTGTCAACATAGAACAAAAAGAGTGTTGTCTTCAATTTTGGATTTTTTGGGGGTTCGTTTGGACATTTTTATATAACTGGGTTTTCCAGGCATTTTATGTGCATAATTCAAAGTTGAAATACATGCACATTCTCCAGTGCATATAAACTGGTTGAAAAATCAAATATGTGTCCTTGGGTGCATGCTTAGGTCCGATGCAAGAAATGGGAATGAATTTCAAACATCTTGCCACCGTCCCTCGGCCGCAAACATTTTGGTTTTTAAATTCTAGTAAATCAAAAACTCGTCTGAAATTCATGAAACTTAGCATGCTATCATGGAGCGGCATCAACATGCCCTGGTAAATTTTTGTCCCATTTGGGGCAGGTTTGGGTATAAGCTTCTCACCAACCAGAGCTTCTCACAACAAGCGTGATGGTTTTGGTAGGGCACATGCCACCCTTGGGGACGTAACGATATCCGTTGCCTCTTATTGCTTTCAAATTTTTTTGAGTGTCAACATAGAACAACAAGAGTGTTGTGTTCAATTTTCGAATTTTTCGGGGTTCGTTTGGACATTTTGATACATTAACTGGGGTTTCCAGGCATTTTATGCGCATAATTCAAATTTGAACTACATGCACATTCTCCAGTGCATATAAACTGGTTGAAAAATCAAATATGTGTCCTTGGTTGCATGCTTAGGTCCCATGCAAGAAATGGGAATGAATTTCAAACACCCTGCCACCGTCACTCGGCCACACATATTGAGATACCTGGTTTTTAAATTCTAGTAAATCCAAAACTCGTATGAAATTCATGAAACTTGGCATGCTATCATGGAGCGGCATCAACATGCCGTGGTAAAATTTTTGTTCCATTTGGGGTAGGTTTGGGTATAAGCTTCTCACAAACCAGCGCTTCTCACAACAAGCGTGATGGTTTCGGTAGGGAACGTGCCACCTTTGGGGACAAAACATTATCCATTGCCTCTGATTGCTTTCAAATTTTTTCGAGTGTCAACATAGAACAAAAAGGATGTTGTGTTCAATTTTGTAATTTTTCGGGGTTCGTTTGGACATTTTTATACATTAACTGGGTTTTCCAGGCATTTTATGTGCATAATTCAAATTTGAACTACATGCACATTCTCCAGTGCATATAAACTGGTTGAAAAATCAAATATGTGTCCTTGAGTGCATGCTTAGGTCCCATGCAAGAAAGGGAATGAATTTCAAACACCCTGCCATCGTCACTCGGCCGCAAACATTGAGATACTTGGTTTTTAAATTCTAATAAATCCAAAACTTGTCTGAAATTCATGAAACTTGGCATACTATCATGGAGGGGCATCAATATGCCATGGTAAAAATTTTGTCCCATTTGGGGAAGGTTTGGATATAAGCTTCTCACAACAAGCGTGATGGTTTCGGTAGGGAACGTGCCACCTTTGGGGACGAAACAATATCCGTTACCTCTTATTGCTTTCAAAAAATTTCGAGTGTCAACATAGATTTAAAAGAGTGTTGTGTTCAATTTTGGAATTTTTCGGGGTTCGTTTGGACATTTTTATACATAAACTGTGTTTTCCAGGCATTTTATGTGCATAATTCAAATTTGAACTACATTCACATTCTCCAGTGCATATAAACTGGTTGAAAAATCAAATATGTGTCCTTGGTTGCATGCTTAGGTCCCATGCAAGAAATGGGAATGAATTTCAAACACCCTACCACCGTCACTCGGCCACACATATTGAGATACCTGGTATTTAAATTCTAGTAAATCCAAAACTCGTTTGAAATTCATGAAACTTGGCATGCTATCATGGAGCGGCATCAACATGCCGTGGTAGAATTTTTTTTCCATTTGGGGCAGGTTTGGGTATAAGCTTCTCACAAACCAGCGCTTCTCACAACAAGCGTGATGGTTTCGGTAGGGAACGTGTCACCTTTGGGGACGAAACATTATCCGTTGCCTCTGATTGCTTTCAAATTTTTTCGAGTGTCAACATAGAACAAAAGGGTGTTGTGTTCAATTTTGTAATTTTTCGGGGTTCGTTTGGACATTTTATACATTAACTTGGTTTTCCAGGCATTTTATGTGCATAATTCAAATTTGAACTACATGCACATTCTCCAGTGCATATAAACTGGTTGAAAAATCAAATATGTGTCCTTGAGTGCTTGCTTAGGTCACATGCAAGAAAAGGGAATGAATTTCAAACACCTTGCCATCGTCACTCGGCCGCAAACATTGAGATACTTGGTTTTTAAATTCTAGTAAATCCAAAACTCGTCTGAAATTCATGAAACTTGGCATGCTATCATGGAGGGGCATCAATATGCCGTGGTAAAATTTTTGTCCCATTTGGGGAAGGTTTGGGTATAAGCTTCTCACAAACCAGAGCTTCTCACAACAAGCGTGATGGTTTCGGTAGGGAACGTGCCACCTTTGGGGACGAAACAATATCCGTTGCCTCTTATTGCTTTCAAAAAATTTTGAGTGTCAACATAGAACGAAAAGAGTGTTGTGTTCAATTTTGGAATTTTTCGGGATTCGTTTGGACATTTTTATACATTAACTGGGTTTTCCAGTCATTTTATGTGCATAGTTCAAATTTGAACTACATGCACATTCTCCAGTGCATCTAAACTGGTTGAAAAAAAATCAAATATGTGTCCTTGGTTGCATGCTTAGGTCCCATGCAAGAAATGGGAATTAATTTCAAACACCCTGCCACCGTCACTCGGCCACACATATTGAGATACCTGGTTTTTAAATTCTAGTAAATCCAAAACTCATATGAAATTCATGAAACTTGGCATGCTATCATGGAGCGGCATCAACATGCCGTGGTAAATTTTTTGTTCCATTTGGGGCAGGTTTGGGTATAAGCTTCTCACAAACCAGAGCTTCTCACAACAAGCGTGATGATTTCGATAGGGAACGTGTCACCTTTGGGGACGAAACATTATCCGTTGCCTCTGATTGCTTTCAAATTTTTTCGAGTGTCAACATAGAACAAAAAGGGTGTTGTGTTCAATTTTGTAATTTTTCGGGGTTTGTTTGGACATTTTTATACATTAACTGGGTTTTCCAGGCATTTTATGTGCATAATTCAAATTTGAACTACATGCACATTCTCCAGTGCATATAAACTGGTTGAAAAATCAAATATGTGTCCTTGGGTGCATGCTTAGGTTCCATGCAAGAAATGGGTATGAATTTCAAACACCCTACCACCGTTACTCGGCCGCAAACATTGAGATACCTGGTTTTTAAATTCTAGTAAATCCAAAGATCATCTGAAATTCATGAAACTTGGCATGCTATCATGGAGCGGCATCAACATGCCATGGTAAAAAATTTGTCAGCTTCCCCAGGTTTAGTTCGGTTTCCCCAGTTTAATACGGTTTTTAAATATAAAACATTCATCACAAACATTTTAGTTAGAACACCCGTATGCAAACCGACAGCTTCCCCAGGAAGCCAAGGGAAAATGTGCCAAGCAGGATTTGTGCAGCTCTTGATCGCAAACATTTTAGGTAGAACACCCGTATGCAAAGCGAGAGCAGCGCAGGATTTGTGCATCCCTTCAACGCAAACGGTTGTTTTGGATGACCCGTGTGCAACCACGTACAAACAATTATTGTGTATGTTGCCATTTGTCAAACTGGAAAGATTTACATTTGTTGATCTAGTAACGTTGCCATTTGTCAATCCTTGTAACACTGTGATTTGTCAAAATATGCAGCTAGAAATCATTAGCACTATCTAATTTTTGCAACTAAAATTCAGTAATTAAGCATAGGTTTCATTCATAGATTAAGCAGTCATTCTTAATTTATACAAACAGTTCAACTCAATAGCTGAACCGACCAAACTTCCCCCCAACCGTTGCCAACCACGTACTGAAATAGCTAGTTCAACTATATATACTAGCTAATTTTAAGTACGTTGTACAGTTCGACCACACATCTATAGTCAGATGAACTGAACAAAATAGCCCCTAAATACTACTACCACGGAGGGGCTTTGTGGTACTTCCGGCAGCCTCTCCTCTGTCGAGCGTGCTCACCCCCTCAGTAAGAGGCAGAGGAGGAGCCTACCGACGAGCTGGACAAATGCAATACGGTGCCTACCGGTGTTGCACGTTCAGTGACGCTCGCCAGCTTGAACGCCCACTGCCGCTCCAAACGATCACTCTCGAAGTGGCCGGACTGCTCGTAGATCTCCTGATTCCTTGCCTCTGCGTTGGTGTGTGCTGCGGCCACGACTGCGGTAAGGCTCTTTGTATGCTCGACGAGGCGCTCCTCCTCCTCCCGCAGGAACTCGATGTAGCGCGCAAGGTCGTTGACGCACGTGCGGGCCTCGACCTCTGCCTCCCGCCTTCGGGCTGCGACGGTGGATCGGGTGATAATCCCGGCGGTCGACGATGGGGTGGCGGCCACGACCACCACCTCCCGCCTTCGGGCCGTGGTGGCGGAGCGGGTGATGGCCACAGTGGCCAACAGTGGGGTGGCAGCCATTACGGCCACCTCCCGCCTTCGGGCCGCGGCGGTGGAGCAGGAGATGGCCCTGGCTTTCGACGGTGGTGTGGCGGCAACGGCGGCCGGCAATAGCTGCCGACGGGTAGCGGCGGCGGAGCATGTGGTGGGTGTTCCGCACACACCGAACAGGGACGCCACGCGCACTACAATACGCCGGGGTCTGCGCCGCCGCCGTGGTGTAGCCTCCTAGCTGGAGCTATCCTCTGATGATGGCAAAGTGGCTGAGCGACCACGACAGACCTGTGCTATTGACAATTGTGGGAGAAGCAGACGAGATAAGCTACAGGGAGGGAGGGAGGAGAAAATGCGACGCAGGACTCGCCGGCCGTGAGGGTTTTTATAGCAGGCCGGTAAGCATTGCGATTTTGGTGGATTTCACCAAGTCGGGCGGGAAGCTTGCGCGGGAACCTGCGAGGTTGTGCGGGAATGAGCTCACCGACGATTCATTGGTGCCACCGTTTGGCCAAAAGAACACCCCGCGCACTGCGCAAGCTTGCGCTGTAAGCCGTCTGCGGCAGCGGGGTGACAAGACGTGCGAGAGGACACGTTTAATAAAAAACATTTGTGATTTGATTACCTACTATACCCCATCCTTGTTTATAAGTAGGATTTAATTAATAAAATACGAATGCATGTCGCCAAAGATTGTATCGTTGGAGTCGT
This sequence comes from Triticum urartu, assembly GCF_056163025.1. Taxonomy (NCBI): domain Eukaryota; kingdom Viridiplantae; phylum Streptophyta; class Magnoliopsida; order Poales; family Poaceae; genus Triticum; species Triticum urartu. The sequence goes on along the minus strand of NC_141878.1, from coordinate 390,199,233 downwards.
ATTTGAACATAGTTTCCAGCTATACAATTTTTGTAACATGCATTAACACTGTTTTGGTTAAATTTAAGGTTATATACTAGCAAGCGTTTGCCCGCAACACACACGGCTTATGCATCACAAACAGCTCAAATGGATCAACTATATGCCATGTATCGCACACGCAACTCTAATCTAATTCGTGCTTGATGTCTCCGACACCGCTCGCACATTTCATCTTATTTTCCACGTATCACTGTGCCGTCCTCTGCTTGCATCCCTCGGCAAGCTCTGCTTGCCATTAGGCGCTGCAGCGCGCTGTGCTCATAGTTAGGCGCCGTGGCGTGCTCTGTCGCATCCGTTGGCGCGCTCTGCTCGCGTCCGTCGGCGCGCTCGGCTTGTGGACAACTTTTCCTTGCGCGTTCAACTTCTATATGCATATATATACTAGCAAGATGCCCGTGCGTTGCACAGAACATCAAGATACATTTGTATGAGTAGTTTATCGTGTGAGAGAAAATGATGAATGAGAGAAGTCCTTATCTGCAAGTGTGGAGAGAGGTGCGGGTATCTTTTTGCAAAATTGTCATAGTTTGCTTTCTAACCGTCAGATATAGATCGGACGGTCTATATTAAACGATGGCAGGCACACCATCATCACCAACTCGGTCTTTTATAAGAGTAGAGATAGAGATGGTTGATCGCCATTGAGGCGACCGCAGAGTGCTCTGCTCGCGTCCCTCCGCGCGCGCTCTACTAGCGGTTGGGCGTGCGCACGATCACCAAAATTTCTGGGTTATCCTGCTTTGTAGAGTCTGCCACTCCGCCCAAGTAATCCTGGAATGACTCACCATACTCTTGACAGTCAATCTTATAAAGACCCTGAAGTTATCAAAGTTAAAACAACGATTGGTCATGTGCGGCCCGACTTACAAGGTTTGAATGAAGGATTAACTCAATGGTTGTGCGGCCCATGAAAGCACTTGAAATTTCAGCTTGGCGGCCTATGAAAGCCTTATTTTTTCCTGATTTGTTATTTTCTATGAACAATGTTTGGGTTCATATCTTTGTATCATATTGACATATGGTTTAAAATGATTTAGGCCATATAGCCTTAATCCTTTTGACTTCATATTTGATCATATTTGGGGTTTTGATAACTCAGCCTGGCTTTGGACAATAAGTCACCAGTTTGCTTTGATTGTGTACTTAGATGGATGCGCTCTAAGTCTTTGGGTTATTACCCTTGCTGCATCTGGCGTTGTAAGACGACAGAATGAACTGATTTCACAGGCCATGTAGCCTTGATTATATGACTCATCATTGAGCATATTTGGGTTTGATAACCCGCCTTGATAGCATACTTTAAGTCGCCAGGATATTTTGCCTTGAGCAATCAAAATGATGATATTTCATGACTCTGGGTTGATACTGGCCCCGAATTATAATTATCAAGGCATCACGATGGTACTAATCTACAATCGGCAATTTGAGCCAATTTTTCAGGTATGTTTTTAAATTGATTCGATGAATATGCGAGGTTTGATAACCCGCCCTGGCTTTTGACTTTAAATCATCAGTATGTTTAGGATTGAATGGCATTAATACTAGTCTTTTCCATAATTGCATAAGACTATATTATGTTTGGGTTGTTACCCACCCTGGCTTTTGACGTGAAGTCACCAGGGCATATGTTGTTTAAACTCTGTGCAGGATTTGCAGAGCTATGACTTACATAAATGATTAAGTTCAAGCCCATTGAGGCAGTCCTGGACTAAGGGGTCCTCGGGCGTCCGACCTATTATCTATGGGCCGGACTGATGGGCTGTGAAAATATGAAGACCGAAGACTGTACCCGTGTCCGGATGGGACTCTCCTTGGCATGGAAGGCAGGCTTGGCGAACAAATATGAAGATTCCATCTTATGTAACTGACTCTATGTAACCCTGGATCCCCCCGGTGTCTATATAAACCAGAGGGTGTAGTCCGGAAAGGATATACTCAATACCTTAGTCACACAGGCTAGACTTCTAGGTTTTAGCCATTACGATCTCGCGGTAGATCAACTCTTGTAATACTCATATTCATCAATATCAATCAAGCAGGACATAGGGTATTACCTCCATCAAGAGGGCCCGAACCTGGGTAAAACTTCGTGTCCCCTGTATCCTGTTACCATCAACCTTAGACGCACAGTTCCGGACCCCCTACCCGAGATCCGTCAGTTTTAACATCGACATTGGTGCTTTCATTGAGAGTTCCTCTGTGCTGTCGCTGAAAGGTTTGATGGCCCCTTCAGTCGTCAATAATGACGCTCTCTGCAGAGAAACTTTCCTCCCCAGGCAGATCTTCGTGTTCGGCGGCCAACTCGTTTGGCCATCTGGAGCAGATCGAAAGCTACGCCCCTGGCCATCAGGTCAGATTCGGGAGCTTGAACTACGTCGCGGACATCCGTGGCGACTTGATCTTCGCCGGATTCGATTCCAGGGTGGCCGCTCCCGGTCACCCCGATGATGATGACCTAAATTTGTCATCGGGCCGGATCCAGGAGATCGCTCCTGTAACCGCTCTGGCCCTAGAGCTGGAGCAGGCCGCGCCATCCGAAGATGGAAGGATTAACCCCATCTCGGAGGCCACAGATTCCACGGCGTTGGAGCCGTACATGGACCTAGTCTCACACGAGGCCTATGCCACCCGAACGCCGGACTCATCTCCGGCCGCAGGTTCCGAACCGCGCGAGCCCGCGGACGCCGAGCTTGATCGATTATCGATCTTCAAATTCAGTGCCGCAGACATCTTCCAACACTCGCCTTTGGGCGATATGCTGAACTCATTAAAAAACCTGTCCTTGGCAGAGGACCCATAGCCGAACTATATCCGGCTCGAACTAGGGGCTGACGGTGGAGAATTTTACGTCCCACCCACCACCCACTTTATAGCCACGATCGAGGATTTAACCGACAAACTTGATTACGACTCCGAGGACATCGACGATATGGACTACGATGCCGGAGAAGAGGAGGCCCAGAACCCGCCGTTCACTGGACGCTGGACGACCACTTCCTCGTATGACGTATACATGGTGGATGCACCAAAGGAGCACAGCGGCGACGATAAGGAAGACCCAGTTGAGGATAAACCTTCCAAAATACAGTCAAAGCACCATCGTCAGCGGCGCCGCTCAAAGTCACTTCACAGTAAAGACAGCAACACCGGCACAGGAGAAGATGACACTTCGGAAGGTGCCGAAGACAATGAGCACCCCGTCGATAAAGCAAACAAACAAGATGAACGGGAGGATGAGCGGGTTAGCCCTGTTAAATAGGCCACGCATGAAGATTCGGAGGATGATAATTACCTTCCGCTCTCCGAAGATGAGGTGAGCCTCGGCACTGAAGATTTCATCGTGCCCGAGGAACCTCTTGAGCAGGAGCGCTTCAAGCGCCAGCTAATAGCCACGACAAGGAGCCTGAAAGAGAAGCAGCAGCAGCTTCAAGCTGACCAAGACCCGCTCAATGATAAATGGACTGATGTCCTAGCAGCCGAAGAATACGGCCTCAAGCGCCCAACCAAATGCTACCCAAAGCGCAAATTGCTACCTTAGTTCGACGAGGAGGCGCCGGAGTACATACCACCATCGCACAATACGGCCGATCGACCACCACGTGGTCGGAAAAAACGGCAACTCATGCTGAACACCAGCCCGCCCACTCAGGTAGAGGTAAATTAGCCCATGGCCATACATATGACCTCTGGCAGGCACTGAACAATAAAGAAGGACACACCAGATCAATCTACGGATCGCGAGGACGCGCCTCGACACGCGACAACGACCATGTATTCGGACGTGAAAAACACAGTCATGGGCAGGCTGAACACCGCAGACGGACTCTATCAGAGCCGCGCCACGATATGACCCGATACAGAGGCCCCGCACATCCTCATTGCTTCACGGATGAGGTCCTGGATCACGAATTCCCAAAAGGACTCAAGCCCGTGAACATAGAATCATATGATGGAACCACAGACCCCGCGGTGTGGATCGAGGACTTCATTCTCCACATCCATATGGCCCGCGGAGATGACCTCCACGCCATAAAATACCTCCCTCTAAAACTCAAAGGGCCAGCTCGGCATTGGCTAAACAGTCTACCTGAAAATTGCATTGGCAGCTGGGAGGACTTGGAAGAGGCTTTCCTCGATAACTTCCAAGGTACATACGTTTGACCTCCAGACGCTGATGACTTAAGCCATATAGTTCAACAGCCCGGAGAGTCCGCCAAGAAATTCTGGGCAAGGTTCTTAACTAAAAAGAACCAAATTGTCGACTGTCCGGATGCCGAAGCCCTAGAAGCTTTCAAGCATAGCATCCGCGACGAATGGCTCGCTCACCACCTTGGCCAAGAAAAGCCAAAATCCATGGCGGCCCTCACGGCACTCATGACCCGCTTTTGTGCGAGCGAGGACAGTTAGTTGGCCCGTAGCAAAAACAATGTGAGCGACGCCGGCACCCCGAAAGTTAAAAGCAACAAAGACAAGTCTCGGCGCAATAGATACAAGTGCCGAAACAACAGTGACAACACCGAGGATACGGCAGTCAACGCCGGATTCAGTGGCTCTAAGTCCGGTCAGCGCAAGAAGCCGTTCCAAAAGAACAATTCGGGCCCATCCATCTTGGACCGCATACTTGATCATCCATGCCAGATTCACGGCACCCCCGACAAGCCTCCTAATCATACAAATAGCGCGTGTTGGGTTTTCAAACAGGCCGGCAAATTAAATGCCGAGAACAGGGAAAAGGGATCGCAAAGCGAGGATGATGACGAAGAGCCACGACAACCGAACACAGGGGGAAAGAAGAAGTTTCCCCCTCAAGTCAAAACGGTGAACATGATATATGCTACCCACATCCCCAAGAGGGAGCGCAAGCGTGCGCTCAGGGACTTCTACGCGATAGAGCTAGTCGCCCCAAAATTCAATCCATCGTCTTCATGCCCGATCACCCTTGATCGTCGGGATCACCCGACTAGCATCCGTCACGGAGGCTCGGCATCACTGGTATTAGACCCAATAATTGATGGGTTCCACCTGACTCGTGTCCTCATGGACGGCGGTAGCAGCCTCAATCTGCTCTATCAGGATACAGTGCAAAAAATGGGCACTAACCCATCAAGGATCAAGCCTACAAAGACCACCTTTAAAGGAGTCATCCCAGGCGTAGAGGCCCGTTGTACGGGCTCAATCACATTAGAGGTTGTCTTCGGATCTCTGGACAACTTTCGAAGTGAGGAGTTAGTCTTCGATATCGTCCCATTCCGTAGCGGCTATCATGCACTGCTCGGACGAATTGCGTTTGCTTGATTCAATGCAGTGCCACACTATGCTTATCTCATGCTCAAGATGCCCGGCCCATGCGGCGTCATAACAGTCAATGGCAATATGGAACGCTCTCTTCATACAGAAGAGCACACAGCTGCCCTAGCAGCAGAAGTACAAAGCGGCCTTCTGAAGCAGAACCTTCATTCGGCTGCCGAGCCCCCGGACACCCTTAAGAGGTTCTGGACTACTCTGCAGCAGGAGAGATTGGCTCGTCAGGAGCTCAACTAGCAATCCAGCCTCAGTCTCAATCCCGATCAAGCGGTGGCCTGCGTGCCGCGCATACGTAACTACGCACTCAAAATTCCATGGGCATCGACGGAGGCATAGCTAGCTTGTGATCCACGGCACGGCTCAACCGACATCGGATACACATATACTTTTGCTGTTGCTTGTTTTATTTCAGATTTTAATCCCACAAACCCCATCGGGTGGTCTGGTTATCTGCCCTCTTGAAGGATAAACACACCAAGATGGCGAGGAGCGCAGACATACGGGGACTTTTTAGGTGATTCCGTTAATGATAACTCTACCTGTCTTCCAGGACCCACATGCAGCTCTTCCCTGGTTTCGACATGTTAAATAGCCTATTGCTTATTGCACTACTTGTATCAATGCGCCTTGACGTACTAATTACATTACAGTGAAAACAGTTTGTAGCTGGAGCGGTAGGTCCCCAGCCTTTTACCTTTACATCTTTTCTGTTTTCTTTCTCTCTTTGCTTTATTTTTTCAGTTTCCCCGTGGATAACCCCATCAACTAGCACCCGTACACTTTGGTACGTTTTGATGTTTGCCAGGGGCTTTACATCACCCCACATTACGACAACAAAAGTCCGAACACTTCTTATAAGTATAGTTCGGTACCCTGAATTTAGCATTATATGCATTGGCTCCGAATCATGTCTTTGGTCAATAGTTGGGTTGCCCGGCTCCTATGCTTGCTACCCTATGTTCCGCGACATCGGCTAGGGTAGTAAAGGGAGAACTACTGCGATTGTGCCCTGGTCTAAACCGGATGAGCACCTCAGTAGAGAAAGCCGAAAACTGACCGTCATGATGCGGCGAGAGCCGGTCAGCTGTTCGGAGGTCTCAAATCGTTGGAGGTTTTTCCGCATTTCACGAAGGATCGTACTTATCGATTAGACACTGACATCACTCTGGTTCATATACCAGCGGCTGCGCCTATGTTTTATTATAAAATTCCTATGGCTAAGTGAGGGCGTTCAAGCCGTATAGTCTGGTTGCCTGGTTCGTATAACACGGCCGCACAGGAGGATACAATCAAAACATAAATTATATCACAAAGTGGATTTGTTGTCATCATACAAGACAAAATACGAGTGTATTCATTCGAAAATAATGTCCTGCCCACACTGCGTGGCTACAATACGAGACCCCTCTAGGACATCCTCAAAATAGCGCTCGGGTGTACAGTGCTCCTTGCCCTTCGGCGGCCCCTTGGTCAGCTCGACGGCGTCCATCTTCGCCCACCACATCTTGCAACGAGCAAAGGCCATCCGGGCACCTTCAACGCAGACCGACCGCTTTACGACCTCAAGCCGCGGGCAGGCACTAACAAGCCGCCTCACCAGCCCGAAGTAGCTGCTGGGTACCGGCACGGCAGGCCATAGCCGGACTATCAGGTCCCTCATGGCCAGCTCGGCCGCCTTGTGTAGCTCGACCAACTGTTTCAGCTGGTCGCTGAAGGATAACGGATGTTCTGGTCCAAGATATTGACACCAGAACAGCTTCTCCGTTGAACTCCCTTCCTCGGCTCGATAGAATTCAGCAGCATCGGATACACTGCGCGGCAAATCCGTAAACGGCCCTGTAGAGCACCAAATTCGGGTAAGTAAAAGGAGTGTTTCCTTCAGAGACTTGTTTTTCATAATGAAAGCCTTACCCGCCGCAATCTTCTTAGCCGCCTAGAGTTCCTGAAGGGCGCTCTAGGCCTCGGCTCGAGCCTCTTGTGCGCTCTGGCGGGCCTTCGCAAGTTCAGACGCCTACGTCTTAGAATCACGCTCCAGGGACTCGTACTTCTTAATGGCATCCTGAAGCTCTTGCAGAAACTCGCAGACCTGGGCCTCGTGCTTTTCGCATACAGCGTGTTCCTTGGACGCTTTGTCCTCGGCCTCGGCTAATGCCTTCTTGAGGGCCGCCACCTCGGTCGTGGCCCCTAGCATAGTCCATGACACTTTAGTCAGCACGAAGTATTCATCCTTCCTAACATACACGCACAGGTTACTGCATACCTTGGCTGTCCTCCGGCTTCTTCTTCACAAGGCTGAGCTCCACCTCGGCCCACTCCAGGCTCTGCTTCAGTTCGGAGACCTCCGCAGTATGAGCGGCAGCAGCTAGCAGCGACGCCTGCTTATTTACATAGACATCATATGTTAGACTCCTGCGAAAATTGTCTTGATCCTCTCTTCGGCTTTTCTTTCCGAACACTGAACAAAGCATCAGGGGCTACTGTCTACGTTGTGATATTCTTTCTACAATTACCTCAAAGCCTGTTAAAAGGCTAGTGCAGGCTTCGGTCAGCCCGCTTTTGGCAGACTGAACCTTTTTGATCACCGTACCCATGAGGACACGGTGTTCATCTACAATGGAAGCACTTTGCAGTGCTTCCAGCAGATCATCCGGCGCCTCCGGTTGGATGAAGGCCACCAGCGGAAAAGGCACACACCCCCTTTCAGGGAAGGCCGTTTGCCGAACTCCGGAGCCGTATAGGTCTCCGCAATGATATCCGGCTGAGGGCCGAATGGAACTCGGTCCCCACCATCAGTCCCCATGGGGATTTCTTCCCCCGTGTGTCCGGCGGCCGTGGAGTCATCCTTGGACGCCGCCCTGATGATCTCCGTAGCCTCCCCTTGGTCGGGAAAGACCCTTTGGGACACCACCTCTTCATCGCCTTTGGGCGAGGCAGAGTGAGCAGGTGGCGCCGGCATGCTAGCCATCTCCTTCGAGTCTAGCGATCCCTCTGTCGAGGATTGTGGAGAACTATCGCGGTCCGGACTGCAATAGCATAAATTAAACATATTAACATGGCAAAGGGGAAGGGCCATACATCTGGACGAGCATAAGGTCTTTGGTACTCACGGAGCGGCCTGAGGCTTGGTCCGGGGCATTCGCTATGGACTACTATCGACATCCCACGTGGAGTTATCCGCGAGAGAGCCCTTCCCCCTCTTGGGTGCCTTCACCTCCAGGTTCATGGAGGCCACCCTTTTCTTCCTCCCCCTCAGGGGGGAGTTGTCTTCTTCCTCCTCCTTGTCGTCATCTTCAGCGACCGAAGGGTCAGTCCCGTCTTCAGACGACAGGTCTGAAGTATCCCTTCGCCGAAGGCCACTCTTGGTCCCCTTGGCCACCTTCTTGGTCTTCTTCTCTGGCACTTCATAAGGCGCCGGGAACAACATCTTCGTCAGGAGTGGGGTCTCTTTCTCTTCGGGTAGCGGGGCTGGACAGTCAATCCACCTCGCTATGTCGGTCCAGGCATAAGGAAAAAATTGATAGGAGAGCTTAGACTTCTTTCTCACAATGAGCTAGTAAAGATTATGCCTTGAGAGCGTGAAAGAACTTACCGAATTAGCTTGGTGCTTCGAGCTAAGCCCACGATCCTCGGTTGTAAGCGGTGGCGTCTCGCCGGCCTTGAAAAGCACTTTCCAGATATCCTCGTGCGTTGTGCCGAAGAGCTCTAGTAGCGTCTGGTGCTTGGCTGGATCAAATTCCCACAAATACCAAGTCCGGCGTTGGCACGAGAGGATCCGGCGGATGAGCATAACCTGGATCACATTGACAAGCTTGATCCTCTTGGATATCATGTTCTGGACACATGTCTGGAGCCATGTCAGCTCACCTGGAGAACTCCAGGTTAGGCCCTTCTCTTGCCAAGAGGTGAGCCGCATCGGAGCTCCGGATCGGAATTCGTGGGCCGCCGTCCAGTTGGTGTCGTGCGGCTCGGTGATGTAGAACCACCCCGACTGCCACCCCTTCACCGTTTCCACGAAAGAACCTTCGAGCTAGGTGATGTTGGGCATCCTACCCAACATAGCTCCTCCGCACTCTGCCTGTTGACCGCTCACCATCTTCGACTTCGCATTGAAGGTCTTCAGCCATAGGCCGAAATGAGGTGGGATGCGGAGAAAGGCCTCGCACACGACTATAAATGCCGAGATGTTGAGGATAAAGTTGGGGGCTAGATCATGGAAATCTAGCCCATAATAAAACATCAGTCCGCGGATGAACGGGTGGAGAGGGAATCCCAACCCGCGGACAAAAATGCATAAGGAACACCACTCTCTCATGAGGCTCGGGGCTGGGGACGATCTGTCCCTTGGCCGGAAGTCGGTAAACGATCTCCTTGGCCAGGTATCCGGCCTCTCGGAGCTCCTCTATATTTTTCCTCTTAACGGAGGAGGCCATACACTTGCCGCCGGCTCCGGATCCGGACATGGTTGGGTGTTTGTTTGAATGGGAATGAATGAGGACTTGGGCGTTGGAGCTCAAGAACGGAGAGGCAGGAAGAAAGCGTGGGAGAAGAAAGGGGAATCTTATCTCCTTATAAGGGCGGTGAATATCGAACGCCCCCCCATTCTCCTTAAAATTCGCTCGCTCCCAAGGGTTGTGTAAACGGTGCGGTTGGGTTACCCACGCCCGTATTGATGATAATCCCATAATAAGGGGACATGATCTCTGATTTGACAAGACGTGCCAATGACAACCACGTCTCGAAACGTGGGGCGGAAAATGGTTCGAAATTATGACCAGACAGGCGTGATGTCGCATTACTAAAGTTGTCAGCAAATTGGACTTGTGTGTTATTATATTCTCTCTGCGATTGTGTGCGGTGTGTGTTACAGGTCCGAACACGATCAATTCGTCTGGAGACTATTCGGGAGTTTGGAAGGAGGAACCCACCTTGCAATGCCGAAGACATCACTACGCGCCGGATACCTTGTCATTGAAGCCATGTTCAGGGGCTACTGAGGGAGTCCTGGACTAAGGGGTCCTCGGGCGTCCGGCCTGTTATCTATGGGCCGGACTGATGGGCTATGAAGATATGAAGACCGAAGACTATACCCGTGTCCGGATGGGACTCTCCTTGGCATGGAAGGCAAGCTTGGTGAACAACTATGAAGATTCCATCTTATGTAACCGACTCTATGTAACCCTAGATCCCCCTGGTGTCTATATAAACCGGAGGGTGTAGTCCGGAAAGGATATACTCAAGACCTTAGTCATACAGGCTAGACTTCTAGGGTTTAGCCATTACGATCTCGTGGTAGATCAACTCTTGTAATATTCGTATTCATCAATATCAATCAAGCAAGACGTTGGGTATTACCTCCATCAAGAGGGCCCGAACCTGGGTAAAACTTCGTGTCCCCTATCTCCTGTTACCATCAACCTTAGACGCGTAGTTCGGGACCCCCTACCCGAGATCCGCCGGTTTTGACACCGACACCCATCATCAAAAATTGAAATTGGTGTTTCAAAAGGGTTATCAATTGTTGATTTTCACAAAGGCTGTAAGCCGCCGGGTTGCAAAAATCCTGGAGTACAATGGATGTGCATTAAGTCACCATCGGCCAAGGGCCACTGAGTATTTAAACTCCGAATTTACTTGTCAACCGATAAGGTATTCAAATCTTTAATAGCCAAACTTGGCTAGATTGTCATGATGATATTGAATGACTGAGGTTTTCATACCGGATTATATTATTCAAATCTTGAATAGCCAACATGGCTGGATTTTTATTATGGTTATCAATAACCAATATTATGATTGAGGTTTTCAAAGTCGCTTCAGCGCAATGGCTATTATTTTATCAATGGATATGCTTTATTCTACAATGGAAGGAATAGTCCCGAGTCGATGCAGGCTTACGACCTGGCACTTGGGGGCTACATTATTCAAGTTGAGATTACATCATATATGCAAGTCCCATGTCACTACGAGCATGCACCATGGCACTTGGGGGCTAATGTAAAGTCATTTTTTGCTCCCCTTATTGAAGACCTGACTCATCACATTGTAATGAGCCGGCCCTTGGGGGCTACTAATTGCTCCTGTCAAAAATTCAAAGTACATAAGCTTTAAACCATTATATTGAAGGGTCCATTGCTCAGTTGGTAGAGCACAAGACTCGTAACCTTGTGGTCGTGGGTTCAAGCCCTAATGGAGGCTACATCATATGATGCTATTTTCAATAATCATATCTGCAAAGCCCCTCCTCATTATTGCATAATGACCCGACCCTTGGGGGCTACATTGTTTGAAGTTTTTATGAGCATATGGCAATTACAAGTCCCAGGTTCCTGCAAGCATGACAACCCGGTACTTGGGGGCTACATATGTGGAATATTCAGTTTTGAATAGTGACTGAGATGAACAACTTGGATTTCTTCAAGGTTGCAACATTTATATTGAAGCAAGTCTTAAGCTGTTACTATGCTCCCTTCTTAAGACTTGGGGGCTATAGGTGATATGAATATAATGGAGGAACATCTTCAAGTTTTGAGTTCTTTGAAACAAACCAGGTATCATATTCTCAGTTTTGGCTTGGATAGCTCAGGAGAGTCAATTACATGACCCGACATCATTTGTTTATAACCCGACAATTTTGGCAATCATAAACCGGCAAGTTCTACATTTTCAAGCCGGCTGAAAATCAGATGAGTATTTCAAGACCAATATTTTTTGTTAAGCATTGGGAGGTGAATCAAATGAATTATTCTTCACAATATTTTTCTATGAGAAACCAATGTGAGCAAATTGATTACGAGGCTGGCCTATTGACTCGCACTTTCCAGAAGAAGGAAATGACAAGGACTTAAGGATGATTAGGTGCCGGCTTACAAGAATTTTTAACCCAGAGCACAACCTGTCAAATTTGTTCTTGTGTTTATTTTGCAGGATCAGTTTAACATGGATAAACCCAAATTAAACGGGGGGCTAATGTCGGGGATATACTCCGTGGTATGACCCGGCCGGAGTTATGACCCAGCTGGGACTTGGCATTTCATTGGTAAACCGCCCGAGGACTGACAACTCACTGATGACCCGGCCGAGCCTGGTGACCCATTGGTGAGCCGACAGACAGTGGTAAGCCGACAGACTATAGCGACCCGACCTCAGACCGTCAAGTCTCTGTGCTTTAGTGTCATCCCTAGATCGGTATTGCTAACACAAAAAATACTCGAGGATTTATAACAGAGTTCAATCACACAGTTATTACATTGAATATCTCAAGAGAGAACTTGTTACAATAATATGGCTAAAGGCCATCTAAATAAGATAACGACGGAAGCTTCGAAGGTAGAAGAGTCCATCCAACTCCATGGCAAAACTAAGTGCATGACAACGACCTAGCGCACCTTACTCTTCGTCTGAAAACTCTACAACATCATACGTTGCAGCCTGTGTAGGTTAGCACATGGAATATGCTAGAAAAATAACACTATAGAGCAATGAACAAATAACAGCTATCACTACATGCATATATGGCTGGTGGAGGTTCTATGGTTATCATTTTCATAAAGCTACTTTTTCCCAACAACAATGTAATATATTTTATTTGACTACAAAGTTGGTTGAAAAACATTGAAAAGGTAACCCCAACTCAAACCCAATTAAAAAAGTTAACAACCCAACAAATTAATTAAGTAAAGTGATGATATCAACATAATAATTCAAGTACGAGATAATCAACATGTCCATAACCGGGGACACGGCTAACCATGATTAGTTTGTACACTCTGCAGAGGTTTGCGCACTTTTCCCCACAAGACTTGATCTCCTCCGTTTTATTTCTCGCACTGCATGATGTTTGAGACACGGATGACCGAGACACAGTCTTTCAGAAGTGTTAGCTTGTTACGACGGGTAGACAGTACCACCTACATCCCCTACATCTGCTAGTCTACCACTGTAAGAGGTCACACAACATACTCAACTATGCCAGAGCCCATAATGGCTTGTGAATGCACACGGAAGTTTCCAGCATGAATAACATAATGATCCCTTTGAGCCTAGGTGGTGAACCATAGGATGATCACACGGATTCCCTGGGATCTCGTTGGACAACACTGGGTTCCCTAGGTGCCCAGAAACCAATCCACCCAGATGAGTATTCAAGTAGCCACCTTAAGTTAAACCTTAGTTAACTATAATCTCTAACATCTTGCATGAATTCTCTCAAACCAAACCACGTCTACGAGCATAGCAGTATAAGCATACGTAGTTAAACACCCAGGGTTTGATATAAGCCAATAGGTGCTACCTCATCAACTACTTCCCAAATACCCACATGTTATCAGTCCTACTCATGCAATTTTTGGAGGGTTGAAACTAATGCATAAAAACTGGGTAATAAGGGATATGATCAAAGTGTTACTTGCCTAGCTGACGTTCGGTAAACCCTAGTGATTCGTAGTAGCAAGCCTCGCACTTCAGAAACTCTATCGTGAACAAACAATAGCATACATAAGCACTCAAGAATAAGATGCAAAATTAAAACCAAGAGAAAAGATCTGAACTGAAAGTCCAAGTGAAGAGCTTCGATTTGCAAAAAAGAATTAATCGAATCAGAGCTATGAAACTCAACCTACGATCAAAACAAGTTCGAATTCAAATCTGCTTGAAACAAAATTTTATAAATTGTCAAAACCATGTTCAAGTTGATTATCCAGAAAGAGGCGAACAAGATGAAGATTTTGGCTTTGGTTTCACTGGATTTGGACAAACGAGTAAAAAGTAACGAGGGTTTGAAGATCAGGGACTAATCTGTAAGAAAAGTATTCACAGATAGGTCCCTAGTCAAAAAATAAAATTAAAAATAAAATTCTAACGAACGAACGTTCGCTAACAGGGACTAATGAATGAAAACCCTTCGTTAAAACAATCTAACCTGTGAACATTTACTAATTAGACAAAACGAAAAACCGATCTAAAAAAATAAACCGAAAAACCGAACGGTTTTATACCGTTTAACCAGAGAAAACCGGCGTCGCGATTCCGGCGAGCGGCGGTGAGATCCGGCGGCCTCGGTGGCAGGGCGACGGCGAGGCGGTGGTGCAGCGTGGGGAGGCGGTGGCGTGCGCGGGCGACGGTAGCGGCTAGCGGCAGCGGCGGCAAACAGCGGCGCGGCGCGGCTCGGCTCGGCGGCGGGGCTCGACGGTGGCGGTGGTGAGGAGAACCGGGGGGTGCGCTTATAAAGGGGGGGAGGGGGTGTCCGACTTGTGGGAGGGGCAAGCGGGGCGGTAGCGGAGACCGACCCACACTCCTTGCCGGAGTCCGGTGTCCGCACGGAGATGAGGGCGACGCGCTGCTGGGCCGGCCTAGGAAACTTTTTTCAATAAATTTTGCCGCGAAAAAATCCTAATAAAATAAAAAAATCTAAAAATACGAGAAACAATTTTCACCGTCCAAACTAAATATTTAGGACAAGATGAACATTTTTTTGGACTAAAATGCAATTTTCAAAAATGCATATTTTTCCCTAATTCAAATAAAATAGCAAATAAAATACAAATAACATATTAATTTGATTTTAAAATTTCTTCTCCAATATTTCTCCTCTGTGTTGAAGAAGTCATTTTATCTTCTCTCATTTATTTTTGTTATTGGAAATAATTGGAGAGAAAAATATTTAAATCAAATTGATCCTCTTTTCAAATTTGAAAAAAAATCAAATATGAAAATTTAGTGAAACCTCCAACTCTCTCCTTGGGTCCTTGAGTTGCTTAAGATTTCTAGGATCACAATCAAATGCAATTAAAATTATGATATGCATATGATGATCTATGTATAACACCCAAATTGAAAATTGAGATGTTACAACCTACCCCCTTAAGATGAATCTCGCCCTCGAGATTCGGGTTGGCTAGAAAATAGGTGTGGGTGGTATTACCGTAGGTCTTCTTCTCGCTCCCAGGTGGCTTCCTCCTCGGTATGGTGGCTCCACTGAACTTTGCAAAACTTGATAACCTTGCTGCGTGTAACTCGGCTGGCAAACTCGAGAATATTGATGTGTTTCTCCTCGTAAGTTAGGTCACTCTCCAACTGAATTGCTTCCAGGGTCATTAGGCACATAAATACGATCTTCAAACCATAAAGTTTTGTTCTCATCCTCACGAAAACCTTTGGCCTTTCCTTTGCTCATCTTCTCCTTTATCTCAGCAATGTCCTTATCATCCTTCTGGGCTTCTTGAATCTTTCCCAATAATGTAGAATGAACCTCCATTGCTGCAACAAAACCTCTTGGAACTATCTCCAAACGAATTTCCTTGAGATCGTCGGCTAACTCCTATGGTAATCCTCCGGTTACAAGGGTATTGACATAACTCTTGCGGCTCAAAGCGTCTGCTACGACATTGGCCTTTCCTGGATGATAATGTAGTTTCATATCATAATCCTTTATGAGCTCCAACCATCTCCTTTGACTGAGATTCAACTCCTTCTGCGTGAAAATGTACTTCAAACTCTTGTGATCCGTGTATACATCACAACAGTTACCAATAAGAAAATGTCTCCAGGTCTTGAGCGCATGCACTACGGCTGCTAACTCCAAATCATGCGTGGCATAATTCAAATCATGAGGTTGAAGCTCTCGTGAGGCATATGAAACAACTCTTCCGTCTTGCATAAGTACACCTCCAAGTCCCAGGCGAGAAGCGTCGCAATACACTTGGAAATCCTTGCGTATATCTGAAAGAATTAGCATTGGGGCTGTAACTAAACGTTTATTCAACTCCTGAAAACTGGCCTCACATTCTTTGGTCCATTTGAACTTGGTTTCCTTCTTCAACAACTCTGTCATGGGCTTCGCAATCTTGGTAAATTTCTCAATGAACCTCCTATAATATCCTGCGAGTCCAAGAAAATTGCGGATCTCGCCAACTGAGGTGGGTGCCAACCACTCAGTGACAGACTGAACCTTGGTAGGGTCAACAACTATACCTTCTCCTGATATAACATGTCCAAGAAATCCAACTTCCTTCAACCAAAACTCATATTTGTTGAACTTGGCGTATAGCCGATGTTCCCTGAGCTTCTCGAGAACTAAGCGCAAATGTTCCTTGTGTTCCTCTTCATTCTTCGAGTACACCAATATGTCATCAATGAACACCACAACCAACTTATCCAAGAACTCCATGAAGACCTTATTCATCATACTCATAAAATAGGCAGGGGCATTAGTCAATCCAAAAGACATGACCATGTACTCATATAGCCCATACCTTGTGGTAAAAGCTATTTTCGGTATATCCTGTTCTCGGATCTTCAGCTGGTGGTATCCTGATCGAAGATCGATCTTGGAGAATACTTTAGCTCCCTGTAGCTAGTCAAACAAATCATTGATCATCGGTAGTGGGTACTTGTTTTTGATCGTCACTTCATTCAATGCACGATAATCAACAAACATTCTCAAAGATCCATCCTTCTTCTCAACTAAGAGCACTAGGGCTCCCCACGGTGATGAACTTGGTCGAATATAACCTTTCTCCAATAAATCCTTAATCCGCTTCTTAATTTCCTCCAGATCATTCACGGGCATCTGATACGGTCTCTTCGATATTGGTCCGGTGCCTGGCAACAACTCTATCAAAAATTCTATATCTCAATCTGGTGGCATGCCTGGTAATTCCTCTGAAAATACATCAAGATAATCCTTCACAACAAGCACTTCTTCCTGAACAACTCCTGAGAGGGAATTTACTTGGGTCCTCCTTGGCGCATGCCGAGATACATACTTGATCCTCTTTCCCTCAGGGGTGGTGAGTAAAATTAACTTACTAGCACAGTCGATGTTTCCTCCATACTTCGATAGCCAATCCATGCCTAGTATTATATCCAATCCTTGTGACTCCAAAATTATTAGATCTGAGGGGAAAACATGGCTACCAATGGCTAAGGGTAACCGATCACACCATCGGTTGGCCATATACTCTACTCCTGGCGAGCTTACTAGCATGGGTGACCTAAGGGCTAATGTTGGCAATTTAAACTTGTCCAAAAATTCTCTTGATATGTATGAATGCGATGCATCGGTGTCAAAAAGAATTAGAGCAGTAAATGACTTAATAAAAAACTTAACAATCACTACGTCAGGCTGCTCTTCAACTTCCTCCACGTTGATGTGGTTCACCTGACCTCTAGTAAATGGATTGGGCTTCTTTCCAGAGCTTCCATTTCCATTGCCATTCTTCAGCTCTGAAGAATCATTGGCGTAGTGTCCAGTCTTCCCGCACTTGTAACAGGTGACATGACTTAGGTCCTTCTTAGCGGGTGTTGCTAGGTTGGAATGGTTCTGATTGTTGCTTCCTCAATTCCCATTTCCATTCTTAGGACCGCTTTGGTTATGCGAACTTCCTCCATTGTGAGTGTGGCCTCCATGGTTATGATGGGTATGTCCTCCCAAGTTTGGGGTAAAGCGAGGCTTCTGCTGAGCTCCAGAATTGTACTTCCCCTGTCCATACTTCCTTTTGCGGCTTTCTATCTGCTGTTGCTTGCCTTCTATCATAAGAGCCCTGTCTACCAACTCCTGGTAGTTAGTGAATGTTGCCACCATCAACAGCATACTCAGCTCATCATTCAACCCTTCCATAAACTTCTCCTACTTCGCGGCATTTGTGGCCACATCATCTAGGGCATAACGAGCTAACTTACTAAACTCATCCACGTACTGTGCCACAGTACGATTTCCCTGGCATAAGTTGCGAAACTCATGCTTCTTCATAGTCATAGCTCCAGTTGAGACATGTGCTGTGCGGAAAGCTTGCTGAAACTGATCCCAAGTGACATTGGCCACGGGGAAAGTGGCAGTGTAGTTCTCCCACCATGAGGCTGCGGGTCCATCCAGTTGGTGTGCAGCAAAGCGCACCTTCTAGCATCTATGCAACCTGCGGTGGTCAGCTCCCTTCCAATCTTGTGGAGCCAGTCATCAATAACAATCGGTCGGTGCTACTAGAGAACACCGACGGATTCAACCTCAGAAAACGGGCTAAGTTGTCCACCGGAGGTGGTCACGATGGATTGTTGTTGTTGTTGTTGTTGTTGTTGTTGTTGCCTTGGTTCTGGACTACCAACTGCATCAAGGCATTCTGTTGTTGGATCAACTGAGTGAGCTCCCGTGGGAAGACAAATCCGGGGTCACATCTTGGAGGCATCTGGTAGGTTTAGAGGGGTGAGAACAAAATAGAGTGAGGTCTAAGGAGAAATTCACTACCCATATGCACAAGAGACAAACACATTCATTTCACACCATTCAATTCAAACAAGATCATACAATCAATCTAAGCTACCATTACAAAATGCTCGGACTATTACTATATACATGGGGGAATACTAATGGTAATGTGGTGGTCGACTAGAAATTTTGATCGGTGGAAGACTCCATGATATCTGCTCTAGCTTTGTCTTCATAATCATCATCACTATCGGGGTCTGAGTCGGTGTCGTCGATTATGATGTAGTCTTCAGGATGATTGTCCTCTTCTGGCGCAGGATCTCCCATGAATATTCCTAGCCTCTTCTTCATGTCTTCATTCTTCTCTAGTAGTATAGCAATTTCCTCTTCATATCCATTGCGTGTAGACTTGAGTTCCTCTTCTAGATCCATGTTCTTGGTCATCACCTTCTTCATGTCTATCATACTGGCGCACAACTGGTTCTCCTGATGACGAATGTGTTGGTTTAACTCCTGGACGTAGGCTGCAATGGACTTATCCCTCCTGGTGCAAATCATCTCCCATTGCTCATCTCTGCGTCCACATATCTGGTAGATGGTGTCCTTAAGATCCTTGTTGTATACCTCGCCGATGCGTCCCATGGCGATGTGGACGGCCATGCTCTTTCCTAGACTCCAGGTTGGTGCATCAAAGCAAAACTCGATGGGCTCAGTAACTGGTGTGAATGTCCTTCCTGGAACATGTACTCGTATCATCCAACGCTCTTCTTCAGGTAGAGTGGCGGTGTAGGTCCCGGTTGAGTAAACTTGTTCCTTGGGTCCGCCATCTATAGAGTAGAAAATGGAGAAGAGTCAGAAATGAGTAGAGAAGAGTATCTTGTGGCTTGTCCTAGTGGTCGTGTCCTACAGTCAGCATCTGCTCTAATACCATCTTATAGCGACCCGACCTTAGACGGTCAAGTCTCTGTGCTTTAGTGTCATCCCTAGATCGGTATTGCTGACACACACAGTACTCGAGGATTTATAACAGAGTTCAATCACACACTTATTACATCAAATATCTCAAGAGATAACTTGTTACAATAATATGGCTGAAGGCCATCTAAATAAGATAACAACAGAAGATTTGAAGGTAGAAGAGTCCATCCAACTCCACGGCAAAACTGAGTGCATGACAACGACCTAGCGCACCTTACTCTTCATCTGAAAACTCTGCAACATAATACGTTGCAGCTTGTATAGGTCAGCACATGGAACATGCTGGCAAAATAACACTATAGAGCAATGAACAAATAACAGCTATCACTACATGCATATATGGTTGGTGGAGGCTCTATGGTTATCATTTTCATAAAGCTAGTTTTTCCCTACAATAGTGGAATTTATTTTATTTAACTACAAAGTTGGTTGGAAAACATTGAGAAGGTAACCCCAACTCAATCCCAATTATAAAGTTAACAACCCAACAAATTAATTAAGTAAAGTGATGGGATCAACATAATAATTCAAGTACCAGATACTCAAGATGTCCATAACCGGGGACACGGCCAACCATGATTAGTTTGCACACTCTGCAGAGGTTCGCACACTTTTCCCCACAAGACTCGATCTCCTCCATTTTATTTCTCGCACTGCATGATGTTTGAGAAATGGATGACTGAGACACAGTCTTTCAGAAGTGTTAGCTCGTTACGACGGGTAGACAGTACCACCTACATCCCCTACATATGCTAGTCTACCACTGTAAGAGGTCACACAACATACTCAACTATGCCAGAGCCCATAATGGCTTGTGTCTGCACACGGAAGTTTCCAGCATGAATAACATAATGATCCCTTTGAGCCTGGGTGGCAAACCATAGGATGATCACACAGATTCCCCGGGATCTCCTTGGACAACACTGGGTTCCCCAGGTGCCCACAAACTAATCCACCTAGATGTGTATTAAAGTAGCCACCTTAAGTTAAACCTTAGTTAACAATAATCTCTCACATCTTGCATGAATTCTCTCAAACCAAACCACGTCTACGAGCATAGCATAGCAGTATAAGCATATGTAGTTAAACACCCAGGGTTTGATATAAGACAATAGGTGCTACCTCATCAACTATTTACCAAATACCCACATGTTATTAGTCCTACTCATGCAATGTTTGGAGGGTTGAAACTAATGCATAAAAATGAGTAATAAGGATATGACCAAAGTGTTACTTGCCTTGCTAACATTCGGAAAACCCTAGTGATTCGTAGTAGCAAGCCTCGCACTCCGGAAACTCTATCATGAACAAACAATAGCATACATAAGCACTCAAGCATAAGATGCAAAAGTAAAACCAAGAGAAAAGAACTGAACTAAAAGTCCAAGTGAAGAGCTTCGATTTGCAAAAACAATCAATCGAATTGGAGCTACGAAACTCAAACTACGATCAAAAAAAGTTTGAATACAAATCTGCTTGAAACGAAATTTTAAATTGTCAAAACCATGTTCAAGTTGATTATCTGGAAAGAGGCGAACAAGACAAAGACTTTGGCGTTGGTTTCACTGGATTTGGACAAACGAGTAAAGAGTAACGAGGGTTTGAAGATCAGCGACTAATCTGTAAGAAAAGTATTCGCGGATAGGTCCCTGGCCAAAAAATAAAATTAAAAAGAAAATTCTAACGAACGAACGTTCACTAATAGAGGCTAAAAGGATGAAAAGCTTTCGTTAAAACAATCTAACCGGAGAACGTTTACTAATTAGACAAAACGAAAAACCGATCTAAACTAAATCGATCTAAAAAAATAAACCAAAAAAACGAACGGTTTTATACCGTTTAACAGGAGAAAACCGGCGGCGGGATTCCGACGAGCGGTGGCAAGATCTGACGGCTTTGGTGGCGGGGCGACAACGGCGAGGCGACGACGAGGCGGTGGTGCGGCGCGGGCGATGGCTGCGGCTAGCACAGCGGCAGCACGACGCGGCTCGGCTCGGCGGTGGCAGTGGTGAGGAGAAGCGGGGGGGGGGGGGGGGGTGTCCGGCTTGCGGGAGGGGCAAGCGGGGCGGCGGCGGAGACCGACCTGGACTCCTCCTTACCGGAGTCCGTCGTCCGCACGGAGATGAGGGCGGCGCGCTGCTGGGCCGGCCTAGGAAACTTTTTTCGCCGTCCAAACTAAATATTTAGGACAAGATGAACATTTTTCTGGACTAAAATGCCATTTTAAAAAATGCATACTTTTCCCCAATTCAAATAAAATATTAATTTGATTTTAAAATTTCTTCTCCAATATTTCTCCTCTGTTTTGAAGAAGTCATTTTATCTTATCACATTTATTTTTTTATTGGAAATAATTGGAGAGAAAAATATTAAAATGAAATTCATTCTCTTTTCAAATTTGAAAAAAAATCAAATATGAAAATTTAGTGAAACCTCCAACTCTCTCCTTGGGTCCTTGAGTTGCTTAAGATTTCTAGGATCACAACCAAATGCAATTTAAATTATGATATGCATATGATGATCTATGTATAACATCCGAATTGAAAATTGGGATGTTACACAGACAGTGGTAAGCCGACAGGCAGTTATAACCCGGCAAACAATTATAAGCCGGCAGACAGTTATAACCCGACAGACAATTATGACCCGACAGAGAGAGTCGCCTAGGGTTAATAAGCCCGAGATGTTAAGAAGCCCATGTACAGAAGCCCGTGATGAGAAGTCAGAATAGTTTAAGTCTTAATGCGATTAGGACTCTACATGTAACCCGCCCCTTCAACTTATGTAAGGAGGGGCGGGGCACCCCAAGAGGGTCAAGTTTTTCTAGACGTCTCAATAGACAAGTTCCACGAGTTGGACATATTAGAGTTAGACAAACAAGTCTATAGCTCTCGAGATAGAGCACCTTTGTAATCATATTCATCATCATCAATATCAACGAAACAGGATGTAGGCTTTTACCTCCACCATGAGGGGCCGAACCTGGGTAAAACCTTGCGTCTCTCGATTGTGACCAACCCCTTCAAGCTACTACATGGATGCGTTGGCCTCACGACTAAGTACTGACACGAAGGACATCTGCCATGACAAATCTATGACAGTATGTGACGAATAAAAATATAGCTTCGAGTAAAGTACCGATGGTCGTTAGAAGAAAGAGGGGACGCCACTCGGGGGCATCCCCAAGCTTAGGCTTGTTGACACCTGATTTTGGCAAGATACAGATTGCAATGAAGATGGTCTCGAGTGAATGAGTTTTCAGCATAAAAATATTCATGTCACCGAGTGGAACCACTTTGATGTTTCGGTTATATTCATTCGACTTTATCTTATGGACCGAAACTATACTCCGAGTGGCATAGTTCAATGTTCCGAGTGGTTTTTGGCCAATCACGTCTTCAAGATGACCTCGGATGAAGGAGAACTCTTAAGGAATTGTCTTCGTCTTGTCGAGGCAATCGATTTTGATATATAAATCATCTCAATCCGAGTTCATATGCAAAAGTTAGAGGCAATATACTGCAGACTGAACCTCAACGAAAATATGGCGCGAGGTGCCAGACACTTGTCTGATAGGTTGCGCGAGTAATTCGGCCATCAATGCGGCCTTGACTCGAAAAACCTTCAACATGGAAAAGTTTCGTCTCATCGAGCCGATTGATTTTCATATATAATTCGTCTCAATCCGAGATCATATGAGGCCTGGAGAGACAAATCAAGATCGGGCTATGTTTTCAGTCGGAAATCCGAGTGAAAAGATTACCATCCGAGTGAAAGTTTACGGTCAAGTGAAATTTTACGGTCGAGTGAAAGTTTGCTGACCGGATGAACTTATTATTATCCAAGTGGAAATGTAGTCATCCGAGTGAAAATATGATCATCCAAGTGAAATTGTCGTCCAGGTGAAAATATTCCGGGTGAAAAGATTACCATCGGGACGAAAACTTGCCGATTGAATAAGATAGTGCCTTCCGAGTGGAAATATAGTCATCCGAGTGAATAAGATAGTGCCTTCCGAGTGGAAATATAGTCATCCGAGTGGAAATATAGTCATCCGAGTGAAAGATTGTCTTCCAAGTGAAAAAGTCCAATCGGACGATCCGACTGAAAGTATCTAATATCCGAGTGGATGAGCTCAAGTCCGAGTGAAATTGAACATGTGCTCGAAAGTTTATCAAAATGACCTTGGATGAAGAAGTGTTCAATACAGAAGTTGTGCGTATCATCAAGACGGTAAATTTTGATTTTGGAGTCATCATCATCAGAGATAATATATAGCCTACAAATTCACTACGAGACTCGGATAATCCAGTCTACTGCAAAACCGAGTCCGATTGGAAGATAAAGATGACCTCGAAAAGTATTCAAGATGGCCTTATTTGAAAAAAATGATCAACATGAGAGTTGTTCGTATCGTCGAGGCGTACAAGTTTAATATTTGGGCCGTCTCGATCGGAGATCATATGCAAGCCCGGCGGCCCGCGCAAGAAGGAAGACAGAGTTTGGGCCAGATTCAGACTGAATCCGAGTTGGAATAGAATTAGGACTCTAGGACGTGAATTGATGTAATTTTTCTTGAAAGGAAAGCCTAGATGAATTCTTTACTTGTACGGGAAGTCCAGCTGCCTCTTATATATGTTGGGGGTGACGGCCGATTGAACAAGACACAATCGAACAAATCAATATACTACTTTTTCATCTACGTTTTATCTCTCCGTCGTTTTTCTATCTCGTTCTTCGCTGTTCTTCGTGTTTGAGAGCTGCGAATCCCGAGGCTCTAGGGGCGAGCCAATCGACTTAGGGCAGCCCATAGCCGCTGCACTCCCTGACGGGGTCCCTCCCGGGGGTGTGGGGTTTTCAGGTCTGCAAAAGCGCCCGTCGACTGTCTTGCGTATCGCGCTGTCGGTCGGGTCTCCTTCGACATGAGCTGCGGTGCATCAACCCCGGCGTCGAGGGTACACGTGACGTGTTCGTGTGTCAACACACTTTTTGGCGACTCCGCTGGGGACCGAAGATCAATCATCATCATCCACCATGTCCGATCTTCCCAAGCCATCTGCGGTAGACGCCGATAACATCATTAAGCCCAGTCTTGATGAGATATCGGCCAATCATCGCCAAGTCTATGAGGAGTACAAGAAGGCGTGTGAGGAGCAGGACCTGCAGGAGTTCCTTGCAAAATTCAAGAAAGATCGCCAAGGCAACATCACTCCGATTGAAGAAATCAAGTTCCCTCCTCTTCAAGCCGAGCAGGTTAAACCCTCTGTGAGTACTACTTTTTCTCCTTAGCAGTGGGCTGAGATTGAGAGTCGTATTGCTGATGGTAACAATCTAGTCTATCAAACTTTCATAGAAAATACTAATGCTCAGAAGAATATATCTCAATCGGCTAGTGGTAATGACGGTGTAGCTGCTAGTGTGCAAAACCCTAATCTGGCTTTACCTATTTCATCGGCGCCTCCCGTGCCGATGGCTTATTATCCTACCCAAACAAATCAGATTGTGGCTGCACCCATTAATCCTATTATGAGCATGCCAGGTTCAGTGGCAACGCCGAACCAAACCCTACCTACAGCTACAACCACTCGACCACTACCAAATTATGGGTCGACATACATGCCACAATTCCTACCCACAACTAGCAACCCTACTCCTTCTATGCTACTGCCACAAGCTGCATCGTCCACTATGGATGATGGTCTAGCTAATCTTAGAGAGGAGATGGCTAAGATGCTTCGAGAAAATTTTGGAGTTGAGTTACCTCGGAATCGGATTTACCAAAAGCCATACCCCGAGTACTTTGATGCCATCTAGTGCCCTCCGGGATATAAGATTCCAGATTTTGTTAAGTTCAATGGAGAGGGCACAAAAACCACATGGGAGCATGTTAGTCAATACTTAGCACAACTAGGTGAAGCAGGCTCACTAAATGAGTTGAAAGTGCGTTTGTTTCCTTTATCTTTAACTGGTACTGCATTCTCATGGTTTTCTTCTTTACCACATGGTTCCATTCGGGTTTGGTCACAGCTAGAGCAGAAATTTCATGATCACTTTTATAGCGGCGACAATGAACTCAACTTATCACATCTAACATCGGTTAAACAGAAGCATGATGAATCGGTCTCCGATTACGTCAAGAGATTCAGAGAAACAAAAAACCGGTGTTTTAGTTTGGTGATAACTGAGAGAGACTTGGCAGACCTAGTGCTGAGTGGTTTGAGAACTCCCATTAGAGAAAAGCTAGAAGGTTATGAGTTCTTAAATATCAACCAAGTCTTACAAAGGGCTTTGGCTCAGGAAAGCCGAAGCAAAGATCTCAAAGAAGTGCATAGATACAAAGCCGATCGTCCAAAGATGAATATGGTGGAATATGATAGTGATCACTCGGACCATGAGGGTGATGTTTTTGCTACTGAATTTGTTTGGCCATCTAAGGCCAAACCCTTTACTTACAATGATCTGAAACCGATTCATAAGAATCGTGATGAAGAGATGAAGTTTACTTTTAACATTGCTAAGTGTGATAGAATATTTGATGCTTTGCTGCAGGCTAAGATTATTAGAATATCTCATACTTTACCGCCGTTTGAAGAGCTAAAACAGCGTGCTTATTGAAAGTATCATAATTCTTTTTCTCATACTACTAACGATTGCAATGTTTTTTGACGACAGATACAATCGGCCATTAATGACGGACGATTGAACTTTTTTGAGATGCAAGTTGATAAACAGCCTTTTCCAATGAATACCATGGATTTGGAAGGGAAGAAGCTACTCATTCGGCCGGAGGTAGCCGAATCTGCTAATAAAGCTAATGTCATTGTTGGTGAGCCCAGGAAAGACAAGGAGGACAACAAGGTCTTGGGGAGACAGGTTGTGCTTGGTAAGCAACCCGATGGCAAGGAAGTGATCAAAATCACCATCAAGAATCCTACACTCGGGGGGCAACTGCAAGTGCAAGAAAATGCTCGTGTGAGATTTGTCAAGCCCAAGAGTCCAGAAATTGGCAAGTGGAAAAGGAATGAAGTTAAAGTACAACGCAAGCGGATCAAGCCAACTTTTGATATGTTGCTGTCCAAGTACACCAACCAGTCGGCCGGTTCTAGCTTTAATCGGCCGACTCATCTGAAGCGACCAAGGTCACCATCAGCTGATATGTTCAGTCAGTATATGAAACCGAGTGGACCGAGGGTGCCGTTTCCAGAAGAGCATACGCAATCTGTTTGGGATCGACTTAACTATTCATATAGAGGCCGACTGAACATCGGTAACTATCGGTCAGCTGGTCAAAACATGCGACCGGATGGAAATTATCTGAGTGTAAGAATGCACCCAGGTGGAAGCTATCCGAGTGAAAAGATGTGGCCGAGTAGATTCCATCCGACTGAATTCCATCCGAGTGATATTCATCCGAGTGGATTCCATCAGAGTAAAAAGGTGCGCCCGAGTGGAAATTTCATGCATCTGGAAAGTCAAAAAGAATGGCGTGTTAAATCACCAAGTGTTGCAGCGGTTGAGTCGGGAAAAGGCAAGGAGAAAATGGATGCCGACTCACTTATCTTGGGCACCGAAACATTCGCCATACAGTAGCCGATTGTGCATAGCAATCCGACTGAGCCGATACTTGCTATCGCGCCAAAGCACTCGGCTAATGACCATGAAGCAAGCACCAGCCGAGTAAAAACGAGAGATCCTAAATACACTCAGCCAAAGTGGTGTCCTCCAGGGCTAACAAAGACACAAAATAGGAAACTACAGAGGTTAAGGAGTCGAGAGATGGCAGAACAGGAGGCCGAGAAACAAAGGGATAAGTTGTTCAATGACACTCGACCCATGGTTCCACCAAAACAAGTGTGGAGGCCTAAACAAATACAAGATACAGTAGCTTCTACATCTATCACAGCAATACCTACATCACCAAAGGAGGACGATGCAACAGATATGACATCGTCTGCGACACTTCTAACTTATCCATCACTCGAACAAATTTCAGAATCGGTGGATGCACTCTAGGAGGAGGCTGATATGTTGGACTATGAGTCTACGCCGGTTCATGAAGGTATGGATATCAATATGGTGTACTACTTACCTGCTGAGTTTCGTGCTGTAGATGAAGAAGGGGAGGTGGCTTAGCTGGATTTTGGCCCTAAAAACGCAATATTCGAGAAGCCAAAAGAACCAGTAACGCATCTTAAACCATTATATCTCAGAGGTCATATCAATGGGTCGCCGCTCACTCGGATGCTTGTTGATGGTGGTGCTGTGGTAAATCTTATGCCCTATTCGGTCTTCAAGATATTGGGTTTGCCTGATGAAGAATTGATCAAGACCAATATGGTGCTCAATGGATTTGAAGGCAAAGAGAAAACTGAAGCCAAAGGTGTGATGTATGTGGAGCTTACAGTCGGAAGCAAAACTTTGGCTACTGCATTCTTTGTCGCTGAGGTGCAAGGTAACTACAACGTCATACTAGGCCGTGATTGGGTTCATGCAAACCAGTGCGTGCCATCCACTATGCACCAGTTTTTGATTCAGTGGGTTGATGATGAAGTGGAAGTTATTCACGCGGATAACTCGGCCTGTGTTGCTTTGGCCGATGCATCGGTGGATTGGCAACATCCCAATGCTACTTGCTTGACGGGACGTGACTTATCAGAATTTGATTTTCTCAGCGCAACCAAGAATGGTTTTGTGCCCGTCTCTTTAAAGCCGAGTGAATGCAATCGGCTCCAAGGTATGATATGTTTAAATGGATCCTAATTCCGAGTGTTTACAAAAACGTCTTGTAAAGTATCGGTCCAATGAGAATGATATGTATGAGTCTATAGAGGAGTTGGATGACATGGATAAACTTGTACAAGGTTTTACATCAGCCGATCCGTTAGAAGAGGTAGATATTGGAGATGGTTCAGTCACTCGACCGACATTTATAAACAAAAATTTGAAAGCCGATTGTAAGGCTAAGTTAATCGAGCTACTGAAAGAATATG
The DNA here is from genome assembly GCF_056163025.1 of Triticum urartu. Taxonomy (NCBI): domain Eukaryota; kingdom Viridiplantae; phylum Streptophyta; class Magnoliopsida; order Poales; family Poaceae; genus Triticum; species Triticum urartu. Next base: position 390,170,721 of record NC_141878.1, on the reverse strand, counting down.
TTTGTTGCTTTGCATGGGAATATCATGAGATGCCAGGGTTAAGCCGAGAGCTAGTGGAACATCGGTTGCCTATAAAGGCCGGTTTTAGACCTTATAAACAGTCGGCCAGAAAATTTAATCCGAAAACATATGACCGGATCAAGGAAGAGATCGGTCGACTGCTTGAAGCTAATTTCATTCGACCTTGTAGGTATGCCGAGTGGATTTCTAACATTGTCCCAGTAGAGAAGAAAGGATCTGGCACGTTGAAGGTGTGCATTGATTTTAGAGATTTGAATAGGGCTACACCCAAAGATGAGTATCCTATGCCAATAGCCGATATGCTTATTAATGATGCTTCTGGACATAAGGTTATTAGCTTTCTAGATGGTAATGCCGGATACAATCAAATTTTTATGCCGAAGAGGACATGTACAAAACGGCTTTCCGATGTCCTGGTTTCCTTGGTTTATTCGAGTGGACAGTGATGACATTCGGATTAAAAAATGCTGGCGCCACGTATCAAAGGGCTATGAATTTGATTTTTCATGATTTACTCGGTGTCATACTTAAGGTTTATATTGATGATATTTTTGTCAAATCGGATGCTTTTGAATCTCACTTGGCCGATTTGCGTTTAGCTTTTGAAAGAATGAAAAAGTATGGATTGAAAATGAATCCTTTGAAGTGTGCTTTCGGCGTGTCAGCTGGCAAGTTTTTGGGTTTCATTATTCATGAAGATGGTATAGAGATTGATCCCAAAAAGATAGAGGCTATACAGAAGGTGGAGGCTCCAACATGCAAGAGAGATATGCAAAAGTTCCTTGGCAAGGTCAATTATTTGAGAAGGTTCATAGCTAATCTATCAGGGAAAGTTGATGCATTTACTCCTATCCTTCGGTTAAAGAATGATGCTGATTTCACTTGGGGGGGGGGGGGGAAAACAACAAGAAGCATTTGATATGATCAAGAATTATTTGTGCACTCCTCCGATGATGAAAGCACCCAAGCATAGGGAACCCTTCGGACTTTATATTGCAGCAGAGGAAGGAGTTATTGGTGCTGTTCTAACTCAAGAGACCGAAGGAAAAGAGCATGCCATCACTTATTTGAGCCGCCGCTTATTGGATGCAGAGACAGGGTATACATTTATTGAGAAATTATGTCTATGCTTATATTATGCTTGCACAAAACTAAGACATTATTTAGTGCCAAGTGTTTGTGTAGTAGCTTGTCAAACCGATGTCATTAAATACATGTTGCATAGGCCAATTCTTAGTGGTAGAATTGGAAAGTGGGCTTATGCTTTGATTGAATATGATTTGGCTTATGAATCTCTAAAATCCATGAAAGGCCAAATTGTTGCTAATTTCATTGTTGAACATCGGGTTAATAACAAGCATGCTGTTGATATGAACCTTGTTTCATTAGTACCATGGAGATTATACTTTGATGGTTCAGTTTGTAGCAATGGCCAAGGTGTTGGTATTGTTTATATATCTCCTCATGGTGCTATTTTTGAAGCCTCATGCCGCTTAGAATATTTTTGCATAAACAATCAAGCCGAATATGAAGCATTGTTATTCGGCCTAGAGATGTTACTTGCTATAGGTGCTACACATATTGAGGCTTATGGTGATTCGTTACTAGTGGTGCAGCAAATATCCAAAGTCTTTCAGTGTTTGGACGAATCACTTAATGTTTATCTTGATAGATGTCTAGATATAATTTCTACTTTGGATTGCTTTAGCATTGCTCATATATCTAGACATGACAATTGGAAAGCAAATGAATTGGCACAATAAGCATCCGGATATCATGTTGATCATGGCATGTTTCATATCTCTCAAAGACCGATGTCTTGTCTTGCCAATATGGGAGAGGCCGAACCTGAACCCACTGATTCAGCCATTAACAAAAATTCTAGTGCAGGTGACAATCCCGACTAGAGGAAGCCCATTGTTGATTACTTGTGCAATCCAAGTGAAAGGGTGGACAGGGTTGTTCGGCGTATGGCTTTCAAGTATACAATAAGAGATGATGGTCTTTATCGCCGAACCGTCGATGATGTTCTTCTAAAGTGTTTGGACGAGGACCAGGCAAGAGTTGCTATGGGAGAAGTACATGAAGGTATTTGTGGCACTCACCAGTCGGATCCCAAGATGAAATGGTTATTGCGACGTGCTGGGTTTTATTGGCCGACTATGATTAATGATTGCTTCAGATATTATAAGGGGTGTGAAGCTTGTCAACAGTTTGGTGATATTCAATTGGCTCCTGTTGCTATGTTACATCCTATTATCAAACCGTGGCCTTTCAGAGGTTGGGGTTTAGATTTCATTGGACAAATCCATCCGTTTTCCTCAAAAGGGCATCGGTTTGTATTGGTGGCAACTGATTATTTCACTAAATGGTCTGAAGCAGTACCTCTCAAGAACATGACGCATACGGAGGTAATTCAATTCATAACCGAGCACATTATTCATAGATTCGGTATTCCTCAAATGTTAACTACAGATCAAGGTTCATCTTTCATGTCACACCAAGTCAGAGAGTTTGCCGAATCTTATAACATAAAGTTGCTCAATTCCTCTCCATATTATGCCCAAGCTAATGGACAAGCTGAGTCTAGCAATAAAATTTTACAAGCTCATCAAGAAGAAGATTGAGGATAATCCAAGGAGATGGCATGACTTGTTGTCTGAGGCATTATGGGCACATAGAATCTCAAGGCATGGTGCTACGAAAGTGACTCCATATGAGCTAGTATATGGTCAGGAGGCTGTTTTACCGGTGGAAGTAAATTTGAATGCTTTGAGAATAGCCAAACAAAATGATTTATCGGCAATAGACTTCTATAACTTGATGATGGACAACATTGATGAGGTTGCTGATAAACGTTTGGCTGCTTTGAATGCCATAGAGAGAGATAAGTTGAGGGTGGCAAGGGCTTACAATAAGAAAGTCAAGTTGAAGAATTTTCAAGTTGGTGATCTCGTTTGGAAAGTGATTCTGCCGATTGGTTCAAGAGATAGAAAATTCGGGAAGTGGTCTCCAAGTTGGGAAGGTCCTTTTAGAATTACAAGAGTTGTTCCCGGAAATTCATATTTGGTGGAATCAATACAAGGGGCATTGTTACCCCGAGCTCTCAATGGCAAATATTTGAAGTACCACCCGAGTGTGTGGCAGGAAGCCTAAGTGGGCAATGGCCAATATACGATTATCGCCCCTAGCACAAACATGGCTGATACATAATCATCGCCCTGAAAAAATAAATGGCCGATGGAGTGTTGATATCGTCCTTAGAACAAACACTATGCATATTATTTTTCGGCGTGCAAGCTTTGTCGAAAAACAGGGGGGCATGTGTTGACACCTGATTTTGGCAAGATACAGATTGCAATGAAGATGGTCTCGAGTGAATGAGTTTTCAGCATAAAAATATTCACGTCACCGAGTGGAACCACTTTGATGTTTCGGTTATATTCATTCGACTTTATCTTACGGACCGAAACTATACTCCGAGTGGCATAGTTCAATGTTCCGAGTGGTTTTTGGCCAACCACGTCTTCAAGATGACCTCGGATGAAGGAGCACTCTTAAGGAATTGTCTTCATCTCGTCGAGGCAATCGATTTTGATATATAAATCATCTCAATCCGAGTTCATATGCAAAAGTTAGAGGCAATATACTGCAGACTGAACCTCAACGGAAATATGGCGCGAGGTGCCAGACACTTTTCTGATAGGTTGCGCGAGTAATTCGGCCATCAATGCGGCCTTGAATCGAAAAACCTTCAACATGGAAAAGTTTCGTCTCGTCAAGCCGATTGATTTTCATATATAATTCGTCTCAATCCGAGATCATATGAGGCTTGGAGAGACAAATCAAGATCGGGCTATGTTTTCAGTCGGAAATCCGAGTGAAAAGATTACCATCTGAGTGAAAGTTTACGGTCGAGTGAAATTTTACGGTCGAGTGAAAGTTTGCTGACCGGATGAACTTATTATTATCCAAGTGGAAATGTAGTCATCCAAGTGAAAATATGATCATCCAAGTGAAATTGTCGTCCAGGTGAAAATATTCCGGGTGAAAAGATTACCATCGGGACGAAAACTTGTCGATTGAATAAGATAGTGCCTTCCGAGTGGAAATATAGTCATCCGAGTGAATAAGATAGTGCCTTCCGAGTGGAAATATAGTCATCCGAGTGGAAATATAGTCATCCGAGTGAAAGATTGTCTTCCAAGTGAAAAAGTCCAATCGGACGATCCGACTGAAAGTATCTAATATCCGAGTGGATGAGCTCAAGTCCGAGTGAAATTGAACATGTGCTCGAAAGTTTATCAAAATGACCTTGGATGAAGAAGTGTTCAATACAGAAGTTGTGCGTATCATCAAGACGGTAAATTTTGATTTTGGAGTCATCATCATCAGAGATAATATATAGCCTACAAATTCACTACGAGACTCGGATAATCCAGTCTACTGCAAAACCGAGTCCGATTGGAAGATAAAGATGACCTCGAAAAGTATTCAAGATGGCCTTATTTGAAAAAAATGATCAACATGAGAGTTGTTCGTATCGTCGAGGCGTACAAGTTTAATATTTGGGCCGTCTCGATCGGAGATCATATGCAAGCCCGGCGGCCCGCGCAAGAAGGAAGACAGAGTTTGGGCCAGATTCAGACTGAATCCGAGTTGGAATAGAATTAGGACTCTAGGACGTGAATTGATGTAATTTTTCTTGAAAGGAAAGCCTAGATGAATTTTTTACTTGTACGGGAAGTCCAGCTGCCTCTTATATATGTTGGGGGTGACGGCCGATTGAACAACACACAATCGAACAAATCAATATACTACTTTTTCATCTACGTTTTATCTCTCCATCATTTTTCTATCTCGTTCTTCGCTGTTCTTCGTGTTTGAGAGCTGCGAATCCCGAGGCTCTAGGGGCGAGCGAATCGACCTAGGGCAGCCCATAGCTGCTGCACTCCCTGACGGGGTCCCTCCCAGGGGTGTGGGGTTTTCGGGTCTGCAAAAGCGCCCGTCGACTGTCTTGCGTATCGCGCTGTCGGTCGGGTCTCCTTCGATGTGAGCTGCGGTGCATCACCCCCGGCGTCGAGGGTACACGTGACGTGTTCATGTGTCAACAAGGCTCTTCTTACTCCTTATTCCTTCATCCATCGTAAGATAACCCAAAACTTGAAAACTTCAATCACACAAAACTCAACAAAACCTTAGTCAGATCCGTTAGTAAAAGAAAGCAAATCACTATTATAAGTACTGTACCAAACCAATTCATATTTTGTTCTTGCATTATGTCTACAATATTCCAAATTTCCTATGGCAAAAACTGTCGGTGTTCTAGGATGGGGGTCCCCAGACTTGCCTGCCTGCGGCGTGGCTCAAGCGAGGGTTCAACACGGCCCATCTTCATCAGCTCAAGCTCAAGACCCTCGCGAGGGGCCAATCCTCGCGGGGCGGATGACAGGAAGCTTCCTTAGAGGCAGCCTCATCAGGCAGGCTCGCGAGGAGACGGAGAGATCAAGGCAGGGGTACCTCGCGAGGAACCCGTGACGCAAGCCATGACGATCGAGGCCAGGCGGGCGCCGGCCTGCGCAGGGTCCTTGTTTCCCCTTTGGTGCAAAGGGGGCAAGCACAGGCCAAGGCATCAGGCAAAGGTTACCTTTCCGGTGCAACGAGACCAAGACCAGCCGGACGGCAGGACGGAGGTCACCGTGGAGCCCAACACGGCGTCATCACCAGCACTTTTGGCAGCCGAAGACCACCTTTGGTCAGGATAACTTGTACTAGATGTTCCCCTTCAAAATGGCCAAGTGTTGGCGCCCTTCCCGCTCATTATTTGGGGAGAGGCCCAGGGCCTCTATAAATAGAGCTAGCCACCACATAAGAAAGGGGCGGCCAAAGGAGAGATCTGGTAGAACCCTAGCAGAGAGAGAGAGAGAGGCGACTGAACTCACCCTAGCAGTTCATCGCACCAGCTCAAGAACACCTCTCGCGAGGCTGTTCTTCCCTTGTATTGTCCGTCATCAGCCCTAGAGGCAATCCACCACACCACACACCGGAGTAGGGTATTACACCACAACGGTGGCCCAAACCAGTATAAACCTCGTGTCTCTTGTGTTGTTCATCATTTTCATCTTAGTACGCATGAGAGGATCGGACGTAGATCGGTAGGGGAGAGATCTCCGCGCGCACCCCAGTGTTCGAACCTCAAGGGTCTGCCGGAACCCGAAATCCGACATTTGGCGCGCCAGGTAGGGGGTGCGCCGGAGTCCTCCCTCCTGACGACCCGCTCTCCCCCGACATCACATCCCACCCTCATGGCGGACAACGCGCCGCCTGCTCCTGCAACGGATGCCGACGCTGGGGCCAGGGGGCTCCGGGCCTTGGCCCCCTCCTTGCGGCAAGCGCAGTGGCCGCGCGAGTTCAGGCCCGAGATGCCGCCGCGCTACGACGGCGCGACGGACCCGATGATTTTCCTGCTGGCGTACGAGGAGGCCGTCCTCGGAGCCGGGGGCAACGATCGGGTGATGGCCAACTGGTTACCCATGGCCCTCACCGGCATCCCGCGCGCGTGGCTCCTCCACCTGCCAATGGCCTCTGTCACCTCCTGGGAGGAGCTGCACGACCTCTTCCTCGCCCGTTTCGCTGCACCAGCGCCGCCCGCCGTCGCGGCTCTCCTGGGTGGTTCCCAGGCACCACCCTCGAGTCATCACGTCAAGCCATTCGCCCGCCGGATCGGCACCGCCTCCAAGCGCCAAGAAGCCCCCCCGGGCTGGGTGGCGCCCGAGGCCGATCTAACCTTCGACTCGGAGGACCACCCCTTCAACCCCATTGGTTCGGGCGCGCTCCCGATGCTGTGCACCCCACCATCTTCCAGGTGACTGTCACCAGGACCCTCATCGACGGTGGTGCCGGCCTCAACGTGCTCTCGGTGGAGGCCTTCAGCCTACTCCACATGCTGCTGGAGTGACTCCAACCCAGCAGGCCTTTCTCGGGCGTCAGAGCCGGTTCCACCGCCTCCTTGGGACAGATCCGCCTCCCAGTGACCTTCGGCACCTGCGACAACTTCCGCACGGAGCTGATCGACTTCGACATCGCCCCCATCAGCCTCCCCTACAACGCCATCCTGGGCTATCCGGCCTTGGCTTGATTCATGGCAGCAACTCACCCGGCGTATAACCTCATGAAGATGCCCGGGAGCAGCGGCGTCCTCACCGTGTCAGGAGACACAAGGGATGCACTGCAGGTGCTCCGGCTTGTTTTCAGGGCGGCTGCGGTGGTGCAGCCCACTAGCACCGATGCCCTTGAGCCCAAGGGGGCTGCGCCAGCTAAAAAGAAGCAGCTGTTCACCCAAGAGAAGGCGGAAACCAAGCAGGTACCAGTCGACAAGGACGGGGCCACTGGCGCCACCTTCACCATAGGGGCCAACCTCGGGCCCGAGCAGGAGAAGGCCCTGATCAGGTTCCTGCATGCGAACAAGAAGGTGTTCGCGTGGGAACCAGATCAGTTAGCGGGGGTCCCAAGGGAAGTGATTGAGCATCACCTCAACGTGTGCCCCAATGTACGCCCCGTGAAGCAGAAGGCAAGGCGGCAGTCCACTGAGAAACAAGCTTTCATCGGTCAAGAGACCCGGAAGCTGGAGGCGGCAGGGGTTATCTGCGAGGTCCGCTACCCCGATTGGCTGGCTAATCCTATTGTCGTGCCAAAGAAGGGGGGGAAAGAGCACATGTGCGTCGATTTCACCAACCTCAACAAGGCCTGCCCGCAGGATCCATTTCCGCTCCCCCGCATCGACCAGATAGTCGACTCCACCGCAGAGTGTGACCTATTGTGCTTCCTGGATGCCTTCTCGGGCTATCACCAGATCAAGATGGCGGTAGAAGACGTGGAGAAGATGGCTTTCCTGACCCCGTGTGGAGTGTATTGCTATACGTGCATGCCGTTTGGGCTGTGCAATGCAGGCGCGACCTTTCAGCGGCTGATGCACATCGCCTTAGGCCGGCAGCTCGGGAGGAACGCTGAAGCTTACGTCGACGACATTGTGGTGAAGTCCCGTGAGGCAAGAACCCTGATACAGGACCTGGAAGAAACCTTTGCCAACCTCAACAAAGTGGACCTACGACTCAACCCGGAGAAGTGCGTATTTGGAGTCCCCTCGGGCAAGCTCCTGGGTTTCCTCGTATCCCACAGGGGCATCGAGGCCAACCCGGAGAAGGTCAAGGCAGTCGAAGATATGAGCCCGCCGAGGACCCTCAGAGAAATGCAGAAGCTCACCGGGCGTGTGACTGCGTTGGGGCGCTTCATCTCCAAGCTGGGGGAACGAGCCCTGCCCTTCTTCAAGCTGATGAAGAAAAAGGGCCCCTTCGAATGGACTGAAGAGGCCGACAAGGCATTCCAAGACCTCAAGAGGTACCTTACCAGTCCGCCAGTGATGGTAGCTCCGCGTCCTCGGGAGCCCCTGGTGCTCTACCTTGCGGCCACCCCCTACTCCGCCAGCGCAGCCCTGGTGGCAGTCAGGGAGGAGCGCTGTGCCAAGGCCGCATCGACCGTCCGAACTGAAGCAAAGCAGAGCCAGGAGGGCCTCGCGAAGGCCACAACCACAGCCGGAAAGGAACAGCCGCAGCAGGAGAACGCACCCGGAGCAGGAGAGGCCTCTTCTGGTGACCAAGCCCTGGGAGCTCCGTCGTCTCAAGAGACGCCTCGACCTCTGGAGGACGCAAGCAGTGCCAGCACCCTCAACCTCGTCGAGCACCCCGTGTATTTTGTCAGCACGGGGCCACGGGACGCGAGGGCGCGGTACCCCATGCCTCAAAAGCTCCTCCTCGCGCTACTAGTGGCCTCGCGCAAGCTGCGCCACCACTTCCAAGGACATCCCATCAAGGTCATCTCAGCATACCCCTTGGAAAGAGTGCTCAGGAGCCCCAACTCAGCTGGAAGGGTCGCCGAATGGAACATTGAGCTACAAGCATTTCAGCTAGAATTCAGCACGACCAGAGTTATCAAGGGAGCCACACTTGCAGATTTCGTGGCAGAATGGGCAGAAGCGCCGGGTCTTGAGGCAGGCGAAGACCGATCACTTTCCCTAGGAAGTGAAGCACCAGACGGCTGGGTCATGTACTTCGATGGGGCGTTCTCCCGACACGGTGCAGGAGCTGGCGCAGTGCTTGTGTCCCCTACCCAGGACAAGCTCTATTACGCCGTGCAACTCTGCTTCCAGCACGTAGAGAAGGTCTCCAACAACATAGCAGAGTACGAAGGCCTGATAGCAGGCTTGAAAGCCGTGATCGCCTTAGGGGTAAAGCGCCTCACCATCAAGGGCGATTCACAGCTCCTCGTCAACTTCTCCAACAAGATATACGAGCCGAAGGACGAGCACATGGAAGCTTACCTCGCTGAAGTCCGCAGGATGGAGAAACAGTTCTGGGGGCTGGAGCTGCAGCATGTGCCTCGTGGCACCAATCAGGAGGCTGACGACATTGCCAAGAGGGCGTCTAGGCGGCTGCCGCAGGAACCTGGCGTCTTCGAGGAGCGGCTCTTCAATCCCTCGGCGGCACCGTCGCTGTCAGGCACGACGAAACCAAGGGAGGAGCCTCCTCAGCCGCTTGCCTCGGGAGCTCCGGTCTGCGGCCCGGCCTCAGGGGCACACCTGCTCCTGGCATTGGAGCCTCAGGAGGGATGTTGGATCCCAGAGCTCAAGGACTACCTGATGCAAGGGATTCTGCCGGAGAACGAGGAGGAGGCGGAGCGTGTGGTATGGCAGGCCATGGCTTATTGCATCCAGGATGGCGGGCTCTATAGGGAGCGGCCAAATGATGTGTCCCTACGTTGCATTTCCAGGGAGCAAGGAAAGGAACTGCTGGCGGACATACACAGCGGAGACTGCGGGCACCACTCGTCGTCACGAACCCTCGTCGGCAAGGCGTTCCACAGCGGGTTCTACTGGCCCACAGCACACAACGACGCCGTTGAGCTGGTGAAGGCTTGCGAGGCCTGCCAGTTTCACGCTAAACAGATCCATCAGCCTGTGGGGGGTCTGTAGACCATACCCCTCTCATGGCCGTTCGCAGTTTTGGGGTTGGACATTCTGGGCCCGTTCCCTCGGGCGCCAGGGGGCTATATCTACCTCTACGTCGTTGTGGACAAGTTCACCAAGTGGGCCGAGGTGGAAGCTGTCCGCACAATCCCGGCAGGCTCGGCAGTCAAGTTCATCAAGGGCCTCGTGAGCCGGTTTGGGGTGCCTAACCGCATCATCACTATCAACGGTTCACAATTCACCAGTAATCTCTTCAAAACGTATTGTGCTAACCTTGGAACGCAGATATGCTACGCTTCGGTAGCAGACCCCCGGAGGAATGGCCAGGCTGAACGAGCCAACGCGGAGGTTCTGAGGGGCCTCAAGGCCAGGACCTTCAAGAAGAAGCTGGAGGACTTTGGCAGGGGCTGGCACGACGAGCTCCAGTCCGTGCTATGGTCAATCCGCACAACAGCGACCAAGCCGACTGGCGAGACCCCGTTCTTCCTTGTCTATGGAGCAGAGGTTGTTCTCCCTCACGAGGTTAGACGTCGCTCCGCACGGGTCCTGGCATTCGACGAGGCTCAACAGGACGCCATGCGGGGGACGAACCTCATGCTAGGGGAGGAACGCCGTCGGGAAGCCGCACTGCGAGCGGCAAGGTATCAACAGGCGCTACGACGATACCAGAGCCGCAACATCCGCCCCAGGACCCTTGAGGTAGGGGATCTCGTGCTCACAAGGGTTCTCTCCAGGGAGGGGCTGCACAAGCTCTCTCCCATGTGGGAGGGCCCGTTCAAGGTTGTTCATATTTCTAGGCCTGGCTCCGCGCGCTTGGAGCCTCCGGAGGGAGTACCCATCCAGAACGCATGGAACATTCAACATCTCCGGAGGTTCTACCCCTGAGCGAGGCCTAGCGCCTGGGAAAGTCCCGGTGCCTGTGAAGAAGGCGAATGCCTGTGAAGCCGCTGCGTTTTGGAAAAGGCCGGTGCCTGTGAAGAAGGCGAATGCCTGTGAAGCCGCTGCGTTTCGGAAAAGGCCCGGTGCCTGTGAAGAAGGCGAATGCCTGTGAAGCTATCACGTTTTGGGAAAGGCCCGGTGCCTGTGAAGAAGGCCAATGCCTGTGAAGCTATCGCGTTTTCGGAAAGGCCCGGTGCCTGTGAAGAAGGCCAATGCCTGTGAAGCTATCGCGTTTTGGAAAAGGACCGGTGCCTGTGAAGAAGGCAAACGCCTGTGAAGCTCACCGCCCGTGACACTCTCACGTAATAATGAGTGGGGCTGTACATGCCCCAGAGTCTCCGGAGCGCCGCCCTCGGGACTCAGGGGCTCCCGCCCATGCCCAGTGGCAGCACATAGCTCCGCGCTGGTGAGAAGACATCGAAGACTAGAATAGGTGCCGGACGCAACTTCCCCATTTGCTTTCTGCAGTTGGCTTGTTTATTCCCGTTTGAAGTTTTATTGGAGTTGCTGACATTCCTGGCTTGTGACTCTTTGTCTTTCTCGCTCGCTTGCCTCGTTTTCTCTCGCACAAGTCTCGCGAGGGAGTCGCGGGCGCCCTCGCGAGTGTTTCCTGTCCCCGGTCGTCTGGAGCTTTCCTGTCCGAGTCCTCTGTGGGAGCACCCCTCCCAGTCCGTGCCCCAAGGGCATCGCGACACGAGCGCAGGACCTAGGCTGATCGCCCCCACAACCAAGACCATAAGCTACCCCTCTAACTAATCCTTGCAGGGCATGAAGCGCACGGCGATGCCTCAGCCTTCGCAGGCGAGGGCCGCGTCAAGCTCCACCCAGCTCAAATGACTCCCGCACATGGACACGTAGCACGGAAACATAGCGCAGAAATGGCAAAAGCAATGCGACACTTGATAGCAACAGTTCTAACACGCCCCCACGTGGCCCTATACTACCTTCTTCTTACGCAGGAAAGGAAGGAAACAAAATGGACACGACCTGTCCAACACCAACCTACAGCAAAAGCTCGAGCTGCTCCTGGGGTTCAGGCGGACGCCTCCTGCCACTTCACCAGGGCGCGGCGGCGGGTGGACCCACTGCCTTCACCCAGGCGGGCGCGACGGCACGGGGGCTGGCCGCGGTCACCGCTGGAGGAGCTGCTGCCTGAGGAAGAGTCGCCGAAACATGGTGAACCCCGAGCACCACCGCCTGAACGCCAGTCGCCATCTTCATCCTAGTCAGTGCCGGGGCTGGGCAGGCGGCCGCGGTCGTCGTCTTCAGGGCAGCACCTGGCACGGCGACCATCTTCCCCAAACACCCTCACGTAGAGGGTGGCGTCGCCATCAAACTTGAAGTACAGGGTACACCACCGGCCCAGGCCGTGTGCGCGGGCAAACGTTTGCCAACCGCACGTCAGGGCCCTGTTCCCAGAGACGGAGACCTCCAGCGAAGCCCAGGAGGCCCTGCTGCAGCAGCCGTCTGCCTGGAGCCAGAAGCCGCACTGAGCGCTGGCCGGCAGTTCATCTACGAAGAAGCATGGGAGCTGGAGCCGGGTGCTGGATGGGTCTGCCGACCACATGACGAACTCCAGCAGCACCTCCGCAGAGCGGAAGCGTGGTCTAGGGGGCGCACACCCACGGCGTGCCCCCCGTCGGCAACCGGGTGCTCACCACCACGCCAGGAACCGCCTCCATGGCCGCAGGAGGCCACCACGGGGACCGTGGTATACTTGTGAGGGCGGCCTCGGCCGTGCTTGGCTGGGGGTGAGTCAGGCCCAGCCTGAGGGGCCTTTCCTTTCTCCGCGGCCGAGAATCTCTTTGGAGCCATGGGAGCGGCGAGTAATCGAGAAGAAGGAAAGGAGCAGCAAGAAGGGACGGGCCGAAGGGGGTCGCCCAGCCCCGTACTTATAGCCGGAGGAGGCCAACCGCCTTGCACCACAATCGCAGGTAATCATGACCAGTTTCTCTGCATGCAGGGACTTATCAAGTCGTGCGGTCGCCGAGGCATCATGGGGAAGTGCAGTCGCCCACGCCCAATCAATCGCCACGTGGCGCCCAAGGCCGCAGGCTGTTAGGACCCGCGGCGCTTCACGCTTGCCCTTTCGCTTTCCTGCTAGGCCAAGCCCGGGTGCGCCTTGGGCCCGGGGGCTAATGTCGGTGTTCTGGGAACGGGGGTCCCCAGACTTGCTTGCCTGCGGCCTGCGGCGTGGCTCAAGCGGGGGCCCAGCGCGGCCCATCTTCATCATCTCAAGCTCAAGACCCTCGCGAGGGGCCAAGCCTCGCGGAGCGGACGACAGGAAGCTTCCTCAGAGGTAGCCTCATCAGGCAGGCTCGCGTGGAGGCGGAGAGATCAAGGCAGGGGTACCTCGCGAGGAACCCGTGACGCAAGCCATGACGATCGAGGCCAGGCGGGCGCCGGCCTGCGCAGGGTCCTTGTTTCCCCTTTAGTGCAAAGGGGGCAATCACAGGCCAAGGCATCAGGCAAAGGTTACCATTCCGGTGCAACGAGACCAAGACCAGCCGGACGGCAGGACGGAGGTCACCGTGGAGCCCAAGACGACGTCATCACCAGCACTTTTGGCAGCCGAAGGCCACCTTTGGTCAGGATAACTTGTACTAGATATTCCCCTTCAAAATGGCCAAGTGTTGGCGCCCTTCCCGCTCATTATTTGGGGAGAGGCCTAGGGACTCTATAAATAGAGCTAGACACCACAGAAGAAAGGGGCGGCCAAAGGAGAGATCTGGTAGAACCCTAGCAGAGAGAGAGAGAGAGAGGCGACTGAACTCACCCTAGCAGTTCATCGCACCAGCTCAAGAACACCTCTCGCGAGGCTGTTCTTCCCTTGTATTGTCCGTCATCAGCCCTAGAGGCAATCCACCACACCACACACTGGAGTAGGGTATTACACCACAACGGTGGCCCAAACCAGTATAAACCTCGTGTCTCTTGTGTTGTTCATCATTTTCATCTTAGTTCGCACGAGAGGATCGGACGTAGATCGGTAGGGGAGAGATCTCCGCGCGCACCCCAGGGTTCAAACCTCAAGGGTCTGCCGGAACCCGAAATCCGACAAAAACTCATCAAAGAAAACCATAGAGCCATCAAAATAAGCACACAACGCAAAGAAAACATAGTCTGTCAAAACAGAACAGTTTGTAGCAATTTGACTATTTCGAATACTTCTGTAACTCCAAAAATTCTGAAAAATTAGGAAGACCTGAGCAATTTGTATATTGATCTACTGCTAAAGGAACGTGTATTTTAACGCTCTTTGGTTAAAGCTTAGAATTATTTTCGTGAGTGCAAAAGTTTCTGTTTTTTCAGCAAGATCAAGCAACTATCACCCAAGAAGATCCTAAAGGCTTTACTTGGCACAAACACTAATTAAAACATAAAAAACACAATAATGACAGTAGCATAATTTTTCAAACACTCAATAATAGCAAGCAAAAAGCAAAAAGAAATTTTATTCATTGGGTTGCCTCCCAACAAGCGCTATAGCTTTACGCCCTTAGCTAGGCATAAGATTTCAACGATGCTCACACGAAAGATAATAATTGAAACACAAAGAGAGCATCATGAAACATGCGACAAACACATTTAAGTCTAACATACTTTCTATGCATAGTAATTTTATAGGAAAACTAATTGTCAAGACAAGAAATATTTAGAATATGCAACGGAGAGGAATAAAACATCGATAATCTCAACATAACGAGAGGAAATTTAATAACATGAAAATTGCTAGAACCATATTTTCCTCTCTCATAATAATTATATGTAGGATCATAATCAAATTCAATAATATAACTATCACATAAAATATTCTCTTCGTGATCCACATGCATGCAAAGTTGACACTCTTCCAAAATAGTGGGATTATCATCAAATAAGGTCATGACCTCTCCAAGCCCACTTTTATCAAAAATTTCATAAGATTGAACACTCTCCAAATAAGTGGGATTAGTTTTAGCTAAAGTTGACACTCTTCCAAACCCACTTTTAAAATTATAGCAGGCATATTCATCATGAGGTTTAAATAAAATTTCAAGATCATAAGAATCATCACCCCAATCATGATCATTGCAACAAGTAGTGGACATAGCAAAATTAGCATCCCCAAGCTTGGGGTTTTGCATATTATTGGCACAATTGACATTAATATAATTTATAATAACATCATTGCGATCATGATTTTTATCCAAGGAGCTATCATGAATCACTTTGTAAATTCCTTCTTTTAACACTTCATCTCAATTTTCAGATTCATGAATCTCAAGCAAAACTTCATAAAGATAATCTAGTGAACTCAATTCACTAGAAACGGGATCATCATAATTGGATCTCTTGAAGAGATTAGCAAGTGGATGAGGATTCATATAAATTGATTTTTGGCAAGCGAATATGCAAGCAAATAGAAGACACATGGCAACACAAGGAAACATGAGATCTGACGAGAAAACGACGAACGAAAAAGAGGGTGAATAAAATGACAAATTTTTGTGAAGTGGGGGAGAGGAAAACGAGAGGTAAATGACAAATAATGTAAATTGCGAGGAAATGAGATTTGTGATTAGGAACCTGCTATATGTTGAAGATCCTCCCCGGCAACGACGCCAGGAATTCCTTTTGATGCGGCTTGAAGCTATGTCAGTATTTCCCCAAAGAGGAAGGGATGATGCTGTTGGGGAACGTTGCAGAAAACAAAAATTTTCCTACGGTTTCACCAAGATCCATCTAGGAGTTCATCTAGCAACGAGTGATCGGATTGCATCTACATACCTTTGTAGATCACGCGTGGAAGCGTTCAAAGAACGGGGATGTGGAAGGCGTACTCGACGTGATCCAAATCACCGGAGATCCTAGCGCCGAACGGACGGCACCTCCGCGTTCAACACACGTACGGTCAGTGTAACATCTCCTCCTTCTTGATCCAGCAAGGGGAAGGAGAGGTTGAGGAAGATGGCTCCAGCAGAAGCACGACAGCGTGGTGTTGATGGAGCTGCAGTACTCCGGCAGGGCTTCGCCAAGCACTATGGAGGAGGAGGATGTGTTGCAGAGGGAGAGGGAGGCACCGAAGATGTGTTATGAGAGGCCCTCCTTCCCCCACTATATATAGGGAGTCCAAGGGGGGGTGCCGTCCCTAGGAGATCCAATCTCCTAGGGGGGTGCGGCCAAGGGAGGAATCCCTCCTCCCCAAGGCACCTAGGAGGTGCCTTCCCCCTTTGGGACTCTTCCCTTCCTTGAACCCTAGGCGCATGGGCCTCTTGGGGCTGGTGCCCTTGGCCCATATAGGCCAAGGTGCACCCCCTACAGCCCATGTGCCCCCCGGGGCAGGTGGCCCCACCCGGTGGACCCTCGGGACCCTTCCGGTGGTCCCGGTACAATACCGGTGACCCCGAAACTTGTCCCGATGCCCGAAATAGCACTTCCTATATATATAATTCTTTACCTCCGGACCATTCCGGAACTCATCGTGACATCCGGGATCTCATCCGGGACTCCGAACAACATTCGGGTTACTGCATATACATATCCCTACAACCCTAGCGTCACCGAACCTTAAGTGTGTAGACCCTACGGGTTCGGGAGACATGTAGACATGACCGAGACGACTCTCCAGTCAATAACCAACAGCGGGATCTGGATACCCATGTTGTCTCCCACATGCTCCTCGATGATCTCATCGGATGAACCACGATGTCGAGGATTCAAGCAACCCCGTATACAATTCCCTTTGTCAATCGGTATGTTACTTGCCCGAGATTCGATCCTCGGTATCCCAATACCTCGTTCAATCTCGTTACCGGCAAGTCACTTTACTCGTACCATAGTGCATGATCCCATGACCAGACACTTGGTCACTTTGAGCTCATTATGATGATGCATTACCGAGTGGGCCCAGTGATACCTCTCTGTCATATGGAGTGATAAATCCCAGTCTTGATCCATGTCAACCCAACAGACACTTTCGGAGATACCCGTAGTATACCTTTATAGTCACCCAGTTACGTTGTGACCTTTGGTACACCCAAAGCACTCCTACGGTATCCGGGAGTTACTCGATCTCATGGTCTAAGGAAAAGATACTTGACATTGGAAAAACTCTAGCAAACGAACTATACGATCTTGTGCTATGTTTAGGATTGGGTCTTGTCCACCACATCATTCTCCTAATGATGTGATCTCGTTATCAATGACATCCAATGTCCATAGTCAGGAAACCATGACTATCTGTTGATCAACGAGCTAGTCAACTAGAGGCTTACTAGGGACATGTTGGTGTCTATTATTCACACATGTATTACGATTTCCGGATAACACAATTATAGCATGAATAAAGACAATTATCATGAACAAGGAAATATAATAATAATGCTTTTATTATTGTCTCTAGGGCATATTTCCAACAGTCTCCCACTTGCACTAGAGTCAATAATCTAGTTACATTGTGATGAATCGAACACCCATGGAATTCTGGTGTTGATCATGTTTTGCTCTAGGGAGAGGTTTAGTCAACGGATCTGCTACATTCAGGTCCGTATGTACTTTACAAATATCTATGTCTCCATCTTGAACATTTTCACGAATGGAGTTGAAGCGACACTTGATGTGCCTTGTCTTCTTGTGAAACCTGGGCTCCTTGGCAAGTGCAATAGCTCCAGTATTGTCACAGAAGAGCTTGATCGGCCCTGACGCATTGGGTATGACTCCTAGGTCGGTGATGAACTCCTTCACCCAAATTTCTTCATGCGCTGCCTCCGAGGCTGCCATGTACTCCGCTTCACATGTAGATCCCGCCACGACGCTCTGCTTGCAACTGCATCAGCTTACTGCCCCACCATTCAAAATATACACGTATGCGGTTTGTGACTTTGAGTCATCCAGATCTGTGTCGAAGCTAGCGTCGACGTAACCCTTTACGACGAGCTCTTCGTCACCTCCATAGATGAGAAACATTTCCTTAGTCCTTTTCAGGTACTTCAGGATATTCTTGACCGCTGTCCAGTGTTCCTTGCTGGGATTACTTTGGTACCTTCCTACCAAACTTACGGCAAGGTTTACATCAGGTCTGGTACACAGCATGGCATACATAATAGAACCTATGGCTGAGGCATAGGGGATGACACTCATCTCTTCTATATCTTCTGCCGTGGTCGGACACTGAGCTGAGCTCAACTTCACACCTTGTAACATAGGTAAGAACCCCTTCTTAGACTGATCCATATTGAACTTCTTCAATATCTTATCAAGGTATGTGCTTTGTGAAAGACCTATGAGGCATCTCGATCTATCTCTGTAGATCTTGATGCCTAATATATAAGCAGCTTCTCCAAGGTCCTTCATTGAAAAACTCTTATTCAAGTAGGCCTTTATGCTGTCCAAGAGTTCTATATCATTTCCCATCAAAAGTATGTCATCTACATATAATATGAGAAATGCTACAGAGCTCCCACTCACTTTCTTGTAAACATAGGCTTCTCCATAAGTCTGTGTAAACCCAAACGCTTTGATCATCTCATCAAAGCGAATGTTCCAACTCCGAGATGCTTGCACCAGCCCATAAATCGAGCGTTGGAGCTTGTACACCTTGCCAGCATTCTTAGGATCGACAAAACCTTCCGGCTGCATCATATACAATTCTTCCTTAAGGAAACCATTAAGGAATGCCGTTTTGACGTCCATTTGCCATATTTCATAATCATAGAATGCGGCAATCGCTAACATGATTCGGACGGACTTCAGCTTCGCTACCGGGTAGAAAGTCTCATCGTAGTCAACCCCTTGAACTTGTCGATAACCCTTAGCGACAAGCCGAGCTTTATAGATGGTCACATTACCATCCGCGTCTGTCTTCTTCTTAAAGATCCATTTATTTTCTATGGCTCGCCACTCAACGGGCAAGTCAGTCAAAGTCCATACTTCGTTTTCATACATGGATCCTATCTCGGATTTCATGGCTTCTAGCCATTTGTCGGAATCCGGGCCCGCCATCGCTTCTTCATAGTTCGAAGGTTCACCGTTGTCTAACAACATGATTTCCAAGACAGGGTTGCCGTACCACTCTGGTGCGGAACGTGTCCTTGTGGACCTTCGACTTTCAGTAGGAGCTTGATCAGAAGTATCTTGATCATCATCATTAACTTCCTCTCTAGTCGGTGCAGGCACCTCAGGAACATTTTCTTGAGTTGCGCCATTTTCTGGTTCAAGAGGTAATACTTCATCAAGTTCTACTTTCCTCCCACTTACTTCTTTCGAGAGAAACTCTTTCTCTAGAAAGGACCCATTCTTGGCAACAAAGATCTTGCCTTCGGATCTGAGGTAGAAGGTATACCCAATAGTTTCTCTAGGATATCCTATGAAGACGCATTTTTCCGATTTGGGTTCGAGCTTTTCAGGTTGAAGTTTCTTGACATAAGCCTCGCATCCCCAAACTTTTAGAAACGACAGCTTAGGTTTCTTCCCAAACCATAATTCAAACGGTGTCGTCTCAACGGATTTCGACGGAGCCCTATTTAAAGTGAATGCGGCAGTCTCTAAAGCATACCCCCAAAAGGATAGCAGTAAATCGGCAAGAGACATCATAGATCGCACCATATCTAATAGAGTGCGATTACGACGTTCGTACACACCATTACGCTGAGGTGTTCCAGGCGGCGTGAGCGGTGAAACTGTTCCACATTTTCTTAAGTGTGTGCCAAACTCATGACTCAAGTATTCTTCTCCACGATCTGATCGTAGGAACTTGATTTTCCTGTCACGTTGATTCTCAACCTCACTCTGAAATTCCTTGAACTTTTCAAAGGTCTCAGACTTGTGTTTCATTAAGTAGACATACCCATATCTACTCAAGTCATCGGTGAGGGTGAGAACATAACGATAGCCACCGCGAGCCTCAACACTCATTGGACCGCACACATCAGTATGTATGATTTCCAATAAGTTGGTTGCTCGCTCCATTGTTCCTGAGAATGGAGTCTTGGTCATTTTACCCATGAGGCATGGTTCGCACGTGTCAAATGATTCGTAATCAAGAGACTCTAAAAGTCCATCAGCATGGAGCTTCTTCATGCGTTTGACACCTATGTGACCAAGGCGGCAGTGCCACAAGTATGTGGGACTATCATTATCAATCTTACATCTTTTGGTACTCACACTATGAACATGTGTAGCATTACGCTCGAGATTCATTAAGAATAAACCATTCACCATCGGAGCATGACCATAAAACATATCTCTCATATAAATAGAACAACCATTATTCTCGGATTTAAATGAGTAGCCATCTCGAATTAAACGATATCCTGATACAATGTTCATGCTCAAAGCTGGCACTAAATAACAATTATTAAGGTTTAAAACTAATCCCGAAGGTAAATGTAGAGGTAGCGTGCCGACGGCGATCACATTGACCTTGGAACCATTCCCGACGCGCATCGTCACCTCGTCCTTCGCCAGTCTCCGCTTATTCCGCAGCTCCTGTTTTGAGTTACAAATGTGAGCAACTGCACCGGTATCAAATACCCAGGAGCTACTACGAGTACTGGTAAGGTACACATCAATTACATGTATATCACATATACCTTTCGTTTTGCCGGCCTTCTTGTCCGCTAAGTATTTGGGGCAGTTCCGCTTCCAGTGACCACTTTCCTTGCAATAAAAGCACTCAGTCTCGGGCTTGGGTCCATTCTTTGGCTTCTTCCCGGCAGCTTGCTTGCCGGGCGCGGCAACTCCCTTGCCGTCCTTCTTGAAGGTTTTCTTACCCTTGCCTTTCTTGAACTTAGTGGTTTTATTCACCATCAACACTTGATGTTCCTATTTGACTTCTACCTCTGCTGATTTCAGCATTGCAAATACTTCAGGAATGGTCTTTTCCATCCCCTACATATTGAAGTTCATCACAAAGCTCTTGTAGCTCGGTGGAAGCGACTGAAGGATTCTGTCAATGACCGCGTCATCTGGGAGATTAACTCCCAGCTGAGTCAAGCGGTTATGTAACCCAGACATAGTGAGTATGTGCTCACTGACAGAACTGTTTTCCTCCATCTTACAGCTGAAGAACTTGTCGGAGACTTGATATCTCTCGACCCGGGCATGAGCTTGGAAAACCATTTTTAGCTCTTCGAACATCTCATCTTCTCCATGTCTCTCAAAACGCTTTTGGAGCCCCGGCTCTAAGCTGTAAAGCATGCCGCACTGAACGAGGGAGTAGTCATCGGTACGTGCCTGCCAAGCGTTCATAACGTCTTGTTCTGCAGGGAGAATAGGTGCGTCACCTAGTGGTGCTTGTAGGACATAATCTTTCTTGGCAGCTATGAGGATGATCCTCAGGTTCCGGACCCAGTCCGTGTAGTTGCTGCCATTGTCTTTCAGCTTGGTTTTCTCTAGGAACGCGTTGAAGTTGAGGACTACGTTGGCCATTTGATCTACAAGACATATTGTAAAATTTTAGACTAAGTTCATGATAATTAAGTTCATCTAATCAAATTATTCAATGAACTCCCACTTAGATAAACATCCCTCCTGTAATCTAAGTATAACATGATCCGAGTTAACTAGGCCGTGTCCGATCATCATGTGAGACGGACTAGCCAACGTCGGTGAACATCTTCATGTTGATCGTATCTTCTATACGACTCATGCTCGACCTTTCAGTCTTCTGTGTTCCGAGGCCATGTCTGTACATGCCAGGCTCGTCAAGTCAACCTAAGTGTTTGCATGTGTAAATCTGTCTTACACCCGTTGTATGTGAACGTTAGAATCTAACACCCGATCATCACGTGGTGCTTCGAAACAACGAACTGTCGCAACGGTGCACAGTTAGGGGGAACACTTTCTTGAAATTATTATGAGGGATCATCTTATTTACTACCGTCGTTCTAAGTAAACAAGATGCAGAAACATGATAAACATCACATGTAATCAAACAATAATAGTGACATGATATGGCCAATATCACATAGCTCCTTTGATCTCCATCTTGGGGCTCCATGATCATCTTGTCACCGGCATGACACCATGATCTCCATCATCGTGTCTCCATGAAGTTGCTCGCCAACTATTACTTCTACTACTACGGCTAACGCGTTTAGCAATAAAGTAAAGTAATTACATGGCGTTTCTCAATGACATGCAGGTCATACAAAAAATAAAGACAACTCCTATGGCTCCTGCCGGTTGTCATACTCATCGACATGCAAGTCGTGATTCCTATTACAATAGCATGAACATCTCATACATCACATATAGATCATTCATCATTCATCACAACTTTGACCATATCATATCACAAAGCACTTGCTGCAAAAACAAGTTAGACGTCCTCTAATTGTTGTTGCAAGTTTTACGTGGCTGAAATAGGGTTCTAGCAAGAACGTTTTCTTACCTACGTGAAAGCCACAACGTGATTTGTCAACTTCTATTTACCCTTCATAAGGACCCTTTTCATCGAATCCGCTCCAACTAAAGTGGGAGAGACAGACATCCGCCAGCCACCTTATGCAACTTGTGCATGTTAGTCGGTGGAACCGGTCTCACGAAAGCGTACGTGTAAGGTTGGTCCGGGCCGCTTCATCCCACAATACCGTTGAAGCAAGATAAGACTAGTAGCGGCAAGAAAGTGGACAACATCAACGCCCACAACAAATTGTGTTCTACTCGTGCAAGAGAACTACGCATAAACCTGGCTCATGATGCCACTGTTGGGGAACGTTGCAGAAAACAAAAATTTTCCTACGGTTTCACCAAGATCCATCTAGGAGTTCATCTAGCAACGAGTGATCGGATTGCATCTACATACCTTTGTAGATCACGCGCGGAAGTGTTCAAAGAACGGGGATGAGGAAGGCGTACTCGACGTGATCCAAATCACCGGAGATCCTAGCGCCGAACGGACGGCACCTCCGCGTTCAACACACGTACGGTCAGCGTAACGTCTCCTCCTTCTTGGTCCAGCAAGGGGAAGGAGAGGTTGAGGAAGATGGCTCCAGCAGCAGCACGACGGCGTGGTGTTGATGGAGCTGCAGTACTCCGGCAGGGCTTCGCCAAGCACTATGGAGGAGGAGGATGTGTTGGAGAGGGAGAGGGAGGCACCAAAGATGTGTTATGAGAGGCCCTCCTTCCCCCACTATATATAGGGAGTCCAAGGGGGGGCGGCCCTAGGAGATCCAATCTCCTAGGGGGGGTGCGGCCAAGGGAGGAATCCCTCCTCCCCAAGGCACCTAGGAGGTGCCTTCCCCCTTTGGGACTCTTCCCTTCCTTGAACCCTAGGCGCATGGGCCTCTTGGGGCTGGTGCCCTTGGACCATATAGGCCAAGGCGCACCCCCTACAGCCCATGTGGCCCCCCGGGGCAGGTGGCCCCACCCGGTGGACCCTCGGGACCCTTCCGGTGGTCCCGGTACAATACCGGTGACCCCGAAACTTGTCCCGATGCCCGAAATAGCACTTCCTATATATAATTATTTACCATTCCGGAACTCCTCGTGACGTCCGGGATCTCATCCGGGACTCCGAACAACATTCGGGTTACTGCATATACATATCCCTACAACCCTAGCGTCACCAAACCTTAAGTGTGTAGACCCTACGGATTCGGGAGACATGTAGACATGACCGAGACGACTCTCCGGTCAATAACCAATAGCGGGATCTGGATACCCATGTTGGCTCCCACATGCTCCTCGATGATCTCATCGGATGAAGCAGGATGTCGAGGATTCAAGCAACCCCGTATACAATTCCCTTTGTCAATCGGTATGTTACTTGCCCGAGATTCGATCGTCGGTATCCCAATACCTCGTTCAATCTCGTTACCGGCAAGTCACTTTACTCGTACCATAGTGCATGATCTCGTGACCAGACACTTGGTCACTTTGAGCTCATTATGATGATGCATTACCGAGTGGGCCCAGTGATACCTCTCCGTCATATGGAGTGA
The DNA here is from genome assembly GCF_056163025.1 of Triticum urartu. NCBI lineage: Eukaryota > Viridiplantae > Streptophyta > Magnoliopsida > Poales > Poaceae > Triticum > Triticum urartu. The sequence continues at coordinate 390,146,814 of NC_141878.1, read as the reverse complement.
CAAATCCCAGTCTTGATCCATGTCAACCCAACAGACACTTTCGGAGATACCCGTAGTATACCTTTATAGTCACCCAGTTACGTTGTGACGTTTGGTACACCCAAAGCACTCCTACGGTATCCAGGAGTTACACGATCTCATGGTCTAAGGAAAAGATACTTGACATTGGAAAAACTCTAGCAAACGAACTATACGATCTTGTGCTATGTTTAGGATTGGGTCTTGTCCACCACATCATTCTCCTAATGATGTGATCTCGTTATCAATGACATCCAATGTCCATAGTCAGGAAACCATGACTATCTGTTGATCAACGAGCTAGTCAACTAGAGGCTTACTAGGGACATGTTGGTGTCTATTATTCACACATGTATTACGATTTCCGGATAACACAATTATAGCATGAATAAAGACAATTATCATGAACAAGGAAATATAATAATAATGCTTTTATTATTGCCTCTAGGGCATATTTCCAACAGATGCAGCATAGCAGCGGTAGGTATTTCACCTAGATGTGAAACCAAGGTTATCGAACTAGTAGGAGAACCAAGAAACACAACGTAAACAACACCTGCACACATATAACAAATCCTCGCAACCCGACGTGTTAAAGCGGTTGTCAATTCCTTCCGGGTACGGCGCCTCAAGATAGGCAAACGGACATGAGATAAATTGTAGTAGATTGATAGATCGAGCGCCAAATAAAATAAATAAGAATAAATTGTAACAAGGTATTTTTGTATTTTTAGTTTGATAGATCTGAAAATTAAAGCAAAGAAAAATAGATCGCAAAGGAAAATAATATGAGAAAGAGACCCAGGGGCCGTAGGTTTCACTAGTGGCTTCTCTCGAGAAAAATAGCAAACGGTGGGTGAGCAAATTACTGTTGGGCAATTGATAGAAATTCAAGTACCCATGATGATATCCAGGCAATGATCATTACATAGGCATCACGTCCAAGATTAGTAGACCGACTCCTGCCTGCATCTACTACTATTACTCCACACATCGACCGCTATCTAGCATGCATCTAGTGTATTAAGTTCATGGAGAAACAGAGTAATGCAATAAGAACAATGACATGATGTAGACAAGATCTATCTATGTAGAGATAGACCCCATCGTTTTATCCTTTGTAGCAATGATACATACATGTCGGTTCCCTTTTTGTCACTGGGATCAAGCACCGTAAGATTGAACCCACTACAAAGCACCTCTTCCCATTGCAAGATAAATAGATCAAGTTGGCCAAACAAAACCCAAATATCGGAGAAGAAATATGAGGCTATAAGCAATCATGCATAAAAGATATCAAAGAAACTCAAATACTTTCATGGATATAAAAAGATAGATCTGATCATAAACTCAAAGTTCATCGATCCCAACAAACACACCGCAAAAGAGTTACATCATAGGGATCTCCAAGAGACCATCGTATTGAGAATTCACTGAGAGAGAGAGAGGAAGCCATCTAGCTACTAACTACTGACCGGAAGGTCTACAAAGAACTACTCACGCATCATCGAAGAGGCACCAATCGGGGTGGTGAACCCCATCCGAGATGGTATCTAGATTGGATCTGGTGGTTCTTGACTCTACGGTAGCTGGATGAATATTTCGTCGACTCCCCTAGGATTTTGGGAACATTGGGGTATTTATAGAGCAAAGAGGCGGTCCAGGGGCACCCGAGGTGGGCACAACCCACCAGGGTGCGCCTGGGCCTCCTGGCGCACCCTGGTGGGTTGTGCTCTCCTCGGAGCACTCCCAGGAGCAGCCAGGGCCCATTACGTGTCTTATGGTCCATAAAAAATCTCCGTAAAGTTTCGTGGCATTTGGAATCCATTTGGCATTGATTTTCTGTGATGTAAAAACATGGAAAAAACAGCAGCTGGCACTTGGCACTATGTTAATAGGTTAGTACCAAAAAATGACATAAAATGATTATAAAACATCCAAGATTGATAATATAACAACATGGAACAATAAAAAATTATAGATACGTTGGAGACGTATCAATGCGCTCGCTGCCAATGTCCGCGCTCCGCCTCGCACCCACGCTGCGTGTCGTCAAGTTCAGGAACTACCATCCCCCTTAATGACGCACCCGCTCTTATTCTACCACGACTGAAGCACCTCGAGCTCGTTGCCATCTGCCTCCCATACGATGACAAGGAACGCCTGCTCCGTGGCTGTACTGCACTCGAGTACCTTCGTCTTCAGGCGATCAATGGGTTGAGTAGCTTCCACATCACCTCCATGACTCTCCGGACTATTTATGTGTGTTCCTAGTGCGGGAGGAAGACGCCACAAGATGTGTACCACGGTATGGTCATTGAGGACACACCTGCACTTGAGAGATTACTTGTAGTTGATCAAGAAGGTCCAACAAGAATCAATGTCATTTCTGCGCCGAAATTGACAGTGGTGGGCTACTCGTCTGACAAATACTCTGAACTTGTTATTGGATCCACACCCATTCAGGTACAACAACCGCCTTCTACCTCTCCTTCTACAAATTAACATTATTTCTAATTTTGAAGATGTTTGTTTATCTGTCATCCAGAAAATGATTCCGACAAGCTTGACGCCGAAAATGTGCACAGTGAAGGTCTTGGCACTAGAATCTAGCGGCCCCAACCTGGAGCAAGTTGTTAATTTCCTGATATGCTTTCCGTGCCTGGAGAATCTATATATAGAGGTGATGTTCCTTTCCTATTAAATGTTAACCATAAGCGAGTTCAATTTGTGACACCATTTCCAAGTTTACAATGACAATGTACTACAATTTATGAAGGATTCTTTTGGAGGATTTCAGTACATACATGTCCCCCCATATTGGTTGATTGATCCATATGGTTACAATCCATAAGCATTTCTCCTTTGGATTCATCTGTACTAGTTTTCTTTGGGAACTTTTCATCCACTCCAACCTCTTGTGAAGAAGGCTTCATTTTTCTAGAATGTAATCAAATGCCCATGTTAGTCATGTCAGATCGAAGACGGCATGTTAGTGCATTTTACAAATCCTGCAAACCAAATAGGCATGTAGTAGTGTTCAAATCTGCATGTAGGCACTAACACGTTTTCTACTTTTGCATATAAGATTAGGCCTAGTGGTGGATAATGTGATACAATATAACAATCACGTCGAATGCCTAGATATGCATCTCTCAGAAATTACTTTGAACTCCTACTGAGGGACCTTACCAGAGATTATATTCGCCAGGTTTTTTGTTTTCAGAGCAAAGGTGCTGAAGGTAATGAGGTTTGCCCTACATTTATTTCGCAAAAATGAATGGTTTGTTGATCAGTGCCGGCGCCTGCGGCAGAATGGAATAGGCTACGAAAATGCTGAATTTCATTTTGGAACTTCAGATGACAGAGTCATCGGAAGTCATCGTGTCAACCCCATACATGACTTCTCAGTGGTTGACCCCTTTGCAAAAATTATGAGGTTTTGAAACCAGACTTAGAAGTGGTAACATTAGTTTGAACCTCTCTGATATCCATGTTGAGCGGATCAGCGCGAGCGTTTGCAGCTGATGAGCTGAATTTCATTTCTAATATCAGTTTGAACCTTGTAATCTTTGAATTTGAGCCATATAACTCTGGAATTTGAACCTTGTAATATTTCGAGCTTTTGTGGTACAATCGTTGAAATGGCATCGTATGAGACTCGTATATTGGTAACACTATTTTGACCTTTATATGCAATGGTCTTAGATTTTATTAACCATTCTCAAATCTGTTTACCTTGTAGGTCTCACAACACACGATCAGTATAACTAACTCGAGTGCGATCTTCGACATTATTGCACATATTTGGTCTCTTCAATCGTGTGCCCTGTAGAGCGCAGAATTAGTTATCGCATTCGAGTGTCCATCATCACCCTTCTGTGTAACTTTGACCTCATCACCCACGATTAAATTTATGAACGAAGTCATTCCACACACTTCGTATTTACAAAGCCTTTTGCCAATAAAGACCCATAATTTGTCCCTCTTCTAGCCGACGCGTGGCCAAACTAGCCGGGCGGGAAGCTTGCGCGATAAACTGCGCGGTAGCGTGGGAACAGGCTCACCGATAATACATTTGGCGCCTCTTTGAGCCCATGTGTGGTCAAACAAAACGTGTGCGGTGCGGTGTTGTCAAGCGTGCACTAGAATCCTCTGCTATGAACGCCGTGACAAGACATGACGATTACAGGCCAGCCGGCCCCCATTTATTACAATGGCCATTTAACCCTTGTGTCTCTTCAACCATTCGATCGTGCCCCACCATTGCAAGAAGCACACCACCACGACAAATTCTTAGAGGGTATCCTGTGCGGCTCTAATGGCGCTCCGAGCGGCTACCGACGACTAGCAGCAGTTCACCATGCATGCCGTGGTGGACACCCACAGAAGGTTCACGGACCTCTCGGTGGTGTACACCAATGACCCGGTCTGGGTGGAGCACTCCATCCACATCATGGAGCTGTTGCTTGCCGAGGAGAAGTACAAGGTGGTCGGGTTCGACCTCAAGTACACCTGCGCTCGTGTCAGGTCTCGTCCCATGGTCACTGTGGCCCAGATGTGCGTGCGCCACCACGTCCACGTCTACCACTACTGCCTGGCCACAAGGCCTTGCGAGCATTTCACCAGGTTTGTCAACAGCCCCCACTACATGTTTGCTACGGTGGACATCACCAACGATGTAAAGGTGCTCGATAATCCGGGCATCGCCTGCCAGAATCTTGTCGACATCCAGGGCCAATACAAGATCTGGAGCAGCAAGGAGCATGAGACAAAGTCACTAGTTCACCTCGCCGAGGCCATCATCGACCCCTACTACAGAGACATGAAGGATTCCTGCAACAAGGACAGGCGTGCCTGGCACTTGGCCTGGATGGAGATACTCGACAAAGCTCACGTCGCGTCTGCGGCCAAGTAGGCGTACACGAGCTACGACATGTATAGGCGGATCGTTGACATCAGGAAGTGCCTCCTTCCCCAAAACAGCCAGGGATCCAGCCAGAAGCAGAGCAATGGCAAGCGTCATCGCAACAATAAGTAGATGATTAGATCCCCGTTTCTCCTAGTTTAGTATGCATGTAATTTCTTACTTTGGTGTGCGGAAATGTTATGTGTGTAGTCACTTGTGTAATTGTATGCTTAATTTGGTTTTGCAATGTTGTCTTTTTAAGTATATATGTTGATGCTCTATAGACAGAGCAAATCACATCGCACACCGACTAAACAATGGAACCCGTCGGTGATGATTTCATCAATCACTGACAAATGTATACCAGCAATTGTTTGCTGACAACACACACGGCTTGTTAAAAGGAATCGTATGCGTTGTTATCAGTCTTCCCACACGTTTCTGATTACAGTCTTGTTTGCCGGGTATCACACACATCTTGTTAAGTTGAACCATTTCTGTTCTCTTGGGTCAACGCAAATAGTTCATCTGAGTGAACCGTATGCTGTATATCGCACACACCTTGATCTAGCTGACCGTTTCTTTTGTGTTGCCTAATCACAAATAGTTCATCCGAGTGAGCCGTATGTTGTATATCGCACACACCTTCATCTGTCTGCCCGTTGCATCGCACGCACAACTAAAATCTGAACCGTGTTTGATGCATCCGTCATCGCGAACATTTTGCACCTTTTTTGACGGTTTTTACACCACCATTTGCGATTATTACATCGCACATAGTTTCGACGAAGGGTCTCTGATCGTAGTGTTGCTTTAACAGCATCCTGTAGTAGTGGTGGTACAACCGACTCAGTGAGTTCCTTCTTCAAAAGGTTACCCCAATAGTGTTGATTGCCCATGTGTCTTCATCAAGAAGTCCTCTCCAGGATTTTGCATCATTTATGTGTACGTTGATGATCTCAACATCATCGGCAACACATCAGACATTGATGAAGCACGAAATCACCTAAAGATGGAATTTGAGATGAAGGATTTGGGTAAAACCAAGAGTCTGTTTCGATATCTTCAAGGCACAAAGGATCTTGGCCTGTTTTTCCAGTTCCAGAGAAATCAGGACTCTGATATGATTGGATATGCAGATGCCGGCTATTTGTCTGATATCCATAATGCCAGATCTCAGACCGACTTTGTGTTCCTACATGGTGGCACTGCTATATCATGGAAGTCTTCGAAACAGACTCTGTTGGCAACATCTACCAATCATTCTGAAATAATTTAATTATTTGAAGCATCATGTGAATGTGTATGGCTACGCAGAATGACAACCACATACAATAGTCATGTGGAATTCGTTCAATAGAATCACCCACCATTATCTATGAAGATAATGCGGCCTATGTCACACATATGCAATCAAGATATATCAAGAGTAATATCACTAAGCATATTTCTCCTAAGTGGTTTTTCCTCGTGATCTTCAACAAATCAGGGAAATAAACATATTGCAAGTCAAATCATGCGATAACCTTGCTGATATATTTACCATGTCTCTATCAAATTCTACATTTCAAAAATATGTTCATGGAATTGGTATACGATGACTTAGTGACTTGCAGGTGTCAGGGGGAGTATCTTCTTGAGATATCCTTGTTGAAAGACATCACATTATGCTATCTCTATGTGAGTTTATGTTTCAGGTTCTCATCAAAGGTTTCATGCATGAAGAACTTTGTGGAGGAGAATCCTTTTGAGATGATAGTGCTACCCGGACAATCGTGAGATGATTCTACATGGTCAAGTGTAGATTAGGGGGAGTGTTAAGATTTATTACTTAATGTAATTAGGAAATCTCCTCTTTCCAAACCATCGGGCGGCTCCTCACGCAACTGATGCTTCTCCCGCTCGTCCTGGAACCAACGTGACTCCTCAGATCAGTCGCCTCTCTCTAGGGATATATATACTCCTTGTAACCATCGTCAAGAGTAATCGATCATTTGATTTCGAACATTCACTACCACCACCACGAGCACTTGTGCCGAACCTCGATTTTGTCATGATCTCTCCATGAGTGAGTTGTCAATATTATCTTGCCATTTCATCCATCGTGCTCGCATCTCTCGATGTTCCAAGACCGGCGGTATCGTCGGGAGACGAATTTTTTTCCGAAGGTGTTGTGAGAGTTGGATCAAGATGGTGGAACACGAGATTCACGATCTATCGAGGTTCTGACCCTACCCGAGGAGTTGAAACCCTACTCCTGCCTTTGGTGGTTGTGTTGCTCGAGTGCTCACCGGCGATCGGGAAGATGGTCGGGAGATCGGTTTCTTGGGTAAGCTTTCGGCCTTGGTGACGGAGAGGAAAAAGATGGTGGTCGGTGTCGGTGGGAACGACACCTATGGGATCACAAGAATCCCTACTACGGTTGCGGGGCGCGGGGTCATGAGAAGAGCGGATCAAACAGATAGCACACGGTTCGTTTATCCAGGTTCGGGCCGCGGGGATGCGTAAAACCCTACTCTTGCTTTGGTGGATTATATATCTGTGTTCTTGAGCTAGTTATGGGGCGTGAGGAGCTCCAAAAAGCCGAATACCCCTCCTGGTCGCCTCGGGCCTCCTTTTATAGGAAAGGGGTTGCCACAGTGGCACATATGAGGTGGAAAGGGTACAGTGATGTGAGGTTATCCCTCGCAGTACATGACAAGGCACATTTAATGCGTCTTGCCCAAGTGTCCTTGCTTTATCGGGGACAGGGGAGAGCCGTGTCTCATTCATCGCAGCTCCCTCTCGCGTCGACACGCGCCCTGGCCAGCGGCGCCCGCGGTGCCATGTAGGCAGGAAGGCAGCTGAGGTGGCGCAGTGGTGGATCTCCATGAAGATCTGCATGCCGCCACGCAGGTGCCTGCCCAGCTGGTTGGGTCGGCAGCTGCATGCGAACGACAGTGGAGGTTCGACTGGCGTGGGCCTGATGGTGGCCCTACGGGTGTTCTTGGCAAGGGCCTTGCCGGGGCCCCGGCAAGGGTCTTGCCGTGGCGCCTGCTGTCATCCCCGGCAAGGCTCTTGCCGGGGGCCTTGTGGTCCTCCTTGGCTCGGATCCCGCCAAGGATCATCATCTTCTAAAGGGTGTATCTGATCTTGAATGTCTTCACAAAGATCTGCATGCCACCACGGGGATGTCTCCCGAATCCTTGCCCCATGGGGGCAGTGGACTCAAGGGTGACTCGCTCCGTAGGTGTGGGGCGAGCTGCCACGGCAAGGGTCTTGCCGGGTTTGCTAAAACCGCCTCCCGGCAAGGATCTTGACGGGGGGTCCGTTTTGTCCCCTTTGCTCTTTGTGGTCTTGGTCTTGGCGTCGTTCTGCTTCTCCTGAGCTTCGGCCTTACCTTGGCTCACCTCCCTTTCCTTTCTCAGTGTGGTGGTGCCCGCGGCTCAGACTGCCCGTGCACAGTCATAGGGGTACAAAAAGCGTACCCCTCTTTTTGTACACCGACAGGAGCCCCCGGGCCTGGGCCACACGTAAGCGCAATCGCATCGTTGTGCTAGGCCCAAAACCGGTGCGCGGGCAGGCGGGGCAGTTTTTTACCGCGGTAAGTTTCTTTGCGCGCTGTGCTTCCCATGCTTCCCGCGCGTGGCGCGGCGTGGGGAGGCGTGTGTGACGTGGGCGGAATGCGTGGGGTTGCTTCCCACGGGCATGCGTCACATCACAGTTAATGTGAAAGGAGGCGGCCCGCGTTTTTCCCCCATAAGAAGGAATAACCGTGGGCGCGCTGCTCACTTTCTCCTCTTTCCTCATGCCTTTTCCGATCTCAGAGCCGCCGTTCCCTTTCTTCCTTCCTTCCTAAGCTCTCGCTGTCGCCCGCCGCCGTCGCTTCGCCATCCCCCTTCCTCAGCCCTCTGAACTTCTTGGTTGCCATGTCTCCCAAATTCGCCATGGGCAAGGGGTGGCTAAGGGCGCCGGGACGGTGGAGCCGCCGGAGAGCGCGCTGTCGGGGGACCGGACGAAGTTCGCCTTCTTCTTCCCCTCTACGGTTGACGTTTAAGAACTTCGGGCCTCCTTCAAGCCCCTATGGGGAGTGAAGACGGGGGGAGAGGATTCAGGACACCCGGCAACGCGGATCATTCCTGCTTCTTGCGCTGATCCTGCCTCAAATCGGTACCCCTTCTTCGTTGATTACTTTTCTTGCGGGTTATGCCCTCCTTTCTCCGATTTCTTTTGCGACATTATGCGCACCTTCGGCTTTCGCCTCTTGGATTTTACTCCGAATGCGGTGGCGCGAATGGCTTTCTTCACGCATCTTTGCGAAGGCTTTGCCGGGGTGCAGCCCAACACGGCGCTCTTCCGCCATTACTTCTTCCCTCGTATCCAGCCGGGAGGAGCCATCTCCGGTTGCGTCACCTGGATCCCAAGATCCAAGGGGGCGTACCCGGACGGTGCCGTGAAGGAGAGTTGGGAGGAATGGCGTGGCCGGTGGTGCTGGATTGGGGATGAAAACCCGCCGGAATTCTGCAAGGTCTGCCGAGTGCCTCCGGTCCGCGGTAGCGATTGGAGTGATGTCGACGCCGCCGATGGGAGGCTCACTGTCGCTACCACCAGGATTCTTCGGCTCACCCAGGCCGGACTCATCCATGAGATGATCGGGGCGGACTTCATTCGCCGCTGGATCGCCCCGTTGCACAGCAAGGGGAGGCCAGCTTGGCTCTTTACGAACCCGGCTGACATTATGCGACTCCGCCCCGGCCTCGATCACAACTTCACAGTGCTGGCGCATGCCTACTTCTGCCAACGGCTTTTCCAGCTTGATGTGTGTCACAATGGCGAGGTCGAGCAGACCGGCAAGGCCGCGAGGGCTGCCACAAAGGTTGGCAAGGCCCTCAAGGGGCCATTTTTCAAGCTGCCGGCGGGGGTGGTCCCGTTGTGCAACAATTCGCGTCGGTCCGAGATCATCGCCATGATGCCGGACTGTAATGCGCACGGCCCTGTCCCAAGATGGGAGGAGCCAAAGGACGAGGATGTGCAGCAATTCTTCGACACCCTGATCGAGGTGTACGTCAATGCCGACGCCGAGCGGTGGCTTATCATGGACACCACCTAGGCAGAGCTGGACTACATCGCCACTAGGGCGAGGGAGGCACAGCTTGCCATGGAGGCCGGCAGCGCTGGGGGCATGGAGGACATGCCCGCAATGGCGGCGGAGGAAGAGGAGCTCTCCTGGTGGGCGGCGGCCTCCGGGGAGGTCAGCAGCGCCAACATTGGATCTCCGCTCGTCGAAGACGCGGCCGACGAGTCATCGGGGGAGGAGGAGGACGTGGCGGCGGACTCGACGCCAACAAGGGGAAGAGGGCGAGTCCTGCGGTGGGCTGGCTCCGGTGAGCCGGTCCGGCCCGGCAGGGCTGCGCAGCCTCAATTGACCCTGGAGGGGTCTGGGCGCCACACGAGGGCCACGGCAGCCAAGAGGCTGACGAAGGCCGCTGAGAAGAAGAAGAAAACAGCCCCTTCCTCATTCGGGCGCGCACAAACCTCGCCGCCTCCTTCGCCTCCTCCGGCAGGCGTCGACTCGGATGATGATGTGGAGCTCCCTTTTGATCTCGGGCCTCTCAGCCCGGAGTGGAAAATGAAACTGGTGGAAGAGGAGGAGATGGATGACGAGTATGTTCTCCGTTCCTTACTGTCATTACCATTTCCTCGAATTTGGTCGCTTGTCTTGATCCATTTTTGCTTCCATAGGGAGACAGAGACGTTGACCCAGAGGGTGAAGAGGGCGAGGACCTCGGCGAGCAGCCAGCCGCCGGCTGGGGCTTCAAAGACACCACTGGTGGTGCTGAGCAGCCCGGACAGCAGCCCCCGGCGTAGCCCCCAGCGTAAGTTCGTCACCCTCTTCTTACTCGACATGTGGTAGGTGCTCGATGCTATGATGCTGACCTTGCTGGGTTTGCAGGAGGGGAGCGGCAGCAGGAGGAGCCACAGAGGGCTACTCCTAACACACCACCCCCATCGACTACGCCGCCGCGGGGGGCATCCCCGGCAAGGGCATCAGGCATGGAGCCCACACCCATGGAGGAAGAGGGGAACTTGGGTGCTGGTGGCTCTGCCACGGCACCAAATGCTGGCGGAGAGGGGACTTCTGCTTCACAGCTTGGCACCGGTGAGTCGACTGTCCTTCATCTCTGTTTTTCCCTTATTCTTTTCTTGGCTTCATTGCTCCCGTTGCTGCCCAGGCCCTCCTTCAACAGGTATGGAGGACGTGGATACCGTTGCTGGGAACATTGCAGAGGAGGCCGCCAAGGATGCTGCCGAGGACACCGCGGCGGGGGCCGCCAAGGCGATCGGCGAGGCTTCTGCCGAGGGCACCAGCGGTGGACCTGCCGGTGAGGCCGGCAAGGCCTCCGCCGAGGAGGAGGTGGTGGGTGACCAACCTCCCTCCTCCTCAACCTCGGGCCCCGGCAGGTATCTGAAGGTGGGCGACGATCTCTTCGTCCACCTCCCAGGGGCGTCGAGCCGGGCGCCCGCCGAAGGGGAAGTTTTCGACGGCGAGGTGCTTGCCGCCACCAGGCTCGAGGTGGTTGATGAGCCGGGCATTGGTGGCGACGGTTCTCCAGAAGAGCAGCTTTTCCATGCCATGGGGGCCAATTTCTGGAAGCTCCAAGTGCTCTACCATGCTCGCGTGGACAAGGTCAAGTCCAGGATGGCAACGGTGGACAACGCGGAGGTGGACTTCAAGGCGCGCGTTGCCGAGACGCAGACCTGGTTCCACCAGGCTCGCGAGGAGCAGTGGGCCTTTCAGGAGAAATTGGCCGAGCGCGATGTGGAGCTCACCATGAAGATGGCCGACATCGAGAAGGCCCAGGAAAAGGCGGCGCACTTGGCTGCAGCGGCTGAGGCCGCCCGGAACCAGCATCAAGCCACCTTGGATTCCCAGAAAGAGGACCTCACTGCGCGTGAGGCGAAGCTTGCCGCAGCGCTCCGTGGCAAGGATGAGGAGCTCGAGGCCCTTGTCGCGCGGCGGACTCGCGAGCTGGATTAGAGGCACAAGGAGGCACTCGATGCCCAGGCTCTGGCCCATGCCGGCAAGGTAAGGGAGTTGGAGGTGGCGCAGGACGAGCTAAAGGAGCAGGCCCTCAAGCTGTCCAACGAGAAGAGCACGCTCAACAGCGCCTTGGTGGAGGCGCAAGGAGCGGTCATCAGCAGGGCTGGGGAGCTCTCCGAAGCACAAAACTCCATCAGAGACCTCAAGCTGAAGCTGGAGGATCTCGAGAAGATGCTGTCGGAGAGCAGGGCTCGGGAGGAGACCTTGACCAGGAGCCTGGAGGAGGAGAAGCAGCTGCGGGCGAACGAGGCCGCCTCCCACCAGGATTATGTGGCGGGCGAGAACAGATGGATCAGCCGTCTGGAGGAGGTCGCCGGCAGGGTCACCTCGCAGTTGGCCACCATAGGGATGCCACACGTGAGGTACGCCTCTGAGCACAGCGGGACCGTCATCACCAAGTTGACCCTGTTCTTCGAGGGCGTCCTCGGAGCCTTGGCTTATCTTCACTCCAACAGGACGGCCACGCTAGCCGAGGAGGCCCGGCGACTTTGCCGGAGGGTCGTGACCAAGGTCCTCACCAAGACGGCATACTAGAATCCCGATCTTGACTTCGCGGCCGCGATGAAGAGCTTGCCGGATGGTGCTAACCTCACGGTGCTCAAGGAGCGCATCAAGCCCATCACCGACTGCATCGACGAAATCAAGAGGGTGGAAGGCCAGCACCGGGATTAGGCATCCCGTTCTTCTTCGCCGCTGCGGGTTCCCGACCAAGACAAATTTTATCTTTAGTTAGAACCGCAGCTATGATGTGATGTAATATAACTTTGAAGTACTCTTAATTTTCATGCATGTTATTTCCCCGTTCGATTCCTCTTTGTATGTGTGCCCTACGTCGATCGGGAAGGCTTGCTGGCACGCAAGCCCCTAGCGGCGTTTTGGGGACGGATCCCCATGGCCAGCCGGGTACACGTGCTGCCGGACAAGCCACCTTTCCGTTCTGAACGCAGCCGCTCGAACTGTCGAGCTTGACTCGAGTCAGAATCGGGGGCGTTGCTGATCGCGGAAGGATACTCTGCCATTCTCGACGCAGCCGCTTGAGCTGTTGAGCGGACTCGAAACAGGGCAAGGGCGTTGCCGATCGTGGTAGAGCCCCCTGGCATGCAGGTTTCTCATACAAAGCAAATATCTCCGGGGGGGATAACCTCAAATAAGAAGGGTAGCACAAATAAGGGTTCAGTGCAACTTAGCTTCTGTTTGCAATCGCTCAAGTGTCGATCTTCTGGCCTCCTTTCTTCTTCAAGGATCACGAAGATGAAGGAGTGCCGGGCTAACTGCTAGAGCCGATTCTCACAACTGTGCCCCCTACCTGGCGCGCCAAAGATGTCGGTGGGAACGACACCTATGGAATCACAAGAATCCCTACTACGGTTGCGGGGCGCGGGGTCGTGAGAAGAGCGGATCAAGCAGATAGCACACGGTTTGTTTATCCAGGTTCGGGCCGCGGGGATGCGTAAAACCCTACTCCTGCTTTGGTGGATTGTATATCTGTGTTCTTGAGCTAGCTATGGGGCATGATGAGCTCCAAAAGGCCGAATCCCCCTCCTGGTCGCCTCGGGCCTCCTTTTATAGGAAAGGGGTTGCCACAGTGGCACACATGAGGTGGAAAGGGTACAGTGATGTGAGGTTATCCCTCGCAGTACGTGACAAGGCGCATTTAATGCGTCTTGCCCAGGTGTCCTTGCTTTATCGGGGACGGGGGAGAGCCCTGTCTCGTCCGTCGCCGCTCCCTCTCGCGTCGACACGCGCCCTGGCCAGCGGCGCCCGCGGTGCCATGTAGGCAGGCAGGCAGCTGAGGTGGCACAGTGGTGGGTCTCCACGAAGATCTGCATGCCGCCACGCAGGTGCCTGCCCAACTGGTTGGGTCGGCAGCTGCATGCGAACGGCGGTGGAGGTTTGACTGGCGTGGGCCTGATGGTGGCCCTACGGGTGTTCTTGGCAAGGGTCTTGCCGTGGCGCCTGCTGTCATCCCCGGCAAGGCTCTTGCTGGGGGCCTTGTGGTCCTCCTTGGCTCGGATCCCGCCAAGGATCATCATCTTCTAAAGGGTGTATCTGATCTTGAATGTCTTCACAAAGATCTGCATGCCACCACGGGGATGTCTCCCGAATCCTTGCCCCATGGGGGCAGTGGACTCAAGGATGACTCACTCCATAGGTGTGGGGCGAGCTGCCACGGCAAGGGTCTTGCCGGGTTTGCTAAAACCGCCTCCCGGCAAGAATCTTGCCGGGGGGGTCTGTTTCGTCTCCTTTGCTCCTTGTGGTCTTGGTCTTGGCATCATTCTGCTTCTCCTGAGCTTCGGCCTTACCTTGGCTCACCTCCTTTGCCTTGCTCAGTGTGGTGGTGCGCATGGCTCAGACTGCCCGTGCACAGTTATAGGGGTACAAAAAGCATACCCCTCTTTTTGTACACCGACAGTCGGTGAAACCCCTAGCTCTAGGGTGATCTTTCATGTGTTCAATATCGCCTAGGAGGGCCCCTAGCTCGCATTATATACCTGGCCGAGCTAGGGTTACATGGCTTAGGTCGGAGTACTATTGGGCTCGCCCCCCTCGGTTGAATTGCATCGTGCCATGCTACAATGGCCCTCTACTTCCTTGTCTCCCAAGTTGGTGGGGAGCCAGGCTAGTGCCTAGGCCCAACTGGTGACTCAACACCTTGGTCCATGACGTGGTTGGGCTTGCACTCGGCTACCATATCGGTGTGTCATATCCTCGTCAGTAGAACTTGATTGTCGTTGACCTACCTATTGGGAGGTCACACGAGACTTGTTGAATTCCTGAAGGAAGAAAGAGAGAAAATGGGGTCACATGGCTCTGGAGCCATCTATCGCGCAAGGGAATCCGGTCGGATTGCCAATGGCGCTTGGAAATCCCAAGAGGGTTGCTTCCAACTAGCGTCCCAGCAGGGGGACCATCTTGGCGCCTGTTGTGAGCCAATGTCTTGAATGATGACGCTCGGGATTTGAGTGAATCTGAATGGCGTAGGGCCTGATTCATGGCCTGCTGGGGGGCGCATCATAGGCGTCCTCGACTCAGATGCATCCGAGTGTAGCGCGGTTGTTGAAATCAGGTGCAAACACCATGGTCAGCTTGATGGGCCACCTCCTAAGTAGTGTCGCTATAGTTGGGCACTAGGGGATGAAATGCCGCTCTGTGCTGATGGCTATCACTCAATCGGATGTGGGAAAGGATAAATCTCCACTAACCCCTTTGTTGGGTGATTAGTTGATGGAGGGGATATGTGCGCCAGTCAAGTTCGAGTCGATTCCTGATGTGCGATAATCATGATGCCTTGTGACAGGCGATTGGTCAGAGAGAACGAAGCTCTGGCAGCAGGGGTGCCGTGCCACCACTCTGAAATGTTGCATCACAATTAGCACACGACACCCTATAGGGGCGTGAGGCTTCGACAAACTCCCTAAATGGGTCACCTCCTATATGGGCATGAGAGTGGAGGCAAAGAGAACTTTGTAATTCTTCTGCTGTCGCTACTCTCTTCCTCGTACCCTTATTTCTTCACAACTCTTTGGTTCATGGCGAGGGAAGCGCCCAAAGCCTTTCGTCGTGCCTCATTGTTTTGCACCCTATGATGGCATCCTCCTCCTCCTCTGTCACGGGTAGCACCGCCAGTGATCAGCAGTCATCATCTTCTACGTGGATCGATAGTGCCACCAGTGACCCATAACCGTCATCTCCGGTTCCACCTGCCTGTTAGTTGGTCCTTCTTAAGAGAAGTTCTCATTAGGAAAGTGTTCCTTGCTTGCTTTATCCACCATAGTATGAGCCTGGTCTCAGGAGGATGTAACACATATGTATTAGTGAGCTACAATAACCTCTCATTTTAAACTAGTCATTTTGCTAATCAGTGCATGTTCATCCTTGCTTCTCTCTCTTTTCAAATCCCTTCTAAATTCAACTCAAATTATAAGTGAAATCACAAACATGAAAACTAAAATGTTCATCGTGTGGCAAATAATCACTTGTTAATATTGGTGGTGAATAAACATCTTTATAAAGTGGTTTAATTCCCTAAACTAATTAAAATAGTCGCTAAATCAAATATTTAAAGGACTTCTAATTCATGAAAATTCTAAACTAATTTATTTAAGTGCTAATCTAACTGTGGCAGGGGCTAATAATTTGTGATACTAATTAGGTGCAAGAATTATATTTCATAAAACTAATTTGTTTTGAAAAGAAATTAGAAAACAAAAAACAAATAAATAGAAAGCAAAAACTAAAAAAGGAAATGGAGAGAGAGCCCCCCATGCACCACTGGGCCTTACCCAACAGGCCTACCCGAACCGGCCCAGCCCACCTTCTGCTTCTCCCCTACCCGCGCATTACTCCCTCGTCCCGCGTCGCTACAGGGAGAGGTCGCCATCGCACCTCCTCGCCAGTGATGCCTCGACAGGACAGGGTCGCGCCCACACCCCCGATCCCCTCTCCCACTCGGCCCCCACTCGCTCGCTCTCTCTACCTCTCACCTCACCACCGCTCCCCTCCACCAGATTCGCCCGCTGCCGGCCACGTTGCCGCCATGGCCGCTGCGTAGCCGCGGCCACCGCCTCCATCTCGCCTCTTTGACCTACCCCCGAGCATCGCCACCCTCGTCCACGCCGTCTGCGTGGATCAGATCGAGATGGGGTCCACTACAATGACGCCATCGACCCTTCTTCATCCTCGGTCAGCCGAGGACGTCGTCGACTGATTCGTTGCCGTCGAGCTCCCTCCGGCTCCCACGACCGCTACCCTGCACCCACAGTGTGCCCCGCGCCGCCTCCTCTCTCTCCCCCGCTCCTTCCCCTGCCCGTAGCCTCCCTGCCACATTACCGGGCTCCACGCCCGCCATGGCCACGGTCTGTGCGCCGTGCATGCTCCTGGGCACCCTCGACTGATTTGGGCGCGCTCCAGAGCGTCCGCGCCGCCGCCCCGTGCCCGCGTTGCCCCCCTAGGCCACCCTCGCTGCGTTCTCGAGCAGAACCTGAACATCGCCACCGCCGTCGTTCCCGTCCACCCCAACTCCGTCCACCATCGGCGTTAGACGCGGCACTCCGCGGCCGTTCGAGCGGCACCAACCACGCCCACTCTCGCGCACCACAGTGAAATCCTGACGAAGGACATAGCTCGTCGCCTCATTTCGAGATCATTGAAGCCTCTCCGGCGCCCACCGACGTGGCCGCCCTGAGGCCCACTAGTGGGTCCTGGGGGTCCCCCTTGACTAGTTGACTAGGTCAATTCTACTGACTGGGCATGCCCAGTCACTTACAAATGGGCCACCCATTAATTAATGTTTTTATTAAAACTTACTCCCTCCGTTCCTTTATGTAAGGTGTATTATTTTTGACACAGTGCTCAAGGCGCATAATTATAGATGTGTTAGTACAAAATTACCCTTGACAAATTTGTTAGTTAGTGACAAGTAAATCAGTGAGTCCAGGAAACTAAGAGATACATGCAATCAAAAGAGAGATAGTTTCCTTCTTTTGATACAAGGTGAGATACACGAAATTAGGAGAGAGATACTTTGCTCTCTCCGAAGGGATACAAAGGGAATTATGAGAATTTAGAAGAAATGCACCTTACATTATGGAATTTTATCAAAAGACAAATACACCTTATATAAAAGAATGGAGGGAGTAATTGCTTGTAACGCCCCCGATTCAATCGTACACTAATCATACACGCAAACGTGTACGATCAAGATCAGGGACTCACGGGAAGATATCACAACACAACTCTACAAATAAAATAAGTCATACAAGCATCATATTACAAGCCAGGGGCCTCGAGGGCTCGAATACAAGACCTCGATCATAGACGAGTCAGCGGAAGCAACAATATCTGAGTACAGACATAAGTTAAACAAGTTTGCCTTAAGAAGGCTAGCACAAACAGGGATACAGATCAAAAGAGGCGCAGGCCTCCTGCCTGGGATCCTCCTAACTACTCCTGGTCGCCGTCAGCGGGCTGCACGTAGTAGTAGGCACCTCCCGAGTAGTAGTAGTCATCATCGACGGTGGCGTCTGGCTCCTGGACTCCAACGTCTGGTCGCAGCAATCGTGTAGAAAGGAAAGGGGAAAAGAGGGAGAAAGCAACCGTGAGTACTCATCCAAAGTACTCGCAAGCAAGGAGCTACACTACATATGAATGCATTGGTATCAACTGGAATAAGGCTATCATATGTGGACTGAACTGCAGAATGCTGGAATAAGAGGGGGATAGCTAGTCCTTTCGAAGACTACGCTTCTGGTAACCTCCATCTTGCAGCAGGAGAAGAGAGTAGATGGTAAGTTCACCAAGTAACATCGCATAGCATAATCCTAACTGATGATCCTCCCCTCGTCGCCCTGTGAGAGAGCGATCATCGGTTGTATCTGGCACTTGGAAGGGTGTGTTTTATTAAGTATCCGGTTCTAGTTGTCATAAGGTCAAGGTACAACTCCAAGTCGTCCTGTTACCGAAGATCACGGCTATTCGAATAGTTTAACTTCCCTGCAGGGGTGCACCACATAACCCAACATGCTTGATCCCATTTGGCCGGACACACTTTCCTGGGTCATGCCCGGCCTCGGAAGAACAACACGTCGCAGCCCCACCTAGACCAACAGAGAGGTTAGCACGCTGGTCTAAACCTAAGTGCCCAGGGGTCTGGGCCCATCGCCCTTAGCACACCTGCACGTTGCGTGGGCGGCCGGAAGCAGACCTAGCCTAGCAGGCGTTCCAGTCCAATCCGGTGCGCGCCGCTCAGTTGCTGACGTCACGAAGGCTTCGGCTGATACCACGGCGTCGAGTGCCCATAACTGTCCCCGCGTAGATGGTAAGTGCGTATAGGCCAGTAGCCAGACTCAGATCAAATACCAAGATCTCGTTAAACGTGTTATTTTGAAATAACCGCGAACGCCGACCAGGGCCAGGCCCACCTCTCTCCTAGGCAGTCTCAACCTGCCCTGTCGCTTTGCCACAAAGATCCACTCAGAGGGCCGTCGGGACAAACGTCCTTTCGGACCCAATCCGTGGATCACTCGCGGGTACTCCTACGAGCCGACCTGTCTTTAGTCACCTCAAGTATCATATATAAAGTATATAGTATATACCCGTCATCACCTCCCGAGTGATCATGGCCCGATAGTATAGCATGGCAGACGGACAAGAATGAAGGGCCACTGATGATAAACTAGCATCCTATACTAAGCATTAGGATTGCAGGTAAAGGTAACAACAGTTGTAGCAACAATGACAGGCTATGCATCAGGATAGGATTAACAGAAAGCAATAACATGCTACACTACTCTAATGCAAGCAGTATAGAGGAGAGTAGGCGATATCAGGTGATCAAGGGGGGGGGGGCTTGCCTGGTTGCTCTGGCAAGAGAGAGGGGTCGTCAACACCGTAGTCGCACTAGGTAGCAGCGGTGTCAGTCTCGATGTATAGCGAGAGAAGAGGGGGAAGAAACAATAAATATAATGCAAACGAATGCATGACGATGCATGACATGACAAAGCGCGATGCTAGGTGTGTCCTAACGCGGTACGAGGTGGTACCGGTGAAGGGGGAAAACACCCGGGAAAGTATTCCCGGTGTTTCGTGTTTTCGGACAGATGAACCGGAGGGGGAAAGTTGTGTGTTCGGTATGCTAGGGATGCATGGCGGGCGAACGGGTTGCCTATCCGGGTTCGTCTCGTCGTTCTGAGCAACTTTCATGTACAAAGTTTTTTCATCCGAGTTACGGATTAAAAGATATGATTTTCTAAAGATTTAAATCATTTTTTGATTTTAATTAGTTATTTGATTCTAACATTATCCAAAACAGTGAATGATGACACATGCATGACATCACAGTGATGTCAGCAGGTCAACTGGTCGGTTGACCAGTCAAACCAGACAGGTGGGTCCAATGGGACCCACATGTCATTGTCTGGGCCACTAACAGGGGGTTTAGTCTAACTAATCTGGGTTAATTAGTACGTGGGGGCCCAGTAGTCCATGAGAGATTAGGTTTTAATTAATTAATTTAATTAATTAGCAGTTTATCTATTTCGTTTTATTCGTTTTATTGCATGGGGCCCGCATGTCAGTGCCACTAGGCTGCCCAGTCAGCAGTTGACTGGGTCAACCCAGTCAACTGGGCCACCAGGGCCCACTGGCCAGCGACACAGAGGTGGGGCCCGCCTAGCCACGTCGGCGGACGGCGCCGGAACGATGCCGGTGAGGCAAAACGCGGCGGCGCGGCTCAGGCGAGCGTCGGGTTTCGTCTACGGGGCACCAAAACGAGCGCGGCCGGGCGCGTTAGAACGGTGAGACGACGACGCGTCGGTTGGTGGTGGTTACGCGGGTAGTGGTGGCCGGAATCGAGCGCGGCGAGCTCATCGACGGTGAGGTGGTTCGGCCGTGAGACGAAGACGGCGACGCAGCGCGCTTCGAGGCTAACGGGAAGGCTAGGGGGAGCTGCGCGACGCGCTGAGCACAAAGGGCTCAGCCCCGTGACCATTTGGTCACCGGAAGGGCGCCGACGACACGCGCAGACGGCGGCACGGTCGGGTGAGTGGGGAACGGCGGCAGCAGGGTGCAGACGGGCGAATTAAAGGGGGGGAGGTCCTACGCGTTGCGGGGAACACGTTGCGCACTGGCTCGTGACCACTTGGTCGCCGGAGCCACGCCGACGATGAGCTCAGGCGGAGCCGCGTTCGGGCATGAGGTGGGGAAGGAGCTACGGTGGCCGAAATGCTCGGGAAAGAGAGGGGAGGAAGCGGGGGCTCACTGAGCGGCACACACGGTGGCCCTTGGGGGTTTAGTAGCTGCAGGGGCGTCGCCGGAGTTGGTGAGGAGCGGCGACACGTCTCGTTGGAGCAGAGGAGGAAGACGGCGGCGTCGGGGCGTTGCGATGGCTCCGGTCTCCAACGGGTTGCACCAGTCGAAGCAGCGGACGACGGCGGCCCTTGGAGACACCGTGGGGCGGCGAGGTGGGCTCGGTGGCTGTGGTTAGGCCGGAGACATGGCGTCGGTGGCGCTCGGATGCGGAGGGGAACGAGGGGGGAGAGGCGCGGTGGATCTGAGGGGGGAAGGCGTAGGAACCGAGGCGAGAGTGGGGGCGAGTGAGAGGCGGGATTGAGGAGGTGGGGGCGTGGCGGCCTTATCCTCGCCCCGTCGCCGGCGAGGGGGGTTCGGCGGGGACGCGCCCTGTTCCGACCCGGGTCAGGGGAACAGGGGAAGGGGACGTGGCAGAGGGAGGCGGGCCGGGTGTGGCCCGCTGGGCCAGGTGGGCCGGCCGGTGTGAGCTGGGCCGCCTGGTCCAGGGGGGCTTCCCCCTTTTTTGTTTTTGTAATTTCTTTCTTTTATTTATTTTCCTTTTCTGTTTTATTTAGTTTAGGGCATTTAGGTATTTTGTAAAATTGTATCCTCTACACCATAATTACCAGTGCAATATTTGGCACCCACCGAACATTTTTGTTTTGGCTTTTGAAAGCGTTGGGTGTCTGTCACTAATTCATTTTTGAATTTGCAATGTTTTTGGAACTACCACCTGATTAGCAACAGTAACATAGATGACATGGCATCATCAGGAGAGTTTTACTCTAGCCTAATTATCCGGGCGTTACAATTCTCCTCCACTACAAGAAATCTCGTCCCGAGATTTAGGAGGTAGAAGGAAACAGTGCGGGGTATTCATCTCGAAGGCGATCCTCGCGTTCCCAGGTAGCTTCGTTTTCAGAGTGATTCGACCACTGGACCTTGAGGAACTTGATCGCCTTCTGACGTGTGCGGTGTTTAGCTTGGTCGAGAATGCGGACCGGATGCTCTTTATAGGAGAGATCCTGTTGCAATTCAAGCACTTCATGATCCACTGCTCGGATTGGGTCCTTGAAGCATTGGCGGAGCTGTGACACGTGGAACACATAGTGAACCTGAGAAAGGGTCGGTGGAAGCTCCTGAGAAAGGACCAATATAGCGGGGAGCTAGCTTTCCTTTGATCCCGAAGCGGTGAGCACCCTTCATTGGTGTAACTCGAAGATAGGCCTTTTCGCCAGGTTGATAGGCCATGTCTTTATGATGACGATCATAATTACTCTTTTGACGTGACTGAGCAGTCTTGAGATTCTCGCGAATAATGCGAACTTGTTCTTCGGCATGTTGGATAATATCCGGACCAAAGAGTGGACGTTCCCCAGTTTCTGACCAGTTCAGTGGGGTTCGGCACTTTCATCCATATAACAGTTCGAAGGGGGCCATCTTCAGACTAGCTTGATAGCTATTATTATAAGAGAACTCAGCATACGGGAGAGATTCCTCCCATTTCTTGCCGAAGGAAATAACACAAGCTCGAAGCATGTCTTCGAGAACTTGGTTGACACGTTCAACTTGCCCTTGTGACTGCGGATGAAACGCCGTACTGAACGATAGATGAGTTCCCATAGCTTCTTGGAAACTTGCCCAAAATCTTGAAGTGAATAAACTGCCACGGTCTGAACTGATAACCAGTGGAATACCGTGAAGTGAAACAATTCTGGCCATGTAGAGAGTATCAAGCTGACTAGCAGTGATTGTCTCTTTGACCGCCAGAAAATGTGCAACTTTAGAAAGCTGGTCAATGACGACAAGAATAGCATCATTACCATTTTGCGATTTGGGAAATCCAGTGACGAAGTCCATTTCAACATGGTCCCATTTCCATTCAGGAATAGAGATAGGTTGCAGAGTTCCAGCAGGCCTTTGATGCTCTGCTTTGATACGGCGACAAACGTCACACTCAGCAACATAACGAGCAATGTCCTGCTTCATATTAGACCACCAGAATCTTTGACGAATATCCTAGTACATCTTTGTACTACCAGGATGGATGGACAGAGGCGTATCATGAGCTTCTTGCATAACCCTTTTAGTCTTATCCAGGTTTTTCTTCGAACATGGTACCACTAGGCGGCCTTTGAAGTACAAGGCGCCATCGTCGGCGATAGTGAAGAATGAGGGCTTTCCTTTTGCTAGATGGTGTTTAATCTTATGGACTTCAGAGTCATAACCTTGAATAGTCTTTATACTAGCTACGAGATCTGGTACGACAGCCAGGGTATTTAGAGAACACTTAGTAACAACAAGAAGATTCATATTGCGGAACTCCGGGGGAGGGGGAGCGAGTGCTCTAGGAGGAACAATATGGAGGTTCAGCTTTCTAAATTCTTCGACA
This sequence comes from Triticum urartu, assembly GCF_056163025.1. NCBI lineage: Eukaryota > Viridiplantae > Streptophyta > Magnoliopsida > Poales > Poaceae > Triticum > Triticum urartu. The sequence continues at coordinate 390,123,627 of NC_141878.1, read as the reverse complement.
AGCCAGGGCTGAACTTTGCAAACCTGGAGGTGTTTGCAGTAAGACTTGCGGCTCAAGGCATCAGCCATTACATTAGCCTTGCCGGGGGTATAGGATATACCCACGTCAAAGTCTGCAACAGTCTCCATCCATCTTTGCTGACGGAGGTTCAGATCTGGCTGAGTAAACAGATACTTCAGACTTTGGTGGTCGGTGAAGATTTCGCAACGATTACCGAGAAGGTAATGTTGCCACTTCTTCAGTGCATGAATGACAGCAGCAAGCTCGAGGTCGTGAACTAGGTAGTTTTCTTCGTGAGGGCGCAGTTGACGAGAGGCATAAGCAATCACTCTACGCTCTTGCATTAGGACACAGCCTAATCCTTGACGGGAAGCGTCGCAGTAAATGACGAAGTCCTTCTTAGTATCAGGTGGAGCAAGCACTGGGGCAGAAGTTAACTTGTCTTTGAGCACCTGGAAACTTTCCTGACACTTGTTTGTCCAGTCAAACTTGACACCCTTATGCAACAGATTAGTCAGGGGCCTGGCAATCTTGGAGAAGTTCTCGATGAATCGACGGCAATAGCTGGCGAGACCGAGAAAACTTCGGACTTGCTTCACATTTTTCGGAGGAGTCCAATCGAGAATAGCCTGAACTCGTTCAGGGTTGACGGCAATACCATCCTTGGATATGACATGCCCAAGATAGGTTACTTCAGGGAGCCAGAATTCACACTTGGAATACTTAGCATACAGTTGATGCTCTCGAAGCTTTTCCAGCACAAGACGAAGATGTTCAGCATGTTCTTCTTCGTTCTTGGAAAATACAAGGATATCGTCCAGATAAACCACGAAGAACTTGTCGAGGTAATCCATGAATATATAGTTCATCAGATGAGAGAAGGTGGCGGGAGCATTCGTTAAGCCGAATGACATGACGGTGTACTCGTATGATCCATACTGAGTCACGAATGCGGTTTTTGGGATATCCTCTTCACGAACACGGATCTGGTGGTAACCCAACCTCAAGTCGAGTTTGGAGAACACTGATGAGCCAGCCAGTTGATCATAAAGATCATTGATCCGAGGAAGAGGATATTTATTTTGAATGGTAGCTTGGTTTATAGGATGGTAGTCTTGGACTAATCGGTTTGTCCCATCCTTCTTCTTAACAAAGAGAGAAGGTGCTCCCCAAGGAGAGCAACTTGGCCGAATGAAACCTTTGACAAGAGATTTGTCGATTTCCTCCTTAAGCTCAATGAGTTCATGCGGCGGCATCTTGTAGGATCGTTTAGCTATAGGGGTGGTGCCGGGTTTCAAGTCGATGATGAATTCGACAGCTCTAGCAGGGGGAATCCCTGGAAGTTCTTCTGGGAAGACATCATGGAATTCACGAACGACGGGAATGTTTTCAATGCCCTCGAGTGGTGCAGCGTTCAACACATTCAAGGCATAAAGCCGTGCCTCGGCGTTTTGCACCAGATGAGCTTGGTAAGTAACTATTTCGTCTGAAGGGTGTAGCAGATGGACGGTCTTAGTGGCGCAAACTATAGAAGCAGTATGCGCTTTTAACCAATTCATTCCCAGAATGAGATCAATGCTACATGACTTCAGTATGATGGGAGAGACAAAGAATTCCAGTCCTTCGATTTCTACAGGGACGTCGTTGCAAATCATGGAGGTTCGACATTGGCCCGCAGGGGTGTGTACTAATAGTGAAGCATTCATGTCCTCACATTTAATGTCATGCAAGCATGCAAAATCTTCTGACATGGATGAATGCGATGCACCTGTATCAAATAAAACGGATGCTAGTACTGAATTTACGAGGAATGTACCCATCACAGTAGCAGGCTGGTCTTGAGCTTCGTTCAGATCAACGTGGTTGGCATGAACACGACCATAAGACTTGGCATTGTTATTGCGAGGCTGGTTGCTTCCACGGCCAGCTTTGGGAAGGGCCAGTTGATTCTGGTTCTGATTCTGATAGCAGTTCCTGGCAAGGTGACCAGGTTGGCCACACTTGTAGCACAGACCATTATTGGGAGTGGGAACAGGAGCTTGGGGTGGTGGAGCTGGAAGCCTTGGCTGCCTAGTTGGAGGAGCAGGCAGACGAGGTGCAGCATAGGTCTGCCTTGGGGCAGGTGCATTCGGCTGGTACATGCTGTTGGGAATCCATATCTTGCGCTTCTGTGAGGACGAGCCCGAAGTTGATCCCGTGTCACGGTTGCGCCTCTGAGAGCTCTGGTATTCCTGCAGACTAGTTTCAACATTGATGGCCTTGTTCACCAGGGTGGCGAAATCAGCAAAGTCATGCACTAGAAGTGCGAGCTTGATATCAGCTTGAAGGCCATCACGGAACTTCTCCTGTCCGCGTGCATCAGTTGCAATGTCTTCTTCAGCATAGCGGGACAAGTCAAGAAACTCCCGCTGATAAGCTTCAATAGTCTTGTTGCCTTGGGTGAGGTTGCGAAACTCGCGCTTCTTACGGTCCATGACTCCCTGAGGAATGAAGCGAGCACGGAAGGCAGCTTGGAAGTCTGGCCAGGTGATGATTGTTCCAACTGGCAGAGTACACCTGTGGCTGTCCCACCATTGAGCTGCGGGTCCCTTCAGGAAGAAGGAAGCAAAGGTGACATAGCTGGCAGGGACTACATCAGCAGACTCCATCTCATAGGTGATGTCACGGAGCCAGTCATCAGCATCCAGAGGCTGAGTTGAGCTGCGGTGCATAGTTGGGTTCAGGCGCATGAAATCCTACAGAGTTACTGGGGTTGGCTGCTGGTTCATATTGGGGCGAGGAAACTGATCCATCATATTCTCCATGAACTGGCGATTCATCTCAAGCTGTTGGATCATACCAGCCATGTACTCAGGCGATGGTGGGAGGTTGCCACCACGTCCACGACCACCTGGTCTAACCATCCTGCTAATATATAACAGGGGTAGTTCAGCATCGAGAAATTTGCAAAGACAAGAATCATTCATGATGAAACATGCACAATGAAAGCAGCACGATAGATACTACATAGTAGTCGGCATATCTTACAAAAGATATCATGCATAGAGTGCGGTACACAGAGTTCAGTACATAGACTAATACATCATAGGCGGCACGCAGGCTCGCGGCGAATGCATCTAACACTAACAAGCAAGCCTACATCAGTCCCACGCGGTAGTGCGGAGGTAGGTGTAGCCCGACAGCTGCTAGTGACGCGAAGGGAAGACCTCCACACGAGTAGCCTGGGGTCCGCGGATACTCTGGTGCGGAACCCGATGCGCAGGTGGCAGGAGAGGACCAAGTGCAGGAGAGTAGCCTCCCACATCTAGCCAGCCGACGCCCTGGGGCATCACAGTCCTGGCAGGATAGATCGCAGAACGCGACAGATCACCAGATCGGACAGAGGGGTGCAACAACGTCAGAGCACGGTACAGGTGCTGACGAGTGGTGTACAGCTCGTGGCGAAGAGCTCGGTTAGCTCTATCCATCCCATTAGCATGCAGAACCAGGTTCTGATGGTAGAAGGGCTCTCGGGTGACAGTGGAGTAGGCCGCGGTGTAGTAACCCTCCGCACCAACATCGTATGTGATAGCAATGTGCCTGAAGGGGGAGGTGTCCAACTCCTGATACTCTCCACGAAGACGTGTCAGAGCAGCATAAGCAACATCGTGGACCGCCATATCGATAGTCACTCCAACACCATGAGCGGTGTGCAGCACGGTAGTGGAGTCATACTCCCGAGAGTAGAGGTGGACGATGGCACAGTACATCTCCTGGTTGAAGTACTGATACTCCTCATAGACGGTGTACTCAAGGTGCCAGCGATAACCCAGATAGGTCATCATCTCAACCAACACAACAGGTGATCCTGAGGCACCAATGGCCGTCATGTGGCGCACGACCTGTCTCGTGGGTTCCATCTGAAAACAAAGATGTTTCAAAGGAGTCAACTGACAGTGTGGATAATTCAATATACTACTCTAATGAATAGCTAGGGCTTATCCAACTTTGGGGTGAACGTGGTCACGAGATCCTAATGTTAAAGTTAGTAAAATCGTTTAACCCGAGTAGGAGAGAGTTCAGAGTCCCACAGTAAGGATCGAGGAGTAAAAGGTCCTAATATCACCCAGATGGCGACGTGGGCTCGTAAGGCACACAGCCATGTTAGTAAAAGTTTTTGTAATGTTTAGACTCAACTTCGGCCAAGGAGTGTGGAAGGGGGATTCCTACAGGCAGTTGGCTCTGATACCAACTTGTAACACCCCCGATTCAATCGTACACTAATCATACACGCAAACGTGTACGATCAAGATCAGGGACTCACGGGAAGATATCACAACACAACTCTACAAATAAAATAAGTCATACAAGCATCATATTACAAGCCAGGGGCCTCGAGGGCTCGAATACAAGAGCTCGATCATAGACGAGTCAGCGGAAGCAACAATATCTGAGTACAGACATAAGTTAAACAAGTTTGCCTTAAGAAGGCTAGCACAAACAGGGATACAGATCAAAAGAGGCGCAGGCCTCCTGCCTGGGATCCTCCTAACTACTCTTGGTCGCCGTCAGCGGGCTACACGTAGTAGTAGGAACCTCCCGAGTAGTAGTAGTCGTCGTCGACGGTGGCGTCTGGCTCCTGGACTCCAACGTCTGGTCGCAGCAATCGGGTAGAAGGGAAAGGGGAAAAGAGGGAGAAAGCAACCGTGAGTACTCATCCAAAGTACTCGCAAGCAAGGAGCTACACTACATATGAATGCATTGGTATCAATTGGAATAAGGCTATCATATGTGGACTGAACTGCAGAATGCTGGAATAAGAGGGGGATAGCTAGTCCTTTCGAAGACTACGCTTCTGGTAACCTCCATCTTGCAGCAGGAGAAGATAGTAGATGGTAAGTTCACCAAGTAACATCGCATAGCATAATCCTAACCGATGATCCTCCCCTCGTCGCCCTGTGAGAGAGCGATCACCGGTTGTATCTGGCACTTGGAAGGGTGTGTTTTATTATGTATCCGTTTCTAGTTGTCATAAGGTCAAGGTACAACTCCAAGTCGTCCTGTTACCGAAGATCACGGCTATTCGAATAGTTTAACTTCCCTGCAGGGGTGCACCACATAACCCAACATGCTCGATCCCATTTGGCCGGACACACTTTCCTGGGTCATGCCCGGCCTCGGAAGATCAACACGTCGTAGCCCCACCTAGACCAACAGAGAGGTCAGCACGCCGGTCTAAACCTAAGTGCCCAGGGGTCTGGGCCCATCGCCCTTAGCACACCTACACGTTGCGTGGGCGGCCGGAAGCAGACCTAGCCTAGCAGGCGTTCCAGTCCAATCCGGCGCGCACCGCTCAGTTGCTGACGTCACGAAGGCTTCGGCTGATACCACGACGTCGATTGCCCATAACTGTCCCCGCGTAGATGGTTAGTGCGTATAGGCCACTAGCCAGACTCAGATGAAATACCAAGATCTCGTTAAACGTGTTATTTTGAAATAACCGCGAATGCCGACCAGGGTCAGGCCCACCTCTCTCCTAGGTGGTCTCAACCTGCCCTGTCGCTTCGCCGCAAAGATCCACTCAGAGGGCCGTCGGGACAAATGTCCTTTCGGACCCAATCCGTGGATCACTCGCAGGTACTCCTATGAGCCGACCCGTCTTTAGTCACCTCAAGTATCATATATAAAGTATATAGTATATACCCGTCATCACCTCCCGAGTGATCACGGCCCGATAGTATAGCATGGCAGACGGACAAGAATGAAGGGCCACTGATGATAAACTAGCATCCTATACTAAGCATTAGGATTGCACGTAAAGGTAACAACAGTTGTAGCAACAATGACAGGCTATGCATCAGGATAGGATTAACGGAAAGTAGTAACATGCTACACTACTCTAATGCAAGCAGTATAGAGGAGAGTAGGCGATATCAGGTGATCAAGGGGGGGGCTTGCCTGGTTGCTCTGGCAAGAGAGAGGGGTCATCAACACCGTAGTCGCACTGGGTAGCAGCGGCGTCGGTCTCGATGTATAGCGAGAGAAGAGGGGGAAGAAACAATAAATATAATGCAAACGAATGCATGACGATACATGACATGAAAAAGCGCGATGCTAGGTGTGTCCTAACGCAGTACGAGGTGGTACCGGTGAAGGGGGAAAAACATCCGGGAAAGTATTCCCGGTGTTTTGCGTTTTCGGACAGATGAACCGGCGGGGAAAAGTTGCGTGTTCGGTATGCTAGGGATGCGTGGAGGGCGAATGGGTTGCGTATCCGGGTTCGTCTCGTCGTTCTGAGCAACTTTCATGTACAAAGTTTTTTCATCCGAGTTACGGATTAAAAGATATGATTTTCTAAAGATTTAAATCATTTTCTAATTTTAATTAGTTATTTGATTCTAACATTATCCAAAACAGTGAATAATGACGCATGCATGACATCAGAGTGATGTCAGCAGGTCAACTGGTCGGTTGACCAGTCAAACCAGACAGGTGGGTCCAGTGGGACCCACATGTCATTGTCTGGGTCACTAACAGGGGGTTTAGTCTAACTAATCTGGGTTAATTAGTAGGTGGGGGCCCAGTAGTCCATGAGAGATTAGGTTTTAATTAATTAATTTAATTAATTAGTAGTTTATCTATTTCGTTTTATTCATTTTATTGCATGGGGCCCGCATGTCAGTGCCACTGGGCTGCCCAGTCAGCAGTTGACTAGGTCAACCCAGTCAACTGGGCCACCAGGGCCCACTGGCCAGCGACACAGAGGTGGGCCCGCCTAGCCACGTGGCGGATGGCGCCGGAACGACGCCGGTGAGGCAAAACTCGGTGGCACGGCTCAGGCGAGCGTTGGGTTTCGTCTACGGGGCACCAAAACGAGCGCGGCCGGGCCCGTTAGAACGGCGAGACGACGACACGTCGGTTGGTGGTGGTTACGCGGGCAGTGGTGGCCGGAATCGAGCGCGGCGAGCTCATCGGCGGTGAGGTGGTTCGGGCGTGAGACGAAGACGGCGACGCAGCACGCTTCGGGGCTAACGGGAAGGCTAGGGGGAGCTGCGCGACGCGCTGAGCACAAAGGGCTCGGCCCCGTGACCATTTGGTCACCGGAAGGGCGCCAGCGACGCGCGCAGGTGGCGGCATGGTCGGGTGAGTGGCGAACGGCGGCAGCAGGGTGCAGACGGGTTTGGAACACGTTGCGCGCGGGCTCGTGACCACTTGGTTGCCGGAGCCACGTCGACGACGAGCTCGGGCGGAGCCGCGTTCGGGCACGAGGTGGGGAAGGAGCTACGGTGGCCGAAATGCTCGGGAAAGAGAGGGGAGGAAGCGGGGACTCACTGAGAGGCACACACGGTGGCCCTTGGGGGTTTAGTAGCTGCAGGGGCATCGCCGGAGTTGGTGAATAGCGGCGACACGTCTCGTCGGAGCAGAGGAGGAAGACGGCGGCGTCGGGGCGTTGCGGTGGCACCGGTCTCCAACGGGTTGCACCAGTCGAAGCAGCGGACGACGGCGGCCCTTGGAGACACCGTGGGGCGGCGAGGTGGGCTCGGTGGCCGTGGCTAGGCCGGAGACATGGCGTCGGTGGCGCTCGGATGCGGAGGGGAACGAGGGGGAGAGGCACGGTGGATCTGAGGGGGGGAAGGCGCAGGAACCGAGGCGAGAGTGGGGGCGAGTGAGAGGCGGGATCGAGGAGGCGGGGGCGTGGCGGCCTTATCCTCGCCCCGTCGCCGGCGAGGGGGGTTCGACGAGGACGCGCCCTGTTCCGACCCGGGTCGGGGGAACAGGGGAAGGGGACGCGGCAGAGGGAGGCGGGCCGGGTGTGGCCAGCTGGGCCAGGTGGGCCGGCCGGTGTGAGCTGGGCCGCCTGGTCCAGGGGGGCTTCCCCCCCTTTTTTGTAATTTCTTTCTTTTATTTATTTTCCTTTTCTGTTTTATTTAGTTTAGGGCATTTAGGTATTTTGTAAAATTGTGTCCTCTACACCATAATTACCAGTGCAATATTTGGCACCCACCGAACATTTTTGTTTTGGCTTTTGAAAGCGTTGGGTGTCTGTCACTAATTCATTTTTGAATTTGCAATGTTTTTGGAACTACCACCTGATTAGCAACAGTAACATAGATGACATGGCATCATCAGGAGAGTTTTACTGTAGGCTAATTATCCGGGCATTACATTGCTAATTAGATAAGTCGCTGGCAGTGGGACCCCACTTACTAACTAACCCTGGTTTACTTTAATTAAGCCCTAATTAGTTCTATGCCACTAACATGTGGGTCCCAGCCATCAGGTTTGACCTAGAATGGTTGATATGACTGCTGACGTGAATATGAGGTCATGCTGATGCATTAATTCTGTTTTGATTTATTTTAAATAATAATATTCCAGAATACATCTGAGACTTTGAAAATTAATTTAAAATAATCCGTAATGTCGGCTGAAAATAATTTAAATATGAAAATTGCTCAGAAAAATCCAACGAATCCAAATATACAATTCGTTCATCTGTCACATGCCTCTACCATGATGAACATGGAAACGTCTCCTCTCTTTCATCTGTCCAAAAAATGCCGAACTATGGGAAAACATTCCCAAATGTTTTCCCTCTCCGTTTGCAATGCGTAGTACTACGTTAGGTCACCCTTAACACTGCTTATTGTCATGTCATGCATAGTGTTGCACCTGTGCTTTATATTTATTGTTTCTTTCCCCACTTCTCTCCGGTAGACCCCGAGACCGATGCTCCCCCTGTGATCGACTACGTCACCGACGACCCTTCTTCCTTTTCAACAGAGCTTCCAGGCAAGCAAACCCCCCTTGATCATTTTGATATCGCCCATTCCCTTCTCTCTTATGCTTGCATTAGAACTGCTTTTGTATGATCCTATTCTGATGCATAGCCTGTCTTTGTTACCTGCTTTCATACCTTACCTGTTTTCCTAAACTGCTTAATATAGGTTGGTTAGTGATCCATCAGTGACCCCTCACCTTGTCCCAGTTGCCCCCGTTTGATGATCGATGACTCGATCAACGTGATCAACATCCAGGGTCCGACACAGCACATCACCCCCTTAGTTGCTCGACTCTACAGAGCTAATATAGAGTTCCGAGGGTGATACCTCATAACGCACTCCTGATGATAACTCTGTAGTGTAGCTATTCAGCCGTGGTCATCAAGGGTGATTCCTCCTTCACCACTCCCGTTACGACTCTGTCGCGCAACACCTCAAGCGTGGACCTCAAGGGCAATTCCTCCTAGTTCACCTTGACGATTACATCAAGTGGAATCAATCAAGGGTGATTCCTCAGACTACCCCTTGGTGTTTTGGACACACGGTTACTTTGACTTACCACAGAACAATGATGATATCGGGTCGGCCCTGAGTGGTACCCACGAGTGATGTTAAGTCGGGTTGACCTGGAGGGTACCCACGAGATTTCTACGTGGCACGACCAGGCATTCTTAGCCCTTGTCGTAAGTCCGTGAGTCCGTTTGACTGGGCCACATATCGTGGATCACTGATCGTTACCGCACACTCCCAAGACACTAACGATTTGGATATGTGATCCGAGTATGCCTCTGGCCTTTTTCGCACTAACCACCGCGCGGGAATAAGTATGGGCACTATGCGTCATACGTTTCTTCGAAAAGCTCACTGAAGTCAGTGGTTGCAAGATGCTTGAAGATGCTAGTTGATACATCTCCGTCGTATCTACTTTCCCAAACACTTTTGCCCTTGTTTTGGACTCTAACTTGCATGATTTGCATGGAACTAACCTGGACTGACGCTGTTTCAGCAGAATTGCCATGGTGTTATTTTTGTGCAGAAATAAAAGTTCTCGGAATGACCTGAAAATCAACGAAGATTATTTTCGGAATATATAAAAAATACTGGTGAAAAAATCCACGCCCGGGGGCCCACACCCTGTCCACGAGGGTGGGGGCGCGCCTACCCCCTGGGCGCGCCCCCTGCCTCGTGGCCCCCTGATGCTCCACCGACGTCCATCTTGACTCCATATATTCAATTTCGGGGAGAAAAACTCAGAGAGAAGGAATCATCGCGTTTTACGATATGGAGCCGCCGCCAAGCCCTAAACTCTCTCGGGAGGGCTGATCTGGAGTCCGTTCCACTACAAAAAAATACACTTCCGTGATGATACGTGTTCGTCACAGTAGGTCACGTTTTTTGTCATGCATGTACATCCATGACGATTTTATGACAGAATCAAGATAGTCATACATGTGCTGTCGTAGAAGTGTTCCATGACATTACCAAAATTATCATCACGGAAGTGTACACTTCCATGACGATAAATTGTGCGTCACAGAAGTGCTTTTGTCAAGGGTGACCGACACGTGGCATCCACCATAACGGAACGCCATTAAGCTATCAGGTCGGATTTTGGATCCGATAACCCGTTAACAGCCGTGACGAATGGGAAATTTCCACGTGTAAAATTCTGATTGGCCGAAGGAAACACGTGTTGCCTCACCGTTGGGACAGATGTCATCCACTCATTAGATAGGAGGCGCCTATAATAGGTCGACACGTGGCATGACCCAACAGTGGCCCATTCCGGTGAAAAAGGCCGGCCCAGTAAAAATTAGCAGGCCGGCCCATATAAGGCCTACTTGTGTCAGGTCCATTTAAGCCCACGGCCCATACGAGATGTGCCAATTCGGCCTGTCAACGGCCCGTTAAAGATTTGACACCATTGCAGCCCATCGTCAGTTCGAGCCTGTTAACAGCCTGCTATATATTTGGGCTCAATATTGGCCCGATGAGATTTCGGCCTGTTAACGGCCCATTTAATGGATGGGCCAATTTTCAGGATGTACATCTTTCGGCCTTTTAGCGACCCATTTAAATGTTGGGATAATTTCCGACCCAGTGTGTCTTTCAGCCTGTTGATGGCCCATAAATCTGATGGGCCATTTGTAGTCGGACCTAAGTTTCGGCCTTTTAGCGGCCCATTTAAGTGTTGGGCCAATTTCTGGCCCGGTGTCACTTTCATCCTCTTGACGGCCCATAAATCAGTTGGGCCATTTGTAGTTGGACCTGAGTTTTGGCCTTTTAGCGACCCATTTAAGTGTTAGGCCAATTCCCGGCCCTGTGTGCCTTTCGGCCTGTTAACGGACCATAAATGAGTTGGGCCATTTGTAGTCGGACCTTAGTTTCGGCCTTTTAATGGCCCATGCCCTTCATGGTCCAATACCAGCCTGGTTTCTCTTTCGGCCTGCTAAAGGCCCACAACACAGTTGGGCCGTTTATAGTATGACTTGACTTTCGGCCTCTTAGCGGCCCATGCTCTTCATGGTCCAGTACAAGCCCGCTGTCTCTTTCGGCCTGCTAAAGGCCTACAGTATAGTTGGGCCATATGTAGCCCAAACTTAGTAACGGCCTGTGAAATAAATTGGGGCCACCTGTTGCCCGCTTCGATGTCGGCCTGTTAACGACCCAGGAGGTAAGAGGGCCGACCATTAACTTTCGGCCTAGTAACGGCCCATTAACTTAATGGGCCCACTAAAGTTCGTTCATGTCTTTAGGCCAAATTAGATAATTTCAGCCCATTACGATGAGCAATTATGCACAGGACCAAAACCGATCAAGCAAAGGTACGACATATAGGGATTAACGTTGCACATCCAGCATATATTACAGGAAATTACATCCACTGGGTAATCAAAGATTGATGCCAGTGAGAATAAATGAGCAGAACCTAACCATCTACAACGTCACAATCTGCAACCTCAGCACAGATGACGCCCATAAGCATGTGGGCAAGTTCTTGCTGCTTTGCTACACTGTCTCTGAAAACATTGATCAGTTGTTGTGTCGCACGACTCTGCACCTTTGATTCATCCACCATTTCCATCATTGCTTCAGCCATTAATTGGTTCACAAACATACATTTATTCCGTTGCATTCGAGACAGAGGATACTGAACAGATTCAGATGGCGATTTTGGCAGGCTTGTATTATTGATAGTGGAGAGTGTCTCGACCACTGTATCATAACATAAATTAGGACGGGAACCAAACAGATTAATCATGAGTTATTGCCATATTACCTGGCCTAGATTTACTGGAAAGAAATAATGGGGTTGCATTGCTGTTTTCAGAATTTGTCTTCTTATCTTCAGCAGCCTGCACAAAATTAACACACTAGCATTGCTATCATTGGCCAAGTCAGATAATAGGAAAGCAACATTGACACAACGAACATTTGGGCAACTAGCCTACACCAAATTAACACAATATGGCACGGCTGTCATCAGCCAGGTAAGGTAATACGAAAGCAACATTGACATAATGAATGAATGGGCAACCAGAGAAGCACTACAATTCAGTAATGTGCGTGATATGAGATAGTACATTCATGTAGCTCAGTACGCAAAACTACCAGGCAGTTTTCCTTACAAAAATCAACATTGGCGCCTTTAACATTTTGCTACAACTAATTTTAGATCAGATAAGGGTTAGATTCACGCCGATTAACAAAATACATGCTGATGTAAAAATATAGTGATATACAACAGGTACTTACATCAGCATTGGAGCACAGAGAATTCCCGCAAGATATTTTCCTCGAATACGATCCCAATGGAGGAAGTCTTGTATCGTTTAACCTTATTTTCTAAAAGAGAGATGGGTAAGAAACATGTAGAAAATATGATCAGAATGCTATAAAATTTCATGATGCGAGGATACGCACATGCTTCTTAGAATGGAGTTTACATTCTTTTGCTGGACTGGAGCAGACTAGTTCTTTGGCCACTGGAATCTGCTTATTATCAATGGGACTTGGGTTTCTCTGTGCTGGAGCAGTATCTATGAAAAATGGAGTTGGTTTATTATCTCCTGGCGTTTGGATCTTTTGCAAAGACCTGGTTTGTAACCCTTCAGATTCTAACATAGCCATCTTCCCCTTGCATGCCTTATATAGAAGAATGATGATTCAGTTATAAAACATGCTACAATAGAGATGGAATAGGTACTGAAGAATAGAAAGGCATGCCATATTGACATGTATTCCCTCCATCCGGAAATAAATGGATGGGTCTAGGCGTATTTCAGTTCTAGATACATCCAGTTTTATCCATTTCTGTGACATTTAATCCGGATGGAGGGAGTATGATGTAAGAGCTAGGGATACGACAGGACAACACAGTAAAAAACACACTGAAAAACCCACTGCAGCACCAAAGTATTCAAACCCATTGATATGAGATAGTACACTCATGCAGCTCAGGATGCAAAACTACCAGGCAGTTTACCTTGCAAAAATCAACATTGTGGCCTTTAATCATACATTTTGCTACAACTAAATTTAAATCATATAAACATTTGATTCACGCCGATTAACAAAATACATGCTGATGTAAAAATATAGTGATATACAACAGGTACTTACATCTACATTGGAGCACAGAGAATTCCTGCAAGAATCTTTCCTCATAAACAATACCATTGCAGAAATTCTTCTATCTGTTAAGCTTATTTTCTAAAAGAGAGATGGGTAAGAAACATGTAGAAAATATCATCAGCATGCTATAAATTTTCATGTTGCAAGGATACACACACGCTTCTTAGAATTGAGTTGACATATTTTTGCTGGACTGGAGCGGACTAGTTCTTTGGCCACTGGAATCTGCTTATTATCAGTAGGAGTTGGGTTTCTTTGTGCTGGAGCAGTATCTATAAAAACTGGAGTTGGTTTATTATCTCCTGGCGTTTGGATCTTTTGCAAAGGCCTTGTTTGTAACCCTTCATATTCTAACATAGTCGCCTTCCCCTTGCATGCCTTGTATAGAAGAATGGTGCTTTAATTATAAAACATGCGACAACAGAGAGATGCAATAGGTACTGAAGAATAGAAAGGCATGACATATGGACATGTATTCCCTCCATCCGGAAAAAAAATGGATGGGTCTAGGCGTATTTCAGTTCTAGATACATCCTTTTTTATCCATTTCGGCAACATGTAATCCGGACGGAGGGAGTATGGTGTAAGAGCTAGGGATACGACAGGACAACACAGCAAAAAAACACTAGTTGAATGTAAAGCTGTATGCTAGCGGAATACGTACAGAAATAACTAAGGCAACATACACGTGTATGATTGGGAAAATAAGATGGCATTGCAACAGAGCACTAGAACAACACTTCAATGTAAAAAAACATGGTATGGTAGACAGATGAAGTACATACTGATGAATAACAATGCACAAGATATTCAGAAGCATGATGTCCAAATTAAGTAGATGGCATTGCGATAGAGTAGAATGATAGTACTTGAATTTGAAAACATGTTACCATGAATGGAATAGGTACTGAAAAACAGGAAGGCATGACATATTTACATGCATGGTCAGCATGCTAAGCACATGGCATTGCAACAGAGTAGATACACTCCAGGACATTATATGCATGTTGTACCCATATCACATGCCAAGTTAGAGCAAGGACCTTGTGGGGTGAAGAGGATTCATCATATTTCTGCAAGTCTTCTGAAGAACTGCCTTTACATGTTCCATCATATTGGGTATCATTGACATCAAGTTTATTGGCCTTTACATTGCTCCGTGAGGTTCTTGTGGATATATCAGTGTGTGAAATTATATCTGACATGCATGGAAGACAACTACTAGTTAGATTTATGTAATGAGTGCCTGTAGGAGACGACATAAATAGTAGGAATGGGGTTAACTAGCAGCAACAGGTCTCATAAACTAAAGGGAGAACACAAATGAAAGCTACAGAATATGTATCATTTGTACTCGAGATTAACTAGATGGCACACAAAAGTATTAAAGAACAACGTAGGTAATACTAGAAGTGGTATAATACTATATTCAGCAGCCTGTGGGATAGCATTGGCTGATGGATGATAACTTTGGAACAACATTACCTAAAGAACAAGTATCTTAGCTGAACTATGGAACAACGTTAACTCCTGAACAAGACCCGTAAGAGATCAGCATGAATATACAGTGAAATGTGATGATCTATTTTCCATGCTTAGATGAATAACAAAGCCATAAATGTTGCACACAAGTAAGATGAGGGTACAACCTATCTGGCTGCCATCCATAGGAGTGAGCATCATGTGCTAACTTGTTGATGGCCCTGCAGTTGTTGTGGCTGTCCATGTCGGGCAAGCGCATTCGATGTAGGGAACTGTTGAGTGGGGACTATAGCTCCCTTCTGGTGTATGCTTCCCTTGTTAGAGCAGCTACGGTGAGTCGGAGACGGTGTGTCTGAAGATGCAGATAACGCATAATGTTAAGAACGACATATCTCTTTGATCTGAAGAAATACACTAAGAGATCAACAGTAAGGTACGAGAGTGGTCACACGTCTGTTGACTGAAGACTAAATTGGGGTCACACGATTTTATTTTATTTTGGTACTGTCCGATCTACGTCGGATGGCTGGCCGTCTTGTGCCTCCCGGCTAACACTATTCGAAATCTTCCCCGAAGAGCCAGCGATCAATGGTAGAGCAGCCTGCCTCTGCCGTCCGTGGCCACGGCCAAAACCCCGCTCCCCGCCCCACCGCACTATCGTGGTTGCGCCGCCCCTGGGCCAATCCACATAGACTCACCGTCATCCAGATCTGGCGGCGGTAGTACCTTCAACCCACGCAACTCTAAAAGATAGCCATCTAAGCGCTACTTCCACGGTGAACTTGCGGCCCCGCACCCTTACGTTAGACACCAGCCAACCGGCATCCTAGGAGCTCCGCCGCCTCGAGGGGTGCTGCTTCCCATTGGGAATCGTTGGCCCAGAATAAAAATTCAGACAACTGACGCCTAAATAAAGTGATTTGAGATGAGGGTGCGACCTATCTGGCGGCATGGTGAAGTAGGCAGGTCCAGCTGCCGAGTCAGTGAGGCCGGTGTTGTTGAAGTGGCGACCGGCGGCAGGGAAAGAGCGATGTCACGACGGTCGACGGCTACGCAGAAGCAGCGCCAGGACTCTGGACGGATCCGAAGTTGGAGTCGCTCCAGCGCCGTGAACAACGACGGGGGTGAATCGGCTCCGGTATGGTTCACGCGGCCGTCATCGAGGCAACACCAGCAGCACAGAGTAAGAGGCACACGGCCCAGTGCACGACGGCAAATGGATAGTGTCTCCAGCATTAGGGAGGAGGGCGGCTGTGAAATTGGTGCGGTGGGGGGCCCCATGGAGGTGGGGCTGAGGTTTCGCGGCTCGGGAGAAGGGAGCTTCCCGGGGAGAAGGTTGTAAGAGCATATTTATCCCTAAGGTGTTTTGGTGATTGATGACAACGCGTTTGCGGACTAATTGTGTGCCTTGAGTATTCCAGACATTTCGTCACCAGGCACAAGACGGTCGGGTGCCCCTCGAAGACTGTTGAAGACGGCGTCTTTTCTACGTTTCTTTTTGGTGGATTTGAGTCGTAGGAAAGCCGTACTATTAAGAGGGGGTCCGCGTCGGAAAGGTTTGGGTGGAATCATCATGTACACGTCTCCTTCTTGTCCCCTCCTTTCCCTTGGAGCATCCTCCGCTTTCTCGTCGCCTTGTTTCTGGCTGCTGCGTTGGCTCGCGGTAGTACTGCTCCCAAGTGAGCGGTAGTACCGTAGGCACCAGCGGTAGTACCGTGCTGCAGCGCGGTAGTACAGCAGGTGCCCATTGTAGTACCACTCCCCTGGAGCTACACTACCGTTACCCACCAGGCTAGTACCGCTCCCTTGCGGTAGTAGGGGCGGATGTAATTTTTTACATCCGCGCCTACCACGGTAGTACCGCTTTCGCTCCGCGTAGTACCGTGCTATGTTGTCAGGCAGTAGTACCGCCCCTCTGCAGTACTACTGTGTCGGGTTTTTGCTTCTTCCGTTTCTTTGTGGAAGTAGGCACGGATGTTTCCTTCCCCCTGGCTAGGGGATTCCTGCCTTGCGGTAGTACCGCATGGGGGCGCGGTAGTACCGCGCTCGCGGAAGTACCGCCCTCAGCTCCTGTGTTTCAGATCTGACCTTGCTGTTGTTGGGGTTGCGACAGTACCGCGGGCCTGTACGGTAGTACCGCATGACCGTGCGGTAGTACCGCTTGGCAGCAAGTGGTAGTACCGCGCGGCCCTGCGGTAGTACCGCTGGCCTGGAGCGGTAGTACCGCTGGCCGCGGGCTGGTAGGTGGATAACGGTTGGATCTTTGTCCCTCACTATATAAGGGGTCCCCTTCTTCCCCGTTGACTCATCTCTTCCAACCCTAAGCTCCATTGTTGCTCCAAGATCCATTTTCGCCCGATCTCACTCCCTAGCCAATCAAACTTGTTGATTTGCTCGGGAGTGGTTGAGAAGGCCTCGATCCACACTTCCACCAAGAGAAATTTGATTCCCCCCACTAATCCCTTGCGGATCTTGTTACTCTTGGGTGTTTGAGCATCCTAGACGGTTGAGGTCACCGCGGAGCCATAGTCCATTGTGGTGAAGCTTCGTGGTGTCGTTGGGAGCCTCCAATTGAGTTGTGGAGATTGCCCCAACCTTGTTTGTGAAGGTTCGGTCACGGCCTCCAAGGGCACCAATAGTGGAATCATGGCATCTCGCATTGTGTGAGGGCGTGAGGAGAATACAGTGGCCCTAGTGGCTTCTTGGGGAGCATTGTGCCTCCACACCGCTCCAACGGAGACGTACTTCCTCTCAAAGGGAAGGAACTTCGGCAACACATCCTCGTCTTATCTCGTGCCTTTACTTGTGCAAGCTTATTTGTATCATATCACTTGCTTGCTTGTGTTCCTATACTTGTTGCATCATATAGGTTGCTCACCTAGTTGCATATCTAGACAACCTACTTTGATGCAAACTTTAAATTGTCAAAGAAAAGCTAAAAATTGTTAGTTGCCTATTCACCCCCCTCTAGTCAACCATATCAATCCTTTCAATTGGTATCAGAGCCTCGTCTCTTTATTAAGGACTTTACCGTTCGAAGAGTATGGTTGATACCATAGACGGTGTGGAGGAACACTCAGGTGTGAATCCGATCTCGTCTACGGGCGATGGGGAAACCTCGGTCTCTCGTGAGGGTTCAATGTGGCCTTGGAGACATTGAAAACATCCATGATGACCGAGGTTGAAAGCATGTTTACTAAATTCCTTGAAGGGCTTAAACTATCCACCGCACCGTTGAAAGTGGGTAATCCCACCGACAAGGTGACGGATGCTACCTCCGATAAGGGGGAAGCTAGTAGTGAAAAGGCTCCTTATTCTAGTGGTAAGAATGGCACCGGTATCTTTGCTCATGTGGAACCACCACTTTTTTATGGTGGACCGGTTCCTTCCACTCATTTGAATCATGCCGGTCCTCCCCCTAAGATTGTGAAAAATGAGGACTTTGATTCTTGGGTTTACCGCTTTAAACGTCATTTAAATCATGTGAACACTAATCTTTGGAGAATCATTGAAGAAGGTTTCTATCCGCATGATCCAAGCAACTTCACTCCTCGAGAAGCCGCGCATAATCAATTCAATGAGAATTCTCTCTTCATCATTCAAGATGCAATCCCACCCTAAGACCTACCTCATCTTCGGGCCTTTGCCTTGGCCAAAGACGCATGGCATTGTGTTGTCTCTCTCTACCGGGGAAGCGCAAGCATTCAACGCTCCAACTATGAAGTGGTGCAAGATGAGGCCGATGATTTTGCAATGAAAGAAGATGAAGAACCTCGTGAGCTTTATCAGAGAGTAACCAAACTCGCGGTCTCACTACGAGGTCACGGGAGCAAGGACACGGATGACAATTGGATCAAGCGCAAATTCCTCAAGGCAATGATGCCCTACCACAAGGCCATGTCCTCCGTCATTCATCAAAGACTGGACTTCCACACTTTGACCTCAAGCGAAGTGTTGGATGAGTTTGTGGCCATGAACATTTTGGACAAGACCACCAACAATGCGGTGCTTCGTTCTCAAAGGGCAAAGAAGCCCAACCTTGCATTAAAGGCCAAGCTCACCGTTGAAGAAGAAGAAGAGGAAGAAGAGGAGAGAAACCCTGAAGATACAAAGTATGCACATCATGAACACATGGCACTCTCTTCAAGGCAATTTTGGAGCAAGAAAAACTCGAGGCCAAACTTTAGCAAAAAACAACTCAAGTGGCATGAAGAGCAAGCAACCTGTAAGGACTTGCTACAATTGTGGCAATGTGAGTCATTTTGTTGCGGAGTGGCCGTATGAGAAGAGGGAAGACAATGGTGGCAAGCTCATCCGAAAGGACAAGGCCAAGTCGTTCCCCAACAAGAGCAACTTCACCAAGAAGACTCCTCCCAAGGCATTGGTGGTACAAGAAGAGTACAATGAGGATGATCACAATGATGAAGATGGTGAGTTGTCTGCCATGGCCTCAGTTGCCATTGCGACGACTCCACGGGTGTCTCTCTTCGACTCACCCAATGAGAGCATCACCGCCAAGTGCCTCATGGCTAAAGCCACCAACAAGGTAACCCCCAACATCAAAACTACCATAATTAATCATCCTTCTTCGGCGGATAGCATCGATGAACATGAGGGAACTAATGTGGAGGCGGATGAGTTTGAGGCCTTTATGGGCAAACTTAAGGGTAAATCCAAGAAGCACTTTGTTGCTCTCTTGGAACAACTTGGTGAAGCCAATGACATGATCGAGGCTCACGAAGATACCATCACTGAGATGGAAGGGCATAGTCGTGACTATGCCGATGGGATTTCGGATCTTCCCAATGCTCTTGAGGAAGAGCGTGGTCTTCGTTTGGCTCTTGAGGAGTCACACAACGTTGATCATGCTAAGTTAAAGAAAGACTATGATCATGTTCTCATTGTTTCTCATGTGCTAAACTTCGAGAAAGCCGAGCTTGAGGTTGATCTTGCCAGACTCAAGGAGGAGTTTGATCTACTCGACAAGGCTCACAAGGCCTTGAAGGGTGCTCATGCTAGCCTCAAAGAGTCTCATGATCAACTTCAAGTAAAGCTAACCAAGGAAAAGCCACTTTTCCTCGTATGATGTTAGTCGATAATGCAAATGCTACTAACCCGTGTTGTGAGAATGTGCATCTTGTTGAGGAGAACGCTAAGATAAAGGGGCAACTTAAGAGAGGTCTTGCGACTTGCATACAAGGCAAGAAGAACCTCAACGACCTCTTGATCAACCAAAAGGGAGTTGTGGCCAAGGAAGGGGTTGGGTACGTGACCGAGTCCAAGAACAAGAAGAAGAATGACAAGATCAAACGACCTCCTCCTCTCATGCAAACCTTTGTGAAGGAGGGAGAGAGTTCTTCCAAGGAGAAGAAGAACAATGCGAAGGGTGGCGCTGTCAAAAAGGGCAATGCCACTCCTCTCATCAAAGCCGGCAACTTTAATCCTTCTTATATGTTATGTCGTGCTAGTGATGGGCATGTCTTTGCCAAATTAGTTGGTTCTCCTCATGAATACATTGAATGGTCTACTTGGGTTCCAAATACCCTTGTTACTAACATCAAAGGACCAATTACAAAATGGGTACCTAAAACCAAGCATTGATCTCTTGTAGGTGTTTGCTTCCGGTGGGGGATCATGGTTGGTCGATAGCGGAGCTACAAATCATATGACCGGAAGCAAGGACTTGGTGGTGGACGTGCACAAGATTCCATCTATGCCCACCAATGTCGAGTGGGGTGACGCCTCATCTTCTAAGGTATTGGGACTTGGCAAGGTGGTCATCTCTCATGATCTCATGATCGAGAAGGTCATGCTTGTTGAGTCCCTTGCATACAATTTACTTTCGTTCATCAACTTGCAATCATGGGCTTTGCCACTTTCTTTGATATCGATACCGTGGCCCTCTTGTGGAGCAAGACTCTTAAAGTAGCCTTCGTTGGGCATGTCGAGAATGGTCTATATGTGATTAACTTTTCGGAGCGACCCACTAAGACCGCGACATGCCTAATGGCTAAAGTTGATGTGGGATGGCTTTGGCATCGCCATCTAGCCCATGTCAATATGAGATCTTTGCAAAGTCTTCTCAAGGGGGACCATGTCCGTGGACTAACGAATGTTAGTTTTGCTAAAGATCGTGCTTGCAGTGCTTGTATTGAAGGAAAGCTACATGAGAAGGCTCACCCTCCCACGACTATCATTTACTCAAAGAGGCCTTTGTAGCTCCTTCACTTGGATCTCTTTGGGCCTCCATCCTTCGATAGTCTTGGGGGTAGGAAGTATTTCTTGGTGATTGTGGATGACTACTCAAGATACACTTGGGTCTATTTCTTCAAGAGGAAGAGCGAGACCCAACAAACCATCATTGACTTTGCAAATGAAGCACAACGTCAACACAATGCAAAGATCTTGACAATAAGAAGTGACAACGGCACCGAGTTCAAGAACTACACCTTGGATGAGTTTCTTAGTGATGAGGGGATCAAGCATCAATATTCCACACCTTACACCCCTCAACAAAACGGTGTTGCAGAGAGGAAGAACCGGACGTTGATGGATGCGGCAAGCACCATGATGACAGAGTTCAAGTGTCCGTACAACTTTTGGACCGAAGCCATCAACACCATGTGTCATGCATCCAATCGGCTCTACCTCCGCAAGGGCTTGAACAAGACTCCATATGAGATACTCACCGGTAACAAGCCCAACCTCAAGTACTTTCGGGTATTCGGGTGTAAGTGTGTCATTCTCAAGAAAGGTGTTCGGTTGTCTGAATTTGAGGCTAGAGCTTATGAGGGCATATTTGTTGGTTATGCTACAAACTCTCATGCTTACCGTGTCCTCAATAAATCCACGGGACTTATTGAGGAGACATGTAACATGGAGGTTGATGAGAATAACGGCTCCCAAGTGGAGCAAAGTGGCACTTGTGATGTAGGTGATGAAATTCCTCCTCAAGCCATAAGAAGAATGGGTGTTGGCTTTATCCTACCCATTGAGGAACCCCTTGTGGCCGAAGGAGAAGGACAATGCTCCACTCAAGTGGAGCCATCACCAACCCAAGGCCCACACGCTTCCGAAGAACAACATGAAGGCCCTCATCCTCAAGAACATGACCAAGGGCAAGATCATGCTCAAGACGGTGTTGACACATCAAGTGATGCCCAAGGTCAAGTTCTCTCCTCCGAGCAAGTTCAAGAACAGGAACAAGCTCAAGACGACGCTCAAGATGATCAAGTGACCACTCCTCGTCTCACCCCCGAGGAGGAATTGGAGTGTCGTGCCGCCAAGGTTGCTTCCAAGCTCTCCACCAAGGATCATCTCATGACGAATGTGCTTGGAAGCTTAAGAAAGGGGGTAAGAACTCGTAGACAATTAGAAAAATATTGTGAGCATCACGCGTTTGTCTCTTGTGTCGAACCCCACAAGGTCTATGATGTGCTCGAAGATCCGGATTGGCTCAATGCCATGCATGAAGAACTCAACAACTTCGAGCGCAACAAAGTGTGGAGATTGGTGCCAAGACCGACGGGGAACCACAATGTCATTGGAACCAAGTGGATATTTAAGAACAAGCAAGATGCCCACGGGATTATCATTCGCAACAAGGCTCATTTGGTAGCACAAGGCTACTCCCAAGTCGAGGGTATCGACTACGGTGAAACATTTTCTCCCGTTGCTTGTCTTGAATCCATTCGCATGTTGATTGCATATGCTTCTCATCATAACTTTAAGTTACAACAAATGGATGTGAAGAGTGCTTTTCTTAATGGTCCCATTAATGAATTGTTCTATGTCAAGCAACCCCCCGGGTTCGAGGATCCCTACTTTCCCGATCATGTGTATCGACTCGATAAGGCACTCTATGGCCTTAAACAAGCCCCACGTGCGTGGTGTGACCACCTTACCGAGTTGTTACAAGACCATGGTTTTGAAGTTGGGCTAATCGACCCCACTCTTTTTACTAAGAAGGTCCAAGGGGAGTTGTTTGTGTGCCAATTATATGTTGATGATATTATCTTTGGTTCCCCTAACAAAGCTTTCAATGAGGAATTTGCCGCTCTCATGACCTCAAAGTTCGAGATGTCTTCCATGGGAGAGTTGAAGTTCTTTCTAGGGTTCAAAGTGAAGAAAAGAAGAGAAGGAACCTTCATCAACCAAGCCAAATATACTCAAGACATGCTCAAGAGATTCAAGCTAAGTGATGTCAAGCCGGCTTCCACTCCAATGCCCACCAAGTGCCAACTTGACATAGATCCCAATGGTAAAGCGGTGGATCAAAAGGTATATCGCTCCATGATAGGCTCCTTGCTCTACCTTTGTGCATCTAGACCGGATATCATGTTGAGTGTGGGAATTTATGCACGGTTTCAAGCCGCACCTAAGGAAAGTCACTATGTGGCGGTCAAACGAATCTTTCGATATTTGGCTCATACCCCAAACTTTGGCTTATGGTACCCAAGAGGAGCAAACTTCAAGCTTGTAGGGTATTCGGATTCCGATTGGGCGGGAGACAAAGTGGATAGGAAGTCCACTTCCAGAGGGTGCCAATTTCTTGGTTGCTCTTTGGTAAGTTGGTCTTCCAAAAAGAAAAGTTGTGTGTCTCTCTCGTCCACTAAAGTGGAGTATGTGGCGGCCGGTAGTTGTTGTGCACAACTCTTATGGATGAGGCAAACTTTAAAGGATTATGGCGTCATTTGTGACAAAGTGCCTCTTTGGTGTGACAATGAAAGTGCCATCAAGATCTCTCTCAACCCGGTGCAACACTTCAAGACGAAGCATATTGAGATCCGGTATCACTTCATCCGGGATCACATTAGGCGAGGAGAGATCGAGCTCAACTATGTCGACCCTCATGATAACCCTGCAGATATTTTCACGAAGCCCTTGGATGAAGCAAGATTTCACGAGTTAAGGCATGAGCTAAATATCATTGATTCGAGCAATGTTGCTTGAACCCTTGCACACCCCACCATACTCAACGTGTTGTCTTGTTTAGATGTAGGCATGGACATAGGGGGAGTGTTGTTCTCTCAATGAACTCTCCCTCCCCCCATTATGCATAAATTGATCAAGTCTTTCACATTAGCCATGTTTGATGGTACTTGTGCTTCAAAGACGAGTTTTGGTCATGGGCCCAAGGATAATTCTTCGCGATGGCATAGCAATTGACTCAAACATAGGTGGCTACGGCCACCGCCCTCTCTCTAGAGAGGTGGTGTCTCGTGGTTGTTTCATTTTGTTGTTTGCCTTTTTGCCTTTGTGTGTAGCGTGGTCTTGTGGTGTCGTGTTGCCTCGGAGTGTTTGTGCAAAGACCTCTTTTTCGCGTGCTTGAAACGTGCATCTTCTTGAGCCCACGGTACTACCGTGGCTTGCTGCTGTACTACCGCTTTGAGAGGCACGGTACTACCGCGCCAGGGCACGGTACTACCGCTCAGGTGCGGTACTTCCACCGAGCGGTACTACCGTAATGAGGCACGGTACTACCGCGCCATCGAGTGAGCGTGGGGGTTATGACTCGGGCAGGGGAGTTCCAACTCCCCATACCCATTCACTCGTCTCTCTCCCCACGTCTCTCTCTCTCTCTCGTGCTCAAGAACGGCGCCGGAGGTCCTCGCCGGATCTCTATCTCTGGCCACTCTCCTCGGATTCCGACCGGTGGGATCATTCCCCACCACTTCCTCTTGCCATGGACCAAGGTTTTTTTCCCAAATCCCTCTTTTTCTTGGTTGTTCTCTCGCTTCTAGGTTTTTGGGGAGATGCTTGTTGTTCTTGAGATTTTAGGCCAAATCTGTGCAAGAGTAGGATGTAGGAGAGTCGTGGTGCGTAGGAATCATACTTGATATGTTGTCTTGTGGTAGATTTGTCCAACCGTAGTACCGCCGCGGTTTCACGGGCTTTTCTCAGATTTGAACTTGTTCAGATCTGACGCGGTGCGGTACTACCGTGTCTCATGAGCGGTACTACCGCTCGTGTGGTACTACCGCCCATCCGGTGCGGTACTACCGCGCTAGCTCATGCGGTACTACCGCCCATCAGACGCGGTACTACGACGCTAGCTGAGGCACTAAGATCCTACTACCACTCCTAGACCCGGTACTACCGTGACCTTACACGGTACTACCGCGACTAAGAGCGGTACTACAATCTTAGTACCGCGGCACTTGGCAGTACTACCGTAGGCGTCAAATCTCCCTCATGGCAATTATCTCGTGTGCTCTCTGCATGTTTCTTTTGCTTTGTTGTGGTCTTTGCATTGATCCTTCTTGATTGTCGTGTGTGTTTTGCGCTTTGTGTCTCAGGTGGTGGCTCTCGCCGTTCCAATCCCATTCGTGACACTGGCTCCAAGCGTCTGTGCAACCCCCAAGATGAAGCACCAGAGGGCTCCAATGCCCCCAAGCGCAATCTCAAGACCACTGCCAGCAAGCAAAAGGAACCTGCTAAGGGCATGGACGAGATTTCAGTCGCTGAGTATGTCAAACACCGGAAGATCAATCCCTATGTGAATCCTCGGGCTGTCCTCAGAGGCACCGAGTTGTTCTAGACCAATCAACAGGCTCTCATCTATCTGGATGTGATCAAGAACAAGCAGAACACCTTCGTGGATGTCAAGTGGATAGACATGAATCACATGCGGAAGGACAGGTTTCGTGAATATTTTGGAGAGGCTCTGGACTTGGTGGAGCAGTTTTCTATTGAGCTGATGATCTCCTTTCACCTTGACTATGACCCTGAGCTTATCTGTCAGTTCTTTGCCTCTGTTTACTTTCATCCCGGGGATGAGCGGAGCATGACATGGATGACCAACGGCCGTCAGTTGTCTGCTACATGGAAGGAGTTCATGGATCTGCTTCACATTCCTGATGACGGGCTTCACACCCCCATTGGTGTTCGCCCCCACACCAACTCTGAGTCTGCTAACAAGAACCTGCTTCAGCCATTCCTTGTTGAGAAGGTGCTCCCCAATGGCAAGTCGACTTGGGTGTTGAACTCCTTTCTGGATATCATGCATCGCATCTTACGCAACACTCTATTCCCACGCATTGGCGACAAGGACAAGGTTCATGCTTATCTAGTGGACATGTTGCTCCTGTGTGCAGAGGCTCATTCATCTCAGACTCAGCCACTTGATGTCTCACACATCATGTGGTTTGAGCTTCATTTGCGGTGTTCACTCACAAGGTACCTACCTATGGACCGTACCTGTTTCTGTTGCTCTCCACAACTTGGGAGAAGATGTACCCTGGTGATTAGTTCCTTGCTCTAGAATGGGTTCGGCATGAGTCCATCAGCCTCTGTGTCAAGCCCAACTGGGCCAACACTACCACCCGTGCTGAGGCTTCTTTTGCTAGGAGGGCTGTTGGTGAGGAGGAGGCTAGTGCAGAGCATGTTGCTGAGGATCGTGCTGCTAGGTCTACCACTCCTTCCTCTGAGCCGTCGTGGGCCAAAAAGTTAAAGGACAAGATGAAGACTCTCTTCTGCATGCAGGCAAAGGGACAGTACATGACTCACGTGGCAGACAAGGAGCGTCGCCGCCGTGACAAGAAGGTCATGAGGCTCTTTCGAGAGGATGTGTCTGGCGGTTCTGAGGACGTCATCACGCCAGAGGCTGCCTGGATGTCGAAGCAGGGGTACAAGTGGACCAGTTCAGAGGAAGACATCGAGGAGCCCGTCCCCGCCGCTGAGTCTGACGAGGAGCACGAGGAGCAGTGGAACGACTTCTCTGCCTGAGCCACCCCGTGTGTGTAGGTGTCCTCTCTGCCTTTTTGGCATCTCGATGCCAAAGGGGGAGAGAGTGTAGGGATTTGTGTTGTGTCGTGCTTGGTGTGTTTGCTTTGTCTTTGTCGTTTGAACCTCGTTTGCCTCGTTTGCTTTTGTTTGGTTTGTGCCTTCGAGACCTATCCTACATATGGTGTAAGACATATGCACTCTATCTACCTTAGTTAACTTATGTTTGCTATCCTGTCTAGTGTTAGCCTTCCTATTACTAGATATGCCTTGTCTCTATAATATAGGGGAGCTTTGATCCTAGTATGTGTGCCGTGCAGTCCAAAGCACCCATCTAGTTGGCACACATCTAGGGGGAGCCTGTCTATATTATAGAGAGGAGGGATTTGCGGTTGCTTAAAATTATTTCCCTTGTGCAAATCCCGTATTTTCATCAATCCACCAAAAAGGGGGAGATTGTAAGGGAATATTTATCCCTAAGGTGTTTTGGTGATTGATGACAACGCGTTTGCGGACTAATCGTGTGCCTTGAGTATTCCAGACATTTCGTCACCAGGCACAAGACGGTCGGGTGCCCCTCGAAGACTGTTAAAGACGGCGTCTTTTCTATGTTTCTTTTTGGTGGATTTGAGTCATAGGAAAGCCGTACTATTAAGAGGGGGTCCGCGTCGGAAAGGTTTGGGTGGAATCATCATGTACACGTCTCCTTCTTGTCCCCTCCTTTCCCTTGGAGCATCCTCCGCTTTCTCGTCGCCTTGTTTCTGGCTGCTGCGTTGGCTCGCGGTAGTACTGCTCCCAAGTGAGCGGTAGTACCGTAGGCACCAGCGGTAGTACCGTGCTACAGCGCGGTAGTACAGCAGGTGCCCATTGTAGTACCACTCCCCTGGAGCTGCACTACCGTTACCCACTAGGCTAGTACCGCTCCCTTGTGGTAGTAGGGGCGGATGTAATTTTTTACATCCGCGCCTACCACGGTAGTACCGCTTTCACTCCGCGTAGTACCGTGCTATGTTGTCAGGCAGTAGTACCGCCCCTCTGCAGTACTACTGTGTCGGGTTTTTGCTTCTTCCGTTTCTTTGTGGAAGTAGGCACGGATGTTTCCTTCCCCCTGGCTAGGGGATTCCTGCCTTGCGGTAGTACCGCATGGGGGCGCGGTAGTACCACGCTCGCGGAAGTACCACCCTCAGCTCCTGTGTTTTAGATCTTACCTTTCTGTTGCTGGGGTTGCGGCAGTACCGCGGGCCTGTATGGTAGTACCGCATGACCGTGCGGTAGTACCGCTTGGCAGCAAGCGGTAGTACCGCGCGGGCCTGCGGTAGTACCGCTGGCCTGGAGCGGTAGTACCGCTGGCCGTGGGCTGGTAGGTGGATAACGGTTGGATCTTTGTCCCTCACTATATAAGGGGTCCCCTTCTTCCCCGTTGACTCATCTCTTCCAACCCTAAGCTCCATTGTTGCTCCAAGCTCCATTTTCGCCCGATCTCACTCCCTAGCCAATCAAACTTGTTGATTTGCTCGGGAGTGGTTGAGAAGGCCTCGATCCACATTCCACCAAGAGAAATTTGATTCCCCCCACTAATCCCTTGCGGATCTTGTTACTCTTGGGTGTTTGAGCATCCTAGACGGTTGAGGTCACCGCGGAGCCATAGTCCATTGTGGTGAAGCTTCGTGGTGTCATTGGGAGCCTCCAATTGAGTTGTGGAGATTGCCCCAACCTTGTTTGTGAAGGTTTGGTCGCCGCCTCCAAGGGCACCAATAGTGGAATCATGGCATCTCGCATTGTGTGAGGGCGTGAGGAGAATACGGTGGCCCTAGTGGCTTCTTGGGGAGCATTGTGCCTCCACACCGCTCCAACGAAGGCGTACTTCCTCTCAAAGGGAAGGAACTTTGGCAACACATCCTCGTCTCCACCGTCTCCACTCTTGGTTATCTCATGCCTTTACTTGTGCAAGCTTATTTGTATCATATCACTTGCTTGCTTGTGTTCCTATACTTGTTGCATCATATAGGTTGCTCACCTAGTTGCATATCTAGACAACCTACTTTGAAGCAAACTTTAAATTGTCAAAGAAAAGCTAAAAATTGTTAGTTGACTATTCACCCCCCTCTAGTCAACCATATCGATCCTTTCAAAGGTGATTTGGCGCCCACGAGGTATGAATGGGGGGCGGGGGGAGCGGGGGGGGGGGGGGGAATTGGGAGGGGAGTGGAACCATGTCTTACGGATGCATTTGTCTGAAATGTGAGGGGGAGTTACAGTTCTACCCTTTCCTATAGGCTTCTCGGCTTGGGTCTGTGTACTAAGGGTCGGGGATAGTAGAGTAACTTTGCTTCTCCCCAAATAGTGGGCGGGAGCGATTTCGGGCGAGGAGGGCATGTTTTGAACTATAGTGGGCGCGAGCGATTTCGGGCGAGGAGAGCGTGTTTTGAAATAGTGGGCGTGTGCTATTTCGGGCGAGGAGAGCGTGTTTTGCCGACCATGGTTTATGAATTATTCGGCACATGTCATTTTGGCCGAGGAGAAGGCGCGCTTGGATGAAGTTACGAACCTACCCTCAATGTACAATGGGCCAATTGATGTGTGTCCCACATAGGACGGTAATTTATTTGCTCGGGCGAATTCCACCGAGCAGAGAGGATGTTTAACGGTTCATTCAAATTTTGGGAGAACGAGCATCCACGTCTACCTTACCAAGTCGATTCGGATCAAATTTTGAAATATTAGCTTGCCACTTCTTTTTTAGATGGAGAGATGATGCTCGGGAGTAATGTGTTTTTACATGCTCGTTGCTAGCGATTTACTATATGACAAATAGTTGACCCACTCAAAAACGCGAATCAAACCCAAAATGAAATATCTCGATTCAATGAAATAGCTTGTTCAGTAGGTCAAAATAGTGAACTAAATCCAAAATTGAACACCTCAATCGAGTAGCATGTTGTACAGTATTATAGTACTCCATGAACATATTGAAAGTCAAATTAATGAACTTGTTTGATATACGCATATATCCGTTCATGTGTGGATTGCAGACAACATGTTCTCCAATTTAAATATTTGAATGCAAGATTATATCGAAACATGGTTTATATCAGTCTTTGATGCATAAAACGCGACCTCCCCCTCTTCCGGACTCCTGTTCTCTCTCTCTCTCTCTCTCTCTCTCTCTCTCTTCAACAATCTTCAATTCTGTCGCACGCATCCAACACAAAAACCTTGTTGGTCCCCCTCCCATTCTCTCCATCTCTCCATCTCTCTCTCTCTCTCTCTCTCTCTCTCTGTGTGGGGGGGGGGTCTTTCTAGTTCGCATGCATATATACACCATCTATAGGTCTCTCGCACACACTATGTATGATACTCTAGCTAGTCCAAGCTAGATATCTTGGGTGCACTCACCATACGCACACAAATTCCTTGGCTCTTTGCCCGTAACTCTCTCATGCACCACTGTGTCGTCTCGGAGCTCTCCCCCCTCTCTCAAACTCTCCATCCACCTGGGTCACACATACACATACATATCTCACTCGCACTCGATAGGCCCATCTAAAACTCTATCTATCCCCCTCGTTCTCTCTCCATCTCACATGCGCACACACACAATCTCATGCCCAGCTAGCCAAGTATGATGGTCTCTCACTCAATTGTAGGCACACGCAGTCCCCCCTATATGTATATGACTAGCTAATCTTAGTCTCCATAAAAAACATGTGCATGGTCTATCTCGATTTCTCTCGGGGCATCTTTCTATCGCGCACGCACTCCCTCGATCTCCCACCCATATAGTCCCCTCACGATCTCGACGGGATCTCTCTATCACAAACACACCCTCTCTCCCTCCCCATGCGTCCATGCCATCCATGTGTCCCTCTCGACCTTTGTTCCTTGTTGACCAGACCTCTATTGGACATGTGCTATAGGGGTGTCTCTCTCCGTTGTAAACAATCACACACTAGCTATCTTCGTGTATCTCCTCGCCTCGCTTTTCCATCTCAGAGATGCATGCGTGATATGTTCGCATAAGAAACGAAAAACACACACTCTCTCTAATTAATCGTTTGTTGTCACTTTCTCTTTCACACACATACTCTTTTTGCACACTTACTCATTGTCCTTCACACGCACTTGATCGGTCTCGACTGAGGCACTCTCCTCGGTCCATAGCATATAGATTTATTGAAAAGTCAAACATCACAAAGTTTGACCATGTACGTGGAGAAAAAGAATTACATCTAGTACGGCAAACATATACCATTAGATTCACCATGAGATGTAGTTTTGTATGATGTATCTTTGGTATTGTAGATATAAATAACATTTGCGTAAACCTGATCAAAGTTTCCAAAGTTTGACTTCTAAAAAATTTACATGCACTGCATTATCGAGCGGATGGAATATCTCTTTCCCCCTCTCAGCTATCTGACGCACCACTCAGCCTTATCGGGGCTCCTCAATCTCTCTCAAACTTTATTGGTCAGTTTGGTTCGTGATCTGACCCTCATGCCTTGATGGCCGGTACTGCCTGGTGAGGACGTGAGATGTAAAATATTTCTGCCTGGGCAGGCTTGTGTGGTGCTGAAGCGTTTGGTTCATGCCTGGGCCAGGCAAAGCATCAACTTCCCATCAATCAATCCATGCATCAATTATTTCATGCTAATATCCATCCATGTTGCTGTTAGCCTCGTGGCCACACGACCAGGCACAGCCAGGCGTTCGAAATTGGTCGCCTGGGCCAGGCTACTTGCAGTGTCTAGAGTTCAGCCAGGCTAATTAAACTGCAAGGGAACCCAGGCCAGGCGGGCTTTCTTTTTCACAGGGTAGCAACCAAACAAGCATGCATGAAATCTAGCCACAACCCCAGGCCAGGCAAAAGATGCTCAGGACGCAAGCCAAACTGGCCTTATATCTCCCTGGTTCACACAGACACATGTCTCGCTCACGCTATACATATAGACCCATCCAACACTCTACGCACGTGTTCTCTCTCCATGTGACACGCACCCCCCTAAGTACCATAATCCCTCACTCCATCATAGGCGCAAGCACTCCCCCTCCTAAGTATGATTATCTCTTACTAGCCATCAGGAACACACGTATTGTCTCCTTCCATCCATACATCTATCTCGATATCTCTCGGGGCATCTTCTATCGCGCGCACACCTTGTCACTCGATCTCCCACCCATGTAGTCCCATCACGATCTCCAGGGGATCTCTCTATGACAAACATAAACTCTCTCCTCCCCATGTCTGCATTTTCTCCGTACGTCTCTCTCGACCTCTCTCCCTTGTTTGTCAGACCCCTCTTGGCCACGTGCTAGGGGTCTTGCTCTCTCGGTTCCAAACAACCACACACTATCTCCTCACCTTGCCTCCGTTGTCGAAGATGCATGTGTGATATATTTGCATAAGACACACACGCTTTTTCTCTACTTTTATCATGTGTTGTCCATGTCTCTTTCACACACGCACACACACTTTTTTCACTCACTCTCTCTCTCTAGTTAGGGACTCTGTCACGTCCATAAGCATATGGATGTTTTGAAAAGTCAAACCTTAGAAAAGTTTGACCAGGTATATGTGGAGAAAAACATTTACATCTGGAACGATCATTAGATTCATCACAACATGTACTTACTTCATACTATCATTTATCTTTGGTATTGTAGATATAAGTAATTTCTTTATAAACTTGGTCAAAGTTTCAAAAGTTTGACTTAAAAAAATGTTGGAACTACATTATCGAACGGAGGGAGTAGCTCTTTCTCTCTCTCTCTGCTATCTCTCACGGGCCTCCCCTCTCACTCGAACTCTCTATACCGACGGATTATACGCTCACTGTGTCAGCGTATAGCTCCGTATATTGTTTAGTTGACCGGTCAACCAATTCACATGCTGCCTTGTCAGCTCATGTTCTGTATCTTCGTGTGCTGGCCCATGTGGTAGTGGGTGAAAATAAGTAAACTAGAGGCCCATCTGACACACGGTGAAGTAAACAAAGTTGAAACCACTCGGGGTAGCACCCCGCATACTAGTAAATTGAGGGCGCATTGAGGACAAACTTCTTGCATGCGAAGGACGCTTCACGCACAATTCACCACTGCGCGGCGGCATGCACAGAAGGACGCACTCGCGCACACCCAGCACACAACACACACCAGCACACGTGTACACCGGCGTCGCCACCGGTTGAGATGGATGGCGAGGCAGCCAACAAGCGGAGGCGGCTCGAGCCAAAACCGCATCCGGCGAGCCTGGACTTCATCAGCAGCCTCCCCGACGACATGCTGCTCGTCATCATCGGCCTCCTCCCCATAAAATATGTCGTGCGGACCGCCCTACTCTCCCGGCGGCGGCACCCCCTCTGGTGCTGCGTCCCCCTCAACCTCACTGTCGACAGCTGCCTCTGTGACAGGGATTGCAAACGCATGGCCGCAGTCTCCAAGATCCTTTCATCGCACCTTGGGCCAGCCAGACGCCTTGACATTCGCATGTTCAGTACCAACTGCAAGGTCCAACCCAAGTTCGACGAGTGGTTCTTATCCCCCGCCCTAGATCAGCTCGAGGAGCTCAGCTTTGAAGCTGGACGATGTCGCTCTCTGCCGCCGTCCGTGCTCCGCCTCACGCCAACGCTGGGCCGCGCCAGCTTCAGCTCCTGCTATCTTCCCCAGATTAATGACGCGCCCGCCCTTCTTCTCCCTCAACTCAAGCAGCTCGACCTCTTCGACGTTGTCATCTCGAAGAAGGCTATGGAGCACCTGCTTCGCAGTTGTACTGCGCTCGAGTACCTTCGTCTTGAGCAGATCCATGGGTTCATTAGCCTCCACATCGCCTCGACGAATCTCCGATGGATTTATGTGTCTTGTTGGCCCCACAACAAGACATCAATTGGGAAGAGATCACTCCAGCTGTTCCACGTTATGCTCATTGAGAATGCGCCTTTCCTTGAGAGATTGCTTGTATCAGATCTAGAAGGTCCAACAAAAATCAAGGTCATTGACATGCCGAAATTGATAGCGTTGGTGTACTCGTCTGCCAAATTCTCCGAACTCTTTATTGGATCCGTAATCGTTCAGGTACAACACTCATCTTCTTCTCCGTCTTCTTGAAATTCACATTTTTAAATTTCTTCTTGATGTATTTACGACCGTCTTCCATAAAATGATTCCCATAAGCTTGACCCAGTCCATGTGCACAGTGAAGATCTTAGCACTAAAATCTATCGGCCCCAACCTGGATCAAGTTGTTGGATTCCTTACATGCTTTCCGTGCACGGAGAAGCTACTCATCAAGGTGAAACTTCTTTCCTATAAGTAAACGGTAATCACAACGTAGCTCAATTTTTTCGTAATTTTCCCAAATTATGATGACAAGTGTAGTGTTCAAAACTGCATCTACGCACTGCACCGAAAGAAGTGTTTTTAGTATTTTTTTCTCACGTGATCACCTGCATCGTTTTTATGTTGTACTACTATAGTAGCCTAGGCTAGTCATAGTGGAAAGTAACTTAGACTACTCCAGTAACTCTATGGTTACCCTAAGAGCAAGTACTACCTCCGTCCTGGTTTACTCTTCCAATTTTGTAGTATCAAAATTTGACCATAGATTTAACTAACAAAATGTTAATGCATGTCACTAAGAACTATATCGTTGGATTCATATTTGAACATAATTTCAAATGGTGTAATTTTTAGTGACATGCATTGGCATTTTCTTAGGTAAATCTATGATCAAAATTTTATACTAAATACGAGGTAGTATTCCCTCCGTCCCAAAATTCTTGTCTTACATTTGTTTAGATACGGATGTATCTAACACTAAAATGTAACTAGATACATTCGTATTTAGACAAATTTAAGACAAGAATTTTGGGACAGAGGGAGTACAAAAGTGGGCTATGTAGGCCAAAACATGTGCCAAATTCACTTGTGATGCATTTGGCATCGATGCCCCTCCATTGCTCACCTGGTGCCCCAATCTGGATCACCTACTTTGCTCCTGTGCCAAATTAACTCACGCAATGAAAAAACACTGCGTGGGAGAGAGAGAGAGAGGACGGAGGCAATAAAAAAACACTTGTTTGGGAGAGTGAGAGGCTGGTGTAGTTGGTTTGGTTGATTTTTTTATACATGTGGGTATGTGTGCACATCGGTGCCAACTCTCTCACATCACGAGAGCGGTGCCAAAATCTTTTGATTTGACATTGATGCGTATTATGTGGCATAATTTTGCGAAATATGGCATCGGCCACATAGTGGAAGGCAACAAATACACAAGCTCTTCACGTGCTCCTAGTTAAATGAGAGGAAACAGAAAGAGAGAGAGAGAGAGAGAGAGAGAGTGAGTGAAAAAATATCACTAGCCAGCCAACCCTATCGTATGAGCGAATGATATTGGTACCTCTTGATGACACGACGATCTTATGCAGCCAGCTGGTCTAATATGTTCTCTTCTTTTGCAAATAAAAAAAGACCCGAAAGTGAAAAATGTGCTGCACTATAACAATCTCATCGAATGCCTTGATCTCCATCTTATAGAAATTGATTTGATTGACTTCCGAGGCAGCACATCTGAGATTAAATTGGCCAGGTTCTTTGTTCTGGAGGCAAGTGTGCTCAAGGTAATGAGGTTTGGCGTTCTCTGGCGCAATAATGAATGGCATGCTGATCACCGCAAGCGTCTAAGCCTAAATCACAAAGTCTCCGCAGAAGCTGAATTTGTTTTTGAAACATCAAGTGGCCAGAGACTCGAAAACTTATTTGCCCATTAGTGACTTGTTAGGGAGGTGGATTTTAGTTTGTATGATAATGCTGCATCCACCTAAAGTAACGAAAGTTCTTACGTAAACTTCCTAGTAATTTCCTCTTCGTAGGTGCAGCATTACTCCTAACATTTGTAATATCAGTTTGAAACTTGTAATATTGCCGTGTCCTATTCCTGCATTTTCAAAATCCTGCGAATCAACGGGTCCTAAGTTGGTGATGATGTTGTGCCTCCCATCTTTCACCAATAGCCGTCGGATCTAGATCTGATGCATACAAACCAAGCTTCTCCATTTTTGCAAAAAGATGCCCGCACTTGTTCCCTATTTCAAACAACTCCTTGTCTCTCATAATCAGCCTTATCTCCTCCCCACCACATCTAGAAGGCCGTGGAAAAATCTGGCGCAATGGCCGCTGCCAGAGCCGTCCACCCCCAATCTTGGTGTTCCGTGCAATGCACGGGCATCTACGCACGGGAAATTATGTCGAACAGGGCTAGTTGTAAGTAGGCTAGCTCTACAGCCATGATGATACTGACTGCAGACGGTGAGGCTGACTATGGTATGCCGAACACGGCGTCTATACTCAGGTGTCATCTTGGGCGCGGGGTCTTGTCACTTCACTGTGAGGAGCGGCACGTAATAATTTGACCAACGGGTAGTATAGTGCTAGTACTCCTACTACTACATTAGTAGTACTACTACTAGTACTAGTAGCACCACCGTCTGGATTTAGGAGTACCACCACGTCCATATGGATTTTAGTATTTGACTAGCAATATCTAGTAATGCATGTCACAAAAAATGTACTACTCCCTCTGTAAATAAATACATGGTGTTTTATTCCTATCGGCGAGAGAACTTAATGTTTTTTGCTAACTAGAGTACTAATAGGATTACATGCAATGAACTAAACACTGCATGTCATGTTTGGTAGTCTCAAGTCATTGAAAGCATGCACGGCCCACATCTCTCATTGGTTGATATGTCACAAAATAAGAAACAAGGAGGGAGTTAATGCACCGTGCCTAAGTATTTTGGGATTATTTGGTTTTCGTAAGGTGACTTACACAGCATTTTTGTTTACATGCATTAACATTTTATTAGTTAAATCAAAGGTCAAAACTTGGCGCAAAATGCAAAGGGGACCAATAAACCAGTAAACATCAAACTTCTCTCATTTGGCCCCAACTAGAGGTTTGGTGAGATGACTATACTGCACTGGCACGGAGGGGGACACAGCTTCATTGACTTATGGAAACTGCCTTTGGGTGAATGACACGTGGGCCCAGGGGGTGGTTGGCCCACCTATCATACAGCCAAAGGTAGGTACAGTAGAGGGCCGAGGAGTAGTATGAAATCCTACGCACCTACGCACGCTAACCAAGGGCAAGAGTGATCACTCGAATCGCAAGATCAGTTGACTAGAAGCTAAGCTAGACCCATGGAGGCGATGAGCGCGAGCATCAGCCGGCTGTGCCAGATGGTCCATGATGACCCACAAGTATAGGGGATCTATCATAGTCCTTTAGATAAGTAAGAGTGTCGAACCCAACGAGGAGCAGAAGGAAATGATAAGCGGTTTTCAGCAAGGTATTCTCTGCAAGTACTGAAATAAGTGGTAACAGATAGTTTTGTGATAAGATAGGTTGTAATGAGCAACAAGTAACAAAAGTAAATAAAGTGCAGCAAGGTGGCCCAATCCTTTTGTAGCAAAGGACAAGCCAGAACAAACTCTTATAATAGGAAAAGCGCTCCCGAGGACACATGGGAATATCGTCAAGCTAGTTTTCATCACGTTCATATGATTCGCGTTCGATATTTTGATAATTTGATATGTGGGTGGACCGGTGCTTGGGTGCTGTTCTTACTTGAACAAGCATCCCACTTATGATTAACCTCTATTGCAAGCATCCGCAACTACAACAAAAGTATTAAGGTAAACCTAACCATAGCATGAAACATGTGGATCCAAATCAGCCCCTTACGAAGCAACGCATAAACTAGGGTTTAAGCTTCTGTCACTCTAGCAACCCATCATCTACTTATTACTTCCCAATGCCTTCCTCTAGGCCCAAATAATGGTGAAGTGTTATGTAGTCGACGTTCACATAACACCACTAGAGGCTAGACAACATACATCTTATCAAAATATCAAACGAATACCAAATTCACATGACTACTCATAGCAAGACTTCTCCCTTGTCCTCAGGAACGAACGTAATTACTCACAAAGCATATTCATGTTCATAATCAGAGGGGTAATAATATGCATATAGGATCTGAACCTATGATCTTCCACCAAATAAACCAACTAGCATCAACTACAAGGAGTAATCAACACTACTAGCAACCTACTAGCACCAATCACGGACTTTGAGACAAGAATTGGATACAAGAGATGAACTAGGGTTTGGAGATGAGATGGTGCTGGTGAAGATGTTGATGGAGATTGCCCCCTCCCGATGAGAGGAGCGTTGGTGATGACGATGGTGATGATTTCCCCCTCCCGGAGGGAAGTATCCCTGGCAGAACAGCTCTGCCGGAGCTCTAGATTGGATCCGCCAAGGTTCCGCCTCGTGGCGGCGGAGTTTCGTCCTGAAAAGTTCCTTCTTATTTTTTTCTCATCGAAAGACCTCATATAGGAGAAGACGGGCGTCGGAGAGCCACCAGGGGGCCCACGAGGTTGGGGGCACGCCCCCCTCCCTCGTGAGCAGGGTGTGGGCCCCCTGGACTTCATCTTTGGCGTGGATTTTTCTTTATTTCTTTTAAGACGTTCCGTGGAGTTTCAGGACTTTTGGAGTTGCGCAGAATAGGTCTCTAATATTTGCTCCTTTTCCAGACCAGAATTCCAGCTGCCGGCATTCTCCCTCATGTAAACCTTGTAAAATAAGAGAGAATAGCCATAAGTATTGTGACATAAAGTGAAATAATAGTCCATAATGTGATAAATATCGATATAAAAGCATGATGCAAAATGGACGTATCAACTCCCCCAAGCTTAGACCTCGCTTGTCCTCAAGCGAAAAGCCGATAACAATAAATATGTCCTCATGTTTAGAGGTAGAGGCATCGATAAAAACAAAATACGAACATGAAGGCATCATGATTATTCTCATAACAACAACATATATAGATTTTGTCATATGATTACTTATGTTCAAGTGATGATCTATTCACAATGCAAAAGCATAAATGATAAACCTTATTGGGCTCCAACAAACTATAATCTCAGTCATTGAAGCAATTGCAATTTATCATAACATCGGAAAGAGTCTATGTCAGAGCTAAAAAGCAAGTCCACATACTCAACTATCATTTAGTCCTCCATAATTGCTAACACTCACGTGATACTTGTGGTTACGGAGTTTTAATCAGACACAGAGAAATATAGGGGCTTATAGTTTTGCTCCACAACCTTTTACCTCAAGGGTAATGTCAACAATAATGGTTCATGCTCCCCTACATCCAATTAGATATATATATATCATGTTCTTTCCAACATGCTGAGCTTGCCAAAGGATAAAATGAAAAAGAAAAGGTGAAGATCACCATGACTCTTGCATAAGGTAGAAGATAATAATAAAGGATAGGCCCTTCGCAGAGGGAAGCAGAGGTTGCCATGCGCTTTTATGGTTGGATATATAAAATCTCAATGCGAAAGAACGTCACTTTATATTGCCCCTTGTGATATGAACCATTATTATGCAGTCCGTCGCTTTTATTACTTCCACATCACAAGACCGTATAAAGCTTATTTCTCCCACACCAATCAATCGTACATATTTAGAGCAATTTTTATTGCTTTGCACCGATGATAACTTACTTGAAGGATCTTACTCAATCCATAGGTAGATATGGTGGACTCTCATGGCAAAACTGGTTTAAGGGTATTTGGAAGCACAAGTAGTATTTCTACTTGGTGCTGAGAATTTGGCTAGCATGAGGGGGAAAGGCAAGCTCAACAAGTTAGAGGATCCATGACAACATACTTTATCTCAGATATAAGAAATACATAACTCATTACGTTGTCTTCCTTGTCCAACATCAACTCTTTAGCATGTCATATTTTAATGAGTGCTCCCAATCATCAAAGATGTCAATGATAATATATCTATATGTGAAAACCTCTCTTTCCTTATTACTTCCTATTAATTGCAACAATGACCAAAGCTATGTCTGCCAACTCCCAACAACTTTTAATCATCATACTCTTTCTATGTGAAGTCATTACTCTCAATAAGATCAATATGAACTTTTTGTTTCTTTTATTCTTTTTTTCTCTTCTCTTTTATTCACTCAAGATCATGGCAAAATAATCAAGCCCTTGACTCAACACTAATCTTTATTATCTATAACTCATGGACTCGATTACATAGAGGGATCATAAAGCAAAACTCAAAACTAGATCATGCCATAAACTTTATTCTACTAGATCAAGATACTACTAATAGGATCGAACTAAGAAAAATGGTAAAGATAGGAGTTGTGATTGTGATACGATACCGAGGCACCTCCCCCAATCTTGGCAGTTGCCAAGGGGAGTGCCCATACCCATGTGATTATGTCTCCTTGGTTGGTGAAGAAGGTGGCGGTGACGGATAATCTCACATCGAGCGTAAGAGGTCCTCCAGCTTGCGAATAATGCCCTTGAGTGCAACAATATACTCCTTCAACAAAATATTTTCTTGTGTGAGATACTTGTTTTGAACACGAGCTAACTCAATCATCTTGAAAGCTTTGATCTCAGTTGGGGTAAGAAGGTTATGATCAATTTGAAGGGTGTCTTTTGCTGCTGGAGCTTGATCCTCCGTGGCCTTCTTGATCCTTTCATCCTTGTTGACCCTCGTGGGTTCTTCCGTCTTCAGATATATCTTCATTAGCCAAGCATCGTTGTCACCATTGTTGGAGGAGGGAGACGACATGATGCCTAGCCTGGAAAACCCTCACAGAAAACAGCTCGAAACAAGAACAGACGAGGTTTGCGTCATACTAGATTCAAAACCCCCGGGAGATTATATAATGAATTTTTACCGACCAAAATACGTAACGTGCAAGAAAACGGAGTCCGGAAGGCACACAAGGTGCTCACGAGGTAGGGGGCGCGCCCAGGGGGTAGGGCGCGCCCACCACCCTCGTGGGGCCCTCGTGTCCTTCCCGGACTACTACTTATTTTTCTATTTTTCTAAATATTCCAAAACAGAGAAATGTTGCCTTAAAAGTTGTTTTGGAGTCGGTTTACTTACCGTACCACATACCTATTCCTTTTAGGAGTCTGAAGCGTTCCGAAAAGTGTCCCTTATGTATTCCTTCGGGGTTAAGGCTTCAATAATATTGGTTTCAACATTTATGGGATTACCTGAGATATAATGTTTGATTCTTTGACCGTTTACCATCTTCGGATTTGTGCCTTCGAAGTTGTTGATTTTTATGGCACCGGAACGATAGACCTCTTCGATAACATAGGGGCCTTCCCATTTAGAGAGAAGTTTTCCTGCAAAAAATCTTAAACGAGAGTTTTACAGCAATACATAATCTCCTACATTAAAATCATGCTTTTTGTATCCTTTTGTCATGCCATCTTTTAAATTTTTCTTTAAACAACTTGGCATTTTCATATGCTTGGGGTTCTCCATTCATCAAGTGAGCTGATATCAAATAACCTCTTCTCACCGGCAAGTTTAAAATCATAGTTAAGCTCTTTAATAGCCCAATATGCCTTATGTTCTAGTTCGAGAGGTAAGTGACATGCTTTTCCATAAACCATTTTATACGGAGACATACCCATAGGATTTTTGCATGCAGTTCTATAAGCCCATAATGCATCATCAAGTTTCTTGGACCAATTCTTTCTAGAAGTATTAACAGTCTTTTGCAAAATTAATTTGAGCTCTCTATTGCTCAACTCTACTTGACCACTAGACTGTGGGTGATAAGGAGATGCAATTCTATGATTAACATCATATTTAGCAAGCATTTTACGGAAAGCACCATGTATAAAGTGTGAACCACCATCAGTCATTAAATATCTAGGGACTCCAAACCTCGGGAAAATAACTTCCTTAAGCATTTTAATAGAAGTGTTATGATCAGCACTACTAGTTGGAATAGCTTCTACCCACTTAGTAACGTAATCAACAGCAACTAAAATATGTGTGTATCCATTAGAGGAAGGAAAAGGTCCCATATAATCAAAGCCCCAAACATCAAACGGTTCAATAACAATAGAATAATTCATAGGCATTTCTTGACGTCTACTAATATTACCAATTCTTTGACATTCATCACAAGACAAGACAAACTTACGGGCATCCTTGAAGAGAGTAGGCCAATAAAAACCAGATTGCAATACCTTATGTGCAGTTCTATCTCCAGCGTGGTGTCCTCCATAAGACTCGGAGTGACACTTGCTAGGATCTGTTCCTGTTCATGCTCAGGCACACAACGTCTAATAGCACCATCTACTCCTTCTTTATAAAGATGTGGGTAATCCCAAAAGTAATGTCTTAAATCATAGAAAAACTTTTTCTTTTGTTGGTATGTGAAGCTAGGTGGTATAAATTTAGCAACAATATAATTAGCATAATCAGTATACCATGGAGTACTACGAGAAGTACTTATAACATTTAATTGTTCATCGGGAAAGCTATCATTAATAGGTAGTGGGTCATCAAGAATATTTTCTAACCTAGACAGGTTGTCTGCAACGGGGTTCTCAGCTCCCTTTCTATCAACAATATGCAAATCAAATTCTTGTAGCA
Organism: Triticum urartu; assembly: GCF_056163025.1. NCBI lineage: Eukaryota > Viridiplantae > Streptophyta > Magnoliopsida > Poales > Poaceae > Triticum > Triticum urartu. The sequence continues at coordinate 390,081,507 of NC_141878.1, read as the reverse complement.
AGAGAACCCATCTAATAAGTCTAGGTTTAGCATCTTTCTTTTCCATAAGATATTTAATAGCAGCATGATCAGTTTGAATAGTTACTTTAGAATCAACAATATAAGATCTGAACTTATCACAAGCAAATACAACTACTAAAAGCTCCTTTTCAGTAGTAGCATAATTTCTTTGAGCATTGTCTAGAGTCTTACTAGCATAATGAATAACATTTAATTTCTTATCAACTCTTTGCCCTAGAACAGCACCTACAGCATAATCACTAGCATCACACATAATTTCAAAGGGTAGGTTCCAATCAGGTGGCTGAACAACAGGTGCAGACACTAATGCTTTCTTAAGTATTTCAAATGCTTCTACACAATCATCATCAAAGACAAATGGTATATCTTTTTGCAATAAATTAGTCAGAGGCCGAGAAATTTTTGAGAAGTCCTTAATGAACCTCCTGTAAAATCCGGCGTGACCAAGGAAACTTCTTATACCTTTGATGTCCTTGGGACATGGCATCTTTTCAATAGCATCAACCTTGGCTTTATCAACTTCAATACCTCTTTCAGAAACTTTGTGCCCCAAGACAATACCTTCATTAACCATAAAGTGGCACTTTTCCCAATTCAAGACAAGATTAGTTTCTTCACATCTCTGCAAAACTCGATCAAGATTGCTTAAGCAATCATCAAAAGAGGAACCATAGACGGAAAAGTCGTCCATGAAAACCTGACATATCTTTTCACAGAAGTCAGAGAATATAGCCATCATGCATCTTTGAAAGGTAGCAGGTGCATTACATAAACCAAAAGGCATACGTCTATAAGCAAAAGTACCAAAAGGGCATGTAAAAGTAGTCTTTGATTGATCTCTAGCCGACACAGGAATTTGAGAGAAACCGGAATAACCATCTAGAAAACAATAGTGTGTATGTTTGCATAATCATTCTAGCATTTGATCAATAAAAGGTAAGGGGTAATGATCTTTCTTAGTAGCTTTATTTAATTTGCGGAAATCAATTACCATCCTATAACCTGTGATAATTCTTTGTGGAATCAATTCATCTTTATCATTAGTAACAACAGTAATACCTCCCTTCTTAGGGACACAATGGACAGGACTTACCCACTCACTATCAGCGACGGGATAGATTATACCTGCCTCCAGAAGCTTTAGTATTTCTTTTCTTACCACTTCTTTCATTTTAGGATTCAGAGGTCGTTGAGGATCATGAACTGGTTTGGCATCTACTTCCAAATTTATTTTATGTTGACATAGAGTGGGACTAATGCCCTTAAGATCATCAAGAGTATATCCAATAGCAGCATGATGCTTCTTCAGAGTTTTCAATAATCTTTCTTCTTCATGCTCTGAAAGGTTAGCACTAATAATAACAGGATATATCTTCTTTTCATCAAGATAAGCATATTTAAGATTATCAGGCAAAGGTTTAAGCTCAAACACGGGATCACCCTTGGGTGGAGGAGGATCCCCAAAAATTTCAACAGGCAAATTGTGATGCAGAATTGGGATTCTTTCATTCATGAACATATCATTTTCATGGTCTAGCAAATAGTGTTCTAAAGGATCACTAGGAGGTACGGCAATAGAAGCAAGACCAATAATTTCATCCTTACTAGGTAATTCTTCCTCACAATGTTGTTTACTAAATTTAGAGAAATTAAACTCATGAACCATATCATCCAATCCAACAGTAACAACATTCTTAGTGCAATCTATGGTAGCATTGACAGTATTTAAGAAGGGTCTACCAAATATAATGGGACAAAAGCTATCTTGTAGAGAAGTAAGAACAAGAAAATCAGCAGGATATTTAGTTTTACCACACAAGACTTCAACATCTCTAACAATTCCAATTGGTGAAATAGTATCTCTATTGGCAAGTTTAATTGTGACATCAACATCTTCTAACTCAACAGGTGCAATTTCATTCTTAATTTATTCGTATAAAGTATGCGGTATAACACTAGCACTTGCACCCATATCACATAATCCATGATAACAATGATCTCCTATTCTAACAGAAATAACAGGCATGCCTACCACAGGTCTATGTTTATCTTTAGCACAAGGTTTAGCAATTCTAGCAGTTTCACCTTCGAACTGAATAACATGCCCATCAATATTATCAGACAAGAGATCTTTAACAATAGCAATATTAGGTTCTACTTTAACTTGCTCAGGAGGTGTACAAGTTCTAATATTGCTTTTACGAAAAACAGATGAAGCTTTAGCATGATCCTTTACTCTAACAGGGAAAGGTGGTTTCTCAACATAAGAAGTAGGAACAATAGGATCATTATAAGTGACAGTCTTTTCTTCAACTTTAATAGGTGCAGCTACTTTTACTTCTATGGGAGGATGATATTTAAACCACTTCTCCTTAGGGAGATCAACATAAGTAGCAAAAGATTCACAGAAAGAAGCTACTATCTCAGAGTCAAGTCCATATTTAGTGCTAAACTTACGGAAAATATCGGTGTCCATAAAAGATTTAACACAATCAAACTTAGGTGTCATACCTGACTCCTTACCTTCGTCGAGGTCCCAATCTTCAGAGTTGCATTTAATTCTATCCAATAAATTCCATCTGAATTCAATAGTCTTCATCATAAAAGAGCCAGCACAAGAAGTATCGAGCATGGAGCGATTGGTATCAGAAAGCCGAGCATAAAAACTTTGCATAATTATTTCTCTCGGGAGCTCATGATTGGGGAATGAATATAACATTGATTTAAGCCTCCCCCAAGCTTGAGCGATGCTTTCTCCTTCGCGAGGCCAGAAATTATATATATAATTGCGATCACGATGAACAAGATGCATAGGGTAATACTTTTGATGAAATTCCAACTTCAATCTGTTATAGTCCCATGATCTCATATCATCACATAGCCTATACCATATCAATGCGTCTCCCTTCAAAGATAAAGGGAAGACCTTCTTCTTAGCAACATCATCGGGTATACCTGCAAGCTTAAATAATCCACAAACTTCATCCACATATATTAAGTGCTCATCAGGATGCTTTGTTCCATCTCCTGTAAAAGGGTTAGCTAGCAGTTTTTCTATCATACCCGAAGGATACTCATAAGGAATTTCATTTTCAATAGGTTCAGTAGGAAGAGGAGCAACTCTTTGCTCTACTGGTCAGGGTGAAGATACCCCGAACAAGCCCCTCAGAGAATTACTTTCCATAGTAACAAGTGACAGTAAATTTCAGCACACTATATAAATTTTTCCTTACCAAATTCCACCTACCAAAGGCGCTACACTCCCCGGCAACGGCGCCAGAAAAGAGTCTTGAGGACCCACAAGTATAGGGGATCTATAGTAGTCCTTTCGATAAGTAAGAGTGTCGAACCCAACGAGGAGCAGAAGGAAATGATAAGCGGTTTTCAGCAAGGTATTCTCTGCAAGTACTAAAATAAGTGGTAACAGATAGTTTTGTGATAAGATAGGTTGTAACGAGCAACAAGTAACAAAAGTAAATAAAGTGCAGCAAGGTGGCCCAATCCTTTTGTAGCAAAGGACAAGCCGGAACAAACTCTTATAATAGGAAAAGCGCTCCCGAGGACACATGGGAATATTGTCAAGCTAGTTTTCATCACGTTCATATGATTCGCGTTCGATATTTTGATAATTTGATATGTGGGTGGACCGGTGCTTGGGTGCTGTTCTTACTTGAACAAGCATCCCACTTATGATTAACCTCTATTGCAAGCATCCGCAACTAAAACAAAAGTATTAAGGTAAACCTAACCATAGCATGAAACATGTGGATCCAAATCAGCCCCTTACGAAGCAACGCATAAACTAGGGTTTAAGCTTCTGTCACTCTAGCAACCCATCATCTACTTATTACTTCCCAATGCCTTCCTCTAGGCCCAAATAATGGTGAAGTGTTATGTAGTCGACGTTCACATAACACCACTAGAGGCTAGACAACATACATCTTATCAAAATATCAAACGAATACCAAATTCACATGACTACTCATAGCAAGACTTCTCCCTTGTCCTCAGGAACGAATGTAATTACTCACAAAGCATATTCATGTTCATAATCAGAGGGGTAATAATATGCATATAGGATCTGAACCTATGATCTTCCACCAAATAAACCAACTAGCATCAACTACAAGGAGTAATCAACACTACTAGCAACCTACTAGCACCAATCCCGGACTTTGAGACAAGAATTGGATACAAGAGATGAACTAGGGTTTGGAGATGAGATGGTGCTGGTGAAGATGTTGATGGAGATTGCCCTCTCCCGATGAGAGGTGCGTTGGTGATGACGATGGTGATGATTTCCCCCTCCTGGAGGGAAGTATCCCCGGCAGAACAGCTCTGCCGGACCTCTAGATTGGATCCGCCAAGGTTCCGCCTCGTGGCGGCGGAGTTTCATCCCGAAAAGTTCCTTCTTATTTTTTTCTCATCGAAATACCTCATATAGGAGAAGATGGCATCGGAGAGCCACCAGGGGGCCCACGAGGTAGGGGGCGCGCCCTAGGGGGGGAGCCCCCACCCTCGTGAGCAGGGTGTGGGCCCCCTGGCCTTCATCTTTGGCGTGGATTTTTCTTTGTTTCTTTTAAGACGTTCTATAGAGTTTCAGGACTTTTGGAGTTGTGCAGAATAGGTCTCTAATATTTGCTCCTTTTCCAGACCAGAATTCCAGCTGCCGGCATTCTCCCTCCTTATGTAAACTTTCTAAAATAAGAGAGAATAGCCATAAGTATTGTGACATAAAGTGAAATAACAGTCCATAATGCAATAAATATCGATATAAAAGCATGATGCAAAATGGACGTATCAGTCCATGACGCCGGCCTGCGGCCCGGCACCGAGGAACATCTCCAGGTAGTATTGCTTGAGGCCGTCAGGGCGAGGGGCCGCTTGGATGACAGCTTCGTCTCCTTGTTCGACGAGGTCCTCGTCGGTTTCCTCGACAAGTTCATCCTCGTCAAGAAGCTTGCGGATGACTTTGACGTAAGCCTCCAGCCGACGCGCCCAGGCTCTGCGATGCCCGCCACCCTCAACGGCCACTATGGTGACAACCTCTTCGACGCACTGGTGGCCTTGCGACTGCCCGTTGTCGCGCCGGAGAATGTCCACCTCGAGGTCGCGCTCGCCGTGCAGCGCCTGGCGCAACAAGAAACCATCGACATAATCACCCACGTCTACGCGCAAATTGTCCACAAGGAGTACTACATGCAAGAGGAGGACGATAGGACACTGGCCTTCTTGGACCGCAGGGCAACCACGGACGGCACTGTTCAGAAGCACGTTGAGCTCGCCGCCGACACCGCTGCTCCTCACACGTCCGTTGGTGACCCGGCGCACTAGGGCGTGAGGATGTCGTTGATGGATCCGTATGTATTTTTATCTTTCCATCAAATCCATGTAGTAGTGTATGATACTATAGTAATTATCTTACCTTTCGCATCAACTTCATAATTTTCGTACGTACTCCATGCATGAACGGCGCCAGAACCAAACTTCTCATTACTCTAGGCAAAATCATTATTTTCTATCTATTGGTCGTGCCATGGAGCAGAACCAAATTTTACAAGTTACGAGTTCAAAAGGAAAAGCCTGCCGTGTTCACGTCGCACCCCCACACGGTTGGTCCGGCACGCCTCTCAAGCGGGAATGCGTGCGGTGTTGCATTTTCACTTACAAGTGGGACCGCAGTTGAGAAAACTGACTATCGGCAAACCCCCACCCCGCCCACCGCGCGATGGCTGAGAAAACAGGAGGGGGAAGAGATGACTGTAGCACGGACTCCAAGAAAATTGGTGTCGGATGGGACTCATGTGTGTGGCGTGTGCCATACTACTAGACGTGAATGCTAGTTATGGCCCATGCCACCCCACTATATCGAGCCTATATCGAGGTACGTAGAACAAATTTCCTACAGTCCGTGCTCAGCCCTCCTCTATCTCTCTTCTCAGCCAGCCAGCGGACGGGCGGAGCCCATCGTATGTTTGCTCACATGCGGCCCCACATGTCAGTGAAAACGCAAGAGGAGCCACTGAACCTGCACATCTTTCACCTCGACATGCTGGTGATGAAAAACAAATCCAATAAAGATCTTCGGTGGCCGCTTTTGGAGTTACTCAAGAGTAGTAAGATTCTATTTACAGTTTATCCCAAGATGCACATCTCGTGGCTTCAACTACCACTGTATTTTCTTTCATGACACGACCTGGATGCTGGATGTCCCACGTGTCGGCAAAAGGAGGAACAACCCGACCAAATCTTCGGTTGTGCTCTCGAATTAGACTAGTTGTGCTAACTTAAAAAATTTATTGTGTACTCCCTCCGTTCCAAAATACTTGACTTCCATTTGTCCAAAAATGGATGTACCTATATACGAAAACATGTCTAGATACATATATATTTTGACAAATAGAAGGCATGTATTGTGCAACGGAGGGAGTAGAATGGATGCAGGTTTTTGTATTGGGAAGAAGAGTACATCCATATATTGATAGAGCACAATTTAGTAGATGTTCAATCACTTTTAGCTAGCACAGAGGCTAGAGATGAGATTAGTGCACTTGTTGATACTCCTACTAGAATAGAGGCTAGACATGAGACTAGATGCGAGGAAGCAACGTCTACTTCTTTACACTCGAAGAAGAAAGAAGCACGCAAGATCGAGCCTCCGCAGATCAACAATGAATGCATCGAGAAGGCACTAATCCAACTTACAGGAGTAGTAAAATGTATTCTTGTGGTTCTTGTTTTCTTTGGTCTTGCTTTTCTAGTCAAAATTATCGTTGGAGTTCATGCAAAACGGAGGTCCGTTTGGGGTCGTGCGTTGGAGTTGGCCTTACAAGTGGGACTGCGGTTAAGGAAACCGACTATTGGCAAACCCCCACCTCGCCCGCCGTGCGATGGCTGAAGTTAGAGAAACGACGAGGTTGAAGAGATTGCTCTAGCACGGACTCCAAGAAATAATATGGTGTCAGATGGATGTCATGGTGGTGGCATGTGCCGTACTCCTGGACGTGAATGCTTGTTCTGCCCATGCCACCCTACTACTCCTACTACTTACTCCTACTATATAGTACTAGTATCGAGGATTCGAGGTGCTGGTTATGTACAGCGAACACATTAACATATGGCTACAGTAAAAACACCCGCCCGACGCGCGAAGCATGTGAAGCTAGTACAAATAGTGTACTACTATTGTTGATTGGCCTCATCCGATAACCTGTTGCAGTGCACACACAATTATTTATTCGGAAAATATTTGTTTGCCTCGTCGCACCACTCACTCAGAGAAGCGACTCGAAAGCCATTCATAAATTTAGTAAGTTTATCACATGCATATCATTTTATTACATACAACAGGTCATCAACCCACATCGACAACGAGGATACATTATAAATACTAAAGTTTTCACCACACAACAAATAACAAGCAATGAAATGAACTTCAACTCAACCATTCCTCGGCGTTGGAAACGCTTGCTTTGAACCACAAGTGATTCTCTGGGACGGGCCATCGATTGTCGATATGGAAACCAATGCGGGACTGATCATCCAGGCTGAAGCGGCCTACTATATTAGTACCAGGGTAGGGAACCACCCAAATATCCGAGGTATAGACACAGTTGCTTCTCATAAATGGTACTAGTAACATTGTGTCAACAGCAGTTGGATTGCCTTTCACCATCATTGGATAGTTTTGTCCAAGGAAGAGCGAGTTTTCTCCAAGACTATCAATTCTGTACCAGGGAGAAGGAGTTGGCGCTAGCACACTAGTATCCATCCTGAATACCATGCAACGGGTGTTGGAATAGGTCCGGAGAGTGCGACCATGGGAGACTACACGTGCTTCCTTAGCAGTAACATCATCAGTGGGCTGTATACCCACAAGAAGAGGTGATCCATCGGAATTAGTTGCCAGGCGCCACAGAGTATAAGGGCGCTGCTCGTCCTCATGCTCGTGATCATCACCATCGTCATCTCCCCCTTGGTTATAAAAATTTTCAAGTATAGGTGGTGGGATGTTCACAGGACCTTGGAAACACAAGAAGAAGGTTAATTAGTAAAGGGAAACTTGCTAACCCACATGCATGTGGATGAAACAATTATAATTATGGTGGAAGACAAACGTACCGAAACTACGAGGATCCGATGCAAAAACAGTGCCACGAGTGGTGGCAGCAAACACAAGGCCCTCGTATTGAATTGCATCACAGTACTCATCCGTGTACAGAAACTGATTTTTGAGCAATATCCATTGAGTCAAACCACCAAGGACGGCAACAAGCTTGTCGAAGATAGCAACAACTTGATAGTTGTTGTAATTCCAAGAGTGGTTGGGAACTCGACAAATTGCTATCTTCCATAGAAGACAATCACCATGATCGTATTTGAATGTGCGTACAATACCGGTGTGCTCAACCTCTAGGCAGTTTGCTGAGATTTTTGGAAGTGGAACCCGGTCACGAGTGTACACATTCACAAGTTCCCACTCGCAGTTGGACCCAATGTAAACAACCCAATCTCCATTTGCGCCCGCCCAAGCCTTGCCCTCAAGCGATGGCATCTTAACATCATATGTATCATTATCAAGCGGCATCAACTTGCACAGGGCGAGGCCTCCGTCGTGCTAGCGCCAGTCATCAGGGTCACGGCAAAGAAGATAGGGGAGATCAAACCGCTCCTTGGCTCTTGGGTTCTTTGTAATGATGTTATTAGTTGAGTCGAGAATGGGCTTGAACGAACCTGCCATGCTAGCCGAGGTTATGACGTCGCACCGATCAATGAGTTCCTCCACCACGTCATCTTTCAGATCGGGGCAAGAATAATGGGGTCGTTTCCGGCCTATTCCCTCCATGGAGAAGACGGTCAAACAATGGCAGAAGAAAGGGTGAAGGGCTGAAGGAAAATGGAGGAGGGAGAGGAAGAGCGTGCAACAGCAATTCCAAATCGAGAGGGAAAGGTGAAGAGTCGGTGGATGGTTGCGAGTTTGCCACGGTTCACGAAGAGGCGCCCCGGCCTACACATCTGTTTGGAAATACTCCTACTACTCGCCGTCGTCTCACTGATATGTTGGAACGGGACCACATGGTGTGTAATTTCTCGTGCAAAATGCGATCTGGCCGTGTTGGCCCGAGGTGCCGCATTAGTTATCGACCTTTATTTTTTTAATGGCGTGCCGATCAGTTTTGAAGCACGACTAAATGGTACTGTACACAGAGAAAATATAAACTACTCTACCACTACTCCACCTCCAGTACTAGTAGTATAAAAAAGATATATAGGCTGGAGCTTTCGCGCTTTCTTGCTAAGGGATGCCCACTTGCTTCTCACACTACCACCCTCTCTCCGAATCTAAAAAAGATGGCCCCTCTCTCCCTCCTCACCGGTGGTCACAGATCCGCCGGGAAGAAAAGGACGTGTAGCGTTGACGCACTCGTCGTTGGCGAGCGAGGTCACGCACTGACGAAAAGGCCGTCCTCTCAGACCTAGCGCCCGCGCAGGATGGCCTCCATCCCCAAGCTCGCCGTCGTAGTGTGTGCGGAGGACTACGACCACGAGTGAAGCCACTTCCCGCCGACCCTCAGGTATGCTACCTCTTTTCGAACCATAACCTCGTTCTATTGCCCCATCTGCCACGTCGTTGCATGTGGATCTTTTTCCACTCCACCATCTTCCCAATTTGCTATCCTCTGCTCTGCTGGCCACGCAGACGAAAACCATAATTTGCACTATTAAAGGAAACCCTACTTCATGCAGACTAATCCATGTCTGGGTTGAATAAGGAAAGGAAGGGAGACAGTACTATCCAAGAGAGTAGGCATCGAACCCGCATCTAGGTTGAAAAGGGGAAAATCAGTAGCTAAGGAACAAGTCTCGTGTCTCTTGGTTGAAGAAGGGTAGAAAGGCATGACAACGCAATAGAGAATGACCAGGTCAATCGGTTTGTTGTCCTCGCATAGGAAAAAGGTGGCCAAAGAGAACAAAAATGGGACGTAATCCACATATGCTGCCTGGATATTTGTTGCTCTGGGCAACCATACCTCCCTCACCACTCTGCGTCCGTGGAGGTACATCGTACTGGTGCGCCCACTGTCCGAATGGGCCTCCCATGCTCTTATAGCCACTTTTTTTGCTGTTAGTATAACGCCAGTAGTCAAGTCAAGCAATGCTACTACTAAAGTGATGCCACATTTAACTAATGCCGCTCTCAGTCTAATGCCACCGATAAATTTAAGCAATGCCATTTAATGTCACTGGATTATTTCAGGGTTAGCTGTTGATTGTGGACGTATTAAAGATTTTTCAGCTAAGGCATTCTAATGCTGTTGCACAGCCAGTATACCAACGATGAAACTTGTTACTACCTTCAGATTTTTGCACTGTTAATGCTTATAGATTACATACCTCACTTTCATGAGATAAGTTAATTTTTTTGTACAGTGTCACCAAAATGCCAAGGCGCTGATGTCATTTTATTTTGGTTAAACTGCACAGACAATTATGAAGACAAGAGGAAAGGTCAAGAGTGGACACCTCCTCCTCCGGTTGTTCTCTTGATTCGTTCGATCAAGTTTTTATGTTTGATCGATTATCAAGATTGGGATAGCAATTTTTAAGGTCCCCCGAGTTCGAAATGATATTTACCTTGGAGGTACATGGTTTGCAATTTTTTTATACTGTCATTAGTTAATAATGCTAGTTACCTTCAGACTTTTGTATTTCGTTTAATGCTCATGCACAGCTAGTATACCAATGCTGAAAGTTGTTACCCTTACATTTTGTATTGTTAATTCTTATAGAAACCTTCCAGTGCTAGAGTTTATTGAAATCTGTTCAGTAAAACCATTGTACTTTACCCTCTAATAAACTAACTACTCTACTGTTGCACTAGCCACTGGATTAGTGTATATTTGTAGTATTCGAATGGTGTTGCATTAGCGTATGGACATAAATAAAGTGTGGCAAGCTTTCCCAGATATGTGCTCAAGAAAACTACTACCTGTTTTTCTAAATACTAGACATTTGGGGTACTTTAAATTGAACCGGAAAAACGTCTTATATTAAGGAACAAAGGGTGTAGAGTTCACTCAAATTATCCCAGTAAAGCTAGTCACACCTTTGTTAAAATTAATGTTCATTATGTTATCGGAGGAGGTTTGTATGTTTGTCTCTAATGCCTGTTGACTACATACCTGACACCATGATGTAATGTTAAGTCATTTCCTTTTGTACAGTGTCACTAAATTGTCAAGGCGGTGATGGCATTTTATTTTAGTAGAACTGCACAAAATTTGCTTAAAAGAAGAGGAAAGGTCAGGAATGGCTCAGTTTTTCAGAAAAAACTATGTATGCCTTGCTGACATGAGCCGCTGTTGCTTTATTTATTCCTTCAAACAGGTGGTTAGAAACAGTCTTGCTACCTTTTTCCATTAAGAAATTGGAATGCTTATATTTTTGAGTCTATGCTTCAACTAGTGCCACTTTTCGAGTAATCACACTTTCAATATCTATGCAAACAGGGATGCTCGATTTTAGTGGAACTGCACAAAAAGTCCAACTGGTTCAACATTAGGAGCATGTTTTTTTTCAAAACCTTTATATCCAATTGGTGGCACTATGAGCTGTTCATTACAAAGGTACATGGTTTGCTACTATCTTGCTACTCTTTTTGTACTGTCATTAGATAGTAATACTAGTGGTTTGCATGTGAATTTATTGGCAGGGTGGGCCTACATTTGAGGTGCAGGACAGGATTCAATGATTGGATGCTCAATTTCAGTTGTATTGATTTCACCTCTTCCATCACTGCGAACATGGATATCCTTGGTCTGATGAAGAATAGGCGCTATATTTCTGCTCTGAACCAGCAAATCAATTCAGTATGAAATTGTCCAGGGCAAAACATAACTGTATCAGATTGTCCAGTGCAGAACATGACAGATGCTAAGAGGAAGAGACATGTTTAAACCGAAAATACAAGGTGTGGTATATGTTTACTAGCTGCTTGATATTTGTGCAGACAGAGATGTCTGCTCGTTGCTATTTGGCAAACTAACAAAGTGTCCGCAATTTTGGTTGAACTGCACAAGAGAATAGTATAGTCATTGCATGCAGTGCCATTTGAAAATAGACACAGAAAGATTGGATAGTCACTTCATGGACTGCAGAAAAGTAGATTGTACTATTTATTGGCCAACACTAGGTGCTTCATTGCTTTGGTCTGATTATACAATGGGCATCATTTTGCCTAAGTTAAAGTTTGTATTCTGAAAATAGTCTCGCAGTGTGATCGAGAGAAGACCAAATCATATTGCAGTGGATGTTCCTCCATCATGTGTGGTTCATTCTCATGGTTCCAGCTGTTGGTGAAACCACTTACATTTGCAAGAGGAATTGTAGACTTCACAAACAAATTTGTCTTTCAGTCTGTACTGAATGTTGGCCAAGAGAAGCATCCATGTTAGTGGGAAGAATAGATGTTTTTTTCTAGATCTTTGCTTTTGGAGCTACATATTTGTATATGATCTGTGAATCATTGAGATGCATTAACATGTTGATCTTATGTATGGGAATCGTACTAGTTAGTGTTAGTTGCGATGCAAGATTCGAAGTGGCTGATCTTTGCTTTTGGAGCTACATATTTGTATATGATCTGTGAATCATTGAGATGCATTAACAGTTACTTATTTCTGTTCGCTCAGTGTTTACAAGTTACTGATCGATCACTAGCTAGCCTACAAATGCGCTCTTGGTAGTTTTATTTGCGGCGCAAGATGCAAAGTGGCAGTTTTTTGAATAAAAATGCCTACCTCTAAAGAAACTGACAACCTACACTATCGATCCTACACGGATAAAAATGCCTACCTCTGAAGAAACTGACAAGCTACACTATCGATCCTACATGGATAAATAGCGGATCACGCACGTACTACCTCCTTTCCGGTTTGCAGGGCTCAATTCAAGAAATGACCCACTCGATCCTACACGAATAAATAGCGGATCACGCATGTACTAGTACCTCATTTCTAGTTTGCAGGGCTTAATTCAAACCTCTCACCAACCAAGATACTCCCTCCATCCGGGTTTATTAGTCCCGTGAGCAAAGCAGCAAGACCAAGGCATGGCAATAATTAACGGCATGCAGAAGTTTAAGCCTAATTAATTCCAGCAATTTGAGTGGCTACATGCGTGCCCTCGGCTGCGACTCGTTGCATGCTGCTTCGTGTACTGCCTGCGAGCAATTCTGAGTGCATGCATGCAGCCGGCCGTAATTAAGGCAGCTAACTGATGCGAAAAAAGATACACTTTAATTGTTGCGGGCTTTTTAAATCCGTGGAATCATTATTGACAAGGAGGGAGATGATTCAAGTGCACTCGTTTAACCGCCATGCCGGCGTGCGACCCAGATGGGACGGGACGACACAGTCATAATTTCAGTTTCTCTAGTTTTCCACGGTAAGTTAGCGCGCTAAGCCATTATGCATTGAATTCCGATGACCATCACGCTACCTTCCGCCTATAAGTACTATTTCCCGGCCTTTTCCGGTGCCACCGTGACCCAACTCACCATATCCTCATAAGCCCCCACCGGCCCGACGTCGCTCGCCACGTCCGCCATGCCCCCGCCCGTCCGCGGTAGGCGACGCCGGAGGCGGTCACCGCCGGAACTAGTGTTCGGGTTTTCACTGGAAGGCAGACGGAGGGAGGAGGCATTCTATCTGTCTTTAGATGGCAATGCGGCGATCGAGGAGTTGTTGGAGCGCAACCGCATGGCGGAGGAGCAGGAGTTGTTGGAGCGCGACCGCCTGGCGGAGGAGCAGTGTATCGCCGATTTGCACTGCCGGCGGGACATGGAGCAGCAGCACACCGACGCTCTGAGTCGCGAGCAGAGCGCCCGCAACTGGGCCGACTACGTGGAGGCCGGTGCCCGGCAAATAGCCCTGGAAGATGTCGGGCACACACGCGTTCGCGACGCCGAGTTTTACTACCAGCTCGTCAAGTGGGTTTCCTGCTTGGAAGCCGAAGCTTCAGTGGACCACGCTGGCATGGAAAGGGCCAACGCGTGCGAGCAACGCGCCCTATCGCACCTCTTGCAAGTCCGAGGCGAGGCGCACGATGTTGGTGCCGGCGTTTAGCGTGTACCACAGATGGCGGCCGGCATCGTCTAGTTAGCTAAGAGTAAGTTAGTACTTGTACGCTACTAGAGTATTAGTGGGAGTAGATAGTTAACTTGGCTATGATGGTTGTCAACGTGGAAGTTCAGTACTCTATATGTGGATCAGACCTGTTACTTTGCTCTGAATGTTGAACTTTCTGTTTGAACGTATGGAATGGGCTGTTATTTTTTTTAATGGGTTGTATTTGTCCTCCACGGGTTTAGAGGCTGACTTGTGGGCCTAGCAAGTTGACGCGTACACAATCAGGAGATGATTGTACGTGGGGAGGATGACTGCAGGGACCCGCCAAGGTCATGGCAGTACGCAAGCAAGTGCCTCCTTATTTCAAGCCAATAAAAAATGGCTCCTCCTAGTGGATTTCTGACATCTGGGTCCCATGCCATTGTCAACGTAGTCAATAAACGAGAGAATTGCACAACGAGCGGCTGACACCAGGGATGCAACAGCTCGCCCAGTTATTTTTGTTTTGGGTTAATTCGATAAATGCCACTCCAAATCTGGTGTATCCGAGAAATGCCACTGCAATTTCCAAACTTTGAAAAATGCCATTTCTAGTGGCATTTTTCAAAGCATGGAGTGGCATTTTTCAAAGTTTGCAAACTGCAGTGGCGTTTTTCAAAGTTTGCAAAAATTGCAGCAGCATTTTTCAAAGTTTGGAAATTGCAGTGGAATTTTTATGAATCGCCATAATTGGAGTGGCATTTATCTAATTTGTTTTTGAGACAGAAGCAGGGTGTCAACTAGGCCGTGCGGGACACTCTGGCATGTCTAGACAGCCTTTTCTTTTATGTTTACCACAGACCAGCCCAGTAGTTTTTTTTCTTTCTGAAAATGGCTAGCCCAGTGTTTTTGTGATTTGTCAAGTAAGTCGCTTTATCAGGCCTGTTGGGCTACAAATCTTTCAAGACGAGGAGAGCTTCATTCGGCTGGCCGAGAAAATGGCCTATCAGTAATGAGAAATGGGTTGTACATTTTTAAAACACATCAACCCAGCAATTAGTTTCAAATATCTTTTTTTTCATTTCGTGATTTTAAATTGCATTTATTTTTATGCGTGGACAATTTATTGGATTTTATATTGATATACATTTATTTTTAAAATCAGTTTGAATGTGACTCGAAATTTCGGGATTAAAAACAGTTCAGACCGCACCGACATATGCAATATTTCGTATAATTTTTTAACCGTGGCCACAATATGGGCTGTAATGCTAACAAAAAGAATATGGGCTCCAAAAAAACCCGTAAGAATTAGCAAATGGGCTGTAAATTATTTGAAATAATGGCAGATGGGCTGTATGCTGTTTTCCATAGATTTGAGGCTTTCCACAGATGGCATGTATACTGTTGGATGTCCATCCAACGTCCATCGTGCTTCTTCAATCTCTGCTCTTCCTGCTCCAGCCACTCAAACAAGCGCCTGCGGGACTGCCTACTCCCTCCTCCCCGCGGCCGGCTGTGCTGCCGCGCAGGCCTCACCGCCCCACCGTACTCCCATCGCTGGCCTAGCCATCCATCTACTCACCCACACCTGCTGTTATTCTCCGGTGACGGCAGACGAACCAGTAAACCCTCGTACAGTCGTACTCCTCTCCTCGTGGGAAACAAAAATAACTGCCAAGTCTTCCCTGCCTCCGTGTCGTTCCCTTCCTAGGCCTCGCTGTCGTCCACCGCCCTGGTGCTCTCGGCGTGGCGTGGTCAACGTGGTCAACGACCGACATGCATCTGAAGTGGACTGTACGTGGAGAGGCTGACAGCTGGGTCCACGGCCACACGCAAGGAAATGCCTCCTTATTACGCGCAAAATAATGATTCCTCCACCTTACATCTGGGACCCACCGAAAGGGCCTCTGTATTTCGCAAAAAAAACGTTACCGCCGCTGACAGCTCCGACCCACCAGCTATATCTTCGCATGCAAGGAAGTGCCTCCTTATTACGCACAAAAAAATGAATACTCCCCCTGCTAGCTGGGACCCAATATAGTGGGCCTACTAAGTTGACGGGGATGAAGGGCTTTGTCAACTTAGTCAATATGCACGATTCTAGCTCGACTGACCGTACGATGTCCATCCAACGGCTGTAGTGCTTCTTCAACCTCTGGTCTTCCTGCTCCAGCCGCCCAAAGCAGCGCCGGTCGTGCCGCCTGCTCCTTCCTCCCATGGCCAGCTGTGCTTCCGCGGAGGCCTCACCGCCCCCATACTACTCCCACCGCTGGCCAGGCCATCCCTCCACTCCACTCACCCACACCCCCTGTTATTCTGCGGCGACGGCAGCGCAGCCGAACCAGTGAACCCTCGTACTCCTTTCCGCGTGGGCATCCACTGCCGCGTCTTCCCCGGCTCCGCGTCGTCCCCTTCCTAGGCCTTACCGTCATCCACCGCCGTGGTGCTCTCGGCGTGGCAAGGTCAATGTGGTCAACGACCGAATTCCACCGGAAGAATACTGTACGTGGAGAGGCTGACAGTTGGGTCCACGGCAGCCGCAAGGAAGTGCCTCCTTATTATGCGGAAAATAATTATTCCTCCACCTGATAGCAGGGACCCACTGGACGCCCACCAGTATTTAGCGAAAAAAACATTTGCCCCTGACTGTTGGGACCCACTCGACGGGCCACCGTATTTTGCGAAAAAACGTTCCCCCTGCTGTCAGCTCGGACCCACCGGAAGTGCCTCCTTATTACGCACAAAAAAATGAATACCCCCTGCTAGCTGGGACCCACCTTGCTGGGAGGCTGACTTGTGGGCCTATTAAGTTGACGGGGATGGAGGGCTTTGTCAACTTAGTCAATATAAACGATTCTAGCTCCAGTGACCGTACGATGTCCATCCAACGGCCATAGTGCTTCTTCAACCTCTGGTCTTCTTGCTCCAGTCGCCCAAAGCAGCGCCGGTCGTACCGCATGCTCCTGCCTCCTGTGGCCAGATGTGCTGCCGCTGTCGGTGTCAAAACCAGCGGATCTCGGGTAGGGGGTCCTGAACTGTGCGTCTAAGGCGGATGGTAACAGGAGGCAGGGGACACGATGTTTTACCCAGGTTCAGGCCCTCTTGATGGAGGTAAAACCCTACGTCCTGCTTGATTTATTCTTGATGATATGAGTATTACAAGAGTCGATCTACCATGAGATCGGAGAGGCTAAACCCTAGAAGCTAGCCTATGGTATGATTGTATGTGTTGTCCTACGGACTAAAACCCTCCGGTTTATATAGACACCGGAGGGGGCTAGGGTTACACAAGGTCGATTACAAAGGAGGAGATATCCATATCCGTACTGCCTAGCACCTGCCTATTTTATGAACCTGATGAACAAAGTGTTTATGGAGTTTTTGGATAAGTTTGTTGTAGTGTTCATTGATGACATCCTGGTTTATTCAAAGAATGAAGAGGGGCATAAGGAACATTTGCGTTTGGTTTTGGAGAAATTAAGGGAACACCAGTTATATGCCAAATTCAGCAAATGCGAGTTTTGGTTGAAGGAAGTTGGATTCCTCGGACACGTTATATTCGGAGAAGGTATAGCAGTTGACCCCACAAAGGTCGAGACTGTAACCGAATGGGAATCACCAACAACAGTTGGAGAGATCCGGAGTTTTCTTGGACTTGCAGGATATTACCGGAGATTCATTGAGAATTTCTCAAAGATTGCAAAGCCTATGACTGAATTGTTGAAGAAGGATACTAAGTTCAATTGGACTGAGGAGTGTGAGGCTAGTTTCCAGGAGTTGAAGAAACGTTTGGTTACCTCACCAGTATTGATTTTGCCAGATCAGACCAAGGATTATGAGGTGTATTGCGATGCTTCACGTCGAGGACTTGGAGCAGTGCTTATGCAGGAAGGGAGAGTTGTTTCGTATGCTTCACGGCAACTGAAGCCTCATGAGTTGAATTATGCCACGCATGATTTGGAGTTAGCAGCCGTAGTGCATGCATTGAAGACGTGGAGACATTTCCTCATTGGAAATCATTGTGAGGTGTACACGGATCATAAGAGTTTGAAGTACATTTTCACGCAGAAGGAGTTGAACCTCCAACAAAGGAGATGGTTGGAGCTCATCAAGGATTATGACATGAGATTGCATTACCATCCAAGAAAAGCTAATGTAGTAGCTGACGCATTGAGCCGTAAGAGCCATGTCAACACCCTAGTGACGGGGAAAATACCAAAGGAATTAGCAGAAAACCTTCGTGAGCTATGTTTGGAAATAGTTCCGAGAGGCTATGTAGCAGCATTGGAGATTCAGTCAACATTGATGGATAAGATCAGAGAAGCTCAGAAAACTAACAAGGAGATTGCTGCTATAAAAGAGAGAATGAGCAAAGGAAAAGCAAAGGGATTTCGTGAGGATGAACACGACACCTTATGGTTTGAGGACCGTGTTTATGTGCCCAATGACCCGGAGATCAGGAAGTTGATTTTGCAAGAGGCACATGATTCACCGTATTCGATTCACCCAGGGAATACTAATATGTATTTGGATTTGAAGGAAACATTCTGGTGGACCGGAATGAAGAAGGATATTGCAGCATATGTAGCAGTTTGTGACGTATGTCAGAGAGTAAAGGCAGAGCATCAGAAGCCAGCAGGATTGTTACAACCATTGCCGATACCCGAATGGAAGTGGGAAAAGATAGGCATGGATTTTATCACAGGACTACCCAGGACGAAAGCAGGTTATGATTCGATATGGGTAGTAGTTGATCATTTGACGAAGGTAGCACATTTTATTCCAGTTAAGACCACTTACACCAGTGCCAAGTTGGCAAAGATATACATGACTAGAATCATTTGTTTGCATGGAGTTCCGAGGAGTATCGTATCAGATAGAGGAACCCAATTTACCTCAAAGTTTTAGAATCAGTTGCATGAAACTTTAGGAACCAGACTAGAGTTCAGCACAGCTTTTCACCCGCAGACAGATGGACAGACCGAGAGAGTCAATCAGATTTTGGAAGATATGCTGAGAGCTTGTGCACTAGATTATGGATCTAGTTGGGACGATAACTTGCCATATGCGGAGTTTTCTTATAACAATAGTTATCAAACCAGTTTGAAGATGGCACCTTTCGAAGCTTTATACGGAAGGAAGTGCAGGACACCGTTGTCATGGAACAAAGTTGGAGACCGTCAGTTCTTTGGACCAGATTTGATTAAGGAGTCTGAACGGAAAGTTAAGTTGATTCGCGATAGGCTCAAGGTAGCCCAGTCCAGGCAGAAGAGCTACGCAGATTCAAAACGCAAGGAGACAGTTTACGAAACCGGAGACAGAGTTTATCTTCGAGTATCCCCACTTCGAGGAGTTAAGCACTTTGGAGTTAAGGGAAAGTTAGCACCGCGTTTCGTTGGACCGTTTAAGATCGTGAAACGTATGGGAGAAGTCGCTTATAAGTTGGAATTACCAGAGGGACTGTCAGGAGTTCATGACGTATTCCATGTGTCTCAGCTGAAGAAATGTCATGCTGAGATGGTGGAGATACCACTAAGAGATACCGTGCCACTCGAAGCGATTCAGTTAAAGGATGACCTAACATATGAGGAGAAGCCAGTCAAGATTCTCGATTATGCCAGCAGAGTTACTCGCAGCAAGGTTATCAAGTTTTGCAAAGTTCAGTGGAACCACCACTCAGAGGATGAAGCCACCTGGGAGAGAGAAGAAGATTTGCTTAAGGACCACCCTCACCTATTTTCTAGCCAACCCGAATCTCGAGGGCGAGATTCACCTTAAGGGGGGTAGGTTTGTAACATCCCAAATTTTCAATTTGGAATGTTATACATTAGATCATCATGCATATCATATTTTCTTGCATTTTGGTTTATCCTAGAAATTTCACGCAACTCAAGGACCCTCGGAGAGAGTTGGAGATTTCGTTATTTTCATATTTGAGAGTTTTCTCGAATTTTGAAAAGAGGATCATTTGATTTATTTATTTTGTCTTCAATAATTTTTTCCGATATCAAAATATGAGAGAGGGAATAATATGACTTTCCCAAAATATAGGAAAAATGAAGATTTAATAAATAGATCACATTTTGTTTGCCGGAGTTTTATTTGCATTTTATTTGGATAGGGAAAAATGCGCGTTTTCGAAAATTGCATTTTAGGTCCGGAGAAAAGTTCATTTTGTTCGGCTCATTTTTAGGAGTCGGGGAAAATTTACTTTAGATTTTTCGGAGTTCGTTTAGATCTCTTTTTGTTTTTTTTTCTGCGCGCTGAACTGTTTATAAAAAAAAGTCTTACCGCAGGCCAGCCGGGCCAAGGCCCAGGCCAGCCACAGCCCCAGCCGCCGCTGCGCCCCTGCGCCCAGGCGCGCCAGCGCAAGGCCAGGAGGCCGCCGCCTCGCCTCTTGCTTCTACCGAATCCTAGTAGGATTCTTAGCCTTTTCCCTTTATTCCGTTTTTCTTTTTCATCTAGGATTCCTAATCCTAGTCTAATTCCTTGCCCCCTACCCCAAGTCTCCTCACCCCTCCCCAATATAAATACCCAAGCACCCCCCCCCTCTAAATCATCAAACCCAAAGCCTAGAGCTCCACCCCACGCCGCGCCCCACACCCCACGCCGCGCCACGCCGCCACCCCACACCCGTCGCCGCCGCACCTAGCCGCCGCCGCCTTTAGCGCCGCCGCCGCACCTAGCCGCCGCCGCCGCCCTACGCCGCCGCCGGAGGTAGCCCCGCGCTACATCTATTCTTTTCCTCGGATCATTTTCTTCTAATCGTTCCAATTCTTTTCTTCGCTAAACCGTTCCGGTTTTCTAGATCGGTTTTTCGTTTCAGTTTTCTTCTCCGAAACCCTAGATCAGATTCGTTTTCTTTTCCGATTTAGTTGCTTTTGGACCGTTCGCCGGACCGTTCGTCCTAACGAACGTGATCACTGGATTCTTTCTCGGTAAACGACGTCGCTCGTTTAACCGTTCTTCTTTTTCTTCTCGTCGGATTTATTCCGCGTCTTTTTCGCGATCGCGATCTCAGATCCGATCTTCGTTCTAGTCTTTCTTTTCGCTCGTTTATCGGAATCAGGTGATTCAAGCACCTGGAGTTTCGTCTTGAAACCGCCGTTCCGTCTAATCAACTTAAACAAGTTTTTGCCCCGGTAAAATTTGACCTAGTTTCAACTTGCTAGAACCAAGTTGTTTTCTTTCGCCGTTTGTTTCTTTGTTCGGTTCTTTCTTTCTGTGCAACCGGAGTTCTTAAGTTGAACTACCTGGTTCGTTCTCTCGTTCGAGTTTTACCTGTGCATTAGATGAGTACTTATTGTATGCTTGTTGTTTGTCTGCGATAGATTACCCGGATTGCGCCGCCTGTTATTTCGAAACCCTAGGACTCGCGGATCATCAGCAAGGCAAGTAACACTTTGATCATACCTTTTCTACAACCCATGTTTTATTGCATTAGATCAATCCTCTCACATTGCATGATTAGGATCTAATTAAATTGTGGGATGGGAAGTAGATGAGGTAGTACCTATTACCTGTATTATTATCAAACCCTTGGGAGTTACTTCTACGTTTGCTTATTATGCCATGCTATGCTAGTAGACGTGGATTGGGTGAGTGATATCCATGACAGATGTGAGATTGATAATTTTAATGGTTTATCTAAGGTGGCAACTTAAACACACATCTGGGTGGATTGAGGCACCTGATATCTATCAGGACTTGCCTGTTTTTTTTTTCGGACCGCCACCCAGGCTCAAAGGGATCATAAGATCTTTCATGCTAGAAACTTCCGTGTGCAGCCACATGCCATTATGGGCTCTGGCATAGTTGACTAAGTTGTGCGAACTCTTACAGGGTGGACTAGCAGATGTAGGGGTTATAGGTGGTACGGTCTACCCCACATGTAAGGTGCTAGCGCTTCTGAAAGACTATGTCTCGGTCATCCGTTTCTCAAACACCATGTAGTGCGAGAAACCAAACGGAGGCGATCGAGTCTTGTGGGAAAAGTGCGCAAACCTCTGCAGAGTGTACAAACTAATCATGATTAGCCGTGTCCCCGGTTATGGACAACTTGAGTATCTAGTACTTGAATATCATTGTGAATCTCAACATGTTACTTCTAATTAATGTTGTTGGGTTTTAATTATTTTTAATTGGGATTGAGAATGCTGTCAACCATTCTCAATGTTTCACAACCACCATGATAGTTAAATAAATTTATTCCTTTGCAGTAGGGAAAAATTGGCTTTACGCAAAACTATAACCATAGAGCTTTCCACCTGCCATATATGCATATAGTGTAGCTGTTTCATTCCATTACTCTCTATGTGTTACTTTGCCAGCATATTCCATGTGCTGACCCGTTTTCGGGCTGCAACGTTAATGTTGCAGACTTTTCAGACGACGATTGAGGTGTTTTTAGGTCGTGGCCCTATACTCAGTGATGCCGTTGGAGTTGATGGACCCATTTATCTTCCAAGTCTTCCGCTGTTATCTTTATAATATGGCCTTAAGCCATATTTATTGTAATAAGTTCTTTTTTGAGCCATCGATGTAATAAGTGTGTGATTGCAACTCTGCTATAAATCCTCGATGTACTGTGTGGTGTCAGCATTACTGATCCAGGGATGACACCGTAGCACAGTAGACGTGATCCATTCGGGTCAGGTCGCTACACCTGTGGGCAGTGGTTCCTCTTCGCCTCCCGCATCGTCGTCCATACCGTCGATGTCTTCGGAGTCGAAGTCGAGCATGTCAGTTAAGTCATCAACAGTGGCTACTAAGTGGGTGGTGGGTGGACGGCGAATTTCTTCGTCATCCACATCCCAATCCTGCCGGACATAGTTCGGCCAGGACTCTCCTGACAAGGAGAGAGACCTTAATGAGTTCAGTATGTCGCCAAAGGGCGAGTGCTGAAAAATATCCGCGGAGGTAAACTCCATGATCGGCGCCCAGCCGGATTCAATAGGCATGGGCGCAGGCGGTTCGGAGTCCGTGGCTAGAGAAGGATTCGGCAGTTTGGCAACACGGCCCTCATGAAGGGTAAGGACGATATTCGGCTCGATCGCCGCTGAGGATACGGCTTCCGTGGCGGGGTCTATCCACCCGTCCATGGATGGCGTGACTGGTTCCGAATTGAGGGTCGAAGCAGTCACCGGTGCGATATCCTGAACACTGTCCGACGATAGAGCTAAATCATGCTCATCGAGACCGTGCAGCGCACCTGGCAGGGGTTCGAATCCGTTGAAGATCAAGTCTCCGCGGATATCGGCCGTGTAGTTTTAAGCTTCCAAACCTGACCTGGTGGCCAGGGGCGTAACTTTCGATCTACTCCAGATGGCCAAGCGAGTTGGCCCGCAGTGCGAAGCCGCCGAATACGAAGATCTGTCCGGGGAGAAAAGTCTCACCCTGGACTGCATCGCTATCGATGATTGAAGGAGCCATCAAGCCTAATGGCGATGACACATAGGAACTCTCAATGAAAGCACCAATGTCGGTGTCAAAACCGGCGGATCTCGGGTAGGGGGTCCCGAACTGTGCGTCTAAGGCAGATGGTAACAGGAGGCAGGGGACACGATGTTTTACCTAGGTTCGGGCCCTCTTGATGGAGGTAAAACCCTACGTCCTGCTTGATTTATTCTTGATGATATGAGTATTACAAGAGTCGATCTACCATGAGATCGGAGAGGCTAAACCCTAGAAGCTAGCCTATGGTATGATTGTATGTGTTGTCCTACAGACTAAAACCCTCGGGTTTATATAGACACCGGAGGGGGATAGGGTTACACAAGGTCGGTTACAAAGGAGGAGATATCCATATTCGTACTTCCTAGATTGCCTTCCACGCCAAGTAGAGTCCTATCCGGACACGGGATGAAGTCTTCAATCTTGTATCTTCATAGTCCAACAGTTCGGCCAAAGATATAGTCCGGCTGTCCGGAGACCCCCTAATCCAGGACTCCCTCAGCCGCGGAGGCCTCACCGCCCCCTACTATTCCCACCGCTGGCCAGGCCCTGCGGGGACGGCAGCCTCACACCGCAGCCGAACCAGTGAACCCTCATACTCCTCTCTACGTGGGCTTCCACTGCCGCGTCTTCCCCGGCTCCGCGTCGTCCCCTTCCTAGGCCTCGCCGTCGTCCACCGCCCTGGTGCTCTCGGCACGGCGTGGTCAACGTGGTCAAGGAACGACTTCCATCGGATGTGGACTGTACGTGGAGAGGCTGACAGCTGGGTCCACGGCCGCAGCAAGGAAGTGCCTCCTTATTACGTGGAAAATAATGATTCCTCCACCCGACAGCTAGGACCCATCGGACGGGCCATTGTATTTCGCGAAAAAAAACATTTCCCCCTGACTGCTGGGACCCACCAGCTACATCTTCGCACGCAAGGAAGTGCGTCCGGGCAAAAAAACGATTCACCCCCCTGACTGCTAGGACCCACCAGCTACATCTTCGCATGCAAGGAAGTGCGTCCGAGCAAAAAAAAGATTCGCCCCCCTGACTGTTGGGACCCACCAGCTACATCTTCGCACGCAAGGAAGTGCCTGATAGTCGGGACCCACCTGGTCGAAGCGTATGTAGCGTTGTCATTCTGGTCGTGAACGTGTGCGTACATATATACTGGTGGATGTAGAGGCGCGCACGTAGCATGTACACGTACGTACATCGGCCAAGGTGCAAGAAAGAAAATACGGCCACGTATGTGTACATACGGGCGGGGTCTCGAACGCCTACTCGCGCATACGTACGGCGAGGGCTCGTGTACATGGCTGGGTCAGAACGGAGAAACAACGTCGTCGTCATGTTCATGGGGAGGCAACGGAATGCGTTGTGTTCATGGGGAGGCAACGGAATGCGTCGTGTTCATCGGGAGGCAACGGAATGCGTCGTGTTCATCGGGAGGCAACGGAATGCGTCGTGTTCATCGGGAGGCAACGGAACGTGTGGGAGCCAACCGGCTGGGTCGGAACGGAATGTGTGGTCGTGTTCATCGGGGGGGCTTGGACGGAACAGGCGATGGAAACGAGGCCTGGCGTACCGCAGAATGGAGGAAACAGACCTCCTACGGTCGAAACGGGGGTCCTGTTGATCGGGAGGGGTGTGGCGTACTGCAAAACGGAGGAAACGGACCTCCTACGGTCGAAATGGGGGTCCTGTTGATCGGGAGGGGTGTGGCGTACCGCAAAACGGACGAAACGGACCTCCTACGGTCGAAACGGGGGTCCTGTTCATCGGGAGGGGTGTGGCGTACCGCAAAATGGGACTCCACGGGATACTGCTCATCTCCACCGTCAACCTCATCCAGCCTCCACGGGCTACCGTTGCCCTCCTCCAGCCTCCACGGGCTCCTGTTCATCCAGCCTCCACCGCGCGCTACTCCACCGGCTACTGTTCAACCACCCCTCCACCGTCTACTGTTCATCCAGCCCTCCACACCACGGGGTCCTGTTCAACCACCCCTCCACGGGCACCCCTCCACCATCTACTGTTCATCCAGCCCTCCACCACACCACGGGGTCCTGTTCATCCAGAGGAAACGCCACTGCTCACTGTTCATCCAACCCCCCCCCACGCAACACTCACTATTCATCCAATCGATCGGCTTCAGTTAGCAGCAGTAGCGAAGGAATCGCACGATCGGGTTCAGTTAACAGCCATCGATCGATCGCTCGGGTTCAATAACGCGTAGCCTGCAGTGCAATCGCTCGGGTTCAGTTAGAGCCCAACGCCTCGCACACACGCGCGTACGTGTACGAGAGAAACGCGCATCGCTCGGCCCCCGACCTCCCACCGTAACCGGGAACTCCCTGAAATTTTCCTCCCCTCGCTTCTACCATGATTTTTTCCGTCATGGATGGCCCAAAGAATGTCATGCAGCTGCGTCTCCGGCCCACCCAGGATGAAAAGCCCATTTTCTGTCATGATTTTTTGTCATAGAAGTAGGAGCCCACCACATCTATGATGATACCAGGTTTTGTCACAATTATCATCATAGAAGTGTCATATGTATGACAGAAAAAAATTCGTTCGGCCCAAAATGTCATGGATGTGTCTTTTTTTTGTAGTGTTCGGGGCTCCAGAGAGGGGAATCCGTCGCCATCGTCATCATAAACCTTCCTCCATCACCAATTTCATGATGCTCACCGCCGTGCGTGAGTAATTCCATCATAGGCTTGCTGGACGTTGATGCGTTGGATGAGATTTATCATGTAATCGAGTTAGTTTTGTTAGGGTTTGATCCCTAGTATCCACTATGTTCTGAGATTGATGTTGCTATGACTTTGCTATGCTTAAAGCTTGTCACTAGGGCCCGAGTGCCATGATTTCAGATCTGAACCTATTATGTTTTCATGAATATATGTGAGTTCTTGATCCTATCTTGCAAGTCTATAGTAACCTATTATGTGTTATGATGCGTTAACCCCGAAGTGACAATAATCGGGATACTTACCGGTGATGACCGTAGTTTGAGGAGTTCATGTATTCACTATGTGTTAATGCGTTGGTCCGGTACTCTATTAAAAGGAGGCCTTAATATCCCGTAGTTTCCAATAGGACCCCGCTGCCACGGGAGGGTAGGGCAAAATATGTCATGCAAGTTCTTTTCCATAAGCACGTATGACTATATTCGGAATACATGCCTACATTACATTGATGAACTGGAGCTAGTTCTGTGTCACCCTATGTTATAACTGTTGCATAATTGATCGCATCCGACATAATTATCCATCACTGATCCATTGCCTACGAGCTTTTCATATATCGTTCTTCGCTTATTTACTTTTCCGTTGCTACTGTTACAATCACTATAAAACCAAAAAAAATACTTTTTCTATCGTTACAACCACTATCATATTACTTTGCTACTAAACACTTTGCTGCAGATATTAAGTTTCCATGTGTGGTTGAATTGAGAACTCAGCTGCTAATACTTGAGAATATTCTTTGGCTCCCCTTGTGTTTAATCAATAAATTTGGGTTGAATACTCTACCATCGAAAATTGTTGCGATCCCCTATACTTGTGGGTTATCAAGACTATTTTCTGGCACCGTTGCCGGGGAGCATAGCTCTATTCTTTGAGTCACTTGGGATTTATATCTGCTTATCACTATGAAGAATTGTAAAGATCAAAGAATCAAGATTTTTCCCTCAACTACAAGGGGAGGTAAGGAACTGCCATCTAGCTCTGGACTTGATTCACCTTCTGTTTTGAGTAAACTTGCGACACCTAGACATGCTATTGATTCTGATAGGTCGCATGTTATTGATGATGCCACTTCTGCTTTGCATGATGCTTATGATGAAACTACTTCTATGCTTGATACTACTGTGCCACTAGGTGAATTTCTTGATGAACAACTTTCTAGGTCTAGAGAGAATGAAATTATTGAAACTGATAATATTGATGAAAGTGATGATGAAGATTCTCCCCTAGATATGAATTGCCTGTTGTGCCTGAGGGTTATGTTATGGATGAAGAAACTGCTAGAGACTTTTTAGCTTGCAATGATAGATCTGATCTTAAGAAATTATTAGCTAAGCTTAAAGAAAAGTCTTTGAATTCTAGAATGAAATATGACCCTGCTTTTGCTACTTCACCTATCTTTATTACCAATAAGGATTATGATTTCTTTGTCGATCCTGAGTTAATTACTTTGGTTGAATCTGATCCTTTCTATGGCTATGAATCTGAAACTGTTGTGGCACATCTTACTAAATTAAATGATATAGCCACCCTGTTTACTCATGATGAGAAAACTCGCTATTACTTTATCCTTAAGTTATTCCCATTCTCATTAAAGGGTGATGCTAAAACATGGTTTAATTCTCTTGATCCTGGTTGTGTGTGTAGTCCCCAAGATATGATTTATTACTTCTCTGCTAAATATTTCCCCGCTCATAAGAAATAAGCTGCTTTAAGGGAAATATATGATTTTGTGCAAATTGAAGAAGAGAGTCTCCCACAAGCTTGTGGGAGGCTTCTCCAATTACTTAATGCTTTGCCTGATCATTCTCTCAAGAAAAACAAAATACTTGATATCTTTTATAATGGACTAACTGATGCTTCCAGAGATTACCTGGATAGTTGTGCTGGTTGTGTTTTCAGGGAAAGAACTGTTGATCAAGCTGAATTGCTATGGAATAATATGTTGAGTAATGCAAATGATTGGACACTTCCTGAACCAACTCCTAAGACAACTCCGAAGAAAAGGGGTATTCTATTTATCAATCCTGAAGATATGCAAGAGGCAAAGAAATCTATGAAAGAAAAAGGTATTAAAGCCGAAGATGTTAAGAATTTACCACCTGTTGAAGAAATACATGGTCTTGATAACCCGACACATGTAGTAAAGGTAAATTCTCTCTATAGATTTGATGAAGGTGATATTCCTCATAATAAGTCTGCTAGCCAATGCTTAGATGAGTTTGACAATTTTATTTCTAAACAAGAAAACTTCAATGCTTATGTTGGTAGACAATTGAAACACAATGCTGATATGCTTGAACACTTGAGTGATTATATGTCTAGAGTTAAAGGTGAACTTAAACTTATTAGTAAACATGCTTCTATGGTTACCACTCAAGTAGAACAAGTGCTTAAAGCTCAGAATGATTTGCTCAATGAATTAAATAATAAGAAGAATGATAATGATGTTAGAGTTATGACTAGAGGAGGTAAAATGACTCATGAACCTTTGTATCCTGAGGACCACCCCAAGAGAATTGAGCAAGATTCTCAGAGAGCTAATGTTGATACACCTAGTCCTTCTAAGAGGAAGAAAAAGAAAAATGAAAGGACTTTGCATGGTTCTAGTGAACCTGTTGTTGACACACCTGAGAATCCCAATGATATTTCTATTTCTGATGCTGAAGCACAATCTGGTAATGAACATGAACCTAGTGATAATGTTAATGATGATGTTCATGTTGATGCTCAACCTAGCAATAATAATAATGTAGAGATTGAACCTGTTGTTGATCTTGATAACCCACAATCAAAGAATCAACGTTATGATAAGAGAGACTTTGTTGCTAGGAAGCATGGTAAAGAAAGGGAACCATGGGTTCAGAAACCCATGCCTTTTCCTCCTAAACCATCCAAGAAAAAGGATGATGAGGATTTTGAGCGCTTTGCTGAAATGATTAGACCTATCTTTTTGCGTATGCATTTGACTCATATGCTTAAAATGAACCCTTATGCTAAATACATGAAGGATATTGTTACTAATAAAAGAAAGACACCGGAAGCTGAAATTTCCACAATGCTTGCCAATTACACTTTTAAGGGTGGAATGCCAAAGAAACTTGGAGATCCCGGAGTACCAACTATGCCATGCTCCATTAAAAGAAACTATGTTAAAACTGCTTTATCTGATCTTGGAGCTGGTGTTAGTGTTATGCCTCTCTCTTTATATCGTAGACTTGATTTGAATAAGTTGACACCTACTGAAATATCTCTGCAAATGGCCGATAAATCAACTGCTATACATGTCGGTATTTGTGAGGATGTGCCTGTTGTGGTTGCAAACGTTACTATTTTAACGGACTTTGTTATTCTTGAAATTCCTAAGGATGATAGTATGTCGATTATCCTTGGTAGACCCTTTTTGAATACTGTAGGGGCTGTTATTGATTGCAACAAAGGCAATGTCACTTTTCATATTAATGGTAATGAGCATACGGTACACTTTCCGAGGAAACAACCTCAAGTCCACAGTATAAATTCTATTGGAAAATTTTCAACAATCACTATTGGAGGTTTTAAATTTCCTCTTCCTACTGTCAAGAAGAAATATGATATTCTTATTGTTGGGGATGTGCATATCCCCATTGAGGTAACCTAGTGTTATTCGAAAATTCCCCAGTTTCATGTTATTCGGAATGAGTTTGTTAATAAGACCTAATCAACCTTGTTAGTGGATTCCTTTTGATGAGCATGAGATGGATGAATTTAGAAAACACAGCTCTCTATACCCTCCTTTTACTTTCTGTTATTTATATTAAATAAAGCAAAAATAGTATTTTCTGTCTGCTTTCTGAATTATCCATGCAATAAAAAAATACCCCAAAAATAAAAGTTCTCCAAATGCCCTGAAAATGAAATATGATTTTTTTCTAGAATATTTGAGGATTTTAGGCACTCAGAACATAGCAGGGAGAGCAGCCACGTGCCCACGAGGGTGGAGGGCGTGCCCACCCCCTAGGCGCGCCCCCTGCCTTGTGGACCCCACGTGGGTCCCCTCCACTTATCCTTGCACTCACACACTTCGTCTTGCTCCAGAAAAAAACTCTAGGCAGCTCAAACCCGAGTTCTTGCTCATCTTGCTGCCATTTTCGATCTCCTTGCTCAAAGCTCCATTCACAAAACTGATTTGGGGATTGTTCTTTGGTATGTGACTCTTCCAATGGTCCAATTAGTATTTGTTCTAGTGCTTTATTCATTGCAAATTTTTGCTGCTTAGGTGCCCCTGTTCTTGAGCTTGCATGTCAAATTTATGTGGTCAAAAGTAGTTTTAATGCATGATATAGCCTCTAGGCACTTGTAGGAGTAGTTGTTATCAATCTTGTTGAGTTTGGTTCACTTTTATTTTAAGTTACTAAAATATTCAAAAAAATCAGAAAAAGATGAAGAGATTTTTTATGGGCTCATCAAGCCGAAGCTCGAAGGATAAGCAAAGTGAAGAGAACAAGAAGCCGAAGCTCGAGGGATAATCTCCCTCGTACCGCGGAGGTTCGGCCATGTGAATGGCCTTGCGATGAGTTCTTGAGAGAAGCCGGGATTCATGAAGATTTTTATCATTTGGCTGAGAATGCAGTGTTGGAAATATGCCCTAGAGGCAATAATAAAATGGTTATTATTATATTTCCTTGTTCATGATAATTGTCTATTGTTCATGCTATAATTGGTGTTATCCGAAAATCGTAATACATGTGTGAATACATAGACCACAACATGTCCCTAGTGAGCCTCTAGTTGACTAGCTCGTTGATTAATAGATGGTTACGGTTTCCTGACCATGGACATTGGATGTCATTGATAACGGGATCACATCATTAGGAGAATGATGTGATGGACAAGACCCAATCCTAATCATAGCACAAGATCGTGTAGTTCGTCTGCTAAAGCTTTTCTAATGTCAAGTATCATTTCCTTATACCATGAGATTTTGCAACTCCCGGATACCGTAGGAATGCTTTGGGTGTGCCAAACGTCACAACGTAACTTGGTGGCTATAATGGTGCACTACGAGTATCTCCGAAAGTGTCTGTTGGGTTGGCACGAATTGAGACTGGGATTTGTCGCTCCGTGTGACGGAGAGGTATCTCTGGGCCCACTCGGTAGGACATCATCATAATGAGCTCAATGTGATCAAGGAGTTGATCACGGGATGATGTGTTACAGATCGAGTAAAAGAGACTTGCCGATAACGAGATTGAACAAGGTATAGGGATACCGACAATCGAATCT
Source organism: Triticum urartu (assembly GCF_056163025.1). Taxonomy (NCBI): domain Eukaryota; kingdom Viridiplantae; phylum Streptophyta; class Magnoliopsida; order Poales; family Poaceae; genus Triticum; species Triticum urartu. The sequence continues at coordinate 390,049,916 of NC_141878.1, read as the reverse complement.
CGGGCAAGTATCATACCGGTAGACAAAGAGAATTGTATACGGGATTGATTGAATCCTCGACATCGTGGTTCATCCGATAAGATCATCGTGGAACATGTAGGACCCAACATGGGTATCCAGATCCCGCTGTTGGTTATTGACCAGAGAGATGTCTCGGTCATGTCTGCATGCCTCCCGAACCCATAGGGTCTACACACTTAAGGTTCGATGACGCTAGGGTTATAGGGAAAGTTTGTACGTGGTTACCGAATGTTGTTCAGAGTCCCGGATGAGATCCTGGACGTCACGAGGAGTTCCGAAATGGTCCGTAGGTAAAGAATAATATATAGGAAGTGAGGTTTTGACCACCGGAAGTGTTTCGGGCATCACCGGTAATGTACCGGGACCACCATAGGGCTCCGGGGGTCCACCGGGAGGGGCCACCAGCCCCGGAGGCTTGCATGGGCCAAGAGTGGGAAGGGATCAGCCCCTGAGTGGGCTGGTGCGCCTCCCACCAGGGCCCAAGGCGCAGCTAGGAGGAGAAGGGGGAAACCCTAGGCGCAGATGGGCCTAAGGCCCACCCTAGGGCGTGCCCCCCTCTCCTCCTCTTGGCCGCCCCCCTCCATCCCATCTAGGGCTGCCGCCCCCTAGGGGTGGAAACCCTAGCAGGGGTGCACCCTCCTCCCCTCCTCCTATAAATAGTGGGGGTTTGGGGCTGCCAAGGACACGAATCTCTCTCTCTCTCTCTCTCTCTCTCTCTCTCTCTCTCGGCGCAGCCCTACCTCTCCACATCCTCGTTCTCCATAGTGCTTGGCGAAGCCCTGCTAGAAACCACTCTGCTCCACCACCACCAGGCCGTCGTGCTGCTGCTGGAGTTGTCTTCCCCAACCTCTCCCTCCTCCTTGCTAGATCAAGGCGTGGGAGACGTCACCGGGCTGCATGTGTGTTGAACACGGAGGCGCCGTTGTTTGGCGCTTAGATCAGAATCGACCGCGATCTGAATCGCTGCGTGTACGAATCCTCCAACCGCGTTCTTGAAATGCTTCCGCATCGCGATCTTCAAGGGTATGAAGATGCACTCCCCTCTCTCTCGTTGCTAGTTTCTCCATAGATTGATCTTGGTGATGCGTAGAAAATTTTAATTTCTGCAACGATCCCCAACATGGAGGCCTCACCGCCTTCCTCCACGACCAGCGTAAACAGTATCTCTTACTCACCAATATCTTTGTGCAAAATTTTCATTTCCATGCTAGGAGATCACCACCTTCGGTGGAATTTTATTTATATGATGAGCATAAGGAGATGTCACTTTATGATTTTTGCCGGGTCTGTTTGATACCCTTTGAAGGCGGCATAGAGGAACCACATTGTAATGATGTGGAGGGATTTATTGATACAATTATTGTAAGGGAAACGAGGAAAGTTTCCAATGCAAGAATCACTAGCATACATTTTCATGTTATATGTTACTTTGCAACATTTGCTAGTAGATGCTTAATTGGTCGTGGGAACTGTGGAAACCTTAGTGCCCCTGATATTGTTATTTTGCGCCATGCCTTGTTTCATGATACTACTTTCAGTTTAGGCGCTATTGTTGCTAAACAGTTAAATCTGAACCGTACTAAGGGCCCCGTCCTCGGAGGCATCTTTGCCTCACGCCTTGCTGCACACTTTAACATACCTATCAGGCATTATGAGAAAGAGGAAAAGTTGTTGCCTCCTATTGTTCTAGGTTATAAGAGTATGGTAGCACATGAGTTTATTGTTAAGGATAAGAATAATATACTCAAATATAAATTGATATTTAACAAAAATTATTGTGAGTTTATTACCTTGCCTGCGCCCTCTTTGTTCAACATATTTTCAGGCATGTACCTTGTTCTGCCAGAGGCCATTCATGCCTACTGGAGCCAGATGTCAGCTGCAGAGCCGGAGCCACCATCTGATCCTCACCGTCAGTCTGTTTATCAGTGGAATTCGGAGGAGATCGCCAGCCAGTGGCAATCTGAGGACCCTTCTCACTACGACCCCAGCTACAGTTTTGATCCATGGGCATAGACCAACTTAGGCCAAAAGCTTAAGCTTGGGGGAGTACGTATCTCTCACCGACATTACATTCATGTTCACACACTCATGCCAGTTGTCGGTGCTCATACTTTTTCATCGTATCATCCATGCTAGTTTAATTTCTTTTTAAGCTATCTTCTTGTGTGTTTGAAAAACCTTAAGAAAAACCAAAAAAATTAGTTGTAGCTTTTAGTTAGTTTACTTTCCATGCCTGTAGTAGTAGTAATTAAAAAGAAAACCCAAAAAAAATTCTCGTTCTTCTTTTGCTTGTTGGGAGCTTTCCCGTGTAAATAGTTTTATTTTCTTTCTTTTCCTTGGGGGTCGAGAGGACAAGACCATGATGACAATATTGAGTGGCTCTCATATGCATTATTGTTGATCTAACAAAGAGCCCATATTACCTTGACTTCTCTCTTGAATTTAATGCTTGCATATTCCATCTTAGTCCAATGCACGTGCACTATTATATTATCCACACCATTCAGTCGTGCAAGTGAAAGGCAATAATGAAGATATATGATGAACTGATTGAGATAAGAAAAGCTGGTATGAACTCGACCTATCTTGTTTATGTAAATATGATTAGTTCATCGTTCTTGATTCAGCCTATTATGAACGAAACATGTTTGCAATGACAATTAGAGATTATAGTTGCTTATGCCATGCTTAATTTTCTAGGAGTTTATAATGGTTTACCTTGCGTGTCAACATGCTATTAAAATGGTTGTGTTGTGGTATGATAGGGTGGTATCCTCCTTTGAATGATTCGATTGGCTTGACTTGGCACATGTTCACGCATGTAGTTGAAACAAAATCAACATAGCTTCTACGATATTTATGTTCATGGTGAATTATATCTTACTCATGCTTGCATTCGGTGTTGATTAATTTCAATGCATGTCCATGACTGTTGTCGCTCTCTAGCTGGTCGCTTCCTAGTCTCTTTCTAGCCTTCACTTGTACTAAGTGGGAATACTGCTTGTGCATCCAATTCCATAAACCCCAAAGTTATTCCATATGAGTCCACCATACCTTCCTATATACGGTATCTACCAACCGTTCCAAGTAAATTTGTATGTGCCAAACTCTAAACCTTCAAATAAACATTCTGTTTTGTATGCTCGAATAGATCATGTATCAACTAGGGTTGTGTGTATCTTCCATGCTAGGCAGGTTATTCTCAAGAGGAGTGGACTCTGCTCCTGATTCACGAGAAAATGGTTGGTCACCGGGATGCCCAGTCCCATGCTCAAATCAAATCAAAATAATTGCAAACAAAACTCCCCCAGGATTGTTGTTAGTTGGAGGCACCCGTTGTTTCGGGCAAGCCATGGATTGATGCTTGTTGGTGGTGGGGGAGTATAAACTTTACCATTCTGCTTGGGAACCGCCTATAATGTGTGTAGCATGGAAGATATCGAGATCTCTCGGTTGTTATGTTGACAATGAAAGTATACCACTCAAAATATTATTCATCTCTATTTCAAAATCGAGCTCTGCCACCTCTACAAATCCCTGCTTCCCTCTACGAAGTGCTTATCCATTTACTTTTATGTTGAGTCATCATCCTCTTATTAAAAAGCACTAGTTAGAGAGCACCGCCGTCATTTGCATGTACTACTGTTAGTTTACATTGAGTACGACTTGACTGGATCTCTTTTACCATGAATTACAATGTCTAGCCAGCCCTTGATCTTTAAAGGTGCTCTGCATTTATGTTTTGCGGTCTCAGAAAGGGCTAGTGAGATACCATCTTGTTATATCATATTATGATTGTTTTGACAAAGTGTTGTCATCCGAGATTCATTATTATTGCTTGCTAGTTGATTATGCCATTGATATGAGTAAACATGAGACCTAAGTGTCATTGTGAATATGGTTAGTTCATAATCTTTGCTAAAAACTTGAATGCTGGCTTTACATATTTACAATAACAAGAGCAAACAGAGTTTGTAAAAGTTTTTCTTTATCACTTTTAGTTTATCAACTAAATTGCTTGAGGACAAGCAAATGTTTAATCTTGGGGGAGTTGATACGTCTCCGTCGTATCTACTTTTCCAAACACTTTTGCCCTTGTTTTGGACTCTAACTTGCATGATTTAAATGGCACTAACCTGGACTGGCGTGGTTTTCAGCAGAATTGCCATGGTGTTATTTTTGTGCAGAAATAAAAGTTCTCGGAATGACCTGATAATCAACGTAGATTATTTTTGGAATATATAAAAAATACTGGTGAAAAGATCCACGTCAGGGGGGCCACACCCTGTCCACGAGGGTGGGGGGCGCGCTTACCCCCTGGGCGGTCCCCCTGCCTTGTGGGCCCCCTGATGCTCCACCGACGTCCATCTTGACTCCATATATTCACTTTTGGGGAGAAAAAAATCAGAGAGAAGAAATCATCGTGTTTTACGATACGGAGCCGCCGCCAAGCCCAAAACTCTCTCGGGAGGGCTGATCTGGAGTCCGTTCGGGGCTCCGGAGAGGGGAATCCGTCGCCATCATCATCATCAACCTTCCTCCATCACCAATTTCAAGATGCTCACCACCGTGCATGAGTAATTCCATTGTAGGCTTGCTGGACGGTGATGGGTTGAATGAGATTTAACATGTAATCGAGTTAGTTTTGTTAGGGTTTGATCCCTAGTATCCACTATGTTCTGAGATTGATGTTGCTATGACTTTGCTATGCTTAATGCTTGTCACTAGGGCCCGAGTGCCATGATTTCAGATCTGAACCTATTATGTTTTCATGAATATATGTGAGTTCTTGATCCTATCTTGCAAGTCTATAGTCACCTATTATGTGTTATGATCCGTTAACCCCGAAGTGACAATAATCGGGATACTTACCGGTGATGACCGTAGTTTGAGGAGTTCATGTATTCACTATGTGTTAATGCTTTCGTCTGGTACTCTATTAAAAGGAGGCCTTAATATCCCTTAGTTTCCAATAGGACCCCGCTGCCATGGGAGGGTAGGACAAAAGATGCCATGCGAGTTCTTTTCCATAAGCATGTATGACTATATTCGGAATACATGCCTACATTACATTGATGAACTGGAGCTAGTTCTGTGTCACCCTATGTTATAACTATTGCATGATTGATTGCATCCGACATAATTATCCATCACTGATACATTGCCCACGAGCTTTTCATATATTGTTCTTCGCTTATTTACTTTTCCGTTGCTACTGTTACAATCACTATAAAACCAAAACTGCTACTGTTACTTTTACCACTACTATCATATTACTTTGCTACTAAACACTTTGCTGCAGATATTAATTTTCCAGGTGTGGTTGAATTGACAACTCAGCTGCTAATACTTGAGAATATTCTTTGGCTCCCCTTGTGTCGAATCAATAAATTTGGGTTGAATACTCTACCCTCAAAAACTGTTGCGATCCCCTATACTTGTGGGTTATCACTAGTCTTTGATAGGCTAGGTTTTCCCCTTCTCTTCTGGCATTCTGCGGTTCAGTCCACAGATAAAACCCATTCCTTTACAGATGCATACTTAGTTTAGATTCGATGTAAGTCTTGCGAGTACTTTGGATGAGTACTCATGGTTGCTTTGCTACCCCCTTTTTTCCCATACCCGATTGTTGCGATCAGATGACGGATCCCCGGAACTAGATGCCACCGCCGACCTATCCCGACCGTCCTCGTAATGCGCAGGATTGCAAAGGATGATTGGCCCATGACCCCTTCGCATTTAGGATGTAAACTGGTGTGCTGGCCTCTCTGTTGGGCCTAGGTAGGACTAGGGGCGTGTTGATCGGTCGAGGCCGGTCATGACCTGATGATGTGTCCGACTGAAGTTGATCGAGCGTTTTGGGTAAGTTGGTGCACCCATGTAGTGAAGTATATCTATTCGAATAGCCATGTCCACGGTAACGAACGCTTGGAGTTGTATCCCGATCGGTACAACTAGAACTGGATGCCCAGGCATGAGAAATAGATATGATGGCTCCGGGATTGCTTTGTAGCAGTGAGTCGAGAAAGTAATCTCTGGGCATTGTTACAACATACTTACTACTGTTATAATATGCTATACTCTTATCTCTTCTGATGCTGCAAGATGCTTGAAGATTCTAGTCTTTGATAGGCCAGGTTTTCCCCTTCTCATCTGGCATTCTGCAGCCCCCCTTTTCCCATACCCGATTGTTGCGATCAGATGACGGATCCCATGAGCTAGATGCCCTAGAGGCAGCAATAAAATGGTTTCTATTATATTTCCTTAATCATGAGAAAGGTTTATTATTCATGGTAGAACTATATTGACCGGAAACTTAAATACATGTGTGGATACATAAACAAATACCGTGTCCCTACTGAGCCTCTACTAGACTAGCTCGTTGATCAAAGATGGTTAAGGTTCCCTAACATAGACATGAGCTCATTTGATAACGGGATCATATCATTAGGAGAATGATGTGATGGACAAGACCCAACCGTTATCATAGCATATGATCGTTCAGTTTATTGCTACTGCCTTCTTAATGTCTAATACATGTTTCTTTGACCATGAGATCGTGCAACTCCCGGACTCCGGAGGAATGCCTTGTGTGTTATCAAACTTCACAATGTAACTAAGCAATCATAAAGGTGCTCTACATGTATATTCGAAAGTGTTTGTTGAGTTGGCATGGATCAAGACTGGGATTTGTCACTCCGTATGATGGAGAGGTATCTTTGGGCCTCTCGGTAACACATCATCACAAGAAGCTTGCAAGCAAAGTGACTAAGGAGTTAGTTACATGATGATGTATTACGAAACAAGTAAAGAGACTTGCCGGTTGTAGCGACCTGACCCGAATGGATCAAGTCTCTGTGCTTAAGTGTCATCCCTGGATCGGTATGCTGACACACACAGTACTCGAGGATTTATAGCAGAGGTAAATCACATGTAAAAGTAACGTAGATACTATTACCTCAAATCCAAAATAGCGGAAGTAACAAGGTTGTGGATTCCCATCAACACCAACGGCAAAGTTGAGTGTAGAAATCGTAACCCTAACGTATCACTTACTCGTCGTAAGAAAATCCTGCAACATGAGACGTTGCAGCCACAAAGGGTCAGTACATTGAATGTACTGGCAAATTCACACCATAGAGAATGATGAATAAAGACTATCACTACATGCATATTTGGCTGGTGGAAAAGCTCTATGGTTATAAGGTTTTTGCGAAAAGCCAATTTTTCCCTACTATAAAGGAATACATTTTAATTAACTATCATGGTGGTTGTTGAACATTGAGAATGGTTGACAGCATTCTCAATCCCAATTAAGTAACATCATTAAAACCCAACAATTTTCATTTAAAGTAACGTGATGAGATCAACAGGATAATCCAAGAACTAGATACTCAAGATGTCCATAACCGGGGACACGGCTAATCATGATTAGTTTATACACTCTGCAGAGGTTTGCGCACTTTTCCCCACAAGACTCGATCGCCTCCGTTGGATTTCTCGCACTACATGGTGTTTGAGAAACGGATGACCGAGACACAGTCTTTCAGAAGCGCTAGCACCTTACGATGGATAGACCGGTACACCTACTTTCCCCTACATCTGCTAGTCTACCCTGTAAGAGTTCGCACGACTTACTCAACTATGCCAGAGCCCATAATGGCTTGTGGCTGCACACGGAAGTTTCTAGTTTGAAAAATCTCATGATCCCTTTGAGCCTGGGTGGCGGTCCAAAAGAAAACAGGCAAGTCCTGGATTACCCAGGTGCCTAGACAGGCAATCCTAGAATAACCAGGTGCCTCAATCCACCCAGATGTGTGTTTAAGTTGCCACCTTAAGTAAACCATTAATTAACAATCTCACATCTGTCATGGATACTCTCAAAACCCAATCCACGTCTACTAGCATAGCATGGCATAATAAGCAAACGTAGAAGTAACTCCCAAAGGTTTGATAATAAACAGGTAATAGGTACTACCTCATCTACTTCCCATCCCACAATTTAATTAGATCCTAATCATGCAATGTGTGAAGATTGATCTAATGCAAAAAAACTGGGTATGGAAGGGGATATGATCAAAGTGTGAACTTTCCTGCAATGTTGATGAAGATGATTCGCACTCAAAACTCTTGATAGATCTACTCGTCACACTCCGGTCAATCTATCGTAAGCAAGCAATAGTAACCACACATAAGCAATCACTCAAAAGATCAGGAAGAAGACGATTCGGAAACATCAAAACCAAGCAAATAACTCTTGCAACATAAAACAATTTCTAACAGTACCAAAATTATGTGGATTTGGCCTTATTAGAATGTTTAGGTCAAGAGCTTCGATTTGCAAAAAGAAACAACTCAAACGGAGCTACGAAACTCAAGTTATGATCAAACGAAGTTTGAATTCAAATCTGGTCTAATTCAAATTTTAAACTTTTCAAAAACATGTTTGAGTTGTTTTACTGGATAGAGGAGATCATAACGAAGACGTGGGCGTTGGTTTCGTTGAATTTGGACTAACGGTTGAAAAGTTGTGGTGTTTTGAAAATCAGGGACTAAACTGAAAAATAAAATCTACACCTAGGTCCCTGGCCACGTGTCAGAAATCTATTGGTTAAAAACCGTTCGCTGCGAAGGCAAAGCAGTGAACATTCACTAAGTAAGTAAAAACGATTTGAAAAGAAAAAAACTAATCTAATCCTATCCATCTAACCTAGATCGGACGGACGAGGAGCACCGGCGGCTTATCGCGGTGGTGGGCGTCGACGTCGCCAGAGAAGGAGGCGGCAGCGGCGTCGGGGTCGTCAGGGTCGCTGCTGCGGCGGTCCTCCGGCATGGCCATGGGGTCGGGGAGAAGCGGCGCGAGTAGGGGAAGGCGATGGTGGCGTCAGCGAAGGTCGAGGGTGGCGGAACGGGGCGCGGCGGCAGCGGCAGATCTCGTCGGAGGCGGGAACTCCGGCGAGGGCGGTGGCGGCTGCGGTTTGCGGCAAAGGAGGAGGAACGGGGACTGGGCGGCGGTATAAATAGGAGGAGGGGGTCGGCTTGCGCGAGGGGCAGAGGGAGAGGAGTCCCGCCTGGACACGGCGTCGCCGGCGAGGAGTGCTGGAGTCGGACTCCGGCAGCGGGTAGGAGAAGAACCCGACAGGTGGGTCCCACCTGTCGGCGGCAGAGAGAGGCAGCACCCGATCGGGGCTACGAGCGGGCGAGGGAGCGGAAGGCGGTTCGCGCGCGGGGAGCTGCTGGGCTGCGGCTGGCCTGGCCCGGTTGGTTGTGTCGGCCCAGTACGGCGTCGGGAATTTTTTTTTAAATAAAAAAACAATAACACAGAAAAAGAATAAAATAAAATAAAACAAATATATTATATGGGCATATAATATATCAAAAAATTTCAGAAAAATATTTTCTACAACGTGGACATTTTACTAACATTAAATAAAATACAAAAAAATTCTAATAATTCTAACAGTGCTCCTGCTCTAATAAAATCCAATAAAAATCATTCTAAAAATACCAAAATGATTCCAAATTAATTTTTCTCCAATTTTCTGTTGTAGGGAATCATGTTACCCAAATTTCCATATATTTTATTTTTGGAGAAAAATAATTTGAATAAAACTCAAATAATTCCAAATTGAAAATAAATTCAAAAGAACTTTGAACTTAATTCTTTGAACTCCCAACTCATATTTCATATAATTTGAAGAAGTCATTTTATCTTCTCTCATGAAAATCATTGAGTTGCATAAAGTTTCAGAATTGGAAATATTCTCAAATGAAATTCAAATATTTTCAACACCCCTTGTCATTTAATTAAATGGAAGAAGTCATGTCATCTTCTCTCCAGGGTTTCGTGATGAAAAAGTATTTGAATTCACGGAGAGCATAAAGGCAAAAATGAAAGTTTGGGAAAGTCCTTTTATTCCCTCTCATTTAACTTTTGAAAGTTACGAATTCACTCACTTTCAGACAATCAATCAAACAATCAGTCAAATCTATCTATTTATTATAACATTCCAAAATTTAGAATTTTGGGATGTTACACCGGTAACGAGATTGAACTAGGTATGGAGATACCGATGATCAAATCTCGGGCAAGTAACATACTGGCGGAAAGAGGGAACTACGTATGTTGTCATAAAGGTTTGACCGATAAAGATCTTCGTAGAATATGTAGGAACCAATATGCGAATCCAGGTCCCGCTATTGGTTATTGACCGAAGAAGCTTCTCGGTCATCTCTACATCATTCTCGAACCCATAGGGTCCACACACTTAATGTTTGTTGACGATATAGTATTATATGAGTTATGGCTGTTGGTGACAAATGTTGTTTGGAGTCTCGGATGAGATCACAGACATGAGAGGAGTTCCGGAATGGCCCGGAGGTAAAAATTGATATATAGGATGATATGGTTCGTCCAAGGGGTAAGGCCCATGAGGCCTTAAGACAGTACACAAAGGGGTTTTCTCCTAGGGCAGGGACTAGACGCCAGGGTTCCTGGCGTCTGCCCCCTGGGCCAGACGCGGTAGTCCGTGGCGTTTACGTAAACGCCAGGAACCGTAGAGTTTGGCCCTGGAGTTCGAGAAGGACTCTTCTTTGCGTTCCAAAACGACTTTGGGGAGGCCCTCTCCCCAAGAAACAACCCCAGGGCTCAACATATAAATAGAGAGGCAGGGCTAGCACCTAGAACACATCAAGATTCACCAAGCTGCGTGTCGGCAACCCCGCCCCCTCTGGTTTATCCTCCGTCATAGATTTCATTGTGCTTGGCGAAGCTCTGCGGACATTTTTCTTCACCACCACTGTCACCACACCATCATGTTGCCGGAACTCATCTACTACCTCGCCCTCTTGCTGGATCAAGAAGGCGAGGACGTCGTCGAGCTAAACATGTGCTGAACGCGGAGGTGTCACACGTTCGGTATTTGATCGGGACGGATCCTGAAGGTGTACCACTACATCAACCGCATTGATAAACGCTTCCGCTTAGCGATCTTCAAGGGTATGAAGATGTTATCCCCCTCTCGTAGCTATGCATCTCCATCGATAGATCTTGCATGTGCATAGAGTTTTTTTTTCTTTTCCATGCAACGTTCCCCTATAGTGGCATCATGATCCAGGTCTATTCATAGATGATATGCACGAGTAGAACACAAAGGAGTTTTGGGCGGTGAGGTTCATATTGCTTCCCACCAATGTATTATTTTGATTCGACGGCATTGTGGCATGAAGCGGCCCGGACCAACCTTACATGTCCAGACCGGTTCCATTGATTGACATGCAACTTGTTTTGCATAAAGGTGGCCGGCGGATGTCTGTTTCTCCTACTTTAGTTGAATCAGATTTGACTATGGCAGTCCTTGCATAAGGTTAGATAGCTTGATAATCACCTTTGTGGTTTTGTGTAGGTAAGAACGGTTCTTGCTAGTTTCCCGTAGTAGCCACGTAAAACTTGCAACAACAAAGTAGAGGACGTCTAACTTGTTTTTGCAGGCCATGTTCTGATGTGATATGGTCAAGATGTGATGTGATATATGTTGATGTATGAGATGATCATGTTTTGTAACAAGTTCACAACTTGCATGTCGATGAGTACAACAACCTGCAGGAGCCTTAGGGTTGTCTTTAATTATTATATGACATGCGTGTCAATCACTTAAGCGCCATGTAATTGCTTTACTTTATCGCTATGCGTTAGCAATAGTTTTAGAAGCAATAGTTGGCGAGACGACCCCGACACTACGATGGATATCAAGGTGTCGTGCCAGTCACAATGGAGATCATACCGATGCATTGAAGATGGAGATCAAAAGCACAAGATGATGATGGCCATATCATGTCACTTATTTCTGATTGCATGTGATGTTTATCCTTTATGCATCTTATTTTTCTTAGAACGATGGTAGCATTATAAGATGATCCCTTCACTTAATTTCAAGATAAAAGTGTTCTCCCCGAGTATGCACCATTGCTAAAGTTCATAGTTTCAAAGAACCTCGTGATGATCGGGTGTCATAGACTCTACATTCACATACAACGGGTGTAAGCCACTTTTGCACAAGCAGAATACTTGGATTAAACTTGATAGCCTAGCATGTACACACATGGTCTCGGAACACTTGAGACTGAAAGGTCGAACATGAGTCATATAGTAGATATGATCAATATGGAGATGTTCACCATTGATGACTAATACATCTCCATCGTATTTATAATTTTTGATTGTTCCATGCCAATATTATACAACTTTTACAAACTTTTGGCAACAATTTATATGATTTTCTTGGACTAACATATTGATCCAGTGCCAAGCGCTAGTTCCCGTTTGTTGCATATTTTTTGCTTCGCAGAAAATCCATATCAAATGGAGTCCAAACGGGATAAAAACTTATGGAGTTTTTTTGGAATATATGTGATTTTTGGGGGAAAATCAATGCAAGACGATGCCCGAGGGGCCCACAAGGGTGAGGGGCATGCACCAGGCGTAGGTCGCGCCCTGGGCCCTTGTGGTCACCCCGTAAGGCGATTGGTGCCCTTCTTATGGCGCAAGAAAGCTAATATCTGGATAAAAATCATGTTAAAATTTTAGCCCAATCGGAGTTACGGATCTCTGGGAATTTAAGAAATGGTGAAAGGCCAGAAATAGGGAGCGCATAAACACAAGGAAACATAGAGAGAGAGAGAGAGATCCAATCTCGGAGGGTCTCCCGCTCCTCCGCCATCATGGAGGCCATGGACCAGAGGGGAAACCCTTCTCCCATCCAGGGGGGAGGTCAAGGAAGAAAAAGAAGGAGGGGGGCTCTCTCCCCCTCTCTCCCGGTGGTGCCGGAACACCGCCGGGGCCATCATCGTGCCGCTATCTACACCAACAACTTCACCGCCATCATCACCAACAATCTCCCCCTCTATGCAGCGGTGTAACACCACTTTGTTGGGGAACACAGTATTTCAAAAAAAATCCTACAATCACGCAAGATCTATCTAGGAGATGCATAGCAACGAGAGGGGAGAGTGTGTCTACGTACCTTCGTAGACCAAAAGCGGAAGCGTTGAGTAACACGGTTGATGTAGTCGAACGTCTTCGCGATCCAATCGATCAAGTACCGAACGCACGACACCTCCGCGATGTGCACACGTTCAGCTCGGTGCCATCCCTCAAACTCTAGATCCGGCTGAGGCCGAGGGAGAGTTTCGTCAGCACGACGGCGTGGTGACAGTGATGATGAAGTTACCAACGCAGGGCTTCGCCTAAGCACTACGACAATATGACCGAGGTGGAAAACTGTGGAGGGGGCACCGCACACGGCTAAGACAAATCTTGGAGTGCCTTTGGGGTGCCCCTTCCCACGTATATAAAGGAGAGGGGAATAGGAGGCCGGCCTAGGAGGAGCGCGCCTATAGGGGGAGTCCAACTAGGATTCCCAATCCTAGTTGGAGACCCCTTCCTTTTCCAAGAGGGGAGAGAGGGAAGGAGTAGGAGAGGGAGAAGGAAAGAGAGGGGGGCGCCGCCCCCTCCCTAGTCCAATTAAGACTTGCCATGGGGGGCGTGGCCACCCCTTGAGACCCTTCTCTCCTTTCCCGTATGGCCGGGGAAGGCCCACTACTTCCCCCGGCGAATTCCCCTAGCTCTGTTGTACTCCGAAAAATACCCGAATCACTCGGAACCTTTCCGATGTTTGAATATAGCCTTCCAATATATCAATCTTTACGTCTTGAGCATTTCAAGACTCCTCGTCATGTCAGTGATCTCCTCCGGGACTCCGAACAACCTTCGATACATCAAATCACATAACTGATAATACAAATTGTCATCGAACGTTAAGCGTGCGGACCCTACGGGTTCGAGAACTATGTAGACATGATCGAGACACATCTCCGGTCAATAACCAATAGCGGAACCTGGATGCTCATATTGGCTCCTACATATTCTACGAAGATCTTTATCGGTCAAACCGCATAACAACATATGTTGTTCCCTTGGTCACCCCGTAAGGCGATTGGTGCCCTTCTTATGGCGCAAGAAAGCTAATATCCGGATAAAAATCGTGTTAAAATTTTAGCCCAATCGGAGTTACGGATCTCTGGGAATTTAAAAAATGGTGAAAGGCCAAAAATAGGGAGCGCATAAACACAAGGAAATAGAGAGAGAGAGAGAGATCCAATCTCGGAGGGGCTCCCGCTCCTCCGCCGTCATGGAGGCCATGGACCAGAGGGGAAACCCTTCTCCCATCCAAGGGGGAGGTCAAGGAAGAGAAAGAAGGAGGGGGGCTCTCTCCCCCTCTCTCCCGGTGGTGCCGGAACACCGCCAGGGCCATCATCGTGTCGTGATCAACACCAACAATTTCACCGCTGTCATCACCAACTATCTCCCATCTATGCAGCAGTGTAACACCTCTTTGTTGGGGAACACAGTATTTCAAAAAAAATCCTATGATCACGCAAGATCTATCTAGGAGATGCATAGCAACAAGAGGGGAGAGTGTGTCTACGTACCCTCGTAGACCGAAAGTGGAAGCATTGAGTAACACGATTGATGTAGTCAAACGTCTTCACGATCCAACCGATCAAGTACTGAACGCACGACACCTCCGCGATCTGCACACGTTCAGCTCGGTGACATCCCTCGAACTCTAGATCCAGCTGAGGCCGAGGGAGAGTTTCGTCAGCACGACGGCGTGGTGACAGTGATGATGAAGTTACCAACGCATGGCTTCGCCTAAGCACTATGACAATATGACCGAGGTGGAAACCTGTGGAGGGGGGCACCGCACACGGCTAAGACAAATCTTGGAGTGCCTTTGGGGTGCCCCTGCCCACGTATATAAAGGAGGGGGAATAGGAGGCCGGCCTAGGAGGGGCGCGCCTATAGGGGAAGTCCAACTAGGATTCCCAATCCTAGTTGGAGACCCCTTCCTTTTCCAAGAGGGGAGAGAGGGAAGGAGTAGGAGATGGAGAAGGAAAGAGAGGGGGCGCCGCCCCCTCCCTAGTCCAATTCAGACTTGCCATGGGGGGCGCGGCCACCCCTTGAGACCCTTCTCTCCTTTCCCGTATGGCCGGGTAAGGCCCACTACTTCCCCCGGTGAATTCCCCTAGCTCTATGGTACTGCGAAAAATACCCGAATCACTCGGAACCTTGACGATGTTCGAATATAGCCTTCCTATATATCGATCTTTACGTCTCGACCATTTCAAGACTCCTCGTCATGTCCCTGATCTCCTCCGGGACTCCGAACAACCTTCGGTACATCAAATCACATAACTGATAATACAAATTTTCATGGAACGTCAAGCGTGCGGACCCTACAGGTTCGAGAACTATCTAGACATGACTTTTACACATCTCCGGTCAATAACCAATAGCGGAACCTGGATGCTCATATTGGATCCTACATATTCTACGAAGATATTTATCGGTCAAACTGCATAACAACATATGTTGTTCCCTTGGTCACCCCGTAAGGCGATTGGTGCCCTTCTTATGGCGCAAGAAAGCTAATATCCGAATAAAAATCGTGTTAAAATTTTAGCCCAATCGGAGTTACGGATCTCTGCGAATTTAAAAAATGGTGATAGGCCAGAAATAGGGAGCGCATAAACACAAGGAAACAGAGAGAGAGAGAGAGAGAGAGAGATCCAATCTCGGAGGGGCTCCCGCTCCTCCGCCGTCATGGAGGCCATGGACCAGAGGGGAAACCCTTCTCCCATCCAGGGGGGAGGTCAAGGAATAAAAAGAAGGAGGGGTCTCTCTCCCCCTCTCTCCCGGTGGTGCCGGAACACCGGCGGGGCCATCATCGTGCCGCGATCTACACCAACAACTTCACTGCCGTCATCACCAACTATCTCCCCCTCTATGCAGCGGTGTAACACCTCTTTGTTGGGGAACACAGTATTTCAAAAAATTCCTACGATCACGCAAGATCTATCTAGGAGATGCATAGCAACGAGAGGGGAGAGTGTGTCTACGTACCCTCGTAGACCGAAAGCGGAAGCGTTGAGTAACACGGTTGATGTAGTCGAACGTCTTCGCGGTCCAACCGATCAAGTACCGAACGCACGACACCTCCGCGATCTGCACACGTTCAGCTCGGTGACATCCCTCGAACTCTAGATCCAGCTGAGGCCGAGGGAGAGTTTCATCAGCATGATGGCGTGGTGACAGTGATGATGAAGTTACCAACGCAGGGCTTCGCCTAAGCACTACGACAATATGACCGAGGTGGAAAACTGTGGAGGAGGGCACCGCACACGGCTAAGACAAATCTTGGAGTGCCTTTGGGGTGCCCCTCCCACATATATAAAGGATGGGGGAATAGGAGGCCAGCCTAGGAGGGGGGCGCCTATAGGGGGAGTCCAACTAGGATTCCCAATCCTAGTTGGAGACCCCTTCCTTTTCCAAGAGGGGAGAGAGGGAAGGAGTAGGAGAGGGAGAAGGAAAGAGAGGGGGCGCCGCCCCCTCCCTAGTCCAATTCAGACTTGCCATGGGGGGCCACCCCTTGAGACCCTTCTCTCCTTTCCCGTATGGTCGGGTAAGGCCCAATACTTCCCCCGGCGAATTCCCCTAGCTCTGTGGTACTCCGAAAAATACCCGAATCACTCGGAACCTTTCCGATGTTCGAATATAGCCTTCCCATATATCGATCTTTACGTCTCAACCATTTCAAGACTCCTCGTCATGTCCGTGATCTCCTCCGGGACTCCGAACAACCTTCGGTACATCAAATCACATAACTAATAATACAAATTGTCATCAAACATTAAGCGTGCGGACCCTACGGGTTCGAGAACTATGTAGACATGACCGAGACACATCTCCGGTCAATAACCAATAGCGAAACCTGGATGCTCATGTTTGCTCCTACATATTCTACGAAGATCTTTATCGGTCAAACCGCATAACAACATACGTTGTTCCCTTTGTCATCAGTATGTTACTTGCCCAAGATTCGATTGTCGGTATCCTCATACCTAGTTCAATCTCGTTACCGGCAAGTGATACATCTGCAACGTATCTAGAATTTTTGATTGCTCCATGCTATTATATTATCTATTTTGGTTGTTAATGGGCTTTATTTTACACTTTTATATCATTTTCGGGAATAACCTACTAACCGGAGGCCCAGCCCAAATTGTTGTTTTTTTGCCTATTTTACAGTTTCGCCAAAAAGGAATATCAAATGGAGTCCAGACGGAATGAGACCTTCGGGAACGTGATTTTCTCAACAAACGTGATCCAGGAGACTTGGAGTGGGCGTCAAGAAACAATCGAGGAGGCCACGAGGCAGGGGGTGCGCCTAACCCCCTAGGCGCGCCCTCCACCCTCGTGGGCCCCTCGTTGCTCCACCGACCTACTTCTTCCTCCTATATAAGTCAACGTACCCCCAAACATCCAGGAGCACCACGAAAACCTAATTCCACCGCCGCAACCTTCTGTACCCGAGAGATCCCATCTTGGGGCCTTTTCTGGAGCTCCGCCGGAGGGGGCATTGATCACGGAGGGCCTCTACATCAACTCCATGGCCTCTCCGGTGATGTGTGAGTAGTTTACTTCAGACCTTCGGGTCCATAGTTATTAGCTAGATGGCTTCTTCTCTCTGTTTGGATCTCAATACAAAGTTCTCCTCGATCTTCTTGGAGATCTATTCGATGTAATCTTCTTTTGCGGTGTGTTTGTCGAGATCCGATGAATTGTGGGTTTACGATAAAGTTTATCAATGAACAATATTTGAATCTCCTCTGAATTCTTTTATGTATGATTGGTTTATCTTTGCAAGTCTCTTCGAATTATCAGTTTGGTTTGGCCTACTAGATTGATCTTTCTTGCAATGGGAGAAGTGCTTAGCTTTGGGTTCAATCTTGCGGTGTCCTTTCCCAGTGACAGCAGGGGTAGCAAGGCACGTATTGTATTGTTGCCATCGAGGATAAAAAGATGGGGTTTATATCATATTGCTTGAGTTTATCCCTCTACATCACGTCATCTTACTTAAAGCATTACTCTGTTCTTATGAACTTAATACTCTAGATGCATGCTGGATTGCGGTCGATGTGTGGAGTAATAGTGGTAGATGCAGAATCGTTTCGGTCTACTTGTCGCGGACGTGATGCCTATATACATGATCATGTTACTGTTGAGCAATTGACAGAATTAAGCATAGTTATGAGAATATATAGGTATGATCATGTATATAGGCATCACGTCCAAGACAAATAGACTATCTCCTGCCTGCATCTACTACTATTACTCCACTCATCGACCGCTATCCAGCATGCATCTAGAGTATTAAGTTAAAAGCAGAGTAACGCCTTAAGGAAGATGACATGATGTAGAGGGATAGACTCATGCAATATGAAGAAAACCCCATCTTGTTATCCTCGATGGAAACAATACAATACGTGCCTTGCTGCCCTTACTATCACCGGGAAAGGACACCGCAAGATTGAACCCAAAGCTAAGCACTTCTCCCATTGCAAGAAAGATCAATCTAGTAGGCCAAACCAAACCGATAATTCGAAGAGACTTGCAAAGATAACCAATCATACATAAAAGAATTCAGAGAAGATTCAAATATTATTCATAGATAGACTTGATCATAAACCCACAATTCATCGATCTCAACAAACACACCGCAAAAAGAAGATTACATCGAATAGTTCTCCACAAGAGAGGGGGAGAACGTTGTATTGAGATCCAAAAAGAGAGAAGAAGCCATCTAGCTACTAACTATGGACCCGTAGGTCTGAGGTAAACTACTCACACTTCATCAGAGGGGCTATGGTGTTGATGTAGAAGCCCTCCGTGATCGATGCCCCCTCCAACGGAGCTCCGGAACAGGCCCCAAGATGGGATCTCGTGGATACAGAAAGTTACGGCGGTGGAATTAGGGTTTTGGCTCCGTATCTGATCGTTTGGGGGTACGTGGATATATATAGGAGGAAGGAGTATGTCGGTGGAGCAATAGGGGGCCCACGAGGGTGGAGGGCGCGCCTGGGGGGGAGGCGCACCACCTACCTCATGGCCTCCTCTTTTCTTTCTTGACGTAGGGTCCATGTCTCTCAGGTCTTGTTCGTTGAGAAAATCATGTTCCCGAAGGTTTCATTCCGTTTGGACTTCGTTTGATATTCCTTTTCTTCGAAACCCTAAAAGAGGCAAAAAAAAAACAGCAATTCTGGGTTGGGCCTCCAGTTAATAGGTTAGTCCCAAAAATAATATAAAAGTGGATAATAAAGCCCAATAATGTCCAAAACAGTAGATAATATAGCATGGAGCAATCAAAAATTATAGATACATTGGAGACGTATCAAGCATCCCCAAGCTTAATTCCTGCTCGTCCTCGAGTAGGTAAATGATAAAAACAGAATTTTTGATGCGGAGTGCTACTTGGCATAATTTTAATGCAATTCTTCTTAATTGTGGTATGAATATTCAGATCCAAAAGATTCAAGGCAGAAGTTCATATTGACATAAAAATAATAATACTTCAAGCATACTAACAAAGAAATTATGTCTTCTCAAAATAGCATGGCTAAAGAAAGTTGTCCCTACAAAATCATATAGTCTGGCTATGCTCTATCTTCACCACACAAAATATTTAAATCATGCACAACCCCGATTACAAGCCAAGCAATTGTTTCATACTTTTGACATTCTCAAAACTTTTTCAATCTTCACGCAATACATGAGCGTGAGCCATGGATATAGCACTATAGGTGGAATAGAGTGGTGGTTGTGGAGAAGACAAAAAGGGAGAAGATAGTCTCACATCAACTAGGCGTATCAACGGGCTATGGAGATGCCCATCAATATATACCAATGTGAGTGAGTAGGGATTGCCATGCAACGGATGCACCAGAGCTATAAGTATATGAAAGCTCAAAAAGAAACTAAGTGGGTGTGCATCCAACTTGCTTGCTCATGAAGACCTAGGGCATTTTGAGGAAGCCCATCATTGGAATATACAATCCAAGTTCTATAATGAAAGATTCCCACTAGTATATGAAAGTGATAACATGAGAGACTCTCTACTATGAAGATCATGGTGCTACTTTGAAGCACAAGTGTGGTAAAAGGATAGTAACATTGTCCCTTCTCTCTTTTTCTCCCATTTTTTTATTTGGGCCTTTTCTCTCTTTTTTTTTGGCCTCTTTTCTTTCTCTTTTTTTTATTATTTTTCATCTGGAGTCTCATCCCGACTTGTGGGGGAATCATAGTCTCCATCATCCTTTCCTCACTGGGACAATGCTCTAATGATGATGATCATCACACTTTTATTTTTCTTACAACTCAACAATTACAACTCGATACTTAGAACAAAATATGACTCTATATGAATGCCTCCGGCGGTGTACCGGGATATGCAATGATGCATGAGTGACATGTATGAAAGAATTATGAATGGTGGCTTTGCCACAAATACGATGTCAACTACATGATCATGCTAAGCAATATGACAATAATGAATGTGTCATGATAAACGGAACAGTGGAAAGTTGCATGGCAATATATCTCGGAATGGCTATGGAAATGCCATAATAGGTAGGTATGGTGGATGTTTTGAGGAAGGTATATGGTGGGTGTATGATACCGGCGAAAGGTGCGCGGTATTAGAGAGGCTAGTAAAGGTGGAAGGGTGAGAGTGCGTATAATCCATGGACTCAACATTAGTCATAAAGAACTCATATACTTATTGCAAAAATCTATAAGTTATCAAAGCAAAGTATTACACGCATGCTCCTAGGGGGATAGATTGGTAGGAAAAGACCATTGCTCGTCCCCGACCGCCACTCGTAAGGAAGGCAATCAAAAAATAAATCATGCACCGACTTCATCACATAACGGTTCACCATACGTGCATGCTACGAGAATCACAAACTTCAACACAAGTATTTCTCAAATTCACAACTACTCAACTAGCACAACTTTAATATCAGCATCTTTATATCTCAAAACAATTATCAAGTATCAAACTTATCATAGTATTCAACACACTCACAAGAAAGTTTTATTATTAATCTTGTGTACCAAGCATATTAGGATTTTAAGCAAATTACCATGCTATTTAAGGCTCTCAAAATAATCTAATTGAAGCATGAGAGATCAATAGTTTCTATAAAACAAATCCACCACCGTGCTCTAAAAGATATAAGTGAAGTACCAGAGAAAAACTATATAACTCAAAAGATATAAGCGAAGCACATAGAGTATTCTAACAAATTCTAAATCATGTATGGCTCTCTCAAAAGGTGTGTACAGCAAGGATTATTGTGGTAAACTAACAAATAAAGACTCAAATAATACAAGACACTCCAAGCAAAACACATATCATGTGGCGAATAAAAATATAGCTCCAAGTAAAGTTACCGATAGAAGTAGACGAAAGAGGGGATGCCTTCCGGGGCATCCCCAAGCTTTGGCTTTTAGGTGTCCTTAGATTATCTTGGGGGTGCCATGGGCATCCCCAAGCTTAGTCTCTTGCCACTCCTTGTTCCATAATCCATCAAATCTTTACCCAAAACTTGAAAACTTCACAACACAAAACTTAAAGTAGAAAATCTCGTGAGCTCCGTTAGCGAAAGAAAATAAAAGACCACTTCAAGGTACTGTAATGAACTCATTCTTTATTTATATTGGTGTTATACCTACTGTATTAGAACTTCTCTATG
The DNA here is from genome assembly GCF_056163025.1 of Triticum urartu. NCBI lineage: Eukaryota > Viridiplantae > Streptophyta > Magnoliopsida > Poales > Poaceae > Triticum > Triticum urartu. The sequence continues at coordinate 390,028,238 of NC_141878.1, read as the reverse complement.
GTTTATAAACTATTTTACTAGCCATAGATTCATCAAAATAAGCAAACAACAAATGAAAAACAGAATCTGTCAAAAACAGAACAGTCTGTAGTAATTTGTAGCTAGCGCAAGATCTGGAACCCCAAAAATTCTAAAATAAATTTCTGGACATGAAGAATTTATCTATTAATCATCTGCAAAAATAATTAACTAAATAGCACTTTCCAAATAAAAATGGCAGTAGTTCTCATGAGCGCTAAAGTTTATGTTTTTTACAGCAAGTTCAACAAGACTTTCCCCAAGTCTTCCCAACGGTTCTACTTGGCACAAACACTAATTAAACACAAAAAACACAACCAAAACAGAGGCTAGATAAATTATTTATTACGAAACAGGGGCAAAAAGCAAGGAATAAAAATAAAATTAGGTTGCCTCCCAACAAGCGCTATCGTTTAACGCCCCTAGCTAGGCATAACAAGCAAGAATAGATCTAGGTATTGCCATCTTTGGTAGGCAATCCATAAGTGACTCTCATAATAGATTCATAAGGTAATTTAATTTTATTTCTAGGAAAGTGTTCCATGCCTTTCCTTAATGTAAATTGGAATCTAATATTTCCTTCCTTCATATCAATAATTGCACCAATCGTTCTAAGGAAAGGTCTACCAAGAATAATAGGACATGAAGGATTGCAATCTATGTCAAGAATAAAAAAATATACCAGCACATAATTCCTATTTTCAACAATAAGAACATCATTAATTCTTCCCATAGGTTTCTTAATAGTGGAATCCGCAAGGTGCAAGTTTAGAGAGCAATCATCAAAATCACGGAAACCTAACAAATCACACAAAGTCTTTGGAATCGTGGAAACACTAGCACCCAAATCACATAAAGCATAGCATTAATGATCTTTAATTTTAATTTTAATAGTTGGTTCCCACTCATCATAAAGTTTTCTAGGGATAGAAACTTCCAATTCAAGTTTTTCTTCATAAGATTGCATCAAGGCATCAACGATATGTTTAGTAAATGCTTTATTTTGACTATAAGCATGAGGAGAATTTAGCACGGATTGCAACAAGGAAATACAATCAATCAAAGAGCAATTTTCATAGTTAAATTCCTTGAAATCCATAATAGTGGGTTTAGCAACATCTAGGGTTTTAATTTCTTCAATCCCACTTTTATCAAATTTAGCATCAAGATCAACAAATTCTGAATTCTTGGAACGCCTTCTAGGTAAAGGTGGATCATATTCGGTCCCATCATTATCAAGATTCATATTGCAAAACAAATATTTAATAGGGGACACATCAATAACTTTTAGATCTTCATCTTTATTTTCATAGCAACTAGAAGAACACGCTCTTATAAAGGCATCTTTCTTAGCACGCATCCTAGCGGTTCTTTCTTTTCACTCATCAATGGAAATTCTCATGGCTTTGAGAGACTCATTGATATCATGCTTAGGTGGAATAGATTTAAGTTTCAAAGAATCAACATCAAGAGCAATTCTATCAATGTTCCTAGCCAAATCATCAATCTTAACCAATTTTTCTTCAATCATAGCATTAAAATTCTTTTGCGAAGTAATAAATTCTTTAATATTATATTAAAAATCAGAGGGAATCTTATTATAATTTCCATAAGAATTGTTGTAGGAATTACTATAATTATTAGAGGGATTACTAGGATAAGGCCTAGAGTTGAAATTTCCTCTATACGCGTTGTTACCAAAATTGTTCCTACCAAAAAAATTCACATCCATAGATTCATTATTATTATCAGTCAAAGTAGACAAGGGCATATCATTAGGATCAGAAGAAACACTCTTATTAGCAAATAATTTCATAAGTTCATCCATCTTCCCACTCAAAACATTAATTTCTTCTATCGCATGCACCTTTTTATTAGTAGATCTTTCAGTATGCCATTGAGAATAATTAACCATAATATTATCTAGGAGTTTAGTAGCTTCTCCTAAAGTGATTTCCATAAAAGTGCCTCCCGCGGCCGAATCTAAAAGATTTCTAGAAGCAAAATTCAATCCGGCATAAAAAATTTGTACAATCATCCACAAATTTAAACCATGAGTAGGGCAATTACGTATCATTAATTTCATTCTCTCCCAAGCTTGTGCAACATGTTCATGATCAAGTTGCTTAAAATTCATAATATAGTTTCTAAGAGAGATGATCTTAGTGGGACGAAAATACTTAGAGATAAAAGCATCTTTGCACTTGTTCCATGAATCAATACTTTTTCAGGCAAAGACGAAAACCAAGCTTTAGCATGATCTCTAAGCGAAAAAGGAAATAGCATCAATTTAACAATACCATTATCCACATCTTTCTTCTTTTGCATGTCACACAAATCAACGAAGCTAATTAGATGGGTAGCGGCATATTTGCTAGGAAGGCCGGAAAACGGATCTTTCATGACAAGATTCAGCAAAGCAGTATTAATTTCACAAGATTCAGCATCGGTAAGAGGAGCAATCGGAGTGCTAATAAAATCATTGTTGTTGGTATTGGCGAAGTCACACAATTTACCATTATCTTGAGCCATCGTGACAAGCAAGCAAACTAACACACAAGCAAATAGAAAGCAAGCGGGCAAAAAGAGGCAAATAGAGAGGGAGGAAGGAGAGAGAGAGAGAGGGCGAATAAAACGGCAAGGGTGAAGTGGGGGGAAAGGAAAACGAGAGGCAAATGGCAAATAATGTAATGCGGGAGATAAGGGTATGTGATGGGTACTTGGTATGTTGACTTTTGCGTAGACCTCCCCGGCAACGGCTCCAGAAATCCTTCTTGCTACCTCTTGAGCACTGCGTTGGTTTTCCCCGAAGAGGAAGGGATGATGCAGCAAAGTAGCGTAAGTATTTCCCTCAGTTTTTGAGAACCAAGGTATCAATCCAGTAGGAGGCTATGCGTGAGTCCCTCGTACCTGCACAGAACAAATAAATCCTTGCAACCACCGCAAATAGGGGTTGTCAATCCCTATAAGGCCACTTACGAGAGTGAGATCTGATAGATATGATAAGATAATATTTTTGGTGTTTTTGTGATAAAAGATGCAAAGTAAAATAAAGGCAAAGTAAATAGCAAAGTAAATAACTAAGTAGTAGGAGATCAATATGATAAAGATAGACCCCGGGGCCATATGTTTCACTAGTGGCTTCTCTCGAGAGCATAAGTATTCTACGATGAGTGAACAAATTACTGTTGAGCAATTGACAGAATTGAGCATAGTTATGAGAATATCTAGGTATGATCATGTATATAGGCATCACGTCCGAGACAAGTAGACCGACTCCTGCCTGCATCTACTACTATTACTCCACTCATCGACCGCTATCCAACATGCATCTAGAGTATTAAGTTAAAAATAGAGTAACGCCTTAAGCAAGATGACATGATGTAGAGGGATAGACTCATGCAATATGAAGAAAACCCCATCTTGTTATCCTCGATGGCAACAATACAATACGTGCCTTGCTGCCCTTACTGTCACCGGGAAAGGACACCGCAAGATTGAACCCAAAGCTAAGCACTTCTCCCATTGCAAGAAAGATCAATCTAGTAGGCCAAACCAAACTGATAATTCGAAGAAACTTGCAAAGATAACCAATCATACATAAAAGAATTCAGAGAAGATTCAAATATTATTCATAGATAGACTTGATCATAAACCCATAATTCATCGGTCTCAACAAACACACCGCAAAAAGAAGATTACATCGAATAGTTCTCCACAAGAGAGGGGGAGAATGTTGTATTGAGATCCAAAAAGAGAGAAGAAGCCATCTAGCTACTAACTATGGACCCATAGGTCTGAGGTAAACTACTCACACTTCATCAGAGGGGCTATGGTGTTGATGTAGAAGCCCTCCGTGATCGATGCCCCCTCCGGCGGAGCTCCGGCATAGGCCCCAAGATGGGATCTCGTGGATACAGAAAGTTACGGCGGTGGAATTAGGGTTTTGGCTTCGTGTCTGATCGTTTGGGGGTACGTGGATATATATAGGAGGAAGGAGTACGTCGGTGGAGCAACAGGGGGCCCACGAGGGTGGAGGGCGTGCCTGGGGGGGTAGGCACGCCCCCCCTACCTCGTGGCCTCCTCTTTTCTTTCTTGACGTAGGGTCCAAGTCTCCCAGGTTTTGTTCGTTGAGAAATCACGTTCCCGAAGGTTTCATTCCGTTTGGACTCCGTTTGATATTCCTTTTCTTCAAAACCCTAAAAGAGGCAAAAAACAGCAATTCTGGGCTGGGCCTCCGATTAATAGGTTAGTCCCAAAAATAATATAAAAGTGGATAATAAAGCCCAATAATGTCCAAAACAGTAGATAATATAGCATGGAGCAATCAAAAATTATAGATACGTTGGAGACGTATCACATACCTAGATATTCTCATAACTATACTCAATTCTATCAATTGCTCGACAGTAATTCGTTTACCCACCGTAATACTTATGCTCTTGAGAGAAGCCACTAGTGAAACCTATGGCCCCCGGTCTATCTTCCATCATATTAATCTTCCAATACTTAGCTATTTCTATTGCCGTTTATTTTACTTTGTATCTTTATTTATCTTTATCATAAAAATACCAAAAATATTATATTATCATATCTTTCAAATCTCACTCTCGTAAGTGACCGCGTTGGTTGTGAGGTTCTTATTTGTTTGTGTAGGTGCGTGGGACTTGAGCGTGATCTCCTACTTGATTGATACCTTGGTTCTCAAAAACTGAGGGAAATACTTACGCTACTTTACTGCATCACCCTTTCCTCTTCAAAGGAAACCAACGCAGTGCTCAAGAGGTAGCAAGAAGGATTTCTAGCGCCGTTGCCGGGGAGATTCGCGCCAAGTCAAATCAAGATTTGACCCCTGACAACAAGCCATTTATGGCACCGTTGCCGGAGTCTACGCACAAGTCAAGACATACCAAGTACCCATCACAAACTCTTATCCCTCGCATTACATTATTTGCCATTTTCCTCTCGTTTTCCTCTCCCCCACTTCACCCTTGCCGTTTTATTCACCCTTCTTCTGTTCGTCTTTCCATTTGCTTTGATGTCTTACTTGGCTCGTTTGCTTGTTTGGTTGGAATAGTTGTTTATTTATTGCTAAACATAGAACCTAAGATCTATGGATCCTCATCCACTTGCTAATCTTTTTAAGAGATCCAATTATGATGAACCAATTGCTAGTGAGTTTTGTGCACTAGATTATCTTTATGAAGTTTTGCTTGAAATTCGTGAATCTGAAAATTGTGATGAATTACTTTATGGAGTGATTCACGATGGATCTTTGAATAGAAAGCATGATTGCAATGATGATAGTATAAATTCTATTAATGTCAATTGTGCTTGTAATATGCAAAACCCTAAGCATGGGGATGCTAGTTTTGCTATGTCTACTACTTGTTGCAATGATCATGATTGGGGTGATTCTTCTTTTGATCTTGAAAATTTATTTTAAGCCCCATGATGAATATGATATTAATTATAATGTTTGCAATAATATTGAAAGTGGGTTTGGAGAGGTCATGACTTTAGTTAATGTTAATCCCACTATTTTGGAAGAGTGTCAACTTTTCATGCATGTGGATCATGGTGAAAATATTTTATGTGATAGATATTTGTTGAATTTTCTTATGATCCTACATGTAATTATTATGAGAGAGGAAAATATGGTGGTAGAAATTTTCATGTTACTAAATTACCTCTCGTTACGTCGAGATTGCTATTGTTTCTTTCCGCTTCCTTGCATATGCTAGTTTTTGCTTGCCTTGATAATTTGTTTTCCTATAAGATGCCTATGCATAGGAATTATGTTAGACTTAGATGTGTTTGTCATGTGTTTTATTATGCTCTCTTTGTGCTTCAATTCTTGTCTTTCATGTGAGCATCGTTGAAATCTTATGCCTAGCTATAAGGCTTAAAGAAAAGCGCTGGTTGGGAGACAACCCAATATTTTTTCCTTTCTGTTATTCAATAAATAATTTATCTAGCCTCTATTTTGGTTGTGCTTTTTGTGTTTGATTAGTATTTGTGCCAAGTAGAACCATTGGGAAGACTTGGGGAAAGTCTTTTTGATCTTGCTGTAAAAAACAGAAACTTTAGCGCTCACGAGAATTGCTGCCATTTTTATTTGGAGAGTGCTATTTAGTTAATTCTTTTTGAAGATGATTAATAGATAAATTCCTCACGTCCAGAAATTTATTTTAGAATTTGTGGGGTTCTAGAAGTGGTCGAAACCTACAGATTACTACAGACTGTTTTGTTTTTGACAGATTCTGTTTTTCGTGTGTTGTTTGCTTATTTTGATGAATCTATGGCCAGTAAAAGAGTTTATAAACCATAGAGAATTTGGAATACATTAGGTTTAACACCAATATAAATAAATAATGAGTTCATTACAGTACCTTGAAGTGGTGTTTTGTTTTCTTTCGCTAACGGAGCTCACGAGATTTTCTATTTTGTGTTTTGTGTTGTGAAGTTTTCAAGTTTTGGGTAAAGATTTGATGGATTATGGGACAAGGAGTGGCAAGAGCCTAAGCTTGGGGATCCCATGGCATCCCAAGGTAAAATTCAAGGACACCAAAAAGCCTAAGCTTGGGGATGCCCTGGAAGGCATCCCCTCTTTCGTCTTCGTCTATCGGTAACTTTACTTGGAGCTATATTTTTATTCACCACATGATATGTGTTTTGCTTGGAGCATCTTGTATGATTTGAGTGTTTGCTTTTTAGTTTACCACAATCATTCTTGTTGTGCACACCTTTTGAGAGAGACTCACATGATTTGAAAATTATTAAAATACTTGATGTGCTTCACTTATATCTTTTGAGCTATATAGTTTTTTGCTCTAGTGCTTCACTTATATCTTTTAGAGCACGGCGGTGGTTTTATTTTATAGAAATAATTGATCTCTCATGCTTCACTTATATTATTTTGAGAGTCCTTTAGAACAACATAGAAATTTTCTTTTAGGAATAATATAAAAACTTTCATAGAAGTGCATTGAATACTATGAGAAGTTTGGTACTTGATAATTGTTTTGAGATATGGAGATGGTGATATTAGAGTCATGCTAGTTGAGTAGTTGTGAATTTGAGAAATAATTGTGTTGAATTTTGTGATTCCCGTAGCATGCACGTATGGTGAATCGTTATGTGATGAAGTCGGAGCATGATTTATTTATTGATTGTCTTCCTTATGAGTGGCGGTCGGGGACGAGCGATGGTCTTTTCCTACCAATCTATCCCCCTAGGAGCATGCGCGTAATACTTTGTTTCGATAACTAATAGATTTTTGAAATAAGTATGTGAGTTCTTTATGACTAATTTGAGTCCATGGATTATTCGCACTCTCACCCTTCTACCATTGCTAGCCTCTCTAGTATCGTGCAACTTTCGCCGGTACCATAAACCCATCATATACCTTCCTCAAAACAGCCACCATACCTACCTATTATGGCATTTCCATATGTGACGCCCGGATAATTAAGCTACAGTAACCCTCTACTAATGTTGCCACGTCACCATGATTACTGTTGATAATCTCGCGATGATTCAAAACTCGTTCGAATTTATATTTAAAATAAAGTCAAACTATAAAAGTTTTCAATTGTCAAACTAAAATGTTCAAAAGGTGGTAACTAATCCATAGGCCATTATAGTGGTGAAATCAAACTTTTTGAAAAGATTTAAGTGGTCTAAAAAATTAAAATAGTAGGTAAAACAATAAAATAAATGTATTTTGAATTTTATAAAATAATAAACTATTTATTTAGTTTGGCAGTAGCATAATTATTAACACTAAAATTAGTGACTACTTTTATAATTTATAAAACTAATACAAAAGGAAAAGTAAAAGAAAAACAAAACAAAAAATAAAAAAGGGCGACGCCCACCACCGCTGGGCCGACTGGCCCAGCTGGCCTCTAGACCAGCCAACCGCCCCCAGCGTAACCACCCCGCACCCCGCATCGTGACCTAGCGTCCCTCCCACCCCCCCCCGCGCCGCATGATTTCCCCTCTCTCTCTCTCGCACGTCCCACCCCCGTCTCCCGCTCGATCTGGACGTCGTCCCCCCCCCCCCCCCCCCCCCCCCCCCCCGACGCCGGCCCCCTCGCCGGACGCCTCGCCCTCCTCCCCGGACCCCCTGATTCTGGATCGAGGAGGGCTCGATCCCATGCCGCCCAGCGCCCCCCCTCGCCTGGATCTGGATCGCGGCAGGCACGCCCTGACCCCGCCGCCCTTGTCGCCGATGGCCACCATCGTCGGTCTGCCCCGTCCTCGACCATCTCCCCGCCGCCTCCTCGTCCCCTCCCCGCCGGCCTCACCAGGCCTCGCCGCCCCTCGTCCCTTCCACGCATGTGAGCCCCGCTCCCCTCGTCCTCCCCTGCTCCCACGCCGCGCCGTCGTCGCATGCATCCCGCACCCGCTCGCCGCGCTAGACGCCCACATTCCCCGCCTCACGCTCGCCCTAGCTACGTTCCGCCGCGCTCCCCTGCCGCACCCCGCGACCTGCTGCGTGCTGGCTGCCGCCCACGTGAGCTCGCGCTGCCCGCCTCTGGATGCGCAGCGCGCGCCTGGCCACACGCACCCACGGGTATTGTTGCCCGACCGTGTCTCCCCGTTTCCCCGCATCGCCCACGTCCTCCGGCCACCACTGCTGTCGAACGCCGATGTTGCCGTCACTCCGGCCACCCCCACGACCTCCCACGGCCCCTCCTGGATGCGCGCGAGCCCGGAGATCCTCCTGATGCCCTCGGTTTGTTGTGTCGTCGTCTGCGGCCGATCTCCGGCGAGTCTCACATCGCGCCGCTGCTTGCCAATGGGACCCACACTCCAAGGACATTAGTGACTAATTGCAACACTAATAGCCACTGGCGGTGGGCCATGCAGATGTAGTGATTAGGACAAAATATGTTAATAATTGGACCCACTGACCACTAGGCCCACCCTGACTAATTGAGTTAATTAGTTAAAATAAACTCTGTTAATATTGCCACTATCTATGACATGTGGGGCCCCAAACCCCCCAGAATGTTTAATAAATAAAAATAAATAAATAAAATTAATTAATTAAAGAATTAATTAACTTAATTAATTTTGATTAATTAAACTAAACAAGTAATTAAACTAATTAATCAGGATTAGTTAGTCTAGTCAATGACGAATGGGACCCACACGTCAGTTGACCAGTCAACACCTCTATTGACTGCTGATGTCATGATGATGTCAGCAATCACTATTCTGGATAATGTTGATTTAAATAATTAAATAAATCCTAAAAGTGATTTAAATCTTTTCAAATTAATATAAAATAAACCGTAACTCGATTGGAAAAACTTTGTACATGAAAGTTGCTCAGAACGACGAGACGAACCTGGATACGCAGCCCGTTCGTCCGCCACGCATCCCTAGCATAGCGAACACGCAACTTTCCCCCTACGGTTCATGTGTCCGAAAACGCGAAACACCGGGGATCTTTTCCCGGATGTTTCCCCCCTTCAACGGTTGTAACGCCCCGAGACCGACGCTTCAGTTGCCCTTCCATTTATTTTAGTTGTTGACGTGTGTTTATTATGTTTGTTGCATTATCATAATTCTTTTGCATATTTCATTTTATATGTTTATGCCATGATCATGTTGAGTGCCTTGTCATTTTTGCTTCTTGCATCATGTTCATCTTTTATTATATCGCATTGTGACATCCTTGTTTGTTTGCCATGGTCATCTCACTTGCTTTGGTTCATGCTTCATGATGTGATGTTGCCTTTGTCATTTATGTTGCATTTGTATCATGATCATCATTGTAGTGTACATATTTCTCATGTGCTTGTTATCTTTGTGAACTCCTTCTCCTCATCTTCTTTGCTGTTTCATCTTGCCCTTCCATCTTAACCATCATCAAGTGCAACACCCAATCACTGACTTCTTCCTTTCAATTCTCACACATTTTTTTGCAAGTGACATTATTCCCTCATTCGTTAATGTTCATTTATGTCCTGATGATCATACTCCTTGCCTTATACCTCTCTGTCAAATTTCATTCATTTTGGAGTTGTTTTGGTTGGGTTCAAAAATGGCTCAAGTTTGAATTTAATTCAAACTTGAATTATTTTTATATCCTTAAAAATGGCCAAAACAATTTATTCAAATAGTGCATATCTCCAGGAGATCATATTAATTTTCTTCCTAGCTTCAACCCCCTCCAATCCCCCTGTACTTTTTGCCCTTTTATTTCTGTTTGAAGAAATAGAAAAAAGGCAAAAGTAGCACCAGCAGCAGCCCCAGCGTAGCCCAGTCCAGCACCACCATAGCCCAGCCCGCCAACCACCTCCCCCTCTGGTAATTCCACCTCCACGTAACACATTTTCACCCTGGCCCCACATGTCATCCTCTCTCCTTCCTCCTTTCTTCCTCCTTGGCAGAACTCCCTCGCTCACAGTAACTCTAGGTCACCACGGCGCACATGGCCGCCGTGGCAAGGCCGACTCCATCCTCGCCATCCAGCCCCCCTATTTAACCCCCGTAGCAACCCCCTAGGGTTTCCCCTTCCTCCTCTCCCTCTTCTCCGCCGCCGCCGCGCAGGTAATGGCACCCAAGCGCCCAGTTGCCTCACTTCCGATCGCCATGGCCGAGGCGAGCCGGAGCTCTCCTCCGGCGTAGGAGCTCCAACGCTGGCCTCTTCTTCATCCACGACCCCATTCCCGCTGCGATCCAAGGCTGGAGACGCCAAGTTCCTCGGCGTCTTCCTCCCCGCTTCCTCTGCTTCGCGGATCCGAGGATGTCGCCCCGATCGGCGCGTCCCCACGTCGTCCCGGCAAGTCCAAGAGCTAGGAGGTCCAAGGCCGACGCGGTCGTCCTCCTCTACGTCGCCTACCTCCCCTGTTTCGTCTTCTTCGCGGAGCCGCACGCCGCCACAATCAGTGCCTCGCTTCGCCCTCTGCATCGCGCCTCCGGTCCCCTGTCTTGTTCCTCGAGCCCAGGGTGAGCAACCTCGTGTCCCAGCTCGTTCCCGTCAACGATTCTTCGCATCATGTCAAGGCCACGTTCGCCTTTCTCTCACGCCGCGCCTAGCGCAAACTCTTGGCGCTCCTGCTTCTGGCCTACCGCGCGCACACCAGAGGATGTTTTCCTCCTCTGCACGCACTTGCGCACGCCTCGCCTCGTCGTTTATTTTGCATACTCCTGCACACTCCCACACGCACGCACGCGCGGCACGCGCAGTAGCCGCAGAGCACCACCCGCGCGGCTCCGGTCGTCTTCTTTGCCATGTCCGGGGCAAGCTGAAGCTCGTGCCCGAACGCCCGCGCATCCACACAGCACGCGTGCACCCTGTGTGCTTCGCCTCGCCGCGCCTCTGTACTCACCCGGCCTCGCCGCGCATCGCCCAGGCCGAGTCGAGCCTGCTCGTGCTCGAGCACCTCCGTGGAGCCGTTTGCCCGCGCTCGCCATGCTGCTCAACAGTCTCTGCCGCACCCACGAGCACTCCGACCTGCAAGCCCGGCCCTGTCTCTCTGTTATTTGCTCCGCTTGGTTCAGGCCCAACGTATGCATCTTCAGCGAGTCCACACGCATCACCAACAGCCGCTAAAGCCCCTCCATGCACACGCACACCCTCACCTATTTCCGCACCCCCGCCGGCGCTTGGTAGCTGCAGCACGCGCCGTCTGTTGTTACTGTCGCCCTGTTTGGTCTCTGTTCATTTAGCCTTGGCCTTCTACTTTTCCACAAGCATAGCTGTAGCCTAGTTGGCCGTCGCTCCACGCCTCATTCAGGAAACCTGGGTTCGAATCCCAGGCTCACACCTTTTTGTTTCCCACCTGTTTTATTTATTTTTTGCCACACACACGCACGCAGGCACTTGGGCCCCTCTCACAGCCACATGGGCCGAATCCTCATCTGGGCCGCTGCACCTTGATGCTTCGGGCCCGTGCATGTTTTTTTTTCTGCCTGTGGATTTGTTTAATTTCCAGTGCATTGCATATTTACAGAATTGCCACTGTTTTACATTGTCTATAGCCAAATATGCATGCATCCAAACTAAACAAACTATATATGCGACATGCTTAGAATTTCATCTAGTTTCATAATATGTTGTTTTCATCCAGGTTTAAAATGTTTAAAATATGTTTAAAATGGTGTTTGATTTAATTTGCATAAATGACTTGCTAAGATTGTTTAATTCATATCTAAATAACCGTAGCTCCGTTTTAAATAAACTTTATATGTAATTGGGGTAGAAAAATGCATAGATTAACTTGCTGCACTTTATTTTGCTGTTTAACAACATTAGAACTGTGTTTAGGGCAGAACAGTACCAAATTCGAAATATGCATATGAAGATTTTCCGGAATTGTTGTTTGTGTTTCCGGCCTTATTTAAACTTGCCTAAATAGGTAGTTTGCTTATGCTTCACCTCTTGCCATGTTAACACCATTTAATCTTGACATGCATCGTACTTGGTTGTGCATCATGTCATGTTATGCTTGTTTGTTTACCTATGTTGTTTGCTTCTTTCCGGTGTTGCTTCTTCCTGATAGTTTCGGTAACGTTGCGATTGTGAGGATCCGTCCGTCTACGTGGCTTCGTCTTCTTCATGGACTCGTTCTTCTTCCTAGCGGGATTTCAGGCAAGATGACCGTCACCTTGGATCTCACTACTATCATTGCTATGCTAGTTGCTTCGTTCTATCGCTATGCTGCGTTACCTACCACTTTCTTATCAAGCCTTCCAAATTGCCATGAACCTCTAACCTTTGTCACTCTTCCTAGCAAACCGTTGTTTGGCTATGTTACCGCTTTTGCTCAGCCCCTCTTATAGCGTTGCTAGTTGCAGGTGAAGATGAAGATTGCTCCATGTTGGATTATGTTTATGTTGGGATATCACAATATCTCTTATATTTTTAATGCATCTATATACTTGGTAAAGGGTGGAAGGCTCGGCCTTATGCCTGGTGTTTTGTTCCACTCTTGCCGCCCTAGTTTCCGTCATATCGGTGTTATGTTCCCGGATTTTGCGTCCCTAACGTGGTTGGGTGATTTATGGGACCCCCTTGACAGTTCGCTTTGAATAAAACTCCTCCAGCAAGGCCCAACCTTGGTTTTACCTTTTGCCTCACCACCACCTACTTTTCCCTTGGGAGTCGCTCTCTCGAGGGTCATCTTTATTTTAGCCCCCTCGGGCCAATGCTTGTCTAAGTGTTGGTCCAAACTAGAGCCACTTGCGGTGCCGCCCCTAGGCAACTTGGGGTATCGTCGGTTGCGTACGTAGTGTTCATCCGGTGTTGCCCTATGTGACGCACCGATTCAATCGTACACTAATCATACACGCAAACGTGTACGATCAAGATCAGGGACTCACGGGAAGATATCACAACACAACTCTACAAATAAAAATAAGTCATACAAGCATCATATTACAAGCCAGGGGCCTCGAGGGCTCGAATACAAGAGCTCGATCATAGATAAGTCAGCGGAAGCAACAATATCTGAGTACATACATAAGTTAAACAAGTTTGCCTTAAGAAGGCTAGCACAAACTGGGATACAGATCGAAAGAGGTGCAGGCCTCCTGCCTGGGACCCTCCTAACTACTCCTGGTCGTCGTCAGCGGGCAGCACGTAGTAGTAGGCACCTCCGGTGTAATAGGAGTCGTCGTCGATGGTGGCGTCTGGCTCCTGGGCTCCAACATCTGGTTGCGACAACCAGGTAGAAGGGATAGGGGAAAAGAGGGAGAAAGCAACCGTGAATACTCATCCAAAGTACTCGCAAGCAAGGAGCTACACTACATATGCAGGGGTAAATGTGAAAAGGGCCATATCAGTGGACTGAACTGCAGAAAGCCAGAATAAGAGGGGGGATAGCTAATCCTATCGAAGACTACGCTTCTGGACACCTCCATCTTGCAGCATGCAGAAGAGAGTAGACTGAAGTCCTCCAAGTATCATCGCATAGCATAATCCTAACCGATGATCCTCCCCTTGTCGCCCTGTGAGAGAGCGATCACCGGTTGTATCTGGCACTTGGAAGGGTGTGTTTTATTAAGTATCCGGTTCTAGTTGTCATAAGGTCAAGGTACAACTCCAAGTCGTCCTGTTATCGAAGATCATGGCTATTCGAATAGATTAACTTCCCTGCAGGGGTGCACCACATACCCCAACACGCTCGATCCCATTTGGCCGGACACACTTTTCGGGGTCATGCCCGGCCGCGAAAGATCAACACGTCGCAGCCCCACCTAGGCACAACAGAGAGGTCAGCACGCCGGTCTAAACCTATGCGCACAGGGGTCTGGGCCCATCGCCCTTAGCACACCTGCACATTGCGTACGCGACCGAAAGCAGACCTAGCCTAGTGGCGTTCCAGTCCAATCCGGCGCGCGCCACTCAGTCGCTGACGTCACGAAGGCTTCGGCTGATACCACGACGCCGGGATACCCATAACTACTCCCGCGTAGATGGTTAGTGCGTATAGACCAAATGGCCAGACTCAGATTAAATATCCAGATCTCGTTAAGCGTGTTAAGTATCCGCGAACGTCGACCAGGGCCAGGCCCACCTCTCTCCTAGGTGGTCGGAACCTGCCCTGTCGCTCCGCCTCAAAGATCCACTCGCGGGTGCTCCTCAAGCCGACCCGTCTTTAGTCACCACATGTATCATGTATAAAGTATATAGTATATACCCGTGATTAACTCCCGAGTGATCACGGCCCGATAGTATAGCAAGGCAGACGGACAAGGATGTAGGGCCACTGATGATAAACTAGCATCCTATACTAAGCATTAGGATTGCAGGTAAAGGTAACAACAGTAGTAGCAAGGACAGGCTATGCATCAGTATAGGATTAACGGGAAGCAGTAACATGCTACCCTACTCTAATGCAAGCAGTATATAGAGAAGAGTAGGCGATATCTGGTGATCAAAGGGGGGGCTTGCCTGGTTGCTCTGGCAAGAGAGAGGGATCGTCAACTCCGTAGTCGTACTGGGTAGCAGCGACGTCGGTCTCGGTGTCTAGCGAGAGAAGAGGGGGGAGAAACAATAAATATTTAAGCAAACAGATGCATAGCGATGCATGACATGACAAGTAGCGGTGCTAGGGGTGCCCTATCGCGGTATGAGGTGATACCGGTGAAGGGGGGAAACATCCGGGAAAGTATCCCCGGTGTTTCGCGTTTTCGCACAGATGAAACAGAGGGGGAAAGTTGCGTGTTCGCTATGCTAGGGATGCGTGGCGGATAAACGGGCTGCGTATTCAAATTCGTCTCGTCATTCTGAGCAACTTTCATGTACAAAGTTTTTCCATCTGAGCTGCGGTTTATTTTCTATTAATTTTAAAAGATTTAAACCATTTTTAGGATTTATTTAATTATTTTAATACAACATTATCCAGAACAGTGCTTGCTGACGTCATCATGACGTCAGCAGTCAACAGAGGTGTTGACTGGTCAACTGACGTGTGGGACCCACTGGTCATTGACTGTTTAGCCTAATAAGTGTTTAACTAAACTAACTACTGTTTAATTAAACTAATTAGTTAGTTAGGTTAATCTAATTACGATTAATTAACTTAATTAATTCCTCAATTAATTAATTAAATTATTATTATCTATTTATTTGTTTTACATATTATTTTTAATTCCTATTTTTTTAACAAAACGTTCTGGGGCTGGGGCCCCCATGTCAGTGGCCCATCGGGGCCTAGAGGGCGCGGGCGAGCGGGTGCGGGTGCTCGCCCGAACGGGGCGCGGGCAAGGCCGTGGCCGGCGATGGCCACCGGAGCGGCGGCGCGGCACCGGCAAGGGGAAGCAGGGGCGAGGCCAGGTGCAGTGGTGGCCGGCGGAGAGGCGGGGCCGCAAGGGCCACCGCAGGCGCGGCGGGCGCTAGGGAGGCGCAGCGGCAGCAGCGGTGCGCGGCCACGGCGGGGCTCACGCGGTGGAGCCAGGGGGCTCGGCCTGGCGCGCAAGTGGGCGGCCAGGGACGCGGGCACCGACAGGGGAAACGACGTGGCCGACGAGGCGGTGTGCGTGCGCGCGAGGCGACACAGAGGAGAAGGAGGGGAAAAGGCGGCTGCTCACGGCGAGAAGTAGGGACTAGGCAGCGGGCGTGAGGAGGGCGACGGGGACGAGCGACGTGGCGGTGGCGACGGGCGTCGGGGTGACCTCGGGGCGAGGTGATCCTGGTCGACGGCGAGGTGGCGATCCAGTCGACGGCGCGGTCGGCGCGAGGCGTGGTCGAGGCTTCCGGCGGGCGTCGCGCGAGGGAGAGGAGGGCGAGGAGTCCCTGAGGGGCGGCAACGAGCCCGGCTGGGGGTGGCCTTGCGGCGCGGCGACTTGCGTCGGGCGCGGCCGTGCGGGAGGAGGGATCGAGCAGGGGCGCCCCTCCCCCAGGCACGAGGTGTGCGTGTGTGTGTGCGCGTGTGTTGCGTGTGGTGGCGGCGCCAGGAAGGGAGCGAGGGGAGAGATGGGGGTAGTGGGGATTAGGGTTACGGTAGGGGCAAAGGGAGGCCTTGTAGGCCAACGTGCGGGGGTGGGCCGGCAGGCAGCTCGGCCGCCTGGCCAACTGGGCCAAGGCCCAGTCAGGGAGGGGGGTATTATTATTGTTATTATTTTAGTAATTTTTTCTATATTGTTCTATCTTTATTCCATTTGTTTTGTTTTACAAAAATACAAACAAGAGCACCTAAATTAGTGTGACTAGTTTTACCACTGCCACAAAAGGTTTCACACTAAATTAAAATCGTTTAATATTTTATAAATTATAAAAGGCATTTAATTTATTGTTTAAGCCACTGTTTTATTCACAAAAGGGCATTTAAACTCTTTACCAAATGTGGTTTTCAACATGACAATTATCTAGGGATTATTTGCCACACTTTGAACATTTTAGTTTTTATATTTGAAAACTTTTATTATTTGACTTTAATTCGAATTTGAATTTGTTTCGGTTTTGAATTATCTAGAGTTCATCAATAGCAACCGAGGTGACGTGGCATCCTTAGTGGGGGATCACTGTAGCTTAATTATCCGGGCGTCACAATTCTCCTCCACTACAAGAAATCTCGTCCCGAGATTTAGGAGGGGAGTAAGGGGGAGAGATTGGTTACGAAATTCTAACGGATCTTCTCGGTGTTGGTTGCTCTTCTCGAAGAGGTCAATCCAATATATTGATGCCTTCATACTTCTGCTTCAGGTCAAAATGGTGAAGTCGTCATCCTGTCTTCAGGATCTTCATCGTACTTACGAAAAGGATATGGGGGAAGACTCGGGGAGGGCGGGCCTTACCAAGTTGACTATCTGGTAGGTAACATCGGGGAAGGTTGCGGAAAGTAACTCTCGGATTGAACTTAAGAAGATATCGAGAGCAAGTAAGAAGGTACCAGGAGAAGTTTCAAGCGGGCAGGCAATCGTTTGATGCCTGAAACATGGCGTGATAAGGGGTTCAGAGCAACGAGAATAAGTATTGCGTCTGATACCAGAATAGGTCACAAGGAAGGTGGCTCATGAATTAATACAAGGTCACGTGCGAGGAACAACCTTGAGAACAGGGGGTGTACAGGAGAGTCAGGTTTCAATCCTGTGGAACCGTGGGTTATGGGCCCACCATGTGTTTTTTTAAGGAGCAGTGACATCTTGCACGGTCATGATAGCAAGGCATGTCAGAGAGTACCATGTCAGTTATGTCGGCAACAACGTTGGTACCTAGGGTGAGGGACGAAGAGAACCATTTTCCTGCTCGTTGCAACGAGGCGGACCAATAGGCAAAGTTCTCGTCCATCGGTGGTTACCAAAATGCTATCGACAAATGTAACAGGGGCTTACCGACACGGTTGTACACCAAGGAGTTTACATAAGCTGTGAATTATTACCGCTTAGATTATATAGATCACAAGAAAGGTCAAACAAACCAATGGAAAGAAAAATGTGATCATCAGGTTAAACATAAAATGGAAAGGAAAAATGTGTTTAAACACATTTCAGGGGTATATCCTTCCCAAGGACAAGCAAAGCAAGATATCCACGACAGGATAGAAAGCAGGAACCATTTAGGCAAGGGGAGAGGAATTTGACGACAATACCCATACAACGGTGTTTGGGTAATTTCAACAAGAAACATTTAGCATGGTGCTTCAAATGTTCTTATTGAAAATCGGAGTACCATAGACATGCTTCGAGATAGCACTGACATGTTCTTCAAACAAAGGTCAAACTTTGGATACACAGAGGATCCATCAGGAACAACTCATAGAATAAGTCTTGCAATAGGTCCTCCAACCAGGTGTGCTAGGCATGACATCACCTTATTGGGTTATAGAAAGACCAATGATATGACTCTTGGAAAATGTTCCAACCATCATATCTGACCGAGTTTTAGATCCGGTTGGTGTCAGGATAACTCAGACTCAGAATGCTTGAGAAGAAAGGTGCAACACAAATTGTCGAGATGACATCGTAAGATTCTCGGCAAATGAACTATGGGAGTGAGTATCGACACAAGAGTTCATCATTTACACCAAAGCGAGGATGACAGGGTAGCTGATGGAGTCAGCGACAATCCTCGAGATTTCCAAAAAGGTGGATTTCCACAGTTACGTGAACAAGGAGATAACATTTGTCAGATCAAATGATATAAGGAAGTATGCTCACGGAAAACATACACAATTAAACATTGGTTGATAGGTGCGCCCAAAATATGGGTTAGGTTGCACGACCAATGTCAGCATGGTGATTCAGTAATCAATAGTCTAAGAACGAACGGCCGACCATTAACTTCAAAGCAATAGGGTTGCTAGAAGTGCAGAATCCAGACAACACCGTTCACTTGTTGGTACCCCGGTTGGAATCAACGCGAGGACCAAGAAAGAATGGTGATGATGAGAAGTATCACTATACCAAGAATTCTTACGAGGTGGTGAAATTATCACAACATTCTTGACATAAAAGATGGTAATACTCCAAGGTAAAGGAGAACAAATGCTGGATAGCAAGGATCTCAAGGTATAACACAAAACACGAACAAGTTTGTGTTGAACGGAAGGCAATCGAGGGGTCGATGATAACACAAATCATCGAGGGCAAGGATGGTATTTCTCATCAGGAATTCAATTGATATCCTTGAGGAGCTCGAAATGTTGATGATGATCATGACAATTTCTGTCGAGAGGTTTCATGGAGATGTAATCGGTCGGCGACGACATCAAGTCAAACGAATGATGAAGCGAAAGGTTATTGGAACCATGGGTACGACACAAACTTGAAATCAAGTTTGTTGTTTGAGGTGAAACAATAAGACAAGGAAGATCGACGTAAGCTTAGCCCATCGTCGAAATTGTGCTCCGGAAAGAAGGACCAGGTAGCACAGTTAAAATTTGGCACGATAATGATATAGCCGAGTAGGCTCGGAATGACGAGATCGAGTTCAGACTCGTAAGTAATGAAGGTTACCAAGAGTTGTTGAATCGTAGTGCGGACTCAATACAGTTGTTGGTGTCCTTGAGGGGTTCTAACAACTAAGAACCCGTTGGAAAAATGGAATCGGCAAGAATATTAGTTGATGAAGAACTCATAAGAAGTTACGTATCCCATGGTACCCTCGAGATACCAGGGGGGTAATACTCGACGGCAGATCAAAGTAGAGGTTGGACTGGGGTATTGCTCTGCAGAAGACAAGTGCTTAAACTTGCACGAGAAACGGTACCTAAAAGAGAACATGGTCGAAACCACGATTGTAAAAGGCCAGATCCCAGATATAATATGAACTTATACCAAGGGAGTAATTAATTTAAGAGAAGCTTTAATGATAAGATCTACATTGTGTCCATGGGCATGAACGCAAGGTTCAAGGTCGACTCCCACTTCTTCAATGCAATAACTTTCATTCACTGCTCTAGTTAAAAATGATTTCATTGTCAAAACCTACCTGGTGAATTACCAGAGGAGTATGACCCGTGAAAACTTTCGGGTTCACACAGATTAAGAAAGGCATAGGTTCAACCCGTCAGGGCATCGTGGAAACATATACCACAAGCTTTGAGAGTAAATATTACTAGCTCGAAAGCAGAGCATGGTTGGCAAAAGGAGAGGATACAAATTACCGAAGGCATTATGTATCGGAGAAAGAACTCACAAGGTGATTAATTATGAAGGACACTGTCGGATAATAACCCAACAGTGGATATGGTGATCCACAATGGAGCTGATGTGAGTATCGGTACTCAATCAGACGAAGAAAGAATGCACGGTTATCATTTTATAGAACATCTAAATAATTCGAGGTTTAGATACCAAAGGAATTATGATTTTCAAATCAAGGGATCAGGAGCAAACGCTTTGATAAAGGACCGACAAGTTGAATAGACTTAGGGGTACAATCGATGGCAATCTGATTGGCCGAGGACCAGCTCACGTTTTAAATGACATCTGAGCTGGAAGGATGAATTCTATGATCTGAGTGAGGATTGCGAGAATTCGCAACATATTGAGTCAATGGACTCAAAATGATATTGACAAAGGTTGCCAATAAGATTACTATACTTATGGGATTAACCATAATGCAAGCAAGCAAGAATTTCAGGAGCAATAGGTTGCTCAGGACTTTCGGAAGACCGAATGGTATTTCGAAGGATTTTGTGAACTGCATGAATATCTGGGGATGAGCGGATACTCGATAAATGCGAGTAATTATCCGTAGTGGTATGCATGTGGCAAAGAACTGCAAGGCAGTAGGCACAAAGTATTCTCGGGGTATCTTATAATAACAAGATCGACTGGGAATAAAAGTAAGCACGTCAGGTCTAAATACTTATCCATAGGGATATTTCGGTGGAAGGGAATTGCAAAAGCAATGGCATAAGGTTTCGGGAGAACATCGGAGAGTATTGTCAGAATCTTCTGTTGAAGCAGTCGATCATCTGTAATGAAGGGGCTCTTCGGCAGGAAGTGGTAACGAGAACCTAGAGTTAGATTTTAGCAAAATCATTTAACCCGAGTAGGAGAGAGTCAGAATCCCAGAGTATAGATGAGGAATAAAAGATCCTAGTATCACCCGATAGAGACGTGGGCCCGTAAGGCACACAGCCAAGTTAGTAAAAGTTTTTGCAATGTCTAGACTCGACTTCGGCCAAGGAGTGTGGAAGGGGAATTTCTACAGGCACTCGGCTCTGATACCAACTTGTGACGCCCCGATTCAATCGTACACTAATCATACACGCAAACGTGTACGATCAAGATCAGGGACTCACGGGAAGATATCACAACACAACTCTACAAATAAAAATAAGTCATACAAGCATCATATTACAAGCCAGGGGCCTCGAGGGCTCGAATACAAGAGCTCGATCATAGACGAGTCAGCGGAAGCAACAATATCTGAGTACAGACATAAGTTAAACAAGTTTGCCTTAAGAAGGCTAGCACAAACTGGGATACAGATCGAAAGAGGTGCAGGCCTCCTGCCTGGGATCCTCCTAACTACTCCTGGTCGTCGTCAGCGGGCAACACGTAGTAGTAGGCACCTCCGGTGTAGTAGGAGTCGTCGTCGATGGTGGCGTCTGGCTCCTGGGCTCCAACATCTGGTTGCGACAACCAGGTAGAAGGGATAGGGTGAAAGAGGGAGAAAGCAACCGTGAATACTCATCCAAAGTACTCGCAAGCAAGGAGCTACACTACATATGCAGGGGTAAATGTGAAAAGGGCCATATCGGTGGACTGAACTGTAGAAAGCCAGAATAAGAGGGGGGGATAGCTAATCCTGTCGAAGACTACGCTTCTGGACACCTCCATCTTGCAGCATGCAGAAGAGAGTAGACTGAAGTCCTCCAAGTATCATCGCATAGCATAATCCTAACCGATGATCCCCCCCTCGTCGCCCTGTGAGAGAGCGATCACCGGTTGTATCTGGCACTTGGAAGGGTGTGTTTTATTAAGTATCCGGTTCTAGTTGTCATAAGGTCAAGGTACAACTCCAAGTCGTCCTGTTACCGAAGATCACGGCTATTCGAATAGATTAACTTCCCTGCAGGGGTGCACCACATACCCCAACACACTCGATCCCATTTGGCCGGACACACTTTTCGGGGTCATGCCCGGCCGCGAAAGATCAACACGTCGCAGCCCCACCTAGGCACAACAGAGAGGTCAGCACGCCGGTCTAAACCTATGCGCATAGGGGTCTGGGCCCATCGCCCTTAGCACACCTTCACGTTGCGTACGCGGCCGAAAGCAGACCTAGCCTAGTGGCGTTCCAGTCCAATCCGGTGCGCGCCACTCAGTCGCTGACGTCACGAAGGCTTCGGCTGATACCACGACGCCGGGATACCCATAACTACTCCCGCGTAGATGGTTAGTCCGTATAGACCAAATGGCCAGACTCAGATTAAATATCCAGATCTCGTTAAGCGTGTTAAGTATCCGCGAACGTCGACCAGGGCCAGGCCCACCTCTCTCCTAGGTGGTCGGAACCTGCCCTGTCGCTCCGCCTCAAAGATCCACTCGCGGGTGCTCCTCAAGCCGACCCGTCTTTAGTCACCACATGTATCATGTATAAAGTATATAGTATATACCCGTGATTAACTCCCGAGTGATCACGGCCCGATAGTATAGCAAGGCAGACGGACAAGGATGTAGGGCCACTGATGATAAACTAGCATCCTATACTAAGCATTAGGATTGCAGGTAAAGGTAACAACAGTAGTAGCAAGGACAGGCTATGCATCAGTATAGGATTAACGGGAAGCAGTAACATGCTACCCTACTCTAATGCAAGCAGTATAGAGAAGAGTAGGCGATATCTGGTGATCAAAGGGGGGGCTTGCCTGGTTGCTCTGGCAAGAGAGAGGGATCGTCAACTCCGTAGTCGTACTGGGTAGCAGCGGCGTCGGTCTTGGTGTCTAGCGAGAGAAGAGGGGGGAGAAACAATAAATATTTAAGCAAACAGATGCATAGCGATGCATGACATGACAAGTAGCGGTGCTAGGGGTGCCCTATCGCGGTATGAGGTGATACCGGTGAAGGGGGGAAACATCCGGGAAAGTATCCCCGGTGTTTCGCGTTTTCGCACAGATGAAACAGAGGGGGAAAGTTGCGTGTTCGCTATGCTAGGGATGCGTGGCAGATAAACGGGCTGCGTATTCAAATTCGTCTCGTCGTTCTGAGCAACTTTCATGTACAAAGTTTTTCCATCTGAGCTGCGGTTTATTTTCTATTAATTTTAAAAGATTTAAACCATTTTCAGGATTTATTTAATTATTTTAATACAACATTATCCAGAACAGTGCTTGCTGACGTCATCATGACGTCAGCATGACGTCAGCAGTCAACAGAGGTGTTGACTGGTCAACTGACGTGTGGGACCCACTGGTCATTGACTGTTTAGCCTAATAAGTGTTTAACTAAACTAACTACTGTTTAATTAAACTAATTAGTTAGTTAGGTTAATCTAATTACGATTAATTAACTTAATTAATTCCTCAATTAATTAATTAATTAAATTATTATTATCTATTTATTTATTTTATTTATTTTACATATTATTTTTAATTCCTATTTTTTTTAACAAAACGTTCTGGGGCTGGGGCCCCCATGTCAGTGGCCCATCAGGGCCTAGAGGGCGCGGGCGAGCAGGTGCGGGCGCTCGCCCGAACGGGGCGCGGGCAAGGCCGTGGCCGGCGATGGCCACCGGAGCGGCGGCGCGGCACCGGCAAGGGGAAGCAGGGGCGAGGCCAGGTGCAGTGGTGGCCGGCGGAGAGGCGGGGCCGCAAGGGCCACCGCAGGCGCGGCGGGCGCTAGGGAGGCGCAGCGGCAGCAGTGGTGCGCGGCCACAGCGGGGCTCGCGCGGTGGAGCCAGGGGGCTCGGCCTGGCGCACAAGTGGGTGGCCAGGGACGCGGGCGCCGACAGGGGAAACGGCGTGGCCGACGAGGCGGTGTGCATGCGCGCGAGGCGACACAGAGGAGAAGGAGGAGGGGAAAAGGCGGCTGCTCACGGCGAGAAGTAGGGACTAGGCAGCGGGCGTGAGGAGGGCGACGGGGATGAGCGACGTGGTGGTGGCGACGGGCGTCGGGGTGACTTCGGGGCGAGGTGATCCTGGTCGACGGCGAGGTGGCGATCCAGTCGACGGCGCGGTCAGCGCGAGGTGTGGCCGAGGCTTCCGGCGGGCGTCGCGCGAGGAAGAGGAGGGCGAGGAGTCCCTGAGGGGCGGCAACGAGCCCGGCTGGGGGTGGCCTTGCGGCGCGGCGACTTGCGTCGGGCGCGACCGTGCGGGAGGAGGGGATCGAGCAGGGGCGCCCCTCCCCCAGGCACGAGGTGTGCGTGTGTGTGTGCGCGTGTGTTGCGTGTGGTGGCGGCGCCAGGAAGGGAGCGAGGGGAGAGATGGGGGTAGTGGGGATTAGGGTTACGGTGGGGGCAAAGGGAGGCCTTGTAGGCCAACGTGCGGGGGTGGGCCGGCAGGCAGCTCGGCCGCCTGGCCAACTGGGCCAAGGCCCAGTCAGGGAGGGGGGTATTATTATTGTTATTATTTTAGTAATTTTTTCTATATTGTTCTATCTTTATTCCATTTGTTTTGTTTTACAAAAATACAAACAAGAGCACCTAAATTAGTGTGACTAGTTTTACCACTGCCACAAAAGGTTTCACACTAAATTAAAATCGTTTAATATTTTATAAATTATAAAAGGCATTTAATTTATTGTTTAAGCCACTGTTTTATTCACAAAAGGGCATTTAAACTCTTTACCAAATGTGGTTTTCAACATGACAATTATCTAGGGATTATTTGCCACACTTTGAACATTTTAGTTTTTATATTTGAAAACTTTTATTATTTGACTTTAATTCGAATTTGAATTTGTTTCGGTTTTGAATTATCTAGAGTTCATCAATAGCAACCGAGGTGACGTGGCATCCTTAGTGGGGGATCACTGTAGCTTAATTATCCGGGCGTCACACCCTGAGAACGAGATATGTGCAGCTCCTATCGGAATTGTCGGCGCATCGGGTGGTCTTGCTGGTCTTGTTTTACCATTGTCGAAATGTCTTGTAAACGGGATTCCGAGACTGATCGGGTCTTCCCGGGAGAAGGAATATCCTTCGTTGATCGCGAGAGCTTATCATGGGCTAAGTTGGGACACCCCTGCAGGGTTTGAACTTTCGAAAGCCGTGCCCGCGGTTATGTGGCAGATGGGAATTTGTTAATGTCCAGTTGTAGTAAACTTGAAGTAAACTCTTCTAAAATACACAAACCGTGTGCGTAACCGTGAGTGTCTCTTTTCGGGGTTGTTCGAGAGGAGAACACGGTTCTTGTGTTATGTTTGACGTAAGTAGGAGTTCAGGATCACTTCTTGATCATTACTAATTGACGACCGCTTGCTTTGCTTCTCTTCTCGCTCTTACTTACGTAAGTTAGCCACCATACATGCTTAGTCGCTGCTGCAACCTCACCACCTTACCCCTTCCTTTCCCATTAAGATTTGCTAGTCTTGATACCCATGGTAATGGGATTACTGAGTCCTCGTGGCTCACAGATTACTACACCAACAGTTGCAGGTACAGGTTATCCGATGATCATGACGTGAGAGCGATGTTACTTGTTTTGGAGTTCTTCTTCTTCTTCTTCGATCTTGGGTTAGGTTCCTGGTCGGCAGCCTGGGCTAGCAGGGTGGATATTGTTTGAGTTGCTGTTTATGTTTCATCCGTAGTCGGATGTTGATCTTGTATATGATGTATTGTTGTATTCATGTGACACTGTATGTCTTGGTTGTATCCCCACTATTATGTAATGTTGATGTAATGATATCCACCTTGCAAAAGCGTCTTCAAGATGCGCTTCTATCCTTGGTGGGACCTTCGAGTTCCTTTAGGATAGGGTTGCATCTTTGGCGTGACAAGTTGGTATCAGAGCCTCGACCGACCCTAGGAGCCCCCTTGATTGATCGTGTAGTTTGGCCGATGTCGAGTCTAGAAATTTTTTTTTTCTGAGTCTAGTTATATCGGAGAGTAGGATTTCTTTTTACTTCTCTGCCCCTTCGTCGCTCTGGTGAGAAATCTTGACGTAGGTGTTTTGAATTACTCCTCTTCCCCTTCAAATTTTTATTTAGGATCACGCGGTTAGTTTTCGTTCGTTGTCCATCCTCTTTTCAATCCGGCGCATTTCTCTTCGAGTGGATTCGACCCTCGTTGTCTTTTGCGAGATCAATCCCCAGTTTCTTCTCATTCGACGTTGTTTTCCCCATCCGAAGTTGTCTTCTTTTCCCACCCGCCCACCCTTCTTCTTATCGGAACCGGAGTCTGTAATCAAGTATCCATCCTACTCGTGCGAAGCCTTTGCATTCTCTCCTCAATCATTTCAACCAGCGCTTTTCTATTCAATTATTCGTCGATTCCTCGTTCAAGTTGCCTATGTTTTCCCGCCCTCCCACCCATTTTTATTCCAGAGTCTGAGCCTCTATTCGAGCAATCATTTTCATTCGTGCGGAGTATCTTCAGTCTTTCCTCAATTGTTTCAACTGGTGAATTCTCGTCTGGTTCCTCAATGTTCGTATTGTTTTCTTTCTGGTGGATCCCATTCAAGTTTTTCGTTGTCGATCGTATTCTTTCCCTCAGCTCAAATATTCCCCTTTGCTCGTTCGCCTCTCGCCATTCTATTATCCCGGAGTGTTGAAAACATCTCAGAAGATTCATGTTTGCATTCTATTATTTCGAGGTTGTCACCTCATTCAAATCTTTCAAGCGTTTCGGTGCATCATTTCTCATTCGGCAATCCTTTCCAACGGTGTTTCTTTTCAGTGGGCCCTAACCCACAGGTCTTTTCCCAGGATCTTACCTAACTCTTCTAATTCTTTCCGAAGTCATTCCCAAATTCTTTTCGAAGTTTGACGTAAGAATGAAGCATCATCAGTCATATTCCTTCTCCAAGATCGCTTTCAAATTCTTTTCATCGTTGGTTCAAACTTTCTAATTTTCATCCCGGAGTATCTCAACAATTCATGGTGGTTTCTCGTCGTCATTCTCGGATTTTGAAGACCGAAGAAGAGTTTCCCTTTTGCTCATTCTCTTGAAGATTCATGGTTCTAGCTTGATGCCATCCTCTCATAATTGTTTTCGATTGCGAGAATCCTTTTCACCCATCCGGAGCAATCAGGAGTCTTTTCATTTTGATTCTCCGAAGCCCATCATCTCAGTATTATTCATTCTCAGCTTTCAGATCTCATTCCCCAAATCTTACCGGTGCATCGTTCAAATATCCTCTAATCAGTTCATGACCTCTTCGTTCTCATGTATCTAAATACTCTAAAGTGTCTTCGTGTTTTTCTAATTCTTCCCGGTGTCTCATTCTTTTTCATCATTCGATTTTCAATTCTTACGGTGGTTCGTTCAAGATTCCTTTCCGCTCTTATCACATATACTCATTCGTTCTTTCCAATTCTACCGGTGGTTCGTCGAAGACCTTCCCAATTTGACGCTATATCCCTCCATATTATTTTCCAACGCGAATAAGTAGTATGCAAATCCATTGCTTCTCATCAATTTAATTGGTGAAGGATAAGCATAACGTAATTCTTATTCTTCTTTCATCAAGCTGATTAATTCCTTCCCTCGGAGATTTTTCTTGAGGAATAATCTCTCGATGCTAAGTGGTTCACCTTTTTCTTTTCCGGAGTTCCAAGTCTTCTCGCTTGTCTCATCGCGAAGCTCCATCTAATCATCGCAAGGCTTTAATATTATTTCTTTTCATCCTTCAATTTTATCTCATCATCCTTTGTTACCGGAGTCCTTCACGGTGGCTCGTCAGTATTTAATTCATTCTTCAAGTGTTCATCAAGATTCTTGTTGAAGGAGCTCAAGTATCTTTTTCGTCTTGCATCTCAAAGTGCAATTAATTCTCCGTTTTCCTTTGAAATGGAGTTTTGCATTTCTTCTTTCTTCTCAGCTATTTAATTTTTCCGCTTGTGGTCAGCGATCACCTCATAATTTTGAGATGTTTTCCATAACTCCACAACAAGCTTAGTCTTTTGGTTGTTGATTTTCTCAACACCTCCGTTCCATCCTTTCTTCTAAGATTGCTTTCTATTTCATTCGTGGTAGAAGATGTCGTCTTCTTCTCTGTTCTTTTCTTTCAACTCTTTCAAGTCTTCCGGAGGCATTGTGTCGCTCCTCTCATCAAGTATCATTCCATCTTCTCAAGTTCATGTTCTTTTCTTTCCTTGTTCAGCCGGAGTGCTGCATAAATTCCTTCGTTATTATTCCTTTTCTATCTTGTCCAAACCGGAGTGGTTTAAAATTCAGTCTTATTCCTTGAGCTTTTGCTTCTTGTCATATTCAACATTCCTCTTTTCTACCCGAGTGCTCTCGGTCTTGTTCATCCTCTCTCTTGCTTTCTTGTTTCACCTCATCCCTTTTCCCTTCCGTCTCGGTCCTAAGATCTCGGGACGAGATCTCTTGTTAGTGGAGGAGAGTTGTAACGCCCCAAGACCGACGCTTCAGTTGCCCTTCCATTTATTTTAGTTGTTGACGTGTGTTTATTATGTTTGTTGCATTATCATAATTCTTTTGCTTATTTTATTCCTATATGTTTATGCCATGATCATGTTGAGTGCCTTGTCATTTTTGCTTCTTGCATCATGTTCATCTTTTATTATATTGCATTGCGCCATCCTTGTTTGTTTGCCATGGTCATCTCACTTGCTTTGGTTCATGCTTCATGATGTGATGTTGCCTTTGTCATTTATGTTGCATTTGTATCATGATCATCATTGTAGTGTACATGTTTCTCATGTGCTTGTTATCTTTGTGAACTCCTTCTCCTCATCTTCTTTGATGTTTCATCTTGCCCTTCCATCTTAACCATCATCAAGTGCAACACCCAATCACTGGCTTCTTCCTTTCAATTCTCACACATTTTTTTGCAAGTGACATTATTCCCTCATTCGCTAATGTTCATTTATGTCCTGATGATCATACTCCTTGCCTTATACCTCTGTGTCAAATTTCATTCATTTTGGAGTTTTTTTGGTTGGGTTCAAAAATGGCTCAAGTTTGAATTTAATTCAAACTTGAATTATTTTTATATCCTTAAAAATGGCCAAAGCAATTTATTCAAATATTGCATATCTCCAGGAGATCATATTAATTTTCTTCCTAGCTTCAACCCCCTCCAATCCCCCTGTACTTTTTGCCCTTTTATTTCTGTTTGAAGAAATAGAAAAGAGGCAGAAGCAGCACCAGCAGTAGCAGCCCCAGCATAGCCCAGTCCAGCACCACCACAGCCCAGCCCGCCAACCACCTCCCCCTCTGGTAATTCCACCTCCACGTAACACATTTTCACCCTGGCCCCACATGTCATCCTCTCTCCTTCCTCCTTTCTTCCTCCTTGGCAGAACTCCCTCGCTCACAGTAACTCCAGGTCACCTCAGCGCACATGGCCGCCGTGGCAAGGCCGACTCCATCCTCGCCATCCAGCCCCCCTATTTAACCCTCGTAGCAACCTCCTAGGGTTTCCCCTTCCTCCTCTCCCTCTTCTCCGCCGCCGCCGCGCAGGTAATGGCACCCAAGCGCCCAGTTGCCTCACTTCCGATCGCCATGGCCGAGGCGAGCCAGAGCTCTGCTCCGGCGTAGGAGCTCCAACGCCGGCCTCTTCTTCATCCACGACCCCGTTCCCGCTGCAATCCAAGGTTGGAGACGCCAAGTTCCTCGACGTATTCCTCCCCGCTTCCTCTGCTTCGCGGATCCGAGGATGTTGCCCCGATCGGCGCGTCCCCACATCGTCCCGGAAAGTCCAGGAGCCAGGAGGTCCAAGGCCGACGCGGTCGTCCTCCTCTACGTCGCCTACCTCCCCTGTTTCGTCTTCTTCGCGGAGCCGCGTGCCGCCACGATCGGCGCCTCGCTTCGCCCTCTGCATCGCGCCTCCGGTCCCCTGTCTTGTTCCTCGAGCCCAGGGTGAGCAACCTCGTGTCCCAGCTCGTTCCCATCAACGATTCTTCGCATCATGTCAAGGCCACGTTCGCCTTTATCTCATGCCGTGCCTAGCGCAAACTCTTGGCGCTCCTGCTTCTGGCCTACCGCGCGCACACCAGAGGATGTTTTCCTCCTCTGCACGCACTGGCGCATGCCTCGCCTCGTCGTTTATTTTGCATACTCCTGCACACTCCCGCACGCACGCTCGGCAGGCGCAGTAGCCGCAGAGCACCACCCGCGCGGCTCCGGTCGTCTTCTTCGCCATGTCCGGGGCAAGCTGAAGCTCGTGCCCGAACGCCTGCGCATCCACACAGCACGCGTGCACCCTGTGTGCTTCGCCTCGCCGTGCCTCTGTACTCACCCGGCCTCGCCGCGCATCGCCCGGGCCGAGCCGAGCCTGCTCATGCTCGAGCACCTCCGTGGAGCCGTTTGCCCGCGCTCGCCATGCTGCTCAACAGTCTCTGCCACACCCACGAGCGCTCCGACCTGCAAGCCCGGCCCTGTCTCTCTGTTATTTGCTCCGCTTGGTTCAGGCCCAACGTATGCATCTTCAGCGAGTCCACACGCATCACCAACAGCCGCTAAAGCCCCTCCATGCACACGCGCACCCTCACCTATTTCCGCACCCCCGCCGGCGCTTGGTAGCTGCAGCAGGCGCCGTCTATTGTTATTGTCGCCCTGTTTGGTCTCTGCTCATTTAGCCCTGGCCTTCTTCTTTTCCACAAGCATAGCTGTAGCCTAGTTGGTCGTCGCGCCGCGCCTCATTCAGGGGACCTGGGTTCCAATCCCAGGCTCACCCCTTTTTGTTTCCCACCTGTTTTATTTATTTTTTGCCACACACACGCACGCAGGCACTTGGGCCCCTCTCACAGCCACATGGGCCGAATCCTCATCTGGGCCGCTGCACCTTA
The DNA here is from genome assembly GCF_056163025.1 of Triticum urartu. NCBI lineage: Eukaryota > Viridiplantae > Streptophyta > Magnoliopsida > Poales > Poaceae > Triticum > Triticum urartu. The sequence goes on along the minus strand of NC_141878.1, from coordinate 389,997,386 downwards.
ATGCTTCGGGCCCGTGCATGTTTTTTTTCCTGCCTGTGGATTTGTTTAATTTCCAGTGCATTGCATATTTACAGAATTGCCACTGTTTTACATTGTCTATAGCCAAATATGCATGCATCCAAACTAAACAAACTATATATGCGACATGCTTAGAATTTCATCTAGTTTCATAATATGTTGTTTTCATCCAGGTTTAAAATGTTTAAAATGGTGTTTGATTTAATTTGCATAAATGACTTGCTAAGATTGTTTAATTCATATCTAAATAACCGTAGCTCCGTTTTAAATAAACTTTATATGTAATTGGGGTAGAAAAATGCATAGATTAACTTGCTGCACTTTATTTTGCTGTTTAACAACATTAGAGCTGTGTTTAGGGCAGAACAGTACCAAATTCGAAATATGCATATGAAGATTTTCCGGAATTGTTGTTTGTGTTTCCGGCCTTATTTAAACTTGCCTAAATAGGTAGTTTGCTTATGCTTCACCTCTTGCCATGTTAACACCATTTAATCTTGACATGCATCGTACTTGGTTGTGCATCATGTCATGTTATGCTTGTTTGTTTACCTATGTTGTTTGCTTCTTTTCGGTGTTGCTTCTTCCTGATAGTTTCGGTAAGGTTGCGATTGTGAGGATTCGTCCGTCTACGTGGCTTCGTCTTCTTCATGGACTCGTTCTTCTTCCTAGCGGGATTTCAGGCAAGATGACCGTCACCTTGGATCTCACTACTATCATTGCTATGCTAGTTGCTTCGTTCTATCACTATGCTGCGTTACCTACCACTTTCTTATCAAGCCTTCCAAATTGCCATGAACCTCTAACCTTTGTCACTCTTCCTAGCAAACCGTTGTTTGGCTATGTTACCCCTTTTGCTCAGCCCCTCTTATAGCATTGCTAGTTGCAGGTGAAGATGAAGATTGCTCCATGTTGGATTATGTTTATGTTGGGATATCACAATATCTCTTATATTATTAATGCATCTATATACTCGGTAAAGGGTGGAAGGCTCAGCCTTATGCCTGGTGTTTTGTTCCACTCTTTCCGCCCTAGTTTCCGTCATATCGGTGTTATGTTCCCGGATTTTTGCGTCCCTAACGTGGTTGGGTGATTTATGGGACCCCCTTGACAGTTCGCTTTGAATAAAACTCCTCCAGCAAGGCCCAACCTTGGTTTTACCTTTTGCCTCACCACCACCTACTTTTCCCTTGGGATTCGCTCTCTCGAGGGTCATCTTTATTTTAGCCCCCTCGGGCCAATGCCTGTCTAAGTGTTGGTCCAAACTAGAGCCACTTGCGGTGCCGCCCCTAGGCAACTTGGGGTATCGTCGATTGCCGTACGTAGTGTTCATCCGGTGTTGCCCTGAGAACGAGATATGTGCAGCTCCTATCGGGATTGTCGGCGCGTCGGGTGGTCTTGCTGGTCTTGTTTTACCATTGTCGAAATGTCTTGTAAAAGGGATTCCGAGACTGATCGGGTCTTCCCGGGAGAAGGAATATCCTTCGTTGATCGCGAGAGCTTATCATGGGCTAAGTTGGGACACCCCTGCACGGTTTGAACTTTTGAAAGCCGTGCCCGCGGTTATGTGGCAGATGGGAATTTGTTAATGTCCGGTTGTAGTAAACTTGAAGTAAACTCTTCTAAAATACACCAACCGTGTGCGTAACCGTGAGTGTCTCTTTTCGGGGTTGTTCGAGAGGAGAACACGGTTCTTGTGTTATGTTTGACGTAAGTAGGAGTTCAGGATCACTTCTTGATCATTACTAATTGACGACCGCTTGCTTTGCTTCTCTTCTCGCTCTTACTTGCGTAAGTTAGCCACCATACATGCTTAGTCGCTGTTGCAACCTCACCACCTTACCCCTTCCTTTCCCATTAAGCTTTGCTAGTCTTGATACCCATGGTAATGGGATTGCTGAGTCCTCGTGGCTTACAGATTACTACACCAACAGTTGCAGGTACAGGTTATCCGATGATCATGACGTGAGAGCGATGTTACTTGTTTTGGAGTTCTTCTTCTTCTTCTTCTTCTTCTTCTTCTTCTTCGATCTTGGGTTAGGTTCCTGGTCGGCAGCCTGGGCTAGCAGGGTGGATATTGTTTGAGTTGTTGTTTATGTTTCATCCATAGTCGGATGTTGATCTTGTATATGATGTATTGTTGTATTCATGTGACATTGTATGTCTTGGTTGTATCCCCACTATTATGTAATGTTGATGTAATGATATCCACCTTGCAAAAGCGTCTTCAAGATGCGCTTCTATCCTTAGTGGGACCTTCGAGTTCCTTTAGGATAGGGTCGCATCTTGGGCATGACACCGGTACCACCTTATACCGCGTTAGGACACCCCTAGCACCGCTACTTGTCATGTCATGCATCGCTATGCATCTGTTTGCTTGATATTTATTGTTTCTTCCCCCTCTTCTCTCGCTAGACACCGAGACCGACGCCGCTGCTACCCATTACGACTACGGTGTTGACGACCCCTCTCTCTTGCCAGAGCAACCAGGAAAGCCCCCCTTGATCACCAGATATCGCCTACTCTCCTCTATACTGCTGCATTAGAGTAGTGTAGCATGTTACTGCTTTCCGTTAATCTTATCCTGATGCATAGCCTGTCATTGTTGCTACCGTTGTTGATACCTTACCTGCAATCCTAAATACTTAGTATAGGATGCTAGTTTATCATCATTGGCCCTACATTCCTGTCCGTCTGCCATGCTATACTATCGGGTCGTGATCACGTCGAGTGTTGATCATGGGTTTATACTATATATACATACTATACATGTTGTGACTAAAGTCGGGTCGGCTCTTTGAGTACCCGCAAGTGATTCCAATGTTGGGGGCTGAAGGGGCAGGTGGTTCCACCCAGGTAGTGGTGGGCCTAGGTTCCCGACGGCCCCCGCCTGTTACTTTGAGGCGGAGCGATAGGGTAGGTGGAGACCACCTAGGTGAGAGGTGGGCCTGGCCCTGGTCGGCGTTTGTGGCAAAATAACACGCTTAACGAGATCTGGGTATTTGATCTGAGTCTGGCTACTGGCCTATATGCACTAACCAACTACGCGGGGACAGTTATGGGCACTCGACGTCGTGGTATCAGCCGAAGCCTTCGTGACGTCAGCGACTGAGCGGCGCGCGCTGGGTTGGACTGGAACGCCTGCTCTTGTATAAGGGAGGCTAGGTCTGCTCGCCGGCCGTGTACGCAACATGCAGGTGTGCAACGGGCGATGGTCCCAGACCCCTGCGCCATAGGATTTAGACCGGCGTGCTGACCTCTCTGTTGTGCCTAGGTAGGGCTATGACGTGTTGATCTTCTGAGGCCGGGCATGACCCAGAAAAGTGTGTCCGGACAAAGGGGATGGAGCGTGTTGGGGAATGTGGTGCACCCCTGCAGGGAAGTTAATCTATTCGAATAGCCGTGATCTTTGGTAACAGGACGACTTGGAGTTGTACCTTGACCTTATGACAACTAGAACTGGATACTTAATAAAACACACCCTTCCAAGTGCCAGATACAACCGGTGGTCGCTCTCTCACAGGGCGACGAGGGGAGGATCATCGGTTGGGATTATTGCTATGCGATGTAACTTGGTGAACTTACCATCTGATCTCTTCTACATGCTGCAAGATGGAGGTTACCAGAAGCGTAGTCTTCGATAGGACTAGCTATCCCCCTCTTATTCCGGCATCCTTCAGATCAGTCCACATATGATACCCTTATTCCATTTGATACCAATGCATACATATGTAGTGTAGCTCCTTGCTTGTGAGTACTTTGGATGAGTACTCACGGTTGCTTTGCTCCCTCTTTTCCCCCTTTCTATACCCGATTGCTGCGACCAGACGATGGAGTCCAGGAGCCAGACGCCACCATCAACGACGACTCCTACTACACTGGAGGTGCCTACTACTACGTGCAGCCCGCTGACGACGACCAGGAGTAGTTTAGGAGGATCCCAGGCAGGAGGCCTGGGCCTCTTTCGATCTGTATCCCAGTTTGTGCTAGCCTTCTTAAGGCAAACTTGTTTAAATTATGTTTGTACTCAGATTTTGTTGCTTCCGCTGACTCGTCCATGATCGAGCTCTTGTATTCGAGCCCTCGAGGCCCCTGGCTTGTAATATGATGCTTGTATGACTTATTTTTATTTGTAGAGTTGTGTTGTGATATCTTCCCGTGAGTCCCTGATCTTGATCGCACACGTTTGCGTGTATGATTAGTGTATGGTCAAATCGGGGGCATCACAAGTTGGTATCAGAGCCGACTGCCTGTAAGAATCCCCTTCCACACTCCTTGGCCGAAGTTGAGTCTAGTCGTTGAAAAACTTTTACTAACATGGCTACGTGGCTTACGTGCCCACGTCGCCACTGGGTGGTATTAGGATCTTTTATTCCTCTGGGATTCTGACCTCTCTTCTATTCAGGTTAAATAATTTTACTAAACTCTGACTCTAGGTTCTCGTAACTACTTTCTCCTAGAGAGCCCCTCACTCAAGATGATTGTTCGGTCCGCCGATGGTTCCTGAAGATACTCTCCGATGTTCTCTCAAGACTTTGTGCCATCGCTATTGCAATTCCCTTCCATCAACAAGCCCCAATGGATAACCACGTGCACTTGCCATTGATACAATCATTCCCCGTTGATCTTGTTATTGCAAGATACCCCGAAATTCTCTCTATTGTTCCGAGAATACTTGGTGCCTACTGCCTTGCAGTTCTTGCCACATGAATACCCCCTATGGATAATTCCTCACGCTTACAGAGATCCGTTCTTTCCCCATTGCTCTTATGATTCACAAGATACATGGAAATACTATTTGATCTTCTGACAATCCTCTGCCCGCTATTGCTCTCCAAATACTTGTCTATTGGCATTATGGTTGCGTTCCATATGTCTAGTAATATTCATTAGTACCCTTTGTCATTTCATTCGAGTCCCTTCATTCAATATGTTGCAAATGTTCACAATCCTCAATCAGATCCTAGAATTCATCCTTCCGGCTCACACGTCATATTAAACATGAGCTGGATCTCAACCAATCAAATTGCCATCGATTGTACCCCTAAGCCTACTCAACTTATCCATCCATGATCAGAGTGTTTGCTTCTGATCCCTCGATTTGAAGGTCATAATTCCTTTGTATTTCAGCTTTGAATTAGTCAGTTGTTTGTATAGTCTGATCTCCTTGCATCCTTTCCTCCTCTGGTTGAGTACCGATGCTCACATCAGATCCCTTGAAGACCACCGGATCCTTTGTTGGATTTTATCCGATAGCGTCCTTCATATTCAATCACTTTGGAAGTTATTTTTCCATTGGTAAATCCTATCCTCTAATTGACCAACCATGCTCTGCTTTCGAGCTTGTGTTATTACTCCGAAGTTTGTGGTATATGTTCCTAAGATGCCCTGATGGGTTGAACCTATGCCTTTCCTAATCCATGTGAACCCGAAAGATTTCACGGGTCATGCTTATCTGGTATTGCACCAGGTAAAATTTTCAACAAATAATGTCATTTTCGAAATACGAGAGGTGAATGAAAGGTTATGCGTTGAACAAGCGGGAGTCGACCTTGAACCCTGTGTTCATGCCCATGGACACGATGTATACCTTATCATGGAAGCTTCCCTTAAATAAATTATCCGCTTGTTATAAGTTCATCTTGTATCTGTGGACGTGGTTCCGATCATGTTTCTCCTTGATTCCATTTCTCGTGCAAGTTTGAGCACTTGTCGTCTGCAGAGCAATACCCTAGTCCAACCTCTACTTTGATCTGTCATCGAGTATTACCCCCTGTTATCTCGAGATTATCATGGAACTGCATAACTTCTTATGAGTTCTTCATCAAGTACTACATTCTCACCGATTCCAATTTTTCACAGGCTCTGAGTTATTAAACACTCAAAGACAATGATAACCGAACCAAGCCTGCACTACGGTTCAACAACTCTTAGTAATCTTCTTTACGTACGAGTTTGTACCTGATCACATCATTCCTAGCTTGTTTGGCCATATCATTGTCGTGATGATTTTAACTGTGCTACCTGGTCCTTATCCCCGGAGCACCACTTTCGACGATGAACTAAGCTTACGTCGGTTTTCCTCGTTTCGCCTTGAACAACAAGCTTGATTATGAGTTTGTGTCGTATCCGTGGTTCCAATAACCCTTCGGTTAACCATTGCTTTTGATTGATGTCGTCGTTGATCAATTACATCTTCATGAAACCTCTCAACAAATGTATCATGATCATCATCAACATTCTAAGCTCTTCCAGAATATCAGTCGAATTCTTGATGGGAAATACCATCCTTGCCCCTTGATGATTTGTGTTATCAACAACTACCTTATTGCCTTCCCTCCACCACAAACTTGTTCGTGTTTTGTGTTATGCCTTGAGTTCCTTGCTATCCAGCATTTGTTCTTCTTTACCTTGGAATATTACCACCTGTTATGTCAAGAATGTCGTGGGAATTTTACCACCTCTTGAGAATTCTTGATACAAGTGATACTTCTCACCATCACCATTCCTTCTTGGTCCCCGTGTTGTTTCCAACCGAAAAACTGACAATTGAACTTGGATGTACGAATTCAAAACTTCTAGCGACCCTATTGCTTTGAAGTTAATGGTCGATATTTCATTCTTAGACCATTGGCTATCGAATCACCATTCTAACATTGATCATGCTACCTAAGCCCATATCTCGGGTGCACCTTTCAACCAATTATCAGTTGTGTATGCTTTCTTTGAGCATACATCATTATATCACTTGATCTGACAAATGTATCCCCTTGTTCACATAATTGTCAGAATCCATCTTTTTAGATATCTTGATGAGTTGTTGCCAACTCCAGTAGGCACCTCCTCATCCTCTCCTTGATTTAATGATGACTCTTGTTTCAGAACTCGCTCCCATAGTTCAATTCTCAAGAATCTTACATTGTCATCTCGACAATTTGTGCTGCACCTATCTTCTCAGGCATCATGAGTCTGAGTTATCCTGACACCAATCAAATCTGAATCCCGGTCAGATATGATGATTGGAACATATTTCCACGAGTTGCAACAATGGTTTTTTATGTGACCCGGTAAGGTGATGTCATGCCTAGCACACTTGGCCGGAGGCCCTATTGTTATAACTTCCTTTTTAGAAAGGTTAACCATTCAGCCATGAGGAAATTGTAAAACTTATTCTATAAGTTGTTTCCGATGGATCCTTTGTATCCAAAGTCTGACCTTTGCTTGAAGACCATGCCAATGCTATCTCGAAGCTTCCCTGTGGTACTCCGATCTTCAAAATGCTATATTTTCTTTATCAATTATCCAGACATCGTTGTATGGGGAATGCCATGAAATTTCTCTCCCCTTTCCTAAAGGGTTTTCTACATTATATCATGTCATGGATATCATGTTCTGCTTGTCCTTGGGAAGAATATACCCTTGAAATATGTGTTTAAACACATTTTCCTTTCCATTGTTCTGTTTAAACCTGATAATCACTTTTCCTTTCCATTGGTTTGTTTAAACCTTCTTGTGATCTATATTATATAAGCAATAATATTTCCCTGCTTATGTAAACAACTCGCCGTACCACTCTGTCAGTAAGACCCTGTTACTTTGTTGATGACATTCAGGTAACCACCGATGGACGAGAACTTTGCCTACTGGTCCGCCTCGTTCAATGAGCAGGAAAATGGTTATCTTCGTTCCTTGCCCTAGGTACCGATGTTGTTGCCGACATAACTGACAGGCTATCCTCTGACATGCCTTGCTATCATGACCATGCAAGATGTCATCGCTCCTCCTACTTTTAACCCACATAGTGGGCCCATAACCCACAATTCCACAGGATCAAAACCTGACTCTTATGTATACCCCAGTTGCCAAACATATTCCTCGCGTTTGGCTTCGTAAGTAATTCACGAGCCACCTTCCTTGAGATGATCTATTCTAGTTTTAGCCGCCATACATATTCCATTGCTCTGAACCCCTCTCACACTCCGTTATAGGCATCGAACGTTTGCCTACCCGCTTGAAAATTCTCATGCATATTATTATTTCTCTCGATGCTTTTTCTGATTTCCAACTCGAGGGATACTCATATGATCATTCATGGGTTAACCCCGGATGAATACCCTCTTAGCATTCTATCGCATCCCTCTTAGCATTCTATCGTTGCCAGGCTGCCCTTACCTATTCGTAAGTACGATGAAGGCCATGAAGAAAGGACGAAAACTTCATCATGATGCATAGGAATAAAGACATCAACGCTATGGATCGACCACTTCGAGAAGAAAAACTAAGACCGAGAAGACTCGATAGAATTTCGTAGCCAGAACTTCCCCCTTTCTTCACCTCTTAAATCTCGGGACGAGATTTCTTGTAGTGGAGGAGAATTGTGACGCCCGGATAATTAAGCTATAGTGACCCTCTACTAATGTTGCCACGTCACCACGATTACTGTTGATAATCTCGCGATTATTCAAAACTCGTTCGAATTTAGATTTAAAATAAAGTCAAACTATAAAAGTTTTCAATTGTCAAACTAAAATGTTCAAAAGGTGGTAACTAATCCATAGGCCATTATAGTGGTGAAATCAAACTTTTTGAAAAGATTTAAGTGGTCTAAAAAAATTAAAACAGTAGGTAAAACAATAAAATAAATGTCTTTTGAATTTTATAAAATAATAAACTATTTATTTAGTTGGGAAGTAGCATAATTATTAACACTAAAATTAGTGACTACTTTTATAATTTATAAAACTAATACAAAAGGAAAGTAAAAGAAAAACAAAAATAAAATAAAATAAAAAAAGGGCGACGCCCACCACCGCTGGGCCGACTGGCCTAGCTGGCCTCTAGGTCAGCAAACTGGGCCTCAGCCCCGCCGCCCCCAGCGTAACCACCCCGCACCCCCCACCATAACCTAGCGTCACCCCACTCCCGCCCGCACGATTTCCCCTCTCTCTCTCGCACGTCCCACCCCCGTCTCCCGCTCGATCTGGACGTCGTCCCCCCCTCGACGTCGGCGCCACGGGGCCCCCTCGCCGGCGCCTCACCCTCCTCCTCGGACCCCCTGGTTCTGGATCGAGGAGGGCTCGATCCCATGCCGCCCAGCCCCCCCCCCCCCCCCGCCTGGATCTGGATCGTGCCAGGCGCGCCCCGACCCCGCCGCCCTTGTCGATGACGGCCACCATCGCCGGTCTGCCCCGTCCTCGACCTCCTCCCCACCGCCTCCTCGTCCCCTCCCCGCCGGCCTCACCAGGCCTCGCCGCCCCTCGTCCCTTCCACACATGTGAGCCCCGCTCCCCTCGTCCTCCCCTGCTCCCGTGCCGCGCCGTCGTCGCACGCATCCCGCACCCGCTCGCCGCGCTAGACGCCCACCTTCCCCGCCTCACGCTCGCCCTAGCTATGTTCCGCCGCGCTCCCCTGCCGCACCCCGCGACCTGTCGCGCGCCGGTTGCCGCCCACGCGAGCTCGCGCTGCCCGCCTCTAGATGTGCAGCGCGCGCCCACGGGTATTGTTGCCCGACCGTCTCCCTGTTTCCCCGCATCGCCCACGTCCTCCGGCCACCACTACTGTCGAACGCCGATGTTGCCGTCGCTCCGGCCACCCCCCACGACTTCCCGCGGCCCCTCCTGGATGCGCGCGAGCCCGGAGATCCTCCTGCTGCCCTCGGTTTGTTGCCGTCGTCTGTGGCCGATCTCCGGCGAGCCTAACATCGCGCCGCTACTTGCCAATGGGACCCACACTCCAAGGACATTAGTGACTAATTGCAACACTAACAGCCACTGACGGTGGGCCATGCAGATGTACTGATTAGGATTAACTCTAACAAAATATGTTAATAATTGGACCCACTGACCACTAGGCCCACCCTGACTAATTGAGTTAATTAGTTACAATAAACTATGTTAATATTGCCACTATCTATGACATGTGGGGCCCCAAATCCCCCAGAATGTTTAATAAATAAAAAATTTAATAAATAAAAATAATAAAATTAATTAATTAATTAATTAATTAATTAACTTAATTAATTTTGACTAATTAAATTAAACAACTAGTTAAACTAATTAATCAGGATTAGTTAGTCTAGTCAATGACGAACGGGACCCACACATCAGTTGACCAGTCAACTCCTGCGACGTCATGCTGATGTCATGATGACATCAGCAATCACTATTCTGGATAATGTAGATTTAAATAATTAAATAAATCCTAAAAATGATTTAAATCTTTTAAAATTAATATAAAATAAACCGTAGCTCGGATGGAAAAACTTTGTACATGAAAGTTGCTCAGAACGACGAGACAAACCCGGATACGCAGCCCGTTCGTCCGCCACGCATCCCTAGCATAGCGAACACGCAACTTTCCCCCTCCGGTTCATCTGTCAGAAAACGCGAAACACCGGGGATCTTTTCCCGGATGTTTCCCCCCTTCACCGGTACCACCTCATACCGCGTTAGGGCACCCCTAGCACCGCTACTTGTCATGCCATGCATCACTATGCATCTGTTTGCTTGATATTTATTATTTCTTCCCCCTCTTCTCTCGCTAGACACCGAGACCGACGCCGCTGCTACCCATTACGACTATGGTGTTGACGACCCCTCTCTTGGCAGAGCAACCAGGCAAGCTCCCCCCCCTTGATCACCAGATATCGCCTACTCTCCTCTATACTACTTGCATTAGAGTAGTGTAGCATGTTACTGCTTTCCGTTAATCCTATCCTGATGCATAGCCTGTCATTGTTGCTACCGCTGTTGATACCTTACCTGCAATCCTAAATAGTTAGTATAGGATGCTAGTTTATCATCAGTGGCCCTACATTCTTGTATGTCTGCCATGCTATACTATCGGGTCGTGATCACGTCGGGTGTTTATCACGAGTTTATACTATATATACATACTATACATGTTTTGACTAAAGTCGAGTCGGCTCTTTGAGTACCCGCAAGTGATTCCGATGTTGGGGGCTGAAGGGGCAGGTGGTTCCATCCAGGTAGTGGTGCGCCTAGGTTCTCGATGGCCCCCGCCTGTTACTTTGAGGCGGAGCGACAGGGCAAGCGGAGACCACCTAGGTGAGAGGTGGGCCGGGCCCTGGTCGGCGTTCGCGGTTACTTCAAAATAACACGCTTAACGAGATCTGGGTATTTGATCTGAGTCTGGCTACTGGCCTATATGTGACGCCCTCGGTCAATCGTACACTAACCATACACGCAAATGTGTACGATCAAGATCAAGAACTCACGGGAGGATATCACAACACAACTCTAGACACAAATAAAAATAATACAAGCTTTATATTACAAGCCAGGGGCCTCGAGGGCTCGAATACATAAGCTCGAATACACAAGAGTCAGCGAAAGCAACAATATCTGAGTACAGACATGAGTTAAACAAGTTTGCCTTAAGAAGGCTAGCACAAAAGCAAAATCGATCGAAAAGGCAAGGCCTCCTGCCTGGGAGCCTCCTAACTACTCCAAGTCGTCAGCGGTCGTCACGTAGTAGTAGGCACACTCGGGGTAGCAGTAGTCATCAGTGGTGTCGTCTGGCTCCTGGGATCCATCATCTGGTCGCAACAATCGGGTATGGGGGAAAAAGAGGTAGCAAAGCAACCGTGAGTGCTCATCCAAAGTACTCGCAAGACTTACATCAGATCTAAACTAAGTATGCATCTGTATCAAATGAATGGGTTGTATCTATGGACTAAACTGCAGAATGCCAGAATAGAGAGAAGGCCTAGTCCTATCGAAGACTAGCATCTTCTGGAAACCACCATCTTGTAGCAACAAGACGGAGTAGAGTAGCATAAAGTAAAGTAATAGAAGTGTTATCAACCTTGGCCAGAGATCCTTTCTCGACTCCCTGCGAGAAAGCAATCCCAGAGCCATACTATCCAGTTATCATCTCATAACCAAGTCTCATCTCCATGTCTCATCTCAAGTATGCACTTCTAATTGTATCGATCGGGATACAACTCCAAGTGTCTGTTACCGTAGGACAGGCTATCGATAGATGTTTTCTTCCCTACAGGGGTGCACCAACTTACCCACCACGCTCGATCAACTCCGGCCGGACACACTTTCCTGGGTCATGCCCGGCCTCGGCCAAACAATACGCCGCAACCCGACCTAGGCTTAATAGAGAGGCCAGCACGCTGGACTAAACCTATGCCCCCAGGGGTCATGGGCCATCGCCCCGGGAACTCCTGCACGTTGTGTGGGCGGCCGGTGAGCAGACCTAGCTACCTCCTTCAACAAGGCAGGAGCTTACGCAGTCCAACCCGGCATGCGCCGCTCAGTCGCTGACATCTATTAAGCTTCGGCTGATGTATACGACGCAGAACGACCATACTATGCCCACGTGATGGTTAGTGCTATCAGGCCAGAGGCCCCTCGGATCAAATATCCAAATCGTAGTGGATTAGGAGCACGCGGTAACGAGCAAAGACTCCCGATCGATGTGACCCCGTCTCCCCGTCTCGAGTACTTGCGGCAAGGGCTAAGAATGCCCGGCCACGCCTCGTAAGTATCTCGCGGGCACCTTCCAGGTCAACCCGACTCCACATCACTCGCTATTAAGCTCGCGCGGGTACCCCTCAGGGTCGACCCGTCTTTAGTAACATGGCTTAGTGCAAAGTCATAGTAACCATAGTAACTGTGTGTCTAACACCAAGGGGAAAACCCGAGGAATCACCCCCGGTGGATTCCACTCGATGTAATCATCAAGGTGAACGTAAGAGGAACCACCCCCGAGGTTCACACTTGAGGGGTTGCACGACAGAGTCGTGTCGAAAGTGGTTAAGGAGGAATCACCCTCGATGACCATGACCGAATAACTACACTACAGGGTTAACATCAAAAGTGCTGTAGAGGTCTCACCCTCGGCACTCGATAGTAACCCAGTAGTGTCGAGCAACTAAGGGGAAAGTGATGTGCGGTGCCGGGGCCTGGTCTTCGATCCCGTTGATCGGGTCTTCAATGATGAAGCAGGGGCAACAAAGACGAGGTGGGGGTCACTGATGGATCACTAACCAACCTATACTAAGCAGTTTAGGATAAGCAGGTAAGGTACAACAACAGATACAAAAGCAGGCTATGCATCAGAATAGAAGCAAACAATAACAGTAGCAAAATCTAATGCAAACATGAAATAATAGAATGGGCGATATTGGGATGATCAAAGGGGGGCTTGCTTGCCTGGTTGCTCTGGCAAGGAGGCGTCGTCGCCGGCGTAGTCGATCACAGGGGCAACATCAGTCTCGGGGTCTGCCGGAGAAGAGAGGGAAGAAACAGTAAATACACGCAAGCATAAGCATAACAAGACAATAAGCGGTGCTAGAGGTGTTCTAACGCAGCACTAGGCGATACTGGCGTAGGAGGATAACATCCGGGAAAGTTTTCCCGGTTCCGGATGTCTGTCAAACAGATGAACCGGAGGGGAAAAGTTCAATTTTTGCTATGCTAGAGATGTGTGACGGGCGAACGGGTTGCGCATCCGGGTTCATCACGTCGTTCTGAGCAACTTTCATGTAGAAAACATTTTCATCCGAGTTACGGATTACTTTCTATGATTTTTCAAAGATTTAACAATATTCTGGAATTTCTCGATTTAATATTAATTTGTAAATAAATGGTAAAAATGTTATAGGTACACACAGAGTGTACCCAGCTGTTTGCATGTGAGGCCGACAGTGGGCCCAGTCAACTGCCCAGTCAGCAGTTGACTTCTTAATGTTGACCGGTCAAAGGTTGACTTGGGGGCCACCTGTTAGTGACTAGACTGAGTTTACACTTTAGTTAAGTTAGAATAATTAGTGGTGGGGGCCACTAGCCATAGGGCCATCTGGCTAATGTAACAACACAAAACAAAAAATAAAAAAACTAACATGGGCTAATCCCCCAAGAACAGGGTCGGCCCCTTCGTGCTGTGGCACAAGGCCGTGGCTGGGTCACGCACGCGCGGCCGCTCACAGAGAGCGCTGGCGGCCCGTGCCCAGCTCACGCAACGGGGAAGCAGGGCCAGCCAAGTAGCGAGCAGGCGCGGGAGTAGGGCTCCGGCGGGCGCGGCGCTCGGCAGAGGACGGCGCGGCAGGCTGGAGGACGAGCGGCAGGGAGAGGCGGCGAGGCGGCGCTGGAGAGAGGTCGCGCGGACGGGTGTCGGGGCAGGGCTGCACGAGACGGCAGCGGAGCAGCAGCAGCGTCGCCAGCGAGCAGCAGAGCAGTGCGGCAGTAGCAACGCAGCAACGGGGCAGGGCACGGCGGCGGTGATGGTCGGAGACGGGCGCTGCAGCGACGACGGCCAGCAAGGCGCGAACTGCGCGGGTGTGCAGACGCGTGACAGCACAGGGCGCCGGCGGCTAGGCCTGGGCAAGCAGCGGCGGCGGTAGAACAGTAGCAGTGGCATGGAGCAGTTAAGAGCACCAGCAGCTCGCAAGGAGAAGAGGCAGAGCAGCGGGAGTACGCACACATGTACACGTACGCTGAAGCTCGGGCACGACGGTGACGGCAGCTTACGACGTACAAATCGAAGGGGAAAACCAGGGGAATCGGTCGAGGGCCTCACCGCGAAGCTCGTGGGTGCGCTCGGGGAGGCCGGGGCGGTTCGGTGGTGGAGGACCCGACGGCGACGACCGGTGGTAGAGGTTGAAGAAGGCTGTCGATTCGGTCGAGGTGGGGCCTCCGAGCTCGAGTTTATCTGCGTAGAGTAAGTAGGGGAGGCAGGTGGAGCTCCTGGCGCAAGCTCGGCCGGAGGGGACGACGACAGCCGCGGAGACGATGAGGCGGCGACGACGACAACATCTTGGACGAAGTGAATCGGGAGAGGGAAAGGTTGAGGGGAAGAACAGAGGCTAGGGTTTCGGGAGGGTGCGCTGGCGACGTCTTAACCAACGGGAGGAACCGCGGGATGGACGACGCGTGTGCATCGGCGATTTGAACGAGCGCTCTGCCTCCAGCGCGATGGGGATGAACAGGAGGTTGAAGGAGACTAGAGGTGGGCTGGGTTGCACTATTCATTGGGCCATTTAAGCGCACAGTTCTGGGCTTTTTTACCTCTCTATGTTTTCTTCTTTAGTTATTGTTTTGTATTTTTATTTTGTACCAAATGATTTTTGTTGAACGGGAGACTTGTCACTAAAATACTTGGCGACAATATGGAGTTGCCCACAAGGTTTTGGGTTTTGTTTCAAATCCATCCAATTTATGTTTGAATTTAAAAGCTCTACATAAGTGCTATTGGGCCACTTCATCATTTATTGGGGAATTATTGGTGAGTCAAATGATGTTGGTTTTAACATGACAAAGGTCAGAGGGATTTATACTAAAATGCGAACATTTTAGTATTATAGTTTGGAGAAACAATATTTTGACTTGTCTTTTAATTTGAATTTGAGGTCGGGTTGGAACAAAGTGATGATTAGCAAAATTTACTTATAATGATGTGGCGCCATCAATAGGAGTTTACTATAGCATGACACTGGGGGTGTTACAAATCTCCTCCACTACAAGAAATCTCGTCCCGAGATTTATGTGGGGAAGTGAAGAGTAACTTCGGAAGAACGAACCCTTATAGGGTCAATTGTCTGGTGAACAATGCAGGGAATGAGGCAGAATTATCTCTCGAGTTGAAACTTAATAACACATCAAGGGCAAAGTATGAAGGTACAATAGGAAATTTCAAGCGGATGGACAAACGATTGATACCTAAACTGAGTGAGAGAAAGGAGTTCAGAGCATCAGGAATAGATCATCCCTCGGAAGGTGGCTCGTGACATGATACCAAGCCAAGAGTGAGGAATAACCTTAGAAACAGGGGGTACAGGAGAGTCAGGTTTCGATCATGTGGAACTATGGGTTATGGGCCCACCATGTCAGTTAAAAGTAGGAAGGGTGCTAGCATCTTGCACGGTTATGATAGCAAGGCATGTCAGAGGGTAGCCTGTCAGTTATATCGGCAACAACGTTGGTACCAAGGGCGAGGGACGAAGAGAACCATTATCCTGCTCGTTGAACGAGGCGGGCCATTAGGCAAAGTTCTCGTCCATCGGTGGCTACCGGAATATCATCAACAATAGTAACAGGGTCTTACTGACAGAGTGATACAACGAGGTGTTTACATAAGCAGGGAAATATTACTCCTTATATAATATAGATCACAAGAAAGATTAACAAAACAATGAAAAGGAAAATGTGATTATCAAATTGAACACAAGTATTTGGAGTATACCCTTCACAAGAACAAGGAGAGCAGGATATACAAGAAAGGGCATCAAGTAGATAACCACTTTGGTAAAGGGGGCGAGGAAATTTATGACGTTACCCATACAACAGTGTTTGGATAGGTGATCAAGAAACATTTAGCATTGTGCCTCCAATGTTCTTAATGATGTTCGGAGTACCACAGCCATGCTTCGGGATAGCATTGACATGATCATCAGGTAAAGATCGGATCTTGGGAACACAAAGGATCCATCAGGAATTTCTAGAACAGCTCATGCAATTTTATCAGGGAAAGGAAGAGGAGGTGGCCGATGGGTTCAGCATCAATCCACCGACATGTCAAAAAGGACGTATTTCCAAAATTATATGAACAAGTTTGTGTTGGGAGGAAGGCAAGAACGTTGTCGATGATAACACCAACCATCGAGGGGCAAGGATTGTACTTCTCATCAGGAATTCGATTGATATCCTGAAAGAGCTCAGAATATTGATGATGATCACGACACATTTGTTGAGAGATTTCATGAAGATGTAATCGATCGGCGATGACATTAAGTCAAAGGAATAATGAAGCGAAAGGTTATTGGAAACAATGGTATGACACAACTTGAAATCAAGCTTGTTGTTCAAGGCGAAATGGTATGACGAGGAAGATCGACATAAGCTTAGCTCATCGTCGAAAATTTTGTTCCGGGAAGAAGGACCAAGTAGCACAGTTAAAATTTAGCATGATAATGGTATAGCGGATCAGGCTAGGAATGACTTGGAGGATTATTAAACTCGTAAGCAACAAAAATTACTTAGAGTTATTGAATCGGAGGGCGGAATCAATTCACTTATCGGTGTTCTTGGTTGACAAACAATCCAGAACCCATGAAGTGTCAAAGACAGGGTAAGGTAGAACTCCATCAAAAGTTCATAAGATGTACTGCAGTGGCATGATATCCTCGAGATACCAGGGGTAATATTCGAAGGTAGATCATAATAGGGGTTGGGCAGGCGTATTGACCTGCAGAAGACAAGTGATTTAACTTGTCCAAGAATATGGGGCCAAAGAAGAACAATATGGTCGGAACCACGGTTGGGAAGGATCAATTCAAAGATACCAGATGATATTATATGAAGAAAAATAGTTATTATAACAAGAAGCTTCCATGATAAGGTCTACATCGTGTTTATGGGCATGAACACAAAGTTCAAGGTCGACTCCCACTTCTTCAATGCGTAACCTTTCATTTACTCCTCGTTTTCGAAAAAATTGTAGTGCAGGGGATTTATCTGGCGAAGTACCAGAAGAGTAAGACTCGTGAGAACTCTCGGGTTCACTTGGATTATGGAAGGCATAAGTTCAACCCATCGGGGCATTTTTACGAATCTATACAACCATCAACCAAGCAAAAGATACAAGTTCAAAAGCAGAGTATCAAAGTCAAAGCAGATGATACAATTTACCGAAGGTATTATGTATCAGGGGAAGAGCGCATGAGATTTTTAATATGAAGGACATTGCTGGATAATAATCCAACAAAGGATCCAGCGGTCCTCAATGGATCTGATGTGAGTATCAGTACTCAATCAGAAGAGGGAAAGAATGCAAAGGCATCAGATTATAGAAACAGCTAAATAATTCGACGTTCAAATTGAAGGGAACTAGGTGGACAATCATTACAACATGATTGGCCGAGATCCAATTCATGTCTAGAATGACGTATGAGCAGGAAGGTCAAATTTCAGGGTTCGACTGATGATTACAAGCAATCGCAACATAAAGAATCAATAGGCTCAGGATGACAAGGACAACGGATGTTAATGAATATTGCTAGACATATGGATTTAACCATAATGCAGGCAGACAAGACTTTCGGGAGCACTAGGCTGCAGAGGATCTTTGGGAGATCGAATTGCATTTGAAGAATTTTGTGAGACATAAGATCAAATGGGGATGAACGAATCCCCGATAAGTGTGAGGAATTTTTCGTAGGGTTATTCAGGCGGAAAAGAGCTGCAAGGCAGTCGGAAAAATGATTCTAGAAAGTCGAAGAATACCTTCGGGTATCTTGTAACAACAAGAACGACTAGGGATGGAAGTAAGAACGGCGAGGGTACACGTTTATCCATCAGGATTCAACAGTGTTAAGGGATTGCAAAAGAAATGAACACAAGTTCTCGGGAGTAGATCAGAGAGTAACTTCGAATTCTCCTGGTGAAGCAGGCAACCATCCAGAATGAAGGGGCTCTCCGGGGAAAGTCGTTACGAGAACCTAATGTAGTTAGTAAATTCATTTAACCCTGAATAGAAGAGAGAACAGAGTCCCAGAGTATAGACGAGGAGTAAAAGATCCTAATACCACCCAATGATGACGTGGGCCCATAAGGCACACAGCCATGTTAGTAGAAGTTTTGCAATGTCTAGACTCGACTTCGGCCAAGGAGTGTGGAAGGGGGATTCCTACAGGCAGTCGGCTCTGATACCAACTTGTGACGCCCTTGATTCAATCATACACTAATCATACACGCAAATGTGTACGATCAAGATCAAGGACTCACGGGAGGATATCACAACACAACTCTAGACACAAATAAAAATAATACAAGCTTTATATTACAAGATAGGGGCCTCGAGGGCTCGAATACATAAGCTCGAATACACAAGAGTCAGCGGAAGCACCAATATCTGAGTACAGACATGAGTTAAACAAGTTTGCCTTAAGAAGGCTAGCACAAAAGCAACATCGATCGAAAAGGCAAGGCCTCCTGCCTGGGAGCCTCCTAACTACTCCAAGTCGTCAGCGGTCGTCACGTCGTAGTAGGCACCCTTGGGGTAGCAGTAGTCATCAGTGGTGTCGTCTGGCTCCTGGGATCCATCATCTGGTCGCAACAATCGGGTATGGGGGAAAAGGAGGTAGCAAAGCAACCGTGAGTACTCATCCAAAGTACTCGCAAGACTTACATCAGATCTAAACTAAGTATGCATCTGTATCAAACGAATGGGTTGTATCTGTGGACTAAACTGCAGAATGCTAGAATAGAGAGAAGGCCTAGTCCTATCAAAGACTAGCATCTTCTGGAAACCACCATCTTGCAGCAACAGGAGGGAGTAGAGTAGCATAAAGTAAAGTAGTAGAAGTGTTATCAACCTCGGCCAGAGATCCTTTCTCGACTCCCTGCGAGAAAGCAATCCCAGAGCCATACTATCCAGTTATCATCTCATATCCAAGTCTCATCTCCATGTCTCATCTCAAGTATCCAGTTCTAGTTGTATCAGTCGGGATACAACTCCAAGTGTCCGTTACCGTAGGACAGGCTATTGATAGATGTTTTCTTCCCTGCAGGGGTGCACCAACTTACCCACCACGCTCGATTAACTCCGGCTGGACACACTTTCCTGGGTCATGCCCGGCCTCGGCCAAACAATACGCCGCAACCCGACCTAGGCTTAATAGAGAGGCCAGCACGCTGGACTAAACCTATGCCCCCAGGGGTCATGGGCCATCGCCCCGGGAACTCCTGCACGTTGCGTGGGCGGCCGGTGAGCAGACCTAGCTACCTCCTTCAACAAGGCGGGAGCTTACGCAGTCCAACCCGGCGTGCGCTACTCAGTCACTGACGTCTATTAAGCTTCGGCTGATGTATACGATGCAGAACGCCCATACTATGCCCACATGATGGTTAGTGCTATCAGGCCAGAGGCCCCTTGGATCAAATATCCAAATCGTAGTGGATTAGGAGCACGCGTTAACGAGCAGAGACTCACGATCGATGTGGCCCTGTCGCCCCGTCTCGAGTACATGCGGCAAGGGCTAAGAATGCCCGGCCACACCTCGTAAGTATGTCGCGGGCACCTTCCAGGTCAACCCGACTCCACATCACTCGCTATTAAGCTCGCGCGGGTACCCCTCAGGGTTGACCCGTCTTTAGTAACATGGCTTAGTGCAAAGTCATAGTAACCATAGTAACTATGTGTCTAACACCAAGGGGAAAACCCGAGGAATCACCCCCGGTGGATTCCACTCGATGTAATCATCAAGGTGAACATAAGAGGAACCACCCCTGAGGTTCACACTTGAGGGGTTGCACGACAGAGTCGTATCGAAAGTGGTTAAGGCAGAATCACCCTCGATGACCACGACCGAATAGCTACACTACAGGGTTAACATCAGAAGTGTTGTAGAGGTCTCACCCTCGGCACTCGATAGTAACCCAGTAGTCTCGAGCAACTAAGGAGAAAGTGATGTGCGGTGCCGGGGCCTGGTCTTAGATCCCGTTGATCGGGTCTTCAATGATGAAGCAGGGGCAACAAGGACGAGGTGGGGGTCACTGATGGATCACTAACCAATCTATACTAAGCAGGTAAGGTACAAAAGTAGGCTATGCATCAGAATAGAAGCAAACAATAACAGTAGCAAAATCTAATGCAAGCATGAGAGAATAGACTGGGCAATATCGGGATGATCAAAGGGGGGCCTTGCTTGCCTGGTCGCTCTGGCAAGGAGGGGTCGTCGCCGACATAGTCGATCACAGGGGCAAAATCAGTCTCGGGGTCTACCGGAGAAGAAGAGGGGGAAGAAACAGTAAATACATGCAAGCATAAGCATAACAAGACAATAAGCGGTGCTAGAGGTGTTCTAACGCTGTGCTAGGCGATATTGGGGAAGGAGGATAACATCCGGGAAAGTTTTCCCGGTTCCGGACGTTTGTCAAACAGATGAACCGGAGGGGAAAAGTTCAACGTTTGCTATGCTAGAGATGTGTGACGGACGAATGGGTTGCGTATCCGGGTTCATCTCGTCGTTCTGAGCAACTTTCATGTAGAAAACATTTTCATCCGAGTTACGGATTATTTTCTATGATTTTTCAAAGATTTAACAATATTCTGGAATTTTTGGGGGTTGTTTCAAATCCATCCAATTTATGTTTGAATTTAAAAGCTCTACATAAGTGCTATTGGGCCACTTCATCATTTATTGGGGAATTATTAGTGAGTCAAATGATGTTGGTTTTAACATGACAAAGGTCAGAGGGATTTATACTAAAATGCGAACATTTTAGCATTATAGTTTGGAGAAACAATATTTTGACTTGTCTTTTAATTTGAATGTGAGGTCGGTTTGGAACAAAGTGATGATTAGCAAAATTTACTTATAATGATGTGGCGCCATTAATAGGAGTTTACTGTAGCATGAAACTGGGGGTGTTACACTATATGCACTAACCAACTACGCGGGGACAGTTATGGGCACTCGACCTCGTGGTATCAGCCGAAGTCTTCGTGACATCGGCGACTGAGCGGCGTGTGCCAGGTTGTACTAGAACGCCTGCTCTTGTATAAGGGAGGCTAGGTCTTCTCGCCGGCCGCGTATGCAACGTGCAGGTGTGCAACGAGCGATGGGCCCAGACCCCTGCGCCATAGGATTTAGACCAGTGTGCTGACCTCTCTGTTGTGCCTAGGTAGGGCTGCGACGTGTTGATCTTCCGAGGCCGGGCATGACCCAAAAAAGTGTGTCCGGACAAAGGGGATCGAACGTGTTGGGGAATGTGGTGCACCCCTGCAGGGAAGTTAATCTATTCGAATAGCCGTGATCTTCGGTAACAGGACGACTTGGAGTTGTACCTTGACCTTATGACAACTAGAACCGGATACTTAATAAAACACACCCTTCCAAGTGCCAGATACAACCGGTGGTCTCTCTCTCACAGGGCGACGAGGGGAGGATCATCGATTAGGATTATTGCTATGCGATGTAACTAGGTGAACTTACCATCTGATCTCTTCTACATGCTGCAAGATGGAGGTTACCAGAAGCGTAGTCTTCGATAGGACTAGCTATCCCCCTCTTATTCCAGCATTCTGCAGATCAATCCACATATGATACCCTTATTCCATTTGATACCAATGCATACATATGTAGTGTAGCTCCTTGCTTGCCAGTACTTTGGATGAGTACTCACGGTTGCTTTGCTCCCTCTTTTCCCCCTTTCTATACCTGATTGCTGCGACCAGACGATGGAGTCCAGGAACTAGACGCCACCATCGACGACGACTCCTACTACACTGGAGGTGCCTACTACTATGTGCAGCCCGCTGACGGTGACCAGGAGTAGTTTAGGAGGATCCTAGGCAGGAGGCATGGGCCTCTTTCGATCTGTATCCTAGTTTGTGATAGCCTTCTTAAGGCAAACTTGTTTAAATTATGTCTGTACTCAGATTTTGTTGCTTCCGCTGACTCGTCCATGATCGAGCTCTTGTATTCGATCCCTCGAGGCCCGTGGCTTGTAATATGATGCTTGTATGACTTATTTTTATTTGTAGAGTTGTGTTGTGATATCTTCCCGTGAGTCCCTGATCTTGATCGTACACGTTTGCATGTATGATTAGTGTACGGTCAAATTGGGGGCATCACACCATAGCCATTCCGAGATATATTGCCATGCAACTTTCCACTGTTCCGTTATTATGACATGCTTCATCATTGTCATATTGCTTGCATGATCATGTAGTTGACATCGTATTTGTGGCAAAGCCACCGTTCATAATTCTTCATACATGTCACTCATGCATCATTGCACATCCCGGTACACCGCGGAGGCATTCACATAGAGTCGTATTTTGGTCTAAGTATCGATTTGTAAGTAAATAATTTGTGATGATCATCATTATTAGAGCATTGTCCCAAGTGAGGAAAGGATGATGGAGACTATGATTCCCCCACAAGTCGGGATGAGACTCCGGACGAAAAAAAGAAGAAGAAAAGAGGCCAAAAGAAAAAAAAGAAAGAAGGACCAAATAAAAAAATGAGAGAAAAAGAGAGAAGGGACAATGCTACTATCCTTTTTCCACACTTGTGCTTCAAAGTAGCACCATGATCTTCATGATAGAGAGTCTCCTATGATATCACTTTCATATACTAGTGGGAATTTTTCATTATAGAACTTGGCTTGTATATTCCAATGATGGGCTTCCTCAAAATGCCCTAGGTCTTCGTGAGCAAGCAAGTTGGATGCACACCCACTTAGTTTCTTTTGTTGAGATTTCATATACTTATAGATCTAGTGCATCCATTGCATGGCAATCCCTACTCACTCACATTGATATCTATTAATGGGCATCTCCATAGCCTGTTGATACGCCTAGTTGATGTGAGACTATCTTCTCCTTTTCGTCTTCTCCACAACCACCATTCTATTCCACATATAGTGCTATATCCATGGCTCATGCTCATATATTGCGTGAAGATTGAAAAAGTATGAGAACATCAAAAGTATGAAGCAATTGCTTGGCTTGTCATCGGGGTTGTGCATGATTTAAATATTTTGTGTCGTGAAAATAGAGCATAGCCAGACTATATGATTTTGTAGGGATAACTTTCTTTGACCATGTTATTTTGAGAAGACATAATTGCTTAGTTAGTATGCCTGAAGTATTATTATTTTTATGTCAATATTAAAAAAATTTCTTGAATCTTTCGGATCTGAAAATTCAAGCCACAATAAAGAAAAAATACATTGAGAAATATGTTGGCCATCATTCCACATCAAAATTCTTCTTTTATCATTTACCTACTCGAGGACGAGCAGGAATTAAGCTTGGGGATTCTTGATACATCTCCAACGTATCTATAATTTTTGATTGCTCCATGCTATTATATTATCTATTTTGGATGTTAATGGGCTTTATTTTACACTTCTATCATTTTTGGGACTAACCAACTAACCGGAGGCCCAGCCCAAATTGCTGTTTTTTCCTATTTTAGAGTTTCGCCGAAAAGGAATATCAAATGGAGTCCAAACAGAATGAAACCTTCGGGAACATGATTTTCTCAACAAACGTGATCCAGGAGACTTGGAGTGGGCGTCAAGAAACAATCGAGGAGGCCACAAGGCAGGGGGTGCGCCTAACCCCCTAGGCGCGCCCTCCACCCTCATGGGCCCCTCATTGCTCCACTGACCTACTTCTTCCTCCTATATAAGTCCACGTACCCCCCAAACATCCAGGAGCACCACAAAAACCTAATTCCACCGCCGCAACCTTCTGTACCCGAGAGATCCCATCTTGGGGCCTTTTCTGGAGCTCCACCAGAGGGGGCATTGATCACGGAGGGCCTCTACATCAACTCCATGGCCTCTCCGGTGATGTGTGAGTAGTTTACTTCAGACCTTCGGGTCCATAGTTATTAGCTAGATGGCTTCTTCTCTCTCTTTGGATCTCAATACAAAGTTCTCCTCGATCTTCTTGGAGATCTATTCGGTGTAATCTTATTTTGCGGTGTGTTTGTCGAGATCCGATGAATTGTGGGTTTATGATCAAGTTTATCTATGAACAATAATTGAATCTCCTCTGAATTCTTTTATGTATGATTGGTTTATCTTTGTAAATCTGTTCGAATTATCAGTTTGGTTTGGCCTACTAAATTGATCTTTCTTGCAATGGGAGAAGTGCTTAGCTTTGGGTTCAATCTTGCGGTGTCCTTTCCAAGTGACAGCAGGGGCAACAAGGCACGTATTGTATTGTTGCCATTGAGGATAATAAGATGGGGTTTATATCATATTGCATTATTTTATCCCTCTACATCATGTCATCTTACTTAAAGCATTACTTTGTTCTTATGAACTTAATACTCTAGATGCATGCTAGATAGCGGTCGATGTGTGGAGTAATAGTAGTAGATGCAGAATCGTTTCGGTCTACTTGTCGCGGACGTGATGCCTATATACATGATCATACCTAGATATTCTCATAATTATGCTCAATTCTATCAATTGCTCGACAGTAATTCGTTTACCCATCGTAATACTTATGCTCTTGAGAGAAGCCACTAGTGAAACCTATGGCCCCCGGGTCTATCTTCCATCATATTAATCTTCCAATACTTAGCTATTTCTATTGTCGTTTATTTTACTTTGTATCTTTATTTCTCTTTATCATAAAAAACAAAAATATTATCTTATCATATCTATCAGATCTCACTCTCGTAAGTGACCGTGAAGGGATTGACAACCCCTTTCATCGCGTTGGTTGCGAGGTTCTTATTTGTTTGTGTAGGTGCGTGGGACTTGAGCGTGATCTCCTACTGGATTGATACCTTGGTTCTCAAAAACTGAGGGAAATACTTATGCTACTTTACTGCATCACCCTTTCCTCTTCAAGGGAAAACCAACGCAGTGCTCAAGAGGTAGCAGCAAGTCTCTTTACTCGTTCCGTAATGCATCATCCCGTAACTAACTCTTTAGTCACATTGCTTGTAAGGCTTATAGTGATGAGCATTACCGAGAGGGCCCAGAGATACCTCTCCGACAATCAGAGTGACAAATCCTAATCTCGATCTATGCCAACTCAACAAGCACCATCGGAGACACCTGTAGAGCATCTTTATAATTACCCAGTTACGTTGTGACGTTTGATAGCACACTAAGTGTTCCTCCGGTATTCGGGAGTTGCATAATCTCATAGTCCTAGGAACATGTATACATCATGAAGAAATCGATAGCAACAAACTAAACAATCATAGTGCTAAGCTAACGGATGGGTCTTGTCCATCACATCATTCTCCAATGATGTGATCCCGTTCATCAAATGACAACACATGTCTATGGTTACGAAACATAACCATCTTTGATTAACGAGCTAGTCAAGTAGAGGCATACTAGGGACACTCTGTTTGTCTATGTATTCACACATGTATCAAGTTTCCAGTTATTACAATTCTAGCATGAATAATAAAAATTTATCATGATATAAGGAAATATAAATAACAACTTTATCATTGCTTCTAGGGCATATTTCCTTCAGTCTCGCACTTGCACTAGAGTCAATAATCTAGTTCACATCGTCATGTGATTTAACACCAATAGTTCACATCTTTATTTGATTAGTTCACATCTCCATGTGACTAATACCCAAAGGGTTTACTAGAGTCAACAATCTAGTTCACATCGATATGTGATCAACACCTAAAGAGTGATCATGTTTTGCTTGTGAGAAAAATTTAGTCAACGGGTCTGCCACATTCAGAGCCGTATGTATTTTGCAAATTTTTCTACGTCTACAATGCTCTGCACGGAGCTACTCTAGCTAATTGCTCCCACTTTCAATATGTATACAGATTGAGACTTAGAGTCATCCAGATCAGTGTCAAAACTTGCATCGACGTAACCCTTTTACGACGAACTCTTTGTCACCTCCATAATCGAGAAACATATCCTTATTCCACTAAGGATAATTTTGACCGCTGTCTAGTGATCCACTCCTGGATCACTATTGTACCCTCTTACCAAACTCATGGTGAGGTACACAATAGGTCTGGTACACAACATAGCATACTTTATAGAACCAACGACTGAGGCATAGGGAATGACTTTCATTCTCTTTCTATTTTCTGCCGTGGTCGGGTTTTGAGTCTTACTCAACTTCACATCTTGCAACACAGGAAAGAACTCCTTCTTTGACTGTTCCATTTTGAACTACTTCAAAATCTTATCAATGTATGTACTCATTGAAAAAACTTATCAAGCGTCTTGATCTATCTCTATAGATCTTGATGCTCATTGTGTAAGCAGCTTCACCGAGGTCTTTCTTTGAAAAACTCCTTTCAAATTCTCCTTTATGCTTTCCAGAAAATTCTACATCATTTCCGATCAACAATATGTCATTCACATATACTTATCAGAAAGGTTGTAGTGTTCCCACTCACTTTCTTGTAAATACAGGCTTCACCGCAAGTCTGTATAAAACTATATGCTTTGATCAACCCATCAAAGCGTATATTCCAACTCCGAGATGCTTGCACCAGTCCATAGATGGATCGATGGAGCTTGCACACTTTGTTAACACCTTTATGATTGACAAAACCTTCTGGTTGCATCATATACAACTATTTTTTAATAAATCCATTAAGGAATGTAGTTTTGATATCCATTTTCCTGATTTCATGAAATGCGGCAACTGCTAACATGATTCGGACAGACTTTGAAGCATCGATACGAGTGAGAAAATCTCATCGTAGTCAACACCTTGAACTTGTCGAAAACCTTTTGCGACAATTCGAGCTTTGTAGATTGTAACACTACTATCAGCATCCGTCTTCCTCTTAAAGATCCATTTATTCTGAATGGCTCACCGATCATCGGGCAAGTCTATCAAAGTCCATACTTTGTTCTCATACATGGATCCCATCTCAGATTTTATGGCCTTAAGCCATTTCGCGGAATCTAGGCTCATCATCGCTTCCTCATAGTTCGTAGGTTCGTCATGGTCTAGTAACATGACTTCCAGAACAGGATTATCGTACCACTCTAGTGCGGAACGTACTCTGGTTAACTGACGAGGTTCGGTAGTAACTTGATCTGAAGTTTCATGATCATCATCATTAACTTCCTCACTAATTGGTGTAGGCATCACTAGAATTGATTTCAATGATGAGCTACTTTCCAATTTGAGAGAAGGTACAATTACCTCATCAAGTTCTACTTTCCTCCCACTCACTTCTTTCGAGAGAAACTTCTTCTCTAGAAAGGATCCATTCTTAGAAACGAATATCTTGCCTTCAGATCTGTGATAGAAGGTGTACCCAACAGTTTCCTTTGGGTATCCTATGAAGACGCATTTCTCCGATTTGGGTTTGAGCTTATCAGGTTGAAACTTTTTCACATAAGCATCATAGCCCCAAACTTTAAGAAACGACAGCTTAGATTTCTTGCTAAACCATAGTTCATATGGTGTCGTCTCAACGGATTTAGATGGTGCCCTATTTAACGTGAATGCAGCTGTCTCTAATGCATAACCCCAAAACTATAGTGGTAAATTGGTAAGAGACATCATAGATCACACCATATCTAATAAAGTACGATTACGACGTTCGGACACACCATTATGTTGTGGTGTTCCAGGTGGCGTGAGTTGCGAAACTATTCGACATTGCTTCAACTGAATGCCAAACTCGTAACTCAAATATTTCATCTCTGCGATCAGATCGTAGAAACTTTATTTTCTTGTTACGATGATTCTCCACTTCACTTTGAAATTCTTTGAACTTTTCAAATGTTTCATACTTGTGTTTCATTAAGTAGATATACTCATATCTGCTCAAATCATCTGTGAAGGTTAGAAAATAATGATACCCACCGCGAGGCTCAACACTCACCGGACCGCATACATAGGTATGTATTATTTCCAATAAGTCAGTTGCTCGCTCCATTGTTCCAGAGAACTGAGTTTTAGTCATCTTGCCCATGAGGCATGGTTCACAAGCATCAAGTGATTCATAATCAAGTGATTCCAAAAGCCCATCAACATGGAGTTTCTTCATGCGCTTTACACCAATATGACCTAAACGGCAGTGCCACTAGTATTTTGCATTATCATTATCAACTTTGCATCTTTTGGCATCAATATCATGAATATGTGTATCGCTACGATCGAGCTTCAATAAACCATTCACCTTGGGTGTATGACCGCAGAAGGTTTTATTCATGTAAATAGAATAGCAATTATTCTTTGACTTAAATGAATAACCGTATTGCAATAAACATGATCCAATCATATTATGCTCAACGCAAGCACCAAATAACATTTATTTTAGGTTCAACACTAATCCCGAAGGTAAAGAGAGTGTGCCATGGTGATCTTATCAACCTTTGGAATCATTTCCAACACACATCATCACCTTACCCTCAACTAGTCTTTGTTCATTTTGTAACTCCTATTCCGTGTTACTAATCATAGCAACTGAACCAGTATCAAATACCTAGGGGCTACTATGAATACTAGTAAAGTACGCATCAATAACATGTACATCATATATACTTTTGTTCACTTTGCCATCCTTCTTATCCACCAAGTATTTAGGGCAGTTCCACTTTCAATGACCATTTCCTTTGCAGTAGAAGCACTCAGTTTCAGGCTTGGGTCTAGCTTTGGGCTTCTTCATGGGAGTGGCAACTTGCCTGCCATTCTTCTTGAAGTTTCCTTTCTTTTCCTTTGCCCCTTTTTCTTGAAACTAATGGTCTTGTTAACCATCAACACTTGATGCTCTTTCTTGAATTCTACCTTCGTCGATTTCAGCATCATGAAGAGCTTGGGAATTGTTTTCATCATCCCTTGCATATTATAGTTCATCACAAAGTTCCAGTAACTTGGTGACAGTGACTAGAGAACTCTGTCAATCACTATCTTATCTGGAAGATTAACTCCCACTTGATTCAAGCGATTCCAGTACTCAGACATTTTGAGCACATGCTCACTGGTTGAGCTATTCTCCTCCATCTTGTAGGCAAGGTACTTGTTAGATCTCTCATACCTCTCAACTCGGGCATGAGTCTGGAATACCAATTTCAGCTCTTGGAACATCTCATATGCTCTGTGGCATTCAAAACGTTTTTGAAGTCCTGGTTCTAAGCTGTAAAGTATGGCGCACTAAACTATCAAGTAGTCATCATACCGAGCTTGTCAAACATTCATAACGTTTGCATCTGCTCTGCAAAAGATCCGTCACCTAGTGGTGCATCAAGGACATAATTCTTCTATGCATCAATGAGGATAATCCTCAGATCATGGAGCTAGTCCGCATCATTGCTACTAACATCTTTCAACATAGTTTTCTCTAGGAACATATGATAAATAAAACAGGGAAGCTATATGCGAGCAATTGATCTACAACATAGATATGCAAATACTATCAGGACTAAGTTCATGATAAATTTAAGTTCAATTAATCATATTACTTAAGAACTCCCACTTAGATAGACATCCCTCTAGTCATCTAAATGATCATGTGATCCATATCAACTAAACCATGTCCGATCATCACGTGAGATGGAGAAGTTTTCAATGGTGAACATCACTATATTGATCATATCTACTATATGATTCACACTCGACCTTTCGGTCTCAGTGCTCCGAGGCCATATCTGCATATTCTAGGCTCATCAAGTTTAACCTGAGTATTATGCTTGTGCAAAACTAGCTTGCACATGGTGTTTGTGAACGTAGAGCTTATCACACCCGATCATCACGTGGTGTCTCAGCACGAAGAACTGTCGCAACGGTGCATACTCAGGGAGAACACTTATACCTTGAAATTTTAGTAAGGGATCATCTCATAATGCTACCATCATACTAAGCAAAATAAGATGCATAAAAGATCACATGCAATCAAAAAAATATGTGACATGATATGGCCATTATCATCTTGTGCCTTTGATCTCCATCTCCAAAGTACCGTCATGATCTCCATCGTCACCCGCATGACACCATGATCTCCATCATCTTGATCTCTATCAACGTGTCGTCACATGGTCGTCTCACCAACTAGTACTTTTGCAACTATTGCTATCGCATAGCGATAAAGTAAAGCAATTATATGGCGCTTGCATCTTATGCAATAAAGAGACAACCATAAGGCTCCTGCCAGTTGCCGATAAATTTTTAAAAACATGATCATCTCATACAACAATTTATATCTCATCACGTCTTGACCATATCACATCACAACATGCCCTGCAAAAACTAGTTAGACGTCCTCTACTTTGTTGTTGCAAGTTTTACGTGGCTGCTACGGGCTTAGCAAGAACCGTTCTTACCTATGCATCAAAAACCACAATGCGGTATAGTGATTGCTTTTTGATCTTCAGAAAGAACCCTGTCCATTGAATCCGATTCAACTAAAGTTGGAGAAACTGACACCTGCCAGCCACCTGTGTGCAAAGCACGTCGGTAGAACCAGTCTCAAGAACGCGGTCATGTAATGTCGCTCCGGGCCGCTTCATCCAACAATACTGCCGAATCAAGAAACAATTAGTGACGTCAAGCAATATGTATATACCCACGCCCACAACTCCTTTGTGTTCTAGTCGTGCATATAACATCTAAGTATAGAGCTAGCTCGGATGCCACTGTTGGGGAACACAGTATTTCAAAAAAATTCCTACGATCACGCAAGACCTATCTAGGATATGCATAGCAGCGAGAGGGGAGAGTGTGTCTACGTACCCTCGTAGACCGAAAGCGGAA
Organism: Triticum urartu; assembly: GCF_056163025.1. NCBI lineage: Eukaryota > Viridiplantae > Streptophyta > Magnoliopsida > Poales > Poaceae > Triticum > Triticum urartu. Next base: position 389,966,156 of record NC_141878.1, on the reverse strand, counting down.
GCATTGAGTAACACACTTGATGTAGTCGAACGTCTTCGCGATCCAACCGATCAAGTACGGAACGCATTACACCTCCATGATCTGCACACGTTCAGTTCGGTGACATCCCTCGAACTCTAGATCCAGCTGAGGCCGAGGGAGAGTTTCGTCAGCACGACGGCGTGGTGACAGTGATGATGAAGTTACCGGCGCAGGGCTTCGCCTAAGCACTACGACAATATGACCGAGGTGGAAAACTGTGGAGGGAGGCACCGCACATGGCTAAGACAAATCTTGGAGTGCCTTTGGGGTGCCCCCTGCCCACGTATATAAAGGAGGGGGAAGAGGAGGCCGGCCTGGGAGGGGCGCGCCTATAGGGGGGGTCCAACTAGGATTCCCAATCCTAGTTGGAGTCCCCTTCCTTTTCCAAGAGGGGAGAGAGGGAAGGAGTAGTAGAGGGAGAAGGAAAGAGAGGGGGGCGCCGCCCCCTCCCTAGTCCAATTCGGACTTGCCATGGGGGGCGTGCGGCCACCCCTTGAGGCCCTTCTCGCCTTTGCCGTATGGCCCATTAAGGCCCACTACTTCCCCCGACGAATTCCTGTAACTCTCTGGAACTCTGAGAAATACCCGAATCACTCGGAACCTTTCCGATGTCCGAATATAGCCATCCAATATATCGATATTTACGTATCGACCATTTCGAGACTCCTCGTCATGTCCGTGATCTCATCCGTGACTCTGAACAACCTTCGGTACATCAAATCACATAACTCATAATACAAATTGTCATCGAACGTTAAGCGTGTGGACCCTACGGGTTCGAGAACTATGTAGACATGACCGAGAAACATCTACGGTCAATAACCAATAGCGGAACCTAGATGCTCATATTGGCTCCTACATATTCTACGAAGATATTTATCGGTCAAACTACATAACAACATACGTTGTTCCCTTTATCATCGGTATGTTACTTGCCCGAGATTCGATCGTTGGTATCCTCATACCTAGTTCAATATCATTACCGGCAAGTCTCTTTACTCATTCCGTAATGCATCATCCCGTAACTAACTATTTAGTCACATTGCTTGCAAGGCCTATAGTGACGAGCATTACCGAGAGGGCTCAGAGATACCTCTCCGACAATCGGAGTGACAAATCCTAATATCGATCTATGCCAACTCAACAAACACCATCAGAGACACATGTAGAGCATCTTTATAATCACCCAGTTACGTTGTGACATTTGATAGCAGACTAAGTGTTCCTCCGGTATTCGGGAGTTGCATAATCTCATAGTCACAGGAACATGTATAAGTCATGAAGAAAGCAGTAGCAACAAACTAAACGATCATAGTGCTAAGCTAACGGATGGGTCTTGTCCATCACATAATTCTCTAATGATGTGATCCCGTTCATCAAATGACAACACATATCTATGTCTAGGAAACTTAACCATCTTTGATTAACGAGCTAGTCAAGCAGAGGCATACTAGGGACACTCTATTTGTCTATGTATTCACACATGTATCAAGTTTTCGGTTAATACAATTCTAGCATGAATAATAAACATTTATCACGATATAAGGAAATATAAATAACAACTTTATTATTGCTTCTAGGGCATATTTCCTTCATTCTTCTCCCTGATGTAATATGTACTTAAACATGGTGCTCGACGCTATATATTATTTCCCAATGATGTATGGCTATGCTATGATGTTTGAGTAGATTCGTTTTGTCCTATGGGTTAACTGATGATCATGATTGGTTTGAGTTGTATGTTTTATTATTGGTGTTGTCCTATGGTGCTCTCTGTGTTGCGCAAGCATGAGGGATTCCCGTTGTAGGGTTTGCAATATGTTCGTGATTTGCTTATGGTGGGTGGCGTGAGTGACAGAAGCACAAACCCGAGTAAGTTGGTTGTTTGCGTATGGGAATAAAGAGGACTTGATACCTTAGAATGCTATGGTTGGGTTTTACCTTAATGATATTTAGTAGTTACGGATGTTTGCTAGAGTTCCAATCATAAGTGCATATGATCCAAGGAGAGAAAGTATGTTAGCTTATGCCTCTCCCTCATATAAAATTGCAATAATGATTATCGGTCTAGTTATCGATTGCCTAGGGACAAATAACTTTCTTGTCACAAAAAGCTCTCTACTAAAACTAAATTAGTTGTTTCTTTATATAAACAACCCCTAGTTTGTATTTACGTGCTCTTTATTATCTTGCAAACCTATCCCTTTACACCTACAAAGTACTTCTAGTTTCATACTTACTCTAGGTAAAGTGAATGTTAAGCGTGCGTAGAGTTGTATCGGTGGTCGATGGAACTTGAGGGAATATTTGTTCTACCTTCAGCTCCTCATTGGCTTCGACTCTCTTACTTATCGAAAGAGGCTACAACTGATCTCCTATACTAGTGGGTTATCAAGACCTTTTTCTGGCGCCGCTGCCGGGGAGCAATAGCGTGGGTGAATGTTCTCATGTGTGCTTGTTTGCTTTATCACTAAGTAGTTTTTATTTGATGTTCTAAGTTGTTCTCTATATTTAGTTATGGATATGGAACACGAAATACCAAAAAAAATAGGTGTACTTGCTACTCATGGATATGGGGAACCTCCTAAAACCCTCGATGCTCATTAGGTGAAAGATATTATGCACTACTTTAATAATCCTGAGAAAACCCCATTCAATTATATAATGGGAGACACATTGGATCAACGTGAATACTTTAGGGATCATCGCTTGACTCAAAAAGGGAAATTGTTATGGGATCAAATTTATATGTTGCATTGGAATGGTTGGAATTTATGCCAGAGATATGATTATACTTGTTGCTCTTGGATGAAGGCTCGACACCTTCCCTTTTGTAAGTGCATCTAGTGCCACCCCTAGTTGGTTTTGGAGTATTGACGACAAACCTAGTTGAGGGACTAATGTGTTTGTGAGAATTGTAGGATAACACAGGTAGAAGTCCCTCATTGATTCGGCTTTCCTACCAGAGATGACCCCTAAAAATGTATGAAGACATTGATGTCAAAGGTGGTATGTGAAGATACTCACATTGAAGACTATGACAAGAGAAAACATCGCATGAAGCCTACAGAGCTCGAAGACTTAGATCTTTCGTAGTTCTTTTTCTTCTTTATTGAGTCATAGGAACCACCGTACTGTTAAGTGGGGTCCAAGAGAACCAGTCAGAATGACTGAAGTGATGCTTAACCAAAACCTATGTCTTCGAGTGAAGACTATGAGAGCGAATCTTGTCCAGAGTCGGACAAGTCAGCTTTGCTTGTAGCCCAAGTAAAGTTGTCGTGTGTGTATGAAATCTGACCGTTGGAACATGTGTCAGTTCCTTAGTGACCCAGGGTCATTTCGGACAAATCAGGCCGGGTTGCCTAGTGGCTATAAATAGCCCACCCCCTACAACCATAAACGGTTGGCTGCTCAGAGTTAGAGTACGGCTTTTGTCGTTTGAGAGCAACCCACCTCGAAGCCTTTGAGAGAGAATTCCTTGCGAGGATAAAGCCCTACCCACCCAGAGCCAAAGAGTGTTAGGCATCACTTAAGTCTTCTTGTCTGTGTGATCTGAAGACTTATTACACTTGAGGACTGTTAATCCTCCAGCCGGTTAGGCGTCGCGTTCTGAGCATCCAAGAGACATTGTGGATTGCCGGTGAACGAAGTCTGTGAAGGTTTGGGAGTCTACCTTGAAGACTTACCAGAGTGATTGGGCGAGGTCTGTGTGACCTTAGCTCAAGGGGAATACGGTGAGGACTGGGTGTCCTGGGCTGCGTGTTCAGGACTGGGTGTCCGGGACTGTGTGTCCTCAGGTTTAAATACCTAGCCACCCTAACCAGACGTACAGTTGTCACAGCAACTGGAACTGGTCCAACAAATCATTGTCTTCAACGAGTCACTGGTTTCATCCTTCCCTTCCCTTTACTTACTGCTGGTCCTTGTGAAGTCATTGTATGATTGCACTATCTTTTATCTTCACTGAGTGACTGCGTGTTCTGTTTGGCTTCATAATATCTTCCTACCTGATCCTTACTACATTGCTGCTATTAGTCATTGTGCTTTCACTCCATTGAATACTTGACTATGGTTTGCTTAGTGTAGTCTACCTTCCGCTGCATGGTAATAGGTTTATTTCTATCGTTTGTCTTCATAACTTCCACATTTTGAAGACTTTCATAAAAATCGCCTATTCACCCCCCCTCTAGTCGATATAACGCACTTTCAATTGGTATCAAAGCGAGGTACTCCCTTGTTCTGTGTGATTCGGTTTAACCACCTGGAGTTTTAGCTATGTCGACTGCAGGGATAATCAAAGTCTCCGCTGCATGCCCCGTCTTCGATGGAACTGAATATCCCTATTGGAAGAATAAGATGCGCATGCATCTTGAAGCCATTGACGTCGACCTATGGTATGTCATCAAGAACGGCGTTCCCAAGGCTGGAGAAGGTGTCACTGCTGCTGACGTCAAGAAGTTCGTTCAACTGGACTCTACTGCCAAGAATATCATCTGTGGTCATCTGACCAAAGGACAGTATGGCCGCGTGAGTGCTTTGGAAACATCTAAGCTAGTCTGGGACTGGCTCTCCAAGGTCAACGAAGGCGTCTCAACCCAGAGAGATCAGAGAATCAGTGTCCTTCACAACCTCTTCAACCGCTTCAAGAGAAATGACAATGAGAATGTCCAGCTCACGTTTGATCGACTCACTGACATCACGAATGAGCTTCAAGCCCTTGGCACTACTGAGATCACCAAGCATGAAGTCGTCAAGACACTACTGAGATCACTTGACAGTTTGTTTGACACCCTAGCCCTGATGATTCAAGAACGTCCTGATTTCAAGACACTCGATCCGTCTGACATACTTGAGAGGCTCAACACACATGAGTTTCAGCTTTCTGAGAAAAGAGATATCTACGGTCCAAACTATGGGCGAACTCGTGCCTTGAAGGCAAAAGTTGTCTCCTCATCTGAAGAAGAATCTGACAGCAGCTCTGATGATCCTGAAGACATTGGAAGGGAACTTGCTATGCTTGTGAAGAAGTTCCAAAAATTCACCAAGAAGAAAGGTTTCAGAAAGTCTTCCCGATCAAGCTCAAGGAATGATGAAGCTTCTGCTCATGACTACAAGAAGAAAACATGTCACAAGTGCAAGAAACCTGGCCACTTCATCTCTGAGTGTCCGCAGTGGGACAATGAGAACAAAAAGAAGAAGAAGAAGAGCAAGGAATATGACTCTGACGACAAGAAGAAGAAGAAATACTCAAAGTCTTCTTCCAAGTCTTCCTCAAAGTCTTCATCACACAAGAAGAGCTCATATGGCAAGGCACGTGCGTTTGTTGGCAAGGAAATGGATTCAGAGGAGGAGTCCGCTTTTGAGGAGGCGGAGGTGGAGTCTGATTTTGGCGTCGCAAGTCTGGCTACAGCATATGTTGCCAAGTCCATCTTCAACACTGAAGACAATGACTTCATCACCGACACCGATGCAAATGACAAGGACTACTCCGCTCCTACCTACCGCTTCATGGCACGCGGTGCCAAGGTAAACACACGCACTACTCACTATCAAACATCTAGTGACGATGACTCTGATTGTGGTTCAAAACCCAGCTACAAAACACTTGCTAAAATTGCAACTGAACAACAGAAAGCCATGGAACATATTCAAAAACTGTTAGACAAAAGCGATGATCTGTTAGGCACTGAAATGACTCGATATGAGTCCTTAATTGAAGACATAAAAAATCTTCACATTAAGTATGAGGAACTTGAAAGTCGTCATGAAGCGCTCTCAACAACTCATGAAAAGCTTTCCTATGATTATCTTCAAAGGAAGCAAGATCTTGAGAAATTGAGAGCGGCTCATGAAGATCTTCAAAAGGAAAATGAGTCACTTCGCGCCAAACAGATCAGTTCCACTCAAGAAGGATTTGAACCACCATGTCTTAAATGCATTGAGCGTGATAATACTACTTCTGTTGCTGAATGTTCTACTGCTACTACTGTTGCAATATCTTCAACTGTTGATGTGGAAACTAACCCCTCTGCTGAGGATACCACTGCTATTGCTGATGAGAATGCTAGGTTGAAGACATTGCTTGAAACAGGGATGTACAAAAGTCTTAAAGGGCATCAGACACTATGTGATGTCCTCAAAAAGCAGATCTTGAACCGAAACCCGAGGAAAGAGGGTGTTGGGTTCGTAAGGAAAATGAATGCTGATGGCTCTTACTGGAAACCTGAGCAGTACCCCAAAACCACATGGGTTGCTGCAAAGGAATCTTCAGCAGATCCATCCACTCTATCTGGCTTCACTTGTGCAAACCCCATTGTCACTGATGAATCCTTTGATGCAAACTATAAACTGTTTAAGAATCAGAATGGTGAAGTGTTTGCCAGGTACATTGGTACTAACTTCAGGAATGGACCGCCTATGAAGAAGATCTGGGTTCCGAAAAAGTGTCTGGAGAATCTTCCTGTGAATGTCATCATGACACCACACGTGAAGAAGACAAACCCCAGACCACAGGCTTCATACGGTCCAAAGGCTTCATACAGACAGAGGACTCACCTGAGTCACACTAACGCAAATGTTTTGCAGGGAAACCATACTCAGGCCTATGAATATGAGCGCGGTTCATCAAACCGCCATGTTCATAAGACCAAGAACTATTCTACTTATTATTATGAGTACTATTGTCCGCCTACAAGACTGTTTGCTAGGGCTCCAAAGCCAAAGTTCTCAGATGCTGCACTTAGACTTATTGCTTCTAAGCCACCCTTGAAGATGTGGGTGGCTAAGAAAGCTTAACTCTCTTTTGCAAGGAAAGGTCTCCAGCAGAAAACCAAAATCGTCTGACGCTATTGCTAGGGACCTTAAACATCTTGTAGGGTGCAAGATCAAATGCCCGAATGGTCTTACTATGTACTTCGTTCCTGAATCGCTTGCTACTCTCCCTATTAGTCCTAATCTGGATCTAAGCTTTCATAACCCACTGGTTCGTCAAATGTTTTTTCTTCACAATTCTCTTCGTGAAGCCTATCCCCCTAACTGGACTGTAGGGTACGACACCAGTGTCTTCAGAATGGATTATTGATAGTGGGTGTACCAATCACATGACTGGCAAAAGAAGCCTTCTTATGGACTCAACCTTACGTCCATCCGACAAGAGTCACATCACATTTACTGACACTGGTAAAAGTAAGGTACTGGGTCTAGGTAGAGTTGCGATCTCAAAGGATCAACACATGGATAAAGTCATGCTTGTTGAATCCCTTGGCTTCAACTTAATGTCTGTCTCAATGCTTTGCGATTTGAACATGATCGTAATGTTTGGAAAATATCGCTGCCTTGTTCTAATGGAATCTGACAAGTCTCTAGTGTTTGAAGGGTATCGGAAAGATGATTTGTACGTGGTAGATTTCTCAGCAGGACCACAGCTTGTCGTATGTCTTCTAGCAAAAGCTTCAGAATGCTGGCTCTGGCATCGGAGGCTAGGGCATGCTGGCATGAGGAACCTCCACACCCTTGCAAAGAAGAAGCATGTCATAGGCATCGAGGGCGTCAAGTTCAAGAAAGATTACTTATGCGGTGCCTATGAAGCAGGAAAGATGACGAGGGCCAAACATCCCTCGAAGACAATCTTGACAACCACTCGACCCTTCGAACTGCTCCACATGGATCTTTTCGGTCCCACTCATTACTCAACTCTTACTACTACTTCTTGTCTCTATGGCTTTGTCATTGTTGATGATTATTCTAGATATACTTGGGTGCACATAATCCTCTACAAGACTAAAGTGCAGGATGTCTTCAGACGCTTCGCCAATCGAGCAATGAACAACTATGGCGCCAAGATAAAGCACATCAGAAGTGACAATGGCACTGAATTCAAGAACACTGGCCTTGATACATATCTTGATACTTTGGGCATCACACATGAATTCTCAGCTCTGTACACGCCACAGCAGAATGGCGTCGTCGAACGCAAGAACAGAACACTCATTGAGATGGCCCGAACGATGCTAGATGAATACAAGACTCCAAGAAAATTCTGGCCTGAAGCCATTGATACTGCATGCCATACAATCAATCGTGTTTATCTTCACAAGCTTCTGAACAAGACATCTTATGAGCTCCTTATTGACAAGAAGCCAAATGTCAGTTACTTCAAAGTATTTGGCGCCAGGTGCTGGATCAAGGATCCACATCACACTTCAAAATTTGCACCAAAAGCACATGAGGGTTTTATGCTTGGATATGGAAAGGATTCGCACTCCTACAGAGTCTTCAATCTCTTTCATTATAAAGTGGTTGAAACAATGGATGTGTGGTTTGATGAGACTAACGGTTCACAAAGAGAGCACCTCCCAAATGTGCTAGATGAAGTTCCATCCAGCGAATCAATCAAGCTAATGGGAACTGGAGAAATCATACCCTCTGAAGCTCAACCTGAAGAGGAACTTATCATCTCCGCACCTGATCAACCTGAAGACAATGCTCATCCTGAAGACAATCCCACTAATAATGACAATGATCAGCAAGAGCAAAACCTTCGCCATGTACATCCTCGTGTTGCCAATGAAGTCCAGATTGAGAGAATAATTGATAGCATCAATGCCCCTGGTCCGCTCACTCGTTCAAGGGCAACTTAGCTAGCAAATTTCTGTGGGCACTTCGCATTCGTTTCAATAACAGAACCCAAGAAAGTTAAAGAAGCCTTCATGGAACCTGAATGGATTCAAGCTATGCAAGAAGAGCTTCAACAATTTGAGCTGAATAATGTATGGGAACTGGTTAAGCGTCATGATCCTCGGAAGCACAACATAATAGGCACCAAATGGATATACCGCAACAAGCAAGATGAGCATGGTCAAGTTGTCAGAAACAAAGCTCGTCTTGTTGCTCAAGGATATACTCAAGTGGAAGGCATTGACTTCGATGAAACATTTGCTACTGTGGCTAGACTGGAAGCCATACGCATACTTCTAGCCTATGCAAATCATCATAACATACTTTTATATCAAATGGATGTGAAGAGCACCTTTCTCAATGGCAAGATTGAAGAAGAAGTGTATGTTGCACAACCGCCTGGCTTTGAAGATCCAAAACATCCTGACATGGTATACAAGCTCAACAAGGCACTGTATGGCCTCAAACAAGGCCCTCGGTCCTGGTATGACACACTCAAATACTTCCTGAAGAGCAAAGGCTTCATACCTAGTTCCCTCGACCCCACTCTCTTCACGAAGACATATGATGGTGAACTGTTTGTGTGCCAAATATATGTGGATGACATCATCTTCGGCTGCACCAATCAGAAGTACAGTGAAGAGTTTGGATATATGATGCAAGAGCAATATCAGATGTCCATGATGGGAGAGCTGAAGTTCTTCCTTGGTCTTCAAATACGACAGCAACGCAACGGCATCTTCATATCTCAAGAGAAGTATCTCAAAGATTGCCTGAAGAAGTTCGGTATGCAAGACTGCAAAGGCTTCACGACGCCAATGCCAGCCAAACATCATCTGGGTCCCGACGACAATGGTAAAGAGTTCGATCAAAAGGTATACCACTCCATGACTGGTTCTTTACTTTATGTATGTGCATCTAGGCCAGATATTATGCTTAGTGTTTGCATGTGTGCTCGATTCCAAGCGGCACCAAAGGAGTCGCATCACTTAGCTGTGAAGCGAATTCTTCGATATTTGGCTCACACCCCAACTCTAGGATTATGGTATCCAAAGGGCTCAGAGTTTGATCTGGTTGGATTCTCAGATGCTGATTATGCTGGTGACAAGGTGGATCGCAAGTCTACATCAGGCACATGTCACTTTCTAGGACGATCACTTGTATGTTGGTCTTCAAAGAAGCAGAACTGTGTATCTCTCTCCACTGCTGAATCTGAATACATTGCTGCTGGATCTTGCTGCGCTCAGCTTCTGTGGATGAAGAAACACTCAAGGACTATGGCATTCATCTGAAGCAAGTGCCACTCTACTGCGACAACGAAAGCGCCATCAACATTGCCAACAACCCAGTTCAGCACTCGAAGACAAAGCACATTGAAATTCGTCATCACTTTCTCAGAGATCATGTTGTGAAGGAAGATATTGATATCATACACGTCAACACTGAAGAGCAATTGGCAGATATCTTCACCAAGCCCTTGGATGAGAAGAGATTTTGCAAGTTACGGTGTGAGCTAAATATCCTGGAATCCTCAAATGTCCTGTGATCAGGCACACATCCTACCACTTATGCATATTGATGACTTAGATGTGCAACACACGAAGTAAAGTATATCTTCAATCAATGAAGACATACATTCTAAGTGTGAATACATTAATGTGGAATTTGACTTCGGAACGCCACGATAATTGTGCACCGTGTCTGGGTCTAATACTTCCTATACGGTGGGTAACGCCACCAACAAAGGTTCTATTCGAAGTGTTTCACTCATGGCGTTACATTTGCTATGTCTTCACATTTGGTTTGGCTTAAATTTCAACATGTCTTCATGATTATCTTCACTATGTTGAATATATATATACTAGTGTTCTGTCCTCTACATCATTCACTTATAGCTATGTCTTCATGTTGAGTCTTTTGAACTAAGTGAATGTGATCGGACCCTAACCACTCTATGCTTTCTATCTCAAACTCCATCTCTCCAAGTCATATGCATTCTATTGAAACTATCTAATGTCTTCTCTCCGTCCTTGTCAGCAGAAGATACAGAGACAAACATTAAGTCCGTTTTCAATGCTCATTCCTTCACCTGAAACCCGGAGAAGTGGGAACGACCACCCGACAATCCAGGCGTGCGTGGGACGTGGAACAACCTCCGACATGCTGCATGAGGGCCACGTGTTCCTCAGATGTGAATCGCCAGGGGCACCTGTGTAATAACACTGAGCCGCCCCTGTCCCTATAAATACACGCCTCACCGCAGTCATTATCTCTTCTTCCACTCTCACACGAACCCTAGCGCCACCGCTAACTCTCGACGACGCCGGTGACGAAGCGCTTCGCTACCGCAACCTCTCCGACGCCGTCCTCACGCCGACCGTGGACATCGTCCTCTCCGTCGTCGCCGTAGGTGTCCTCCGTCGCCAAGTTAGGGCACGGACGATCGAACTGCTCGGCCTCCTCTTCCACTCCGTCTAGCAGTTCTTCATGTGGTAAATAAAACTTCCTTTTTACAGCCCCTTTGATCCTATAGCTTTGTCACTTTCTACCACAAGTAGTTTCTGTTCACACAAGTTGGATCTCTTACATACTGCATCTCATAATATGCCTAGTATATTCACTTGTACTTCACAAAGTAGTTAGATTCCTCACTTGTACTGATCCATGGATTCGTACAAATCTGGAACCAACTCCTTATCTATGAGTGAATGTCTTCGCACGATGAGGTCAATGTCTTCTAAACTGATTTATCTTCAAAATCTTCTGAGAATGCATATGACCTCTTCCCCTTCCCTCGCACCTTAATGTTGTCACAGGTACATGTCCGTGGGAGAATCCCTTGGTTCTCATAGTCTGCATTCATTTGCAGAGTTCTTACAGCATCATATAAATTCTCCCGAAGCCAGTTCCTGTTTGTCCAGCAAACGAAAGCCCTTGAAGCCTTTGAACGTATTGAAGCCTTTCAGGTTAAAATTCATGGCTTCAGAGAAAGCTGCAAGGAAGGGAGGCAGACAGCGTCGTGGCGGAACATCAAGAGATCTGCCTGATGACCTCTCAGAACTTTACAAGACAGATCCTGAAGAGGATTATAATCAGCGCAAGACCCGAATCCAGTGGATTCGAAGATATTGAGCAGAACAATGGTTCAAATACCGTTTTGTGACCCAAGAATATGCTGAGAAAAATGCCATCAAGCGACCATGGGGAGACATCCTATACAAGAATCTTCAACCCAGGTCCAGAGAAGAAGCCATTGAACAAGGCTTCTATCCCTGCATGGTCCGCGGGCCATAGCCTGCAGATGCACACCCATCGTCGCTACTATGGTGCCGTGACGACAATCTGTTCAAGCGCAACTTCCAGTTTGCCAAGAACTCAGCGAAGCAGAACAAGAAGTCTTTGGGATTAGACTTCAACCCTGGTCCCTCTGCTCCCCGTGCCGATGGAACTCGCGAAGCTGAACCCAATCTTCTTGGGCCCTTCTACAACCTTGAAGGTCTCATCACCCATATAGTGGTTCAAGGGACTGCCGTAAATGAGCCTACAGATGACGCTGACTCAGATGAAGCGCCTGCAGCGCCGAAGCCAAAGAAACTGAAGCAGCCAAAAGCTTCCAAGCCTGCCTCTGCACCAAAAATCTCACGAGCGAAGCCATTGGCAACTGCACCTCCTGAAGACAGTGTGCAGTCTGAAGATTTTTCACGCATCTCCAAGCCCCAGAAGGTCAAGATGCCTCTGCCACACACCGGCCAAGAGCTAACAACTGCTGCCATTCTACGCAATGATGCCATTGATCTGTCCAGTGATGAAGATCTTGCAGATGACGCTCTTGAGCAACTCATCAAGAGCAAAGAAGAAGCAGAAATCTTCAATGATCTGCCTCTCTTTGACGTGACAATCATCCACAACTTCATTGATGAGTGGTTTGACACGCCCAACATCAGCTTCGAAGATCTGCAACTACCCATTGGCCTTAGTGTCGCCTTCCATGGCGCCATTGCTTCAGAGCTAGCTCTCGCTCAGCGCATCATCAAACTGAAGCAAAAGATTGACTATGAAAAGGCTCATTTCAAGAAGCATATGGCCAAGCTCAGCGTGCAAGAGGTGAAAAACTTCAAGATTATGCTGCACGAGCTCAAAGAAGCCTTTCTCAAGAAACGCGTAGAAGCTCAGGGTTCTCGGGAGTGCATGAAGAGCCTGGCTGACAAGTGTGTGCAAGGCTACAACGAGGCTGAGAAGCGCAAGGCCCTTGGGCGTTCGGGCATTGATCCCAGGATGGCTGCTAAGCAGAAGAAGAAGCCCATTGTGGCCAAACCCAACGCACCAAGGCAGGAAGCAGATCCCATTGTCTTCCCAACTATCATGACTGGCTCGAAGCCAAAGGCCCGGTCAACCGCTTCAGAGCTGAAGAAGACGAGGACTACTGAGGCTGAAGCCAGGAAGAGGAAACATCCTGAAGCCTCTGCTACTGCCCCCTCCAAGAAGAAGAGGAAGACCAAGAAGGAACGGGCTGCTCCCACAGAGCCCTTGATTGTTGAACTCATCTCCATGGTTCACCCTGACGCTGAACCGCAAGAACGCCAACTGACTGTCCATGATCCTGCTTTCACAGAGGCTCATGAAGCTGAAGACTTTCCAGCAGCTGATCCCATCGCTGCTGAAGACATTGGTCACCATGACCATGTTGAAGATGATGCAGTCCTTCCTCAGCTCGAGCACCAACATGTATCATCGCCTGTGCTAACGCACAGCGAACTCATCAGCATTGGTCGTCCTCTGACGCCAATTGCTCAGGATGCTTCATGGGTTGATCGCCCACAAGAGGAAGAAGACTTTGAGGCCCAGCTAACTCCAACTCCACAGGCGTCGCCAGCGTTGCGCAGGCTTCGCAAAGGACCAAGGCCTCCAATCTCTGAGTCTGAAGCTAAAGCTGTTGAAGACATTCCGGCTGCATCAGCCGATGAAGAAGAAGCCCCAAAGATGCTACTCCCCTGTCCCACCAAGAAGTTGTTCTCGAGGAGAACGTGAATGTGACCGACCCTCCAGCTCGTCAAGTGGAGGTTGAAAATCTTGAGGCTGCCACCACCAATACCAATGAAGCCACTGACGCTGTCATGGCTGAAGCTAATGTGGAGCCTTCACCAACCCAAGCACCAGAAGTCAGCGAAGCCACTGATCCCACTGCTTCTGTTCCTGCGCCTGCTGCCGGTTCTCAGTTCGACTATCATGTTGAGCACAGGCCTCAGGTACAGAAGCCAATCCCAAGATTGCCCAGGTTTCCAGGTCCTGCATCAGCACCTGGATCCTTCAATGTCAATGGCTTCAGAGCAGACAACACATTCTTCAATAGCTCCAGGAACCCCTACTCAAGGGAAAGAATATCATTTGATCGGTTCTGGAGCTATCTGCAGCGAAGCTATTACTCCTGCATTCTATACAATCAAGGTCGCATCTTCCCACACAAGCATCTTGACATTGAAGCAATAGCTGGTCTACCCTGTCTAGAAGAAGCTCTGGATTGCTTCAAAGAGGTTGGATTGCTGCCGTTCGTCACCAATCAAGAGCATTGGAATGAAGAGTTCCTGCTCCAATTCTATGCCACACTTCACATCCGCGGGTACAACAGAGATCCGAAGACTTGGGTCCTGGAGTGGATGACAGGAAACGTTCATCATGAAGCCAAAGCCTTTGACATCATTGAGCTCACTGGTCTACCCACTCCTGGCGATCTCTACGAATCTGGCTGTCAACTTCACAATGAAGCTGTGGAGAGCATCTTTCAGAAGCCTGAACCTAACATGAGTCAGATGCTCAGTATGATGAAGCCATTGCCCCAAGATGCTGCATATCCCAAAGTGTTCTTTGTTGAAGACCTAGAGTATCTGCCAAGGACTATTTATCACATCATAAGGCGAACTCTCTGGCCCATCAAAGGACACTCTCCACATGCCAAGCTGGAAGGTGCAATGAAGACTTTGGTCTTCTATATTCTTCATGGCAAATGCTTCAATGCACAGGACTTCTTCATTCGCCAACTTGCTGCATCAGGCTCTGATCTTTTTGGCTTGAAGTTCTATGCCCCATGGGTAATGCGGCTGATCAAACTTCACTCCGCTATCTCATATCAGCCATCTGGTCGCAATCATCGGATCTTTCTGCCTGATGTGGATATGTCTATTGAAGCCATCTATCTTGAGCCTGCCAAGGAACCTCTAAATCTTCAGAACGCGGAGCATCAAAGTTTTTCTCAGAACATTGAAGGAGTTGAAGCAGTCACTCATGTGTATCCTTTGGCTGGAACTACACGTGCACCACATCCTGCCCTTACTGAAGTCACCGACAGCACAACTGCCCAATGACCCAAGAAGCGCACTCGTGTTCTTAATGACCGAGAGCTTCTGGTGGCTCTTCATCAGAAACAGGATAGGCATCATGACTAGATGAAGCATCAAATGCAAAGCCTCTTGGTGGATGTCAATCGCATTCGCAATCTTGCCACCAAGAATGCTTTTGTTGCCCATGAAACCTCTCGACGCACATGGAAGGGGCTGACGCTGATGTGCTCTGAAGATGATCTTCAAGAGGATGGCTTCTCTGAACGCTTCAAGTTTGACTCCACACCTCCTCGAAGGGCAGTGCTGCGACGCACTCCATCTCTTGAAGACTCTGAGTTCTCTTCCTCTGCTGCAACTGTGAATGCCAGAGTGATCGAGGATGAAGACGATGCCACTTCACCGCCACCTCCTTCAGCATGCTTCGACACTGCCCCAAGTTCTTCTACACCGCCGAACACCACTGACGACCCTGCTGCTTCACCTACTCTTCATGGGAACGAGTAGATGCTCTATGTCTTCAAACCTTTTTGGTCCTTACTGACAAAAGGGGGAGAAGCATATGAGTTTGATAGTCTTCAAGTGGGTCCATATGGGCGGGTGCTTTATATTTTGCTTCGTGTTTACAACTCTCGTTTTGATACATTTGGTTCTTTGAGTTGTAACACTTAAACTCAATGGTTGTCTGCTGCTTATTTGCCACTTTGTGATGCGATGATAAATTCCGCATGTGCGACGATAAATTCCGCACTTAGATCATTTTGCAGATGTCCATTTTCCATTATGCATGTCATTATCTTCACATACCTTCACATGCATACTGAATTGTCATCATAAGTTGAAGAGGATCTCCACAAGTACAACCTTCCATGTACATTTGCATTCCAAAAGCAAATTACTTATATGCACATCTTCAGGGGGAGCCTTTGCAACTTATGAAGACAATTCCTTATCCTTTACAATTTCACATATTATATTCCCCGTTGAAAACTTCAACTAGTTTGTCATCAATCACCAAAAAGGGGGAGATTGTAAGTGCATCTAGTGCCACCCCTAGTTGGTTTTTGGAGTATTGACGACAAACCTAGTTGAGGGACTAATGTGTTTGTGAGAATTGCAGGATAACACAGGTAGAAGTCCCTCATTGATTCGGTTTTCCTACCAGAGATGACCCCTAAAAATGTATGAAGACATTGATGTCAAAGGTGGTATGTGAAGATACTCACATTGAAGACTATGACAAGAGAAGACATCGTATGAAGCCTATGGAGCTCAAAGACTTAGATCTTTCGTAGTTCTTTTTCTTCTTTATTGAGTCATAGGAACCATCGTACTGTTAAGTGGGGTCCAAGAGAACCAGTCAGAATGACTGAAGTGATGCTTAACCAAAACCTATGTCTTCGAGTGAAGACTATGAGAGCGAATCTTGTCCAGAGTCAGACAAGTCAGCTTTGCTTGTAGCCCAAGTAAAGTTGCCGTGTGTGTATGAAATCTGACCATTGGAACACGTGTCAGTTCCTTAGTGACCCAGGGTCATTTCAGACAAATCAGGTCGGGTTGCCTAGTGGCTATAAATAGCCCACCCCCTACAACCATAAACGGTTGGCTGCTCAGAGTTAGAGTACGGCTTTTGTCGTTTGAGAGCAACCCACCTCGAAGCCTTTGAGAGAGAATTCCTTGCAAGGATAAAGCCCTAACCACCCAGAGCCAAAGAGTGTTAGGCATCACTTAAGTCTTCTTGTCTGTGTGATCTGAAGACTTATTACACTTGAGGACTGTGAATCCTCCAGCCGGTTAGGCGTCGCGTTCTGAGCATCCAAGAGACATTGTGGATTGCCGGTGAACGAAGTCTGTGAAGGTTTGGGAGTCTACCTTGAAGACTTACCAGAGTGATTGGGCGAGGTCTGTGTGACCTTAGCTCAAGGGGAATACTGTGAGGACTGGGTGTCCTGAGCTGCGTGTTCAGGACTGGGTGTCCGGGACTGTGTGTCCTTAGGTTTAAATACCTAGCCGCCCTAACCAGACGTACAGTTGTCACAGCAACTGGAACTGGTCCAACAAATCATTGTCTTCAACGAGTCACTGGTTTCATCCTTCCCTTCCCTTTACTTACTGTTGGTCCTTGTGAAGTCATTGTATGATTGCACTATCTTTTGTCTTCACTGAGTGACTGCGTGTTCTGTTTGGCTTCATAATATCTTCCTACCTGATCCTTACTACATTGCTGCTATTAGTCATTGTGGTTTCACTCCATTGAATACTTGACTATGGTTTGCTTAGTGTAGTCTACCTTCCGCTGCATGGTAATAGGTTTATTTCTATCGTTTGTCTTCATAACTTCCACGTTTTGAAGACTTTCATAAAAATCGCCTATTCACCCCCCCTCTAGTCGATATAACGCACTTTCACCTTTTCTTGTAGTTTTAGTGATAATGAAACCTTGGCTTCTTATGCTAATGGTATATATGATTACTATGATGTGGAACGAATAGAAGAATTCATTGCTTTTAAGGGTGCTTATAAAATTGAATCTTTGTTTGAAAAGTATGAAGCTTTTGATGATGATGTTTATAGGCCTGGAACTTTTGCTATACTTAAATATTGCTATGAGAATTATGAATATAATGCCGATATTGATGCGTTTATTGGGAACGTATCCGTTGTCCAAGAAGAGACTAATATTTTGCAGGAAACTTTGGAAGAAGAAATTGATGACACTATGAGATCATTAGATGAAAAAGATGATGAGGAGAGCGAAGAACAAAAGGAGGAAGAGCGGATTAGCTACCCGTGCCCACCTTCTAATGATATTAACTCTTCAACTCATACATTGTTTAATTTCTCTTCGTGCTTACCGAAGGATGAATGCTATGATAATTGCTATGATCCCATTGATTCATTTGAAATATCCCTTTTTGATGAAATTGATGCTTGATATGCTTGTGGCCATGATGCCAATATGAATTATGCTTATGGAGATGAACTTGCTATAGTTCCTTATGTCAAGAATGAAATTGTTGCTATTGCACCCACACATGATAGTCCTATTATATTTTTGAATTCTCCCAACTACACTATATCGGACAAGTTTGTGCTTATTAAGGATTATATTGATGGGTTGCGTTTTACTACTACACATGATGATTTTGAGAGATATAATATGCATGTGCTTGATGATAGCAAAACTATCATGGCATTTCCATAGCCATTCTGAGATATATTGCCATGCAACTTCCATCATATTTATATACATGACTTGAGCATTCATTGTCATATTGCTTTGCATGAGATAGTAGCATGATACTTCCATGGCTTGTCCGTTTTTTGATATCTTTGCTACGCTAGATCATTGCACATCCTGGTACACTGCCAGAGGCATTCATATAGAGTCATGTTGTTCTAGATATCGAGTAGTAATATTGAGTTTTAAGTAAATAAAAGTGTGATGATTATCATTATTACAGAATTGTCCCATGTGAGGAAAGGATGATGGAAGCTATGATTCCCTCACAAGTTGGGATGAGTCTCCGGACTTTAGAAAAAAATAAAAGAGGTCAAAGAAGCGCACAAAAAAAGAGGCTAAAGAAGCCACCAAAAAATGAGAGAAAAGAGAGAAGGGACAAATGCTACTATCCTTTTACCACACTTGTGCTTCAGAGTGGCACCATGTTCTTCATATAGAGAGTCTCTTGAGTTATCACTTTCATATACTAGTGGGAATTTTTATTATAGAACTTGGCTTGTACATTCCGATGATGGGATTCCTCAAATTCCCGAGGTCTTCATGAGCAAGCAAGTTGGATGCACACCCACTTAGTTTTCAGTTTGAACTTTCATACACTTATAGCTCTTAGTGCATCTGTTGCATGGAAATCCCTACTCCTTGCATTGACATCAATTGATGGGCATCTCCATAGCCCGTTGATTAGTCACGTCGATGTGAGACTTTCTTCCTTTTTGCCTTCTCCACACAACCTCCACCGTCATATTCTATTCCACATATAGTGCTATATCCATGGCTCACGCTCATGTACTGCGTGAAAGTTGAAAAGTCTCGAGAACATTAAAAGTATGAAACAATTGCTTGGCTTGTCATCAGGGTTGTGCATGATGAAATACATTGTGTGATGAAGATGGAGCATAGCCAGACTATATGATTTTGTAAGGATAACTTTCTTTGGCCATGTTATTTTGAGCAGACATGATTGCTTTATTAGTATGCTTGAAGTGTTATTATCTTAATGTCAAATGATAGACTATTGCTTTGAATCACTCCTGTCTTAATATTCATGCCATGATTAGATTATATGATCAAGATTATGCTAGGTAGCATTCCGCATCAAAATTATATTTTTTTTATCATTTACCTACTCGAGGACGAGCAGGAATTAAGCTTGGGGATGTTGATACGTCTTAGTCGTATCTATAATTTTTGATTGTTCCATGTCAATATTCTACAACTTTTACATACTTTTGGCAACAATTTATATGATTTTCTTGGACTAACATATTGATCCAGTGCAGCGCCAATTCCTCTTTGTTGCATGTTTTTTGTTTCATAGAAAATCCATATCAAACGCAGTCCAAATAGGATAAAAACTTACGGAGATTTTTTTGGAATATATGTGATTTTTGGGAAAAAGAATCAACGTGAGACGATGCCCGAGGGGACCACAAGGGTGAGGGGCGCGCCCCACGGGGTAGGGCGCGCCCTGGGTCCTTGTGGTCACCCCGTAAGGCGGTTGGTGCCCTTCTTCTGGCGCAAGAAAGCTAGTATCCAAATAAAATCGTGTTAAACTTTCAACCCAATCGGAGTTAAGGGTCTCCGGAAATTTAAGAAACGGTGAAAGGCCGGAAACAGGGAGCGCAGAAACAGGAGGAAATAGAGAGAGAGGGAGAGAGAGAGAGAGAGAGATCCAATCTCAGAGGGGCTCCCACCCCTCCGCCACCATGGGCGCCATGGAACAGAGGGGAAACCCTTCTCCCATCTAGGGGGAAGGACAAGGAAGAAAAAAAGGAGGGGGGCTCTCTCCCCCTCTCTCCCGGTGGCGCCGGAACGCTGTCGGGGCCATCATCGTGCCGGCGATCTACACCAACAACGTCACCGCCGTCATCACCAATTCTCTCCCCCTCTATGCAGCGGTGTAACACCTCTTCTCCTTGTTGTAATCTCTACTTAAACATGGTGCTTAACTCTATATATTATTTCCCAATGATGTATGGCTATCCTATGATGTTTGACTAGATTTGTTTTGTCCTATGGGTTAATTGATGATCATGATTGGTTTGAGTTGTATGTTTTATTATTGGTGTTGTCCTATGGTGCTCTCTGTGTCGCACAGGCATGAGGGATTACCACTGCAGGATTTGGAATATGTTCATGATTTGCTTATGGTGGGTGGCGCGAATGACAGAAGCACAGACCCGGGTAAGTAGGTTGTTTGCGTATGGGAATAAAGAGGACTTGATACCTTATAATGCTATGGTTGGGTTTTACCTTAATGATCTTTAGTAGTTACGTATATGTGCTAGAGTTCCAATCATAAGTGCATATGATCCAAGGAGAGAAAGTATGTTAGATTATGCCTCTCCCTCATATAAAATTGCAATAATGATTACCAGTCTAGTTATCGATTGCCTAGGGACAAATAACTTTCTTGTGACAAAAAGCTCTCTACTAAAACTAACTTAGTTGTTTCTTTATCTAAACAGGCCCTAGTTTTTATTTACATGCTCTTTATTATCTTGCAAACCTATCCCTTTACACCTACAAAGTACTTCTAGTTTCATACTTGTTCTAGGTAAAGCGAATGTTAAGCATGTGTAGAGTTGTATCGGTGGTCGATAGAACTTGAGGAAATATTTGTTCTACCTGTAAGTGCATCTAGTGCCACCCCTAGTTGGTTTTGGAGTATTGACGACAAACCTAGTTGAGGGACTAACGTGTTTGTGAGAATTGCAGGAAAACACAGGTAGAAGTCCCTCATTGATTCGGTTTTATTACCAGAGATGACCCCTAATAATGTACGAAGACATTGAAGACAATGGTGGTTTATGAAGATATTCATATTGAAGACAATGACATGAGAAGACTCCCTATGAAGCTTATGGAACTCGAAGACTTAGATCCTTCGTAGTTTTATTTCATTTATGTAGTGTCATAGGAATCACCGTACTGTTAAGTGGGGTCCAAAAGAACCAGTCAGAATGACTGTAGTGATGCCTAATTCAAATCCTATGTCTTCGAGCGAAGACTTTGAGAGAAAATCTTGTCCAGAGCCAGACAAGTCAGCTTTACTTGTAGCCCAAGTAAAGTTGCCGTGTGAGTTCAAAATTCGACCGTTGGTACACGTGTCAGTTCCTTAGTGACCCAGGGTCATTTTGGATAGATCAGGTCGGGTTGCCAAGTGGCTATAAATAGTCCACCCCCCACAACCATAAACGGTTGGCTGCTCAGATTTCAGTGCACGGCTTTTGTCGTTTGAGAGCAACCCACCTCGAAGCCTTTGAAAGAAAAATTCCCAGTGAGGAGAAAAGCCCTAACCACCCAGAGCCAGAGTAAATTGGGCATCACTTAAGTCTTCGTGTCTGTGTGATTTGAAGACTTATTACACTTGAGGACTGTGCATCCTCCAGACGGTTAGGCGTCGCGTTCTGAGCATCCAAGAGAAATTGTGGATTGATAGTGAACGAAGTCTGTGAAGGTTTGGGAGTCTACCTTGAAGACTTACCTGAGTGATTGGGCGAGGTCTGTGTGACCTTAGCTCAAGGAGAAAACGGTGAGGACTGGGTGTCTTGGACTAAGTGTCCTTGACTGGGTGTCCGGGACTGTGTGTCCTTTGGTTTAAATACCTAGCCGCTCCAACCAGACGTACAGTTGTCACAGCAACTGGAACTGGTCCAACAAATCATTGTCTTCAACGTGTCACTGGTTTCATCTTCACTTCCTTTCACTTACAGTTATTCATTGTGAAGCCATTGCATGCTTGCTTTATCTTTTGTCTTCACAACATGAATGTATGATCTGTTCGGCTTCATAACTTCTTCCTACCTGATCCTTATTACACTGAAGCTGTTTGTCATTGCGCTTTCACTCTATTGAATACATGACCATGGCTGGCCCAGTGTAATCTAACTTCTGCTGCATAGTAATAGGCATGATCTTCACTGTTTGTCTTCACAACTCTCACGTTTTGAAGACTTTCATAAAAATCGCCTATTCACCCCCCCTCTAGTCGATATAACGCACTTTCAATTGGTATCAGAGCTTGGTGCTCCCTTGTTCTGTGTGATTTGGTTTAACCACCTGGAGTTTTAGCTATGTCGACTGCAGGGATAATCAAAGTCTCCGCTGCTTGTCCCGTCTTCGATGGAACTGAATATCCCTACTGGAAGAATAAGATGCGCATGCATCTTGAAGCCATTGACGTCGACCTATGGTATGTCGTCGAAAACGGCGTTCCCAAGGCTGGAGAAGGTTTCACTGCTGCTGATGTCAAGAAGTTCGTTCAACTGGACTCTACTGCCAAGAATATCATCTGTGGTCATCTGACCAAAGGACAGTATGGCCGTGTGAGTGCCTTGAAGACATCCAAACTGGTCTGGGATTGGCTCTCCAAAGTTAATGAAGGCATATCAACCTAGAGAGATCAAAGAATCAGTGTCCTTCGCAATCTCTTCAACCGCTTCAAACGAAATGACAATGAGAATGTCCAGCACACCTTTGATCGGCTCACTGACATCACAAATGAGCTTCAAGCCCTCGGCGCTACTGAGATCACCAAACATGAAATCGTCAAGACGCTGCTGAGATCACTTGATAGTTCGTTTGACATTCTGGCCCTGATGATTCAAGAACGTCCTGATTTCAAGACACTCGATCCGTCTGACATACTTGAGAGGCTCAACACACATGAGTTTCAGCTTTCTGAGAAAAGAGATATCTACGGTCCAAACTATGGGCGAACTCGTGCCTTGAAGGCAAAAGCTGTCTCCTCATCTGAAGAAGAATCTGACTGCAGTTCTGATGATCCTGAAGACATTGGAAGAGAACTTGCAATGCTAGTGAAGAAGTTTCAAAAATTCACCAAGAAGAAAGGCTTCAGAAAATCTTCACGATCAAGCTCAAGGAATGATGAAGCTTCTGCTCATGACTACAAGAAGAAAACATGTCACAAGTGCAAGAAAACTGGGCACTTCATCTCTGAGTGTCCACAGTGGGACAATGAGAACAGAAGGAAGAAGAAGAGCAAGGAATATGATTCTGACGACAAGAAGAAGAAGAAACACTCAAAGTCTTCTTCCAAGTCTTCATCAAAGTCTTCATCACACAAGAAGAGCTCATCTGGCAAGGCGCGTGCGTTTGTAGGCAAGGAGATGGATTCAGAGGAGGAATCCGCATCTAAGGAGGCAGAGGTGGAATCTGAGGAGGAGTCTGATTCTGGCATTGCGAGTCTGGCTACAGCATACGTCGCCAAGTCCATCTTCAACACTGAAGTCAATAATTGCATCACCGACACCGACGCAAATGACAAGAATGACTCCACTCCTACCTACTGCTTCATGGCACGCGGTTCCAAGGTAAACTCACGCACCACTCGCTATGAAACATCCAGTGACGATGACTCTAAATGTGATTCAAAACCTAGCTACAAAACACTTGCTAAAATTGCAACTGAACAACAGAAAGCTATGGAACACATTCAAAAACTGTTAGACAGAAGCGATGATCTGTTGGGTGCTGAAATGACTCGATCTGAATCCTTAATTGAAGACATAAAAAACCTTCACGTTAAGTATCAGGAACTTGAAGATCGTCATGATACTCTCTCAACAACTCATGAAAAGCTTTCCTATGACTATCTTCAAAGGAAGCAAGAACTTGAGAGATTGAGGGTGGCTCATGAAGATCTTCAAAAGGAAAACGAGTCACTTCGCGCCGGACAGATCAGTTCCGCTCAGGAAGGATTTGAACCACCATGTCTTAAATGCATTGAGCGTAATAATGCTAATTCTATTGCTGAATGTTCCACTGCTACTACTATTCCAATATCTTCAACAGTTGATGTGGCAACTAACCCCTCTGCTGAGGATACCACTGCTATTGCTGATGAGAATGCTAGGTTGAAGACATTGCTTGAAACAGGGATGTACAAAAGTCTGAAAGGGCATCAAACATTATGTGATGTCCTTAAGAAGCAGATTCTGAACCGAAACCCTAGGAAAGAGGGTGTTGGGTTCGTGAGGAAAATCAATGCAGATGGCTCTTACTGGAAACCTGAGCAGTACCCCAAAACTACATGGGTTGCTGCAAAGGAACTTTCAGCAGATCCATCCAATTTATCTGGCTTCACTTGTGCTAACCCAATTATCATTGATGAATCCTTTGATGCAAACTATAAACTGTTTAAGAATCAGAATGGTGAAGTGTTTGCCAGGTACATTGGTACTAACTGCAGGAATGGACCGCCTATGAAGAAGATCTGGGTTCCGAAAACATGTGTGGAAAATCTTCCTGTGAATGTCTTCATGACACCTCACTTGAAGAAGACAAACCTCGGTCCAAAGGCTTCATACAGACAGAGGACTCACCTGAGTCACACTAACGCAAATGTTTTGCAGGGAAACCACACTCAGGCATATGAATATGAGAGCGGTTCATCGAACCGTCATGTTCATATGACCAAAAATCTTTCTGCTTATGCCTATGAGTATTATTGTCCCCCTGCTAGACTGTTTGCTAAGGCTTCAAAGCCAAAATTCTCAGATGCTGCACTTAGACTCATAGCTTCTAAGCCACCCTTGAAGATGTGGGTGGTTAAGAAAGCTTAACTCTCTTTTGCAGGGAAAGGTCTCCAGCACAAAAACAAAATCTTCTGATGCTATTGCTGGGGACCATAAAAATCTTGTGGGGCGCAAGATAAACTGCCCAAATGGCATCATTATGTACTTCGTTCCTGAATCGCATGCTACTCTCCCCATTAGTCCTAATCTGGATCTAAGTTTTCATAACCCACTGGTTCATCAAATGTTTATGCTTCACAACACTCTTCGTGAAGCCTATCCCCCTAACTGCACTGTAGGGTACGATACCAGCGACTTCAAAGTCTTCAGAATGGATTATTGACAGTGGGTGTACAAATCACATGACTGGCAGAAGAAGCCTTCTTATGGACTCAACTTTACGTCCATCCGACAAGAGCCACATTACATTCGCTGACACTGGTAAAAGTAAGGTATTGGGTCTAGGTAGAGTTGCAATCTCAAAGGATCAACACATGGATAAAGTCATGCTTGTTGAATCTCTTGGCTTCAACTTAATGTCTGTCTCAATGCTTTGCGATTTGAATATGATTGTAATGTTTGGCAAATATCGCTGCCTGGTGCTAATGGAATCCGACAAATCTCTAGTGTTTGAAGGGTATAGGAAAGGTGATTTGTATGTGGTAGATTTCTCAGCAGGACCACAACTTGCAGTATGTCTTCTTGCAAAAGCTTCAGAATGCTGGCTTTGGCATCGAAGGCTTGGGCATGCTGGCATGAGGAACCTCCACACCCTTGCGAAGAAAAAGCACGTCATAGGCATCGAGGGCGTCAAGTTCAAGAAAGATCACTTATGCGGTGCCTGTGAAGCAGGGAAGATGACAAGGGCAAAACATCCTTCGAAGACAATCATGACCACTACTCAACCCTTCGAACTGCTCCACATGGATCTTTTTGGTCCCACTCACTACTCAACTTTTACTACTTCTGCATGCCTCTATGGCTTCGTAATTGTTGATGATTATTCTAGATATACTTGGGTGCACATAATCCTTTACAAGACTGAAGTGCAGGATGTCTTCAGACGCTTCACAAATCGAGCTATGAACAATTTTGGCGCCAAGATAAAGCACATCAGAAGTGACAATGGCACTGAATTCAAGAACACTGGCCTTGATACATATCTGGATACCTTGGGCATCACACATGAATTCTCAGCTCCATACACGCCACAGCAGAATGGCGTCGTCGAACGCAAGAACAGAACACTCATTGAGATGGCCAGAACAATGCTAGATGAATACAAGACTCCAAGAAAATTCTGGACTGAAGCCATTGATACTGCATGCCATACAATCAATCGTGTTTATCTTCACAAGCTTCTGAACAAGACATCCTATGAACTCCTAACTGGCAAGAAGCCAAATGTCAGTTATTTCAGAGTATTTAGCGCAAAATGCTGGATCAAGGACCCACACCACACCTCAAAGTTTGCACCAAAAGCACATGAAGGCTTCATGCTTGGATATGGAAAGGATTCGCACTCCTACAGAGTCTTCAATCTCTTCCACTACAAAGTGGTTGAAACAGTGGATGTGCGATTTGATGAAACCAATGGATCACAAAGAGAGCAATTGCCAAATGTGCTAGATGAAGTTCCAGCAAATGAATCAATCAAGCTTATGGGAACTGGAGAAATTGTACCTTCTGAAGCTCAACCTGAAGAAGAACTTATCATCTCAGCACCTGATCCACATGAAGACAATGCTCAGCCTGAAGATATACCTTCAAATGACCACATAGATCAGCAAGAGCAAAGTCTTCGCCACACACACCCTCGTGTTGCAAATGAAGTACAAATTGACAAAATACTGGACAGCATCAATGCACCTGGTCCACTCACTCGTTCAAGGGCAACTCAGCTAACAAACTTCTGTGGGCATTTCGCATTCGTCTCAATATCAGAACCCAAGAAAGTTGAAGAAGCCTTCATGGAACCTGAATGGATTCAAGCTATGCAAGAAGAGCTTCAACAGTTTGAGCTGAATAATGTATGGGAACTGGTTAAGCGTCCTGATCCACGGAAGCACAACATAATAGGCACCAAATGGATATACCGCAACAAGCAAGATGAGCATGGTCAAGTTGTCAGAAACAAAGCTCGTCTCGTTGCTCAAGGATATACTCAAGTGGAGGGCATTGACTTCGATGAAACATTTGCTCCTGTGGCTAGGCTTGAAGCCATACGCATACTGCTGGCCTATGCAAATCATCATAACATACTTCTCTATTAGATGGATGTGAAAAGTGCCTTTCTCAATGGCAAGATTGAAGAAGAAGTGTATGTTGCACAACCACCTGGCTTTGAAAATCCAAAACATCCTGATATGGTATACAAGCTCAACAAGGCACTGTATGGCCTCAAACAAGCCCCTAGGGCCTGGTATGATACACTCAAGTACTTTCTGAAAAGCAAAGGCTTCATACCTGGTTCCCTGGATCCCACTCTTTTCACGAAGACATATGATGGTGAACTGTTTGTGTGCCAAATATATGTGGATGACATTATCTTCGGCTGCACCAATCAGAAGTATAGTGAAGAGTTTGGATATATGATGCAAGATCAATATCAGATGTCCATGATGGGGGAGCTGAAGTTCTTTCTCGGTCTTCAAATACGGCAACAACGCAACGGCATCTTCATATCTCAAGAGAAATATCTTAAAGAGTGCCTGAAGAAGTTCGGTATGCAAGACTGCAAAGGCTTCACAACACCAATGCCAGCCAAGCATCATCTGGGTCCCGACGACAATGGTAAAGAGTTCGATCAAAAGGTATACCGCTCCATGATTGGGTCTTTGCTTTATTTATGTGCATCTAGGCCAGATATCATGCTTAGTGTTTGCATGTGTGCTCGATTTCAAGCGACACCAAAGGAGTCGCATCACTTAGCTGTGAAGCGAATTCTTCGATATTTGGCTCACACCCCAACTCTAGGATTATGGTATCCAAAGGGCTCAGAGTTTGATTTAGTTGGATTTTCGGATGCTGATTATGCTGGTGACAAAGTTGATCGCAAGTATACATCAGGCACATGTCACTTTCTGGGACGATCACTTGTATGTTGGTCTTTAAAGAAGCAGAACTGTGTATCACTCTCCACTGCTGAATCTGAATACATTGCTGCTAGATCTTGCTGCGCTCAGCTTCTGTGGATGAAGCAAACACTCAAGGATTATGGCATTCATCTGAAGCAAGTGCCACTTTACTGCGACAACGAAAGCGCCATCAAGATTGCCAACAACCCAGTTCAGCACTCGAAGACAAAGCACATTGAAATTCGTCATCACTTTCTCAGAGATCATGTTGTGAAGGAAGACATTGATATCATACACGTCAACACTGAAGAGCAATTGGCAGATATCTTCACAAAGCCCTTGGATGAGAAGAGATTTTGCAAGTTACGGTGTGAGCTAAATATCTTGGAATCCTCAAATGTCCTGTGATCAGGCACACATCCTAACACTTAAGCATATTGATGACTTAGATGTGCAACACACGAAGTAGCGTATATCTTCAAACAATGAAGACATACATTCTAAGTGTGAATACATTAATGTGGAATTTGACTTCGGAGCGCCACGATAATTGTAAGCCGTGTCTGGGTCTAATACTTCCTATACGGTGGGTAACGCCACCACCAAACGTTCCATTTTGAAGTGTTTCTCTCATGGCGTTACCTCTCAATGTCTTCACAATTGGTTTGGTTTCATTCTCAATATGTCTTCATGATTATCTTCACTGCGTTGATTATATGGATATATATGTACTGATGTTCTGTCCTCTACAGCATTCACTTATAGCTATGTCTTCTTGGTTGAATCTTTTGAACTAAGTGAATGTGATCGGACCCTAACCTATCTATGCTCTCTATCTCAAACTCTATCTCTCCAAGTCATATGCATTCTGTTGTAACTGTCAAATGTCTTCACTGTGTCCTTGTCAGCTGAAGACATAGTGACAACCACAAAAGTCCGTTTTTAATGCTCATTCCTCCACATAAGATCCGGAGAAGCAGGAACGACCGCCCGACAATTTAGGCGTGCGTGGGACGTGGAACAAATCCCAATCGTCCTCTAACTGGCCACGCGTGCCTCAAATGCGAACCGCCAGGGGTACCTGCGTAATAGCGCAGTGCCGCCTCTATCCCTATAAATATATGATTCACTGCGGTCATTATCTCCTTCTTCCACCCTCGCACGAACCCTAGCGCCACCGCTAGCACTCGACGACGCCGGCGACGAAGCGCTTCACTGCCGCAACCTCTCCGACGCTGTTTTCACGCCGACAGCGGACATCGCTCTCTCCGCCGTCGCCGTAGGTGTCTTCCGTCGCCAAGTTAGGGCACGGAGGATCGAACTGCTCGGCCTCAACTCTCACCTTGTCTAGCAGTTCCAAGTGTGGTAAATAAAATCTCTTTTTACAGCCTCTTTTGATCCCATAGTTCAGTCACTTTCTGCCATAAGGAGTTTCTCTTCACATCAGTTAGTTATCTCGCTACATCTCATGACATGCCTAGTATATTCACTTTTGCTTCATAAGGTAGTTAGATTCCTCACTTGTACTGATCTGTGGGTTCGTACAAATCTGGAACCAACTTCTTATCTGTGAGTGAATGTCTTCGCACAATGAGGTCTATGTCTTCTAAACCGATTTATCTTCAAAATCTTTTGAGAATGCATATGACCTCTTCCCCTTCCCTCGCACCTTAATGCTGTCACAGGTACATGTCCGTGGGAGAATCCTTTGGTTCTCATAGTCTGCATTCATTTGCAGAGTACTTGCAGCATCACATCAACTCTCCTGAAGCCAGTTCTTGCAAAAGGAAGCCTTTGAAGCCTTTGAACATCTTGAAGCCTTCCAAGTTATTCATGGCTTCAGAAACAGCAGCAAGGAAGGGAGGCAGACAGCGACGTGGTGAAACGTCCAAAGATCTGCCTGATGAATTGGCAGAGATGTACAAAACTGATCCTGAAGAAAGCTATGGTCAGCGCAAGACACGAATCCAATGGATTCGAAGATATTGGGCAGAGCAATGGTTCCACTACCGCTTCGTCACTCAGGAATATGTGGAGAAGTGTGCCATCAAAAGACCGTGGGGAGACGTACTATACAAAAATCTTGTACCCAGGTCCAGAGTCGAAGCCATTGCTCAAGGCTTCTATCCATGCATGGTGAGAGGACCACAGCCAGCTGAGGCACATCCGTCATCACTTCTCTGGTGCCGCGATGATAATCTCTTCAAGCGCAACTTTCAGTTTGCACAACAGTCAGCGAAGATAAACAAGAAGAAATTTGGGCTTGACTTCAACCCTGGTCCCTCCTCACCAAGGGCAGATGGCACACGCAACGCCGATCCCAATATCATCGGGCCGTATGCCAATCTTGCAGGCCTCATCACTCGCATCCTAGTCCAAGGGACTGCTGTGAATGACCCTCCAGCAGATACTGAGTCAGATGACGCCCCTGCTGCTCCGAAGCCAAAGCAGAAGAAGCCAAAAGCTCCAAAAGCTTCAAAGCCAGCCGCTTCTCCCAAGATCGCAAGAGTGAAGCCTTTAGCAACTGCACCTCCTAAAGCCAGTGTGCAGTCAGAAGGCTTATCACGAGTGTCCAAGCCCCAAGAAGCCAAGAAGCCTCAGCCACACACAGGCAAAGAGCTCACAGCTGCTGACATTCTGCGCTGCGAAGCCTTTGATCTCTCAAGCGATGAAGATCTTGGAGATGATGCTCTTGAGCAGCTCATCAAGAGCAAGGAGGAGGCTGAAATCTTCAACAATCTGCCTCTGTTTGATGTCGCCATCATCCACAACTTCATCGATGAATGGTTTGACACACCAGACATAAGCTTCAATGATCTGCAGCTACCCGTAGGCCTCAGCGTTGCCTTTCAAGGTGCAATTGCTTCAGAACTTGCAATAGCCCAGCGAATTGTAGAACTGAAGCAGAAAATTGATCATGAAAAGGCTCAGTTCAAGAAGCACGTGGCCAAGCTCAGTGTGCAAGAAGTGAAAAACTTCAAGATCATGTTGCACGAGCTGAAAGAGAACTTCCTGAAGACGCGTGCCGAAGCTCAAGGCTCGCGAGAACGCATGAAGACTTTGGCTGATCGCTGCGTGCAAGCCTACAATGAGGCAGAAAAGCGCAAGGCACTTGGGCGTCCCGGCATTGACCCCAGGATGGCCGCGAAGAAGAAAAAGAAGGCGGCTATGCCCGAACCTGAAGTGCCAAGGTCAGAAACTGCTCCGATTGTCTTCCCCGCTGCAACGACTGGCTCGAAGCCAAAGAGTCGATCAACCGCCTCACAGCACAAGAAGACACGGACTGCAGAGGCTGAAGCTAAGAAGAGAAAACATTCTGAAGCCTCTCCTTCTGAACCCATCATCAAGAAGCGCAAGACCAAGAAATCTCGGGCTGCTCCTACAGAGCCCCTGATAGTTGAACCCCTCTGCGTCCGCTATCCTGACACAGATCGTCAGTTGACTGTGCATGAACCCAACACTGAAGACATTCCAGCAGACGAACCCTACGCTGCTGAAGACATTGGTCTCCAAGACAATGTGCAAGGTGATGCAGCCCTTCCTCAGCTTGAGACAAGTGAACTGATCAGTATTGGTCGTCCCTTGACGCCAATCACACAAGCAGCATCATGGGCAGATCGCCCACAGGAAGAAGATGAGCCACAGCCCACTGCAACTCCACAAGCGTCGCCCAAATTCCGAAGGCTTCGCAAAGGGCCAAGGGCTCAGGCTGCTGACGACATTCCGGCTGCATCAGCCGAAGAGCATGCAGAGATACCACAAGCTCCAACTCCCCCACACCAACAAGAAGCAGTTCTCCAGGAGAACGTGCCTGAGTCTGCAAATGTTGAGGCTGCCACAAACAACGCCGAAGCAAATGTGGAGCCCAACCCAACAATAGCTTCAGAAGACAATGAAGCTACTGCTCCTGAACATTCTGTGCCTGAGTCTGCTGCAGGACCACAATTCAACTATCATATTGCGTACAGACCCCAGGTCCAGAAGCCGATCCCACGACTGCCAAGGTTCCCAGGTCCTGCATCAGCTCCTGGTTCCTTCAACATCAACGGCTTCAGGGCCGATAACACGTTTTTCGACCGCTCCAAGAACCCTTATTCAAGGGAACGGATTGTATCAGATAGGTTCTGGAGCCATCAACAGCGCAACTATTATTCATGAATCCTTTACAACCAAGGCCGCATCTTTCCTCACAAGCGCCTTGAGGTTGAAGCTGTTGCTGGTCTGCCTGGTATGGAAGAAGCACTGGATTGCTTCAAGCAAGTGGGTTTGCTGCCATTTATCACTAATGAAGAGCACTAGAACGAAGAGCTTCTGCTCCAGTTCTATGCCACTGTGCATATCAAAGGCTATAACAGAGATCCGAAGACATGGATTCTGGAGTGGATGACAGGCAATATCCATCATGAAGCCAATGCTTTCGACCTAATTGAGCTTACCGGCCTTCCCACTCCTGGCGAATTCTTTGAAGAAGGGTGCCAACTCCATGCTGAAGCAATTGAGAGCATATTTCAGCGTCCTGAGCCAGATATGAGTCAGATGCTCTCAATGATGAAGCCACTGCCTCCGAATGCACCCTATCCAACTAGATTCTTCGTTGAAGACTTAGAGTGCCTGCCCAGAACAATATATCATATCATAAGGCGGACTCTATGGCCTGTAAAGGGACACTCTCGATATGCTACAATTGATGGTGCAATGAAGACTCTCATCTTCTGCATTCTACATGGCAAATGCTTCAATGCACAGGATCTCTTCATCCGTCACTTTGCAGCGTCTGCCTCAGAACTGTTTGGTTTAAAGTTCTATGCTCCTTGGGTTGTGAGGCTGATCAAGCTTCACTCTGCAATCTCCTATCAACCCTCAGCCCGCAACCATAGGATATTCTTGCCAGATGTGGACACATCTGCTGAAGCAATATATCCAGAGCCTGGCAAGCAACCATTAAGTCTTCAAAATGCAGAACACCAGAGCTTCACTCAAAATATTGAAGGTGTTGAAGCTCTCTCCCGAGTGTATCCAATGGTTGGCACCACACGTGCCCCTGCATCAACTGAAGCCACTGACAGCACAGCTGCCAAGAGACCCAAGAAGCGCGTTCGAACACTTAATGACCGAGAGCTTCTTGTGGCTCTTCACCAAAAGCAAGATAGGCATCACGACTGGCTCAAACGGCAGATGAGAAGCATCATGCAAGACGTCAATCGCATCAGAAATCTGGCAACCAAAAATGCGTTTGTCGCACACGAGACCTGTCGCCGCACTTGGAAAGGCCTCACCATGATGAGCAATGAAGCTGAACTGCAAGAGGATGGCTTCAGAGAGAGATTCCAATTTGACTCTACGCCTCCAAGAAGAGCAGTGATGCGAAGCACACCATCACTGAAAGAGTCAGAATTCTCTTCTTCTGCTGCCACCGTGTCTGCCCGAATTATTGAAGAAGACGACGATGCGGCATCATCTCCACCTGCTTCAACACACGTCGAATCTGCACCAAGCTCATCTGCACCGCCACCAAACAACTCCACCGACCCTGCTGCGCCTGGGAACGCGTAGAAAACTCTATGTCTTCAAACCTTTTTGGTCATCACTGACAAAAGGGGGAGAAGCATGATGTTTATAGTCTTCATCATGTGCGGGTCACTTTGGGCGGGTGCCACTATATTTTGCTACATTTTGCTTCGTGCTTACAACTCCCATTTTTGCTACATTTGCTTCTTTGAGTTGTAACACTTAGCCTTGATGGCTGTCTGCTACCTGCTTGTCACTCAGTTATGCGAAGATAAATTCCGCATGTGCGACGATAAATTCCGCACTCATCTCTTACTGCAGACGTCCATTTTCCATTATGCATGTCATTATCTTCATATACTTTCACATGCATAGTGGATTTTCATCATAAGTTGAAGTGGATCTCCACCAGTACAACCTGCCATGTGCATTTGCATTCAAAAGGCAAATTACTTATATGCACATCTTCAGGGGGAGCCCTTGCAACTTATGAAGACAAATTCCTTTACTATTTCACAAATTATGTTCCCCGTTGAAAACTTCAACTAGTTTGTCATCAATCACCAAAAAGGGGGAGATTGTAAGTGCATCTAGTGCCACCCCTAGTTGGTTTTGGAGTATTGACGACAAACCTAGTTGAGGGACTAACGTGTTTGTGAGAATTGCAGGAAAACACAGGTAGAAGTCCCTCATTGATTCGGTTTTATTACCAGAGATGACCCCTAATAATGTACGAAGACATTGAAGACAATGGTGGTTTATGAAGATATTCATATTGAAGACAATGACATGAGAAGACTCCCTATGAAGCTTATGGAACTCGAAGACTTAGATCCTTCGTAGTTTTATTTCATTTATGTAGTGTCATAGGAATCACCGTACTGTTAAGTGGGGTCCAAAAGAACCAGTCAGAATGACTGTAGTGATGCCTAATTCAAATCCTATGTCTTCGAGCGAAGACTTTGAGAGAAAATCTTGTCCAGAGCCAGACAAGTCAGCTTTACTTGTAGCCCAAGTAAAGTTGCCGTGTGAGTTCAAAATTCGACCGTTGGTACACGTGTCAGTTCCTTAGTGACCCAGGGTCATTTTGGACAGATCAGTTCGGGTTGCCAAGTGGCTATAAATAGTCCGCCCCCCACAACCATAAACGGTTGGCTGCTCATATTTCAGTGCACGGCTTTTGTCGTTTGAGAGCAACCCACCTCGAAGCCTTTGAAAGAAAAATTCCCAGTGAGGAGAAAAGCCCTAACCACCCAGAGCCAGAGTAAATTGGGCATCACTTAAGTCTTCGTGTCTGTGTGATTTGAAGACTTATTACACTTGAGGACTGTGCATCCTCCAGACGGTTAGGCGTCGCGTTCTGAGCATCCAAGAGAAATTGTGGATTGTCAGTGAACAAAGTCTGTGAAGGTTTGGGAGTCTACCTTGAAGACTTACCTGAGTGATTGGGCGAGGTCTGTGTGACCTTAGCTCAAGGAGAAAACGGTGAGGACTGGGTGTCTTGGACTAAGTGTCCTTGACTGGGTGTCTGGGACTGTGTGTCCTTTGGTTTAAATACCTAGCCGCTCCAACCAGACGTACAGTTGTCATAGCAACTGGAACTGGTCCAACAAATCATTGTCTTCAACGTGTCACTGGTTTCATCTTCACTTCCTTTCACTTACAGTTATTCATTGTGAAGCCATTGCATGCTTGCTTTATCTTTTGTCTTCACAACATGAATGTATGATCTGTTCGGCTTCATAACTTCTTCCTACCTGATCCTTATTACACTGAAGCTGTTTGTCATTGCGCTTTCACTCTATTGAATACATGACCATGGCTGGCCTAGTGTAATCTAACTTCTGCTGCATAGTAATAGGCATGATCTTCACTGTTTGTCTTCACAACTCTCACGTTTTGAAGACTTTCATAAAAATCGCCTATTCACCCCCCCTCTAGTCGATATAACGCACTTTCACTACCTTTAGCTCCTCATTGGGTTCGACACTCTTACTTATCGAAAGAGGCTACAAATGATCCCCTATACTTGTGGGTTATCAATGATTACCCCATCTCACGTGATGATCGGAGATGGGTTAGTTGATTTGGATCATGTATCACTTAGATAACTTGAGGGATGTTAATTTATGTGGGAGTTCATTGGTAATTTGATTAATTGAACTTAGTTTATCATGAACTTAGTGCTGATAGTATTTGCAAATCTATGTTGTAGATCAACGGCCCGTGCTACCGTTCCCTTGAATTCTAATGTGTTCCTAGAGAAAGCTAAGTTGGAAGGTGATGGTAGCAACTAAATGCACTGGGTTCGTAACTTGAGGATTATCATCATTGTTGCACAGAAGAATTATGTCCTTGATGCACCACTAGGTGACAGACCTACTGCAGGAGCTGAAGCAGCTGTTATGAATGTTTGGCAAGCTCGATCTGATGACTACTCGATAGTTCAATGTGCCATGCTAGCTTTTACGGCTTAGAACTGGGACTTCAAAAGCGTTTTGAATGCCACGGAGCATATGAGATGTTCCAGGAGATGAAGTTGATACTTCAAGCTAATGCCCGGGTTGAGAGATATGAAATCTCCAACAAGTTCTATAGCTGTAAGATGGAGGAGAACAGTTTTGTCAGTGAACACATACTCAAAATGTCTAGGTATCATAACCACTTGACTCAGCTAGGAATTATCTTCCGGTTGAGAGTGTTATTGACAGAGTTCTTCAGTCACTTCCACCAAGCTACAAAGGCTTCGTGATGAACTATAATGTGCAAGGGATGACGAAAACGATTCCTGAGCTCTTCATGATGCTGAAATCAGCGGAGATAGAAATCAAGAAGGAGCGTCAAGTGTTGATGGTTAACGAGACCACTAGTTTCAAGAAAAAAGGGCAAGGGAAAGAAAGGGAACTTTAAGAAGAATGTCAAGCAAGTTGCCGCTCCCGTGAAGAAGCCCAGAGCTGGACCCAAGCCTGAAACTGAGTGCTTCTACTACAAAGGAAATAGTCATTGGAAGCGAAACTGCCCCAAATACTTGGGAGATAAGAAGGATGGCAAAGTGAACAAAGGTATATTTGATATAAATGTTATTAATGTGTTCCTTACTAATGCTCGTAGTAGCGCGTGGGTATTTGATACTAGTTCAGTTACTCATATATGTAACTCGAAACAGGAGCTGCGGAATAAACGAAGATTGGCTAACGATGAGGTGTTGATGCGCGTCGGGAATGGTTCCAAGGTTGATGTGATCGCCATCGGCATGCTACATCTACATCTACCTTGGGGATTAGTTTTAGATCTCAATAATTTGCCAGCGTTGAGCATGAACATTATATCTAGATTTTGTTTATTGAGAGACAGTTATTCATTTAAGTCAGAGAATAATGGTTGTTCTATTTATATGAGTAATATGTTTTATGGTCATGCACCTTTGATGAATGGTCTATTCTTATTGAATATCTATCGTAGTAATACACATATTCATAATATTGATGCCAAAAGATGCAAAGTTGATAATGATAGTGCAACATACTTGTGGCACTGCCGTTTAGGTCATATTGGTGTAAAGCGCATGAAGAAACTCCATGTGTATGGACTTTTGGAATCACTTGATTATGAATCAGTTGATACTTGTGAACCATGCCTCATGGGTAAGATGACTAAAACTCCGTTCTCCGGAACAATGGAGCGAACTAATGACTTATTGGAAATAATACATACTGATGTATGCAGTCCAATGAGTGTTGAGGCACGTGGCTGGTATTGTTATTTTCTAACCTTCACAGATGATTTGAGTAGGTATGGGTATATCTACTTGATGAAATATAAGTCTGAAGCATTTGAAAAGTTCAGAGAATTTGAGAGTGAAGTGGAGAATCATCGTAACAAGAAAATAAAGTTTCTACGATCTGATCACGGAGACGAATATTTGAATTACGAGTTTGGCCTTCATTTAAAACAATGTGGAATTGTTTTACAACTCACGCCACCTGGAACACCATAGCATAATGGTGTGGCCGAACGTCATAACTGTACCTTATTAGATATGGTGTGTTCTATGATGTCTCTTACTGATGTGCCCTTTTGGGGTTATGCATTAGAGACAGCTGCATTCACCTTAAATAGGGCACCATCTAAATCTGTTGAGACGACACTGTATGAACTATGGTTTGGCTAGAAACCTAAGCTGTCATTTCTTCAAGTTTGGGGATGTGACACTTATGTCAAAAGGCTTTAGCCTGATAAGCTCGAACCCAAAGTAGAGAAGTGTGTCTTCATAGGGTACCCTAAAGAAACTATTGGGTATACCGTCTACCACAGATCTGAAGGTAAGATCTTTGTTGCTAAGAATGGCTTCTTTCTAGAGAAGGAGGTAGCCAGGACTGATCCTGGCCGTCCTCACAACACGTAGGATTGCGAAGGACGATTGACCCATGACCCCTTCGCATTTAGGATGTAGACCGACGTGATGTCCTCTCTCTTGAGCCTAGGTAGGACTAGGGCGTGTTGATCGGCCGAGGCCAGTCATGACCTGATGGTGTGTCCGGCCAGAGTTGATCAAGCATGTTGGGTAAGTTGGTGCACACCTGCAGGGAAGTATATCTATTCGAATAGTCGTGTTCGCGATAATAGATGCTCAGAGTTGTGTCCCGATCAATACAACTAGAACTGGATGGTGAGGCGTGATAAATGGATATGATGGCTCTGGGATTGCTTTCTTGCAGGGAGTCGAGAAAGTGATCTCTGGGCATTGTTACAACATACTTACTACTATTATAATATGATATACTCTTATCTCTTATGATGTTGCAAGATGCTTGAAGATGCTAGTCTTCGATAGGCCAGGTTTTCCCCTTCTCATCTGGCATTCTGCAGTCCCCCCCCCCTTTTCCCATACCCGATTGTTGCGATCAGATGACGGATCCCATGAGCTAGATGCCCTAGAGGCAGTAATAAAATGGTTTTTATTATATTTCCTTGATCATGAGAAAGGTTTATTATTCATGGTAGAACTATATTGACCGGGAACTTAAATAGATACATAAACAAACATCGTGTCCCTAGTGAGCCTCTACTAGACTAGCTCATTGATCAAAGTTGGTTAAGGTTTCCTAACCATAGACATGAGCTATCATTTCATAACAGGATCACATCATTAGGAGAATGATGTGATGGACAAGACCCCACTGTTAGCATAGCATATGATCGTTCACTTTATTGCTCCTACTTCCTTAATGTCTAATACATGTTTCTTCGACCATGAGATCGTGCAACTCCCGGACTCTGGAGGAATGCCTTGTTGGGGAACGCAGTATTTCAAAAAATTCCCTACGATCACACAAGATCTATCTAGGAGATGCATATCAACGAGAGGGGAAGAGTATGTCTATGTACCCTCGTAGACCGAAAGCGGAAGCATTATGAAACGCGGTTGATGTAGTCGAACATCTTCACGATCCAACCGATCAAGTACCGAACGCACAAAACCTCCACGATCTGCACATGTTCAGCTCAGTGACGTCCCTCGTACTCTTGATCCAGTTGAGGCCGAGGGGGAGTTTCGTCAGCACGATGGCATGATGACGGTGACGATGAAGTTACTGACGCAGGGCTTCGCCTAAGCACTACAACGATATGACCAAGGTGGAATTCTATGGAGGGGGGCACCGCACACGGCTAAACAATCAACTTGTGCGTCTATGGGGTGCCCCCCTCCCCCGTATATAAAGGAGTGGAGGAGGGGAGGGCCGGCCCTCTCATGGCGCGCCCAAGGGGGTGAGTCCTACTCCCAGTAGGAGTAGGTTTCCCCCTTCCCTAGTTGGAGTAGGAGAAGAAGGAAGAGGGAGAGGGAGAGAAGGAAAGGGGGGCCGGGCCCCCTCCCAATTCGGATTGGGCTTGGGGGGCGCCCCCACTGTTGGTGTCAAAACCGGCGGATCTCGGGTAGGGGGTCTGGAACTGTGCGTCTAAGGCGGATGGTAACAGGAGGCAGGGGACATGATGTTTACCCAGGTTCGGGCCCTCTTGATGGAGGTAAAACCCTACGTCCTGCTTGATTATTCTTGATGATATGAGTATTATAAGAGTTGATCTACCACGAGATCAGAGAGGCTAAACCCTAGAAGCTAGCCTATGGTATGATTGTATGTTGTCCTACGGACTAAAACCCTCCGGTTTATATAGACACCGGAGGGGGCTAGGGTTACACAAGGTCGGTTACAAAGGAGGAGATATACATATCCGTATTGCCTAGCTTGCCTTCCACGCCAAGTAGAGTCCCATTCGGACACGGGACGAAGTCTTCAATCTTGTATCTTAATAGTCCAACAGTCCGGCCAAAGGATATAGTCCGTGTTGGGGAACGTAGTAATTTCAAAAAATTTCCTACGCACACGCAAGATCATGGTGATGCATAGCAACGAGAGGGGAGAGTGTGATCTACGTACCCTTGTAGACCGACAGCGGAAGCGTTAGCACAACGCGGTTGATGTAGTCGTACGTCTTCACGGCCCGACCGATCAAGCACCGAAACTACGGCACCTCCGAGTTTTAGCACACGTTCAGCTCAATGACGATTCCCGGACTCCAA
The DNA here is from genome assembly GCF_056163025.1 of Triticum urartu. Lineage (NCBI taxonomy): Eukaryota > Viridiplantae > Streptophyta > Magnoliopsida > Poales > Poaceae > Triticum > Triticum urartu. The sequence goes on along the minus strand of NC_141878.1, from coordinate 389,926,179 downwards.
TCCAGCAAAGTGTCGGGGAAGAGTTCCGTCAGCATGACGGCATGGTGACGATCTTGATGTTCTACCGTCGCAGGGCTTCGCCTAAGCACCGCTACAATATTATCGAGGATTATGGTGGAAGGGGGCACCGCACACGGCTAAGAGTATGATCACGTGGATCAACTTGTGTGTCTAGGGGTGCCCCTTGCCCCCGTATATAAAGGATCAAGGGGATGAGGCCGGCCCTAGGAGGGCGCGCCAGGGAGTAGGATTCCTACTCCTAGTTGGAGTAGGTTTCCTCCTTTCCTAGTCCAACTAGGAGAAGGGGGGAAAGGGGGGAAAGGGGAAGGAAGGGAGAGAGGGCCGCGCCCCAAACCCCTTGTCCAATTTGGACTGGGCTTGGGAGGGGCGCGCGCCACCTCCTGGTCCTTTCCACTAAGGCCCATTAAGGCCCATTGCTTCTTCCTCGTATTCCCGTAACTCCCAGGTACCTCCGAAAATACCCGAATCACTCGGAACCTTTCCGATGTCCGAATATAGTCGTCCAATATATCGATTTTTACGTCTCGACCATTTCGAGACTCCTCATCATGTCCCCGATCTCATCCGGGACTCCGAACTCCTTCGTTACATCAAAACTCATAAACTCATAATATAACTGTCATCGAAACCTTAAGCGTGCGGACCCTACGGGTTCGAGAACAATGTAGACATGACCGAGACACGTCTCCAGTCAATAACCAATAGCGGAACCTGGATGCTCATATTGGCTCCCACATATTCTACGAAGATCTTTATCGGTCAGACCGCATAACAACATACGTTGTTCCCTTTGTCATCAGTATGTTACTTGCCCAAGATTCGATCGTCGGTATCTTAATACCTAGTTCAATCTCGTTATCGGCAAGTCTCTTTACTCGTTTCATAATACATCATCTTGCAACTAACTTATTAGTTGTAATGCTTGCAAGGCTTATGTGATGTGCATTACCGAGAGGGCCCAGAGATACCTCTCCGACAATCGGAGTGACAAATCCTAATCTCGAAATACGCCAACCCAACATTCACCTTTGGAGACACCTGTAGAGCTCCTTTATAATCACCCAGTTACGTTGTGACGTTTGGTAGCACACAAAGTGTTCCTCAGATAAACGGGAGTTGCATAATCTCATAGTCATAGGAACATGTATAAGTCATGAAGAAAGCAATAGCAACATACTAAACGATCGAGTGCTAAGCTAACGGAATGGGTCAAGTTAATCACATCATTCTTCTAATGATGTGATCCCGTTAATCAAATAACAACTCTTTTGTTCATGGTTACGAAACATAACCATCTTCGATTAACGAGCTAGTCTAGTAGAGGCATACTAGTGACACTCTGTTTGTCTATGTATTCACACATGTATTATGTTTCCGGTTAATACAATTCTAGCATGAATAATAAACATTTATCATGATATAAGGAAATAAATAATAACTTTATTATTGCCTCTAGGGCATATTTCCTTCAGTCCGGCTGTCCGGCGACCCCCTAATCCAGGACTCCCTCAGTAGCCCCTAAACCAGGCTTCAATGACGATGAGTCCGGCGCGCAGTGTTGTCTTCAGCATTGCAAGGCGGGTTCCTCCTCCAAATACACCATGGAAGAGTTTGAATACAAGGATAGTGTCCGACCCAGCAAAATAAGTTCCACATACCACCATAGAGAGAATAATATTTCCACAAAACTAATTTGCTGACACGTTTTGGCAGCATGACATCACGCCACGGCCCGGTAATTATTTGAACCGTTTTTCTTTAACCAGCCCCGCACATAACGCGAGGCGGTTTCCTGGACACATCTTGTCAAAGCAGAGATCGTGTTCCCCTTATCACGGGATTCTCATCAATACAAATGTGGGTAACCCAACCGCGCCTGTTGGTATGACTCCTAGATCTTAGGTAAGTCTCAAACGGCCATGAGGAGGACGCCCGATATTCACCCTCTTTATAAAGGGGACAAGGCTTTTTCTTTTTTCCCTCCCGCGCTCAATCGAATCCTTCCCCCGCCTCGAGCTCTAACACCCAAAGCTCGGGTCATGTGCTTCGGACCTTCAATCATGTCCGGATCCAGCCTTCAAGGCCGATGGATGACTTCCTCCGTCATGGAGGAGGACATCAAGAAGTTGAGGGAGGCCAGATACCTAACCGCCGAAATTTTGCATAGGCTGCCCGCCCGAGGGCAGGTCGTCCCTACTCCCGAACCCAACGAGAGTGTTGTGTTCGTCTCCCACTTCCTCCGAGGACTAGGCCTCACTCTGGATCCCTTCGTTAGGGGTCTTATGTTCTATTACGGGCTGGATTTTCACGATCTAGCCTCGGATTCCCTTCTTCACATCTCGTCATTTATTGCCATATGTGAGGCCTTCCTCCGCATTACCCCTCACTTCGGCCTGTGGCTCAAGACCTTCGATGTGAAGCCGAAGACGGTCGAAGGGCAGTACGCAGCGTGCGGAGGTGCTTTAATAAGCAAAATTGCTGACGCTCCATGGCCAAAGGGTTCCTTTCCAGAGGTGTCCGGATTGAGGCAGCGGGAATGGTTTTACGTCACAGCTCCCCGAAGCGCCAAATGGGTAGCTGCCCCCACCTTTCGCTCGGGCCCCCCACCACAACTGATGTCATGGATCAGTAGGGGGCTGAGATGGGGTCCAGCCAAGGACGTGCCAATACTGCAGAGCCGTATCCGAGATCTCTTCGAGGGAGATTTCAGTCTGGTTATGGTAATGCAAGTTATGCTGGTTCGTCGAGTCCAGCCTTGCAAACGTCGACCCCTCCGCATGTGGGAATTCAACCCGGAAGGACCGCACACTATTCAGCATTTCCTCGGCATGACGCACGAGGAGATGTACAAGTCGTTCTTCGGACCCCAAATAGAGTGTCCGGACACCACCGAGGACGTGGGCCTGAGCTGCAACCGCCCCACTGCCCAAGTAAGTAATCCCATGGCCGAACACACTGTCCTTTTATTTATCATGACATCATTCTGAAGAATCGATCTTTGACCAGGACTGGATAACAAAGGCGACGATGATCCGGTGTTCGGCCCCCCTTCCTCAGGGCTTGGACAATCCAGTGCTAGAAAAGATGCTCGAGTCAGCGCCTTGTCTAGTGCCCTCAAAGGAAGATGAAGGGGGGAATAAAGAGGGCGAAAGCGGGCCTCCTTCGCTACCTATTCCAACCGAGGGAATGAGCGCCTCCGCGAGGGAGGATAACCAAAGGGAAGAATCTAACATTCTATCTCCCCGGGGAAGGAAGAGGACTACCTCTTAAGATCCAGAAACTAAGGTTTCCAAACAGGAGAAGAAATCTCAGCCAGAGGGTCCTGCCTCGGAGGGTATTCTTGCCGCACAATGTCCGCGCGGGGATCAGCCCTCTACTAAGCTGTAAGTAATCAAAAAGTACTTAATAGTGAAGATATCCTACCTTACTTCCGAAGACAATAACCGATGCTTATAAATTGTAGTCCGGATTGCAGCCCTTCCCGACAGAGTTCATCTTCGGGGGATCTTCTTCCGGAGATGATGGAGAGCGAAACGCCTCCCCAGACTCCCCCGCTCAAGAAGCGGGCGACCTTGAAGTGTCGTCGCGAAGGGTATCTCCGGATCCACTAGGGCCAGAGGATAACCCTTTGGCTGCCCGGAATCCCCAGTATCCGGCTCCCAAGGAGAGCGACAGCAAGGGTCCGTACAGTGTGCGGTCGGACGCGCTGAAGGATCTTCTGAGGCAAGCTGTCGTCTCGAAAGCGCATCGTACGCTAATGGGTACGGTAATTGAAAGGATTTCATCCGTTGTAAGCGGGTTGCATGAAGCTTTTATGAGTCTGCTGAAAGGCTTCGAGGTACGTGAAATAATGTATGCTTTTAACAGTACCGCATACGTTAGGTATGCCCATGCAGATAGTAGCCCCTGAGACTCTGGTTGTTGTCAAAAACGGCGGCAAACAGAGGATCATAGTCCCAGGTAATAACCAGACCGCCTTTATGTGCAGGTGGTTGAAGTTCCGGTGGCTAGCCGGACTGATGGGTTTGCCGAACTAAAGCGGCAACTGGATGCGGCAGATGCCGACATCGTGCTTGTCAACAAGCGGCTTGACGAGGCACAGGGTGAGTGATTTTTCTGGTGATCGTCACATAATAAGAGCAGCATGATGCCAGTATCTTTAATATGTTGTGACTGCAGATGGAGCTGCCACCGTGGAGACCCTTCGAGCGGAGCTTGCCCGAGCCAAGGAGCAAGCAAGGAGTAGCAATGCGGCTGCTTTAAAGGCGGCCGAAGAGTTAAGGGCCGAACAGGCCGCGCATTGCGAGAGCAAGGAAAAAATAGCCAAGATGGTTGTAGAGTTAAATGATGTTGCTGACCATTACCAGCTTCTTGAAGAAGAAAACCAGGCGAAGGCGATGGACCTGGAGAAGGCCCGGGTGGCTGCCAAGGAAGCCCGCTCCAAAATTAGAGCGTCGAAGGAGGAGCTGAATCAAGCTGCAGATATCGTGTCTGGGAAGCCCTTCTTGTTGCGGACTAAGTTTGGAGATCCGAAGTATGCTCCTATGGACCGGCTGTGGAGTTCTACGGATGCGTACATGGATTTGGCTGCAAGTGCTGCTGATGCAGCCGAGTACTTCAAGGATCAGAAAGGTCCCGAAGTGGAAAAGTTGTTCTGGTCACAGTTTCACGCTCCAGTCCGTCTGTTGCTGCTGAATGAGCGATTGACCGGTTGGGCCAAGCTCCATAGGTTGTCCGGACTTGCTATGAGGTCTGTTGTGGATCACCTGTGGCCGGGAGGGCCAAGGCCAAATAGCTACTTTAGCTTAGTGCAACAATTCCTTGATGATGTGCCACGCATCGATGCTGTAAAGAGATTGGCGTGCATAGAAGGTGCGCGGATGGCCCTTGCCCGTGTCAAAACATACTGGGCGGAGATGGAGGCCACCACTGTTGCGACACAGGGTTCGGCCATAGGCCGAGTGGCTGCCGAGCACTACTTTGAAGAAGTCCTTGAAGGCGCTTGTTTGATAGAGGCTCGGTGCTTGAAGAATATTATTTTCAAGTGACATGTAGTCCCATTGTACAAACAATGTTTTTCTGAATTAATCAAGGTTGTATTTGTACTTTTGCCCGAAAGTACTATGATGCCTCCTATGCGGCCATTTATGTATATATGTATATAACCTGAAAGTTTGCAGTCGTCGGCTTCCGCCCCCACGCATATAATGCGGGGGTGTTCGCAAAAGATGCATATCCACACTTGATCCAACGTCTTGGTCCGTTAAGGAGGTGATAGCATAGCAAACGAGGCAATCGGACTATATTGCTTTAACACTTTCACTTAGCCATAGGAGTTTGACAATGGGGCTACTATATAGCCCCTGGTACTTCTGCGCTCGTCCAAATACGGGGCGTGTACGTACATGACCGGGAAACGGCCCTCCGTTAATGCGGAGGAATCCCGAAGATTCCGATTAGTCATCGAGTGGTTGACTAGTCTCTCGCTATATCATGATAGTCAGTTTTCGGCTTTCTCTACTGAGGTGCTCATCTAGATGAACCAGGGCACAATCGCAGTAGTTCTCCCAGTGCTACCTTAGCCGATATAACGGAACGTAAGATACCAAAACGTGGGAGCCAGGCAAACCCAACATTTGACCAAAGACATGATTCGGAGCTGATGCATATAGGGCCAAACTCGCGACGCCGAACACTCCCTAAGGTGTTTGGTTTTTATAACATATACCGGGATAAACAATGCCCTTTATAAGAAACCCCTTGTGTCCAGGTACGTGCAAAATCCTGGCGTGGCCACATGCCAATAACGCCAGCATCCTTCTCAGTTGTGTGGAGTATCCGAAGGATGTGAGCAACAAGAGACAGTAAAAAAGGTTTACGCAGGGCCTTAATCTAAAAAGAAGCCTTTCGGCGGGTCCCTGCTGCACGTCTGCGCCTGTGTCTCCGTTGTGCCGTGTCCTGGACGGGTGTAGCACGATTGTCACCTGCAAAAGGAAAGAACTTAGGTGAAATTTGCCATGCCAAAAAGAAGAGTGAATTATCAAAATTCCAGAGAGGCCTCGTTGAGCCGGGCTGGCCCTGATTACACGCGGGAAGCCCCTGGTATCGTTTTATGAGGGTTCGAAAACCAATCTCATCCATGTATGATGGAACGCCGGACTCGTCTAACCGTGTCCGTGGTCTTGACGACCTGCCATTTTTCTGGTTGGTGAGGCCGTCTAGTGTGCGGCTGTTAGAGCCGCCGCGTCCTCTTCCATTCGTAAAGAATGGTTGGTATTTCCACTAACTATAATGACGCCTCGTGGACCGGGCATCTTGAGCTTGAGAAAAGCATAATGCGGTATTGCGTTAAAACGAGGGAAAGCCGCCCTTCCGAGTAGTGCTTGAAAATCACTCCGGAATGGAGCAATGTGAAAAGTTAACGTTTCACTCCAGAAGTTATCGGGAGAACCAAATACCACCTCTAGTAGTAGAGAGCCCGTGCAGTGGGCCTCTTGGCCTGGTATTACTCCCTTGAAGGTAGTATTACTGTGGCTTATTTGTGTCGGGTCTATCCCCATTTTGCGGACTGTGTCCTGATATATCAGATTTAGATCATTGCCACCATCCATGAGGACCCTTGTGAAATGGTACCCATTTATTATTGGGTCTAACACCAAGGCCGTCAGTCCTTCGCGCCGGATATGTGTATCGTGATCCCTGCGATCGAAAGTGATCGGGCAGGCCGACCAGTGGTTGGGCCTAGGGGTGACGGGCTCTATGGCGCATGTGCATCGGAGTGCGTGATTGCTTCTCCTCTTTGTCACCTGGATCACGTTTACTGTTTTAACCTCTGGTGGGAACTTTTTCTATCCTTTGGCGCTTTGCTGGCGAGGTTCATCCTCGTCTTCGCTTGGTGTCTCTTCCCCTTTGTGTTCGGCGTTTAGCTTACCGGCCTGCTTGAAGACCCAACATTCTCTGGGGTGCCTTGAATCTGACAGAGTTTGTCAAGAATTTTGTTTAGGCCAGATTGTCCTTCTCTACTGCCTTTGAAAGGCTTTTTCTGCTGACCTGGTCGAGAGCCCCTGAATCCGGCGTTTACCACCGTGTTATCTGGGCTACCATCTTTATTTCGACGCTTGTTTTTGTTGTGTCATGGTTTACCATTGCCATCCCTAACTTCGGGTGTGCTTGGGTCGCTGGTGCTGCTACGGGCCAACCAGCTGCCCTCACCCGCACAAAAGTGGGTCATGAGGCTTGTTAGGGCTGCCATTGTTCTTGGTTTTTCTTGACCGAGGTGTCTGGCGAGCCATTCGTCTCAGACGCTGTGCTTGAAAGCTGCTAAGGCTTCAGCGTCCGGACAGTCGACAATTTGGTTCTTCTTGGTGAGTAACCTGTTCCAAAGCTTTCGGGCGGACTCTCTGGACTGTTGGATTATATGACTTAAATCGTCTGCATCCGGAGGTCGGACATAAGTCCCTTGAAAATTGGCCCAGAAAGCATCCTCGAGCTCCTCCCAACTTCCAATTGAGTTTTCGGGGAGGCTTTTCAGCCAGTGCCTAGCTGGCCCTTTAAGCTTGAGGGGCAAGTATTTAATGGCATGGAGATTGTCTCCACAAGCCATATGGATGTGGAGGATGAAGTCCTCTATCCAGACTCCCGGGTCTGTGGTTCCGTCGTACGCCTCTATGTTCACCGGTTTGAATCCCTCTGGGAATTTGTGATCCAGCACCTCATCAGTGAAACATAAGGGGTGTGCAGCACCCCTATATTAGGATGCGCCATGGTGTTCGGACAGTTGTAGTATTCGGTGGGGGTTGTGTACCGTAGCGCGCTTTCTAGATCCATAGATAGATCTGGTCGCGCCGGATTTTTGACGCAAGTTCTCACGTAGATCGTGTGTTGACTTATGCGTGACTTTGTTAGCCGCTCTATCGCGTTCACATGGTGGTGGGTCCGGCCGGTTGGCCGTATCGCTTTTCGGCTGTATGGGCTCTAAGGCCTCATCGTCGAATTCCGGTAATAGCTTGCGCTTTGGATAGCTATTTGGATGGTAACTTCCACCATACTTTGTTACTTTGTTCCACTTGCTGTTGAGCGTATTTTGTGCGACCTTGAGCCTTTGCTTCTGTTTCTTCAAGCTTCTCGCTGTGGCAATAAGCCTTCTGCGGAGGTTCTCTTGCTCCAAGTGTGTTTCCGGGATGATGGGTGCCTCTTCGTCCAGACTGTTTTCTTCCCTAGACGGGGATTGATGAGGCTTATCTTTGGCGTCATCGTGTTCGGACGTCGGATCCGTACTATGTTTGCAGTTTGCGTCTTGATCGTATTCTGCCACTGGGGTGGTGCAGTTGTCGTCTCTTCCAGAGTCGCGTGGACTATTATTATCGCTGTTCTTGCTATGGCGGGACTTAGAGCGGTGCCGCTGACGTCGACGCTTGGGTTGCTTCTTGCAGGTGTCATCCTCCGCTGTCTCATCGTCGTTGGCTTCTTTGGGGGTATCCACCATGTATATGTCATGTGATGAAGTAGCGGTTCAGCGCCCTGTGGGCGGTGGTTCCTGTTCGTCTCCTGCATCGTCATCCATACCGTTGATGTCTTCGGAGTTGAAGTCGAGCATGTCGGTTAAGTCGTCGATAGTGGCTACTAAGTGGGTGGTGGGTGGGCAGCGAATTTCTTCATCGTCCGCATCCCATTCTAGCCAGACATAGTTCGGCCAGGGTTCTCCGGAAACGGAGAGAGACCTTAATGAATTTAGCACATCTCCGAAAGGTGAGTGCTGAAAGATATCCGCGGAGGTGAACTCCGTGATCGGTGCCCCGTCGGTTTCGACAGGCACAGATGTAGGCGGCTCGGAGTCTATGGCCGGGGATAAATCCAGTGGTCTGGCGACACGGCTCTTGATACGTCTCCAACGTATCTACTTTTCCAAACACTTTTGCCCTTGTTTTAGACTCTAACTTGCATGATTTTAATGGAACTAACCCGGACTGACGCTGTTTTCAATAGAATTATCATGGTGTTATTTATGTGCAAGAGAAAACGTTCTTGGAATGACCTGAAACTTCACGGAGACACTTTTCAGAAAATAAGAAAAATACCTGCCAAAGATGAAGGCCAGGGGGGGCACCACCTTGCCACGAGGGTGGGGTGCGCCTGCCCCCCTAGGGCGCGCCCCCTACCTCGTGGGCCCCCTGTTGCCTCTCCGACTCCAACTCCACCTCCATATATTGAGTTTCGAGGAGAAAAAATCAGGGAGAAGAAATCATCGCGTTTTACGATACAGAGCCGCCACCAAGCCCTAAAACCTCTCGGGAGGGTTGATCTGGAGACCTTTCGGGGCTCCGGAGAGGGGAATCCGTCGCCATCATCAACCATCCTCCATCACCAATTCCATGATGTTCACCGCCGTGCGTGAGTAATTCCATCGTAGGCTTGTTGGACGGTGATGGGTTGGATGGGATCTATCATGTAATCGGGTTAGTTTTGTTAGGGTTTGATCCCTAGTGTCCACTATGTTCTAAGATTGATGTTGCTATGACTTTGCTATGCTTAATGCTTGTCACTAGGGCCCGAGTGCCATGATTTCAGATCTGAACCTATTATGTTTTCATCAATATATGAGTGTTCTTGATCCTATCTTGAAAGTCTATAGTCACCTATTATGTGTTATGATCCGTTAACCCCGAAGTGACAATAATCGGGATACTTACCGGTGATGACGTAGTTTGAGGATTTCATGTATTCACTATGTGTTAATGCTTTGTTCCGGTTCTCTATTAAAAGGAGGCCTTAATATCCCTTAGTTTCCGTAAGGACCCCGCTGCCACGGGAGGGTAGGACAAAAGATGTTATGCAAGTTCTTTTCCATAAGCACGTATGACTATATTCGGAATACATGCCTACATTATATCAATGAACTGGAGCTACTTTTGTGTCACCCTAGGTTATGACTGTTACATGATGAACCGCATCCGGCATAATTCTCCATCACCGATCCATTGCCTACGAGCTTTCCATATATTGTTCTTCGCTTATTTACTTTTCCGTTGCTATTGCTATCATCACTACAAAATACCAAAAACATTACTTTTACTACTGTTACCTTTTGCTGCCGTTATCACCACTATCATATTACTTTGCTACTAAACACTTTGCTGCAGATATTAAGTTTCCAGGTGTGGTTGAATTGACAACTCAGCTGCTAATACTTGAGAATATGCTTTGGCTCCCCTTGTGTCGAATCAATAAATTTGGGTTGAATACTCTACCCTCGAGAACTGTTGCGATCCCCTATACTTGTGGGTTATCAAGACTATTTTCTGGCGCCATTGCCAGGGAGCATAGCTCTATTCTTTGAGTCACTTGGGATATATATCTGCTTATCATTATGAAGAACTTGAGAGATCCAAAAACCAAGATCTATCCCTCAACTACGAGGGGAGGTAAGGAAATAGAATTGAACTTAAAAGATTATTAGCTAAATGGAGTAAGCAATATCTAAATGCTAGAATGAAACCTGACCCTGCTTTTGCTACTTCGCCTATCTTTGTTACTGATAAGGATTATGAATTCTCTGTTGATCCTGATATAATTACTTCAGTTGAATCTGATCCTTTTCATGGTTATGAATCTGAAACTGTTGTGGCACATCTTACTAAATTGAATGATATAGCTACCCTGTTCACTAAAGATGAGAGAACTCACTACTTTTACATCCTTAAAATATTTCCATTCTCATTAAAGGGTGATGCTAAGATATGGTTTAATTCTCTTGATCCTGGTTGTCTGCGTAGTCCACAGGATATGATTTATTACTTCTCCGCTAAATATTTCCCCGCCCATAAGAAACAAGTTGCTTTAAGGGATATATATAATTTTGTGCAAATTGAAGAAGAGAGTCTCCCACAAGCTTGGGGGAGGCTTCTCTAATTACTTAATGCTTTGCCTGATCATCCTCTTAAGAAAAATGAAATACTTGATATCTTTTATAATGGACTAACCGATGCCTCCAGATATTACCTGGATAGTTGTGTTGGTTCTGTTTTCTAGGAAAGAACACCGGATGAAGCTGAAATTCTATTGAATAATATGTTGACAAATGAAAATAATTGGACACTTCCGGAGCCTATTCCTAAACCAACTCCGAAGAAGAGGGGTATTCTATTTCTCAGTCCTGAAGATATGCAAGAGGCAAAGAAATCTATGAAAGAAAAGGGTATTAAAGCTGAAGATGTTAAGAATTTACCTCCTATTGAAGAAATACATGGTCTTAATTTACCGCCTGTTGAAGAAACATATAATCCAAATCCTTTACCTATTGAAGAAACTCATGGTCTTGATAACCCGGCACAGGTAGTAAAGGTAAATTCTCTCTATAGATATGATAAAGCTGTAATCCCATTTACTAAAATTGCTAGCCCATGCTTAGATGAGTTTGATAAATTTATGGTTAAGCAAGAAGATTTTAATGCTTATTTTGGTAGACAATTAAAATACAATTCAAATATGCTTGGACATTTGGGTGATTATATGGCTAATCTCAAAGGTGAACTTAAACTTATTAGTAAACATGCTTCTATGGTTACCACTCAAGTAGAACAAGTACTTAAAGCTCAAAATGATTTTCTCAATGAATTAATAATAAAAATAATGATAATGATGTTAGAGTTATGACTAGAGGTGGTAGAATGACTCAGGAACCTTTGTATCCTAAAGGTCATCCTAAGAGAATTGAGCAAGATTCTCAGAGAAATAATTTAGATGCACCTAGTTCTTCTAAAAAGAAGAAAAAGAAAAATGATAGGACTTTGCATGCTTCTAGTGATCCTATTGTTGAAACACCTGAGAATCCAAATGATATTTCTATTTCTAATGCTGAAACACAACCTGGGAATGAAACTGAAACTAGTGATAATGTTAATGATAATGTTCATGATGATGCTCAACCTAGTAATGATAATGACATAGAAATTGAACCTGATGTTGATCTTGATAACCCATAATCAAAGAATCAACGTTATAATAAGAAAGACTTTGTTGCTAGGAAACATGGTAAAGAAAGAGAGCCTTGGGTTCAGAAACCCATGCCTTCTCCTCCCAAACCATCCAAGAAAAAGGATGATGAGGATTTTGAGTGCTTCGCTGAAATGATTAGACCTATCTTTTTGCGTATGCGACTAACCGATATGCTCAAAACTAATCCTTATGCTAAGTACATGAAAGATATTATTAAAAATAAAAGAAAGATACCGGAAGCTGAAATTTCCACCATGCTTGATAATTATACTTTTAAGGGTGGAATACCAAAGAAACTTGGAAATCCAGGAGTACCCACTATACCATGCTCCATTAAAAGAAACTATGTTAAAACTGCTTTATGTGATCTTGGAGTCGGTGTTAGTGTTATGGCTCTCTCTTTATATCGTAGACTTGATTTGAATAAGTTGACACCTACTGAAATATCTTTACAAATGGCTGATAAATCAACTGCTATACCTGTCGGTATTTGTGAGGATGTGCCTGTTGTAGTTGCAAATGTTACTATTTTAACGGACTTTGTTATTCTTGATATTCCCGAGGACGATAGTATGTCTATTATTCATGGAAGACCCTTTTTGAATACTGCAAGGGCTGTTATTAATTGCACTAAAGGCAATGTCACTTTTCATGTTAATGGTAATGAGCATACCGTACACTTTCCGAGGAAACAACCTCAAGTTCATAGTATCAACTCTATTGGAAAATTTCCATCGATTATATTTGGAGGTTTTGAATTTCCTCTTCCTACTGTCAAGAAGAAATATGATATTCTTATTATTGGGGATGTGCATATCCCCATTGAGGTAACATAGTGTTATTCGAAATTTCTCCGGTTCCATGTTATTCGGAATGAGTTCATTAACAAGACTTGATCAACCTTGTTAGTGGATTCCTTTTGATGATCATGAGATGGGTGAAACTAGAAGGCACAACCTTTTGTACCCCACTTTTACTTTCTGTTATTTGTATTAAATAAAATAGAAATAAATATTTTTCTGTCTATTATCTGATTATCCGTGCAATATAAAAATACCTCGAAAATAAAAGTTCTCCAAATGCCCTGAAAATTAAATATGATTTAGGATTTATGGAACTGAGAACACACCAGGGGGGTCAACCACCTCCCCACGAGGGTGGAGGGCGCGCCTACCCCTCTAGGGCGCGCCCCCTACCTCGTGGGCCCACGGTGGCCCTCCTCCACTTATCTTTTCACCCATACACTCCTTCTTCCTCCTACAAACACGAATAACCAGCTCAAACCCGAGTCCAAGCTCGTTTTGCTGCCATTTTCGATCTCCTTACTCAAAGCACCTCTCACAAAACTGCTTGGGGAGATTGTTCCTTGGTATGTGACTCCTCCATTGGTCCAATTAGTTTTTGTTCTAGTGCTTTATTCATTGCAAAGTTTTGCTGCTTAGGTGACCCTGTTCTTGAGCTTGCATGTCAAATTTATATGGTTCCAAGTAGTTGTGATGCATGATATAGGCCCTAGGCACTTGTAGGAGTAGTTGCTATCAATATTATTGAGTTTGGTTTACTTTTATTTTGAAGTTACTAAAAAAAATTCAGAATTTTTTAGAGGAAGAAAAATGCTTAGGAAAATGTTCCAAGGTGGTTCTTCAAGGAATCAAGGACCCAGGCTTGCAATGCGTGATGCTGATGAAGAGCCACCAAGAGACGCTCCAGTCCGTCCTTGTGAGTGGCCTTCTGAAAATTTTATGGATCGAGCGGGAATAAAAGAAGAATTCAACGCATATTTGCGTAACGCTGATCTCGTGAACTTCGAGGAAGAGAAGTGCAGTCAGTATCATAATCTCACTAGTTCCTTTGTGAGGATGTTTGAATTTTCAACTTCACGTAATTCTCCAACTGTCCTGTTTGATCTTTATGATAAATCTTATACCATGGACTTAGAGGATTTTACCACTGCATGCAAACTTCCACAATGGGGTAGTGTAAGGGATCCTCGCAAATCTGAATTTAGAGATTTTCTTGCTAGTATAACTATGGGAGAATCTAGAGATATTACACAAGCTACCATAGGGAGCATTCACTTTCCAGCTATACATTATTTTGCTCTCTTCATAGGTAGATGCATAAATGGTAAAGATGAGGCATGTCACATGTGTGTCCCTGACCTTAGTATTCTTAGGAGTGCCGTGATAGGAAACAAATCTTATAATTTGGGAGCCATCGTTGCACGTAGGTTGCATCTTAATAGATTTAATGGAGATTTCTTTGGTAGAATTTATGCAACCCGCGTAGCTAATTTTCTTGGTATAGATGTATGCGAAGATGATATTGAATTACCTCCTGCCTATCTAGATTTTAATGCTATGGTTCACCACCAGTTTGTCGAGAGGAACGAATCACCTCTCCAGTATCGACTAATCTTTGACAGACGTCGTGCTGTCCGTATTACTCTCCCTGCTCCTGCTTTCTTTGATTATCAGGCAAGAGGAGGATATACTATTACCAGAGAGGAGGCAGATGAGTACGAGAGGAGAGAGGAGGCCGCTCGTCGCCACGCTGCAGCTCAGCAGGCGATAGATGCTGCATCAGAGTACAACCCCAACTATTATTATGGATATCCGTTAGGCCAGCCGTGGCCATAGACCAACTTAGGCCAAAAGCCTAAGCTTGGGGAGTACGTATTTCTCACCGACATTACATTTATGCTCACACACTCATTACTAGATGTCGGTGCTCATACTTTTTCATTGTATCATCCATGCTAGTTTATTTTCCTTTTTTATGCTTTCTTCTTGTGTGTTTAATAAACCTTAAGAAAAACCAAAAAAATTAGTTGTAGCTTTTAATTAGTTTACTTTCCATGATTGTAGTAGTAATTAAAAAGAAAACCCAAAAAGATTTCGTGTTCTTCTTTTGCTTGTTGGGAGCTTTCCCATGTAAATAGTTTTATTTCTTTTTTTTCCTTTGGGGGTCGATAGGAGAAGACCATAATTAAATTGTTGAAGAGGCTCTTATATGCATTATTGTTGATCTGACAAAAGATCCCATATTGCCTTGTCTTCTCCTGTTTATTGAATGCCTGCAGATTCCAGCTTAGTCCAATGCACGTGCACTATTATTATTATTCACATCGTTCAGTCGTGCAAGTGAAAGGAAATTATGATGATATATGATGGACTGGCTGAGATGAGAAAAGCTGGTATGAACTCGACCTCTTTTGTTTTTGTAAATATGATTAGTTCATCATTCCTGATTCAGCCTATTATGAATAGACATGTTTGCAATGACAACTAGAGATCATATTTTCTTATGCCATGCTTGATTAGCTATGAGTTATAATGGTTTACCTTGCGTGCCAATATGGTATTAAAATGGTTATGATGTGGTATGATAGGGTGGTATCCTCCTCTGAATTATTTAAGTGACTTGACTTGGCACATGTTCACGCATGTAGTTGAAACAAAATCAACATAGCCTTCACGATATTTATGTTCATGGTGGATTATATCCTGCTCATGCTTGCATTCAGTGTTGATTAATTTTAATGCATGCTCATGATTGTTGTCGCTCTCTAGCTGGTCGCTTGCCAGTCTTTTGCTAGCCTTCACCTGTACTAAGCGGGAATACTGCTTGTGCATCCAAACTCCTTAAACCCCAAAGTTATTCCACATGAGTCCACTATACCTACCTATGTACGGTACCTACCTGCCGTTCCAAGTAAATTTGTATGTGCCAAACTCTAAACCTTCAAATAAATATCATGTTTTGTATGCTCGAATAGCTCATGTATCAACTAGGGTTGTCTATATCTTCCATGTTAGGCGGGTTATTCTCAAGAGTGGACTCCGCTCCTCACTCACGAGATAAATGGCTGGTCACCGGGATGCCCAGTCCCATGCTTTATGCAAACTAAATCAAAATAATTGCAAACAAAACTCCCTCTGGGACTCTTGTTAGTTGGAGGCACTCATTGTTTCGAGCAAGCCATGGATTGATGCTTGTGGTGGAAGGGGGGTATAAACTTTACCATTCTGTTTGGGAACCGCCTATAATGTGTGTAGCATGGAAGATATCGCCATCTCTTGGTTGTTGTGTTGACAATGAAAGTATACCGCTCAAAATATTATTCACCTCTGTTTCAAAACCGAGCTCTGGCACCTCTACAAATCCCTGCTTCCCTCTACGGAGGGCCTATCTATTTACTTTTATGCTGAGTCATCATCCTCTTATTAAAAAGCACTAGTTGGAGAGCACCGCTATCATTTGCATTCATTACTGTTAGTTTACATTGAGTATGACTTGACTGGATCTCTTTTACCATGAATTATAATGTCTAGTCAGTCCTTGGTCTTTAAAGGTGCTCTGCATTTATGTTTTGCGGTCCCAGAAAGGGCTAGCGAGATACCATCATGTTATATCATATTATGATTGTTTTGAGAAAGTGTTGTCATCCGAGTTTTATTATTATGGCTCGCTAGTTGATTATGCTATTGATATGAGTAAACTTGAGACCTATGCGTTATTGCAAATGTGGTTAGTTATAACCTTTGCTGAAAACTTGAATGCTGGCTTTACATATTTACAACAACAAGAGAAAACAAAGTTTGTAAAAGTTTTTCTTTATCACTTTCAGTTTGTCAACTGAATTGCTTGAGGACAAGCAAAGGTTTAAGCTTGGGGGAGTTGATACGTCTCCAACGTATCTACTTTTCCAAACACTTTTGCCCTTGTTTTGGACTCTAACTTGCATGATTTGAATGGAACTAACCCGGACTGACGTTGTTTTCAGCAGAATTACCATGGTGTTATTTATGTGCAGGAGCAAATGTTCTCGGAATGACCTGAAACTTCACGGAGACACTTTTCAAAAAATAAGAAAAATACCTGCCAAAGATGAAGGCCAGGGGGGCCACCACCTTGCACAAGGGTGGGGGCGCGCCTGCCCCCCCTACCTCGTGGGCCCCCTGTTGCCTCTCCTACTCCAACTCCACCTCCATATATTGAGTTTCGGGGAGAAAAAAATCAGGGAGAAGAAATCATCGCGTTTTACGATACCGAGTCGCCGCCAAGCCCTAAAACCTCTCGGGAGGGCTGATCTGGAGTCCGTTCGGGGCTCCGGAGAGGGGAATCCGTCGCCATCGTCATCATCAACCATCCTCCATCACCAATTTCATGATGCTCACCGCCGTGCATGAGTAATTCAATCGTAGGCTTGCTGGACGGTGATGGGTTGGATGGGATCTATCATATAATCGAGTTAGTTTTGTTAGGGTTTGATCCCTAGTGTCCACTATGTTCTAAGATTGATGTTGCTATGACTTTGCTATGCTTAATGCTTGTCATTAGGGACCGAGTGCCATGATTTCAGATCTGAACCTATTATGTTTTCATAAATATATGAGTGTTCTTGATCCTATCTTGCAAGTCTATAGTCACCTGTTATGTGTTATGATCCGTTAACCCCGAAGTGACAATAATCGGGATACTTACCAGTGATGACCGTAGTTTGAGGAGTTCATGTATTCACTATGTGTTAATGCTTTGTTCCGGTTCTCTATTAAAAGGAGGCCTTAATATCCCTTAGTTTCCGTAAGGACCCCGCTGCCACGGGAGGGTAGGACAAAAGATGTTATGCAAGTTATTTTCCATAAGCACGTATGACTATATTCAGAATACATGCCTACATTATATCAATGAACTGGAGCTAGTTCTGTGTCACCCTAGGTTATGACTGTTACATCATGAACCGCATCCGGCATAATTCTCCATCACCGATCCATTGCCTACGAGCTTTCCATATATTGTTCTTCGCTTATTTACTTTTCCGTTGCTATTGCTATAATCACTACAAAATACCAAAAACATTACTTTTACTACCATTACCTTTTGCTACCGTTATCACCACTATCATATTACTTTGCTACTAAACACTTTGCTGCAGATATTAAGTTTCCAGGTGTGGTTGAATTGACAACTCAGCTGCTAATACTTGAGAATATTATTTGGCTCCCCTTGTGTCGAATCAATAAATTTGGGTTGAATACTCTACCCTTGAAAACTGTTGCGATCCCCTATACTTGTGGGTTATCAGCTCTTGTATAGGGTGAAGTCAGTATCCGGCTCTATCGGCACTGAGAGTGCAGCCTCCATGGCAGGGTCCATCCCTCCGCTCTCGGATGGCGCGACTTGCTCCGTATTAAAGGCCGGAGTAGCTGCGGATGCGATCTCCCGAACACTGTCCAGCGGTAGAGTTACGTCTTGCTCGTCGTGACTGCGCGGCGCGTCCGGCATGGGCTCGAATCCGTCGAAGATCAAGTCTCCGCGGATATCGGTCGTGTAGTTCAAGTTTCCAAATCTGACCTGATGGCCAGGGGCGTAGCTCTCAATCTGCTCCAGATGGCCAAGCGAATTGGCCCGCGGTGCAAAGCCGCCGCGTATGAAAATCTGTCCGAGGAGGAAAGCCTCACCCTGGACCGCATCGCTAGCGATGATCGAAGGAGCCATCAAGCCTTATGGTGACGACACAGTGGAACTCTCAATGAAAGCACCAATGTCGGTGTCAAAACCGGCGGATCTCGGGTAGGGGGTCCTGAACTATGCGGCTAAGGCGGATGGTAACAGGAGGTAGGGGACACGATGTTTACCCAGGTTCGGGCCCTCTTGATGGAGGTAAAACCCTACGTCCTGCTTGATTATTCTTGATGATATGAGTATTACAAGAGTTGATCTACCACGAGATCAGAGAGGCTAAACCCTAGAAGCTAGCCTATGGTATGATTGTATGTTGTCCTACGGACTAAAACCCTCCGGTTTATATAGACATCGGAGGGGGCTAGGGTTACACAAGGTCAGTTACAAAGGAGGAGATATACATATCTGTATTGCCTAGCTTGCCTTCCACGCCAAGTAGAGTCCCATCCGGACACGGGACGAAGTCTTCAATCTTGTATCTTAATAGTCCAACAGTCCGGCCAAAGGATATAGTCCGGCTGTCCGGAGGCCCCCTAATCCAGGACTCCCTCACCCACCTTGGCCACCTCCTCCTCTCTCCCACTAAGGCCCAATAAGGCCCATTGACTCCCCGGGGGGTTCCGGTAACCCCCCGATACTCCGGGAAATGCCCGAACTCATCCAGAACCATTCTGATGTCCAAACATAGCCTTCCAATATATCGATCTTTATGTCTCGACCACTTCGAGACTCCTTGTCATGTCCGTGATCACATCCGGGACTCTGAACTACCTTCGGTACATCAAAACACATAGACTCATAATACCGATCGTCATCGCACGTTAAGTGTGCGAACCCTATGGGTTCGAGAACTATGTGGACATGACCGAGACTCACTTCCGATCAATAACCAATAGCGGAACCTGGATGCTCATATTGGCTCCTACATACTCTACAAAGATCTTTATCGGTCAAACTGCATAACAACATACGTTGTTCCCTTTGTCATCGGTATGTTACTTGCCTGAGATTCGATCGTCCGTATCTCAATACCTAGTTCAATCTCGTTACCGGCAAGTCTCTTTACTCGTTCTGTAATGCATCATCCATAACTAACTCATTAGTCACATTGCTTGCAAGGCTTATAGTGATGTGCATTACCGAGAGGGCCCAAAGATACCAGCATGGTGCATAAAAGAAAAGTGAAAACTAAATGCAAAAGACGCTCCAAGATTTGAACATATCACATGAACAAAACGAATCCGAAAACATACCGATACTTGTTGAAGAAAGATGGGATGCCTTCCAGGGCATCCCCAAGCTTAGACTCTTGAGTCTCCTTGAATATTTACTTGGGGTGTCTTGGTCATCCCCAAGCTTGAGCTATTGCCTCTCCTCCTTCTCCTCGCATTGAGACCTCCTCGATCTTCGAACACTTCATCCAAACAAAACTTAACCAAACTTTTAGTGGCGGGGTTAGTTAACATGGCAATGAAATCCCATCATGTACAGCTGTAACATTATTGTATAATTATAAAAAAAATTACCCACTGTATACTATCACAATTTTATGGCCCCAAGTCAAGGAGGCTTCAACAAGAATTCAAACATATGCAAATAATGAAGCTATAACAGCAATCTGTGAAAATAGGACAATATGTAAAGATTTGAACATCCACCATACTTCTGTAACTCACCAAATTCTGAAACATTAGGACAAAATAAACATTTTTTATAGAAAGATGGTGCAAAAAGTTTCAGAACCATTTGACGTTCTAGTAAAACATGTAAAATCGAGCACTACAGCCGAAGTTTCTGTTTTGCACCGCACAAACCAACAAGCAATCTAATCATCCTAAAGGCAAATCTTGGCACATTATTTTTATAATACAATGGAATTGTACAAGGGGGTAATTATTTTTGTGAGAATCTTCATGAAAAATTCTACATTGTTTCCATGAGCATGAACGCAAGTGTTCAAGGTCGACCCTCACTTCTCCAATGCATAACTTCCAATCGCTTCTCTTTTGTGAAAAGGTTTTTAAGTTCCCCTCTATATCTTTTTTGTTTTTAAACTTTATGGAAGCACTCAACAGAAATAAATGACTATCTAAAACTTTTGGGTTGTCTCCATGGCAGCGCTTTCTTTAGAGCCATTAAGCTAGGCATAAAGTGCTCAAGTAATGAATCCACCCTGATCCCAAGGTATATCAAAGCCAATTTTAATTAATAATGATTTGGCATTTAGTAATGAGCACAAGTCAACATATATCATGCAATGATGAAGTCTAAGTCTCTTCCTATGCATCAGCATGTCATACAAGAACAATTCATGAACATCAAGTAAAGGCCAATACATAACATAAGTAGTTTCTTGCAATTTTATCGTGTTGGAAACATAGAAAGGCGGAGACGTAGTTCCTCTCTTATAATAATTGCAAGTAGGAGCAGCAAGCACATGCATATTATATTCATCAAAATCATCATGTGCAACGGTAAAAGGCAACCCATCAATGTAATCCTTAATAAGAGCAAACTTCTCTGATATAGTGTAGTTGGGAGAATCCAAAAAGATAATAGGACTATCATGTGTGGGTGCAATAGCAACAATTTCATGTTTAACATAAGGAACAATAGCAAGTTCATCTCCATAAGCATCATTCATATTGGCATCTTGGCCACAAGCATAGCAAGCATCAAATTCATCAAAAAAGGGATATTTGAAAAGAATCAACGGGATCATAGCAATTATAATAGTATTCATCCTTCGGTAAGCATGAAGGGACATTAAATAATGTATGAGTTGGAGGGTTACTCTCATTAGAAGGTGGGCATGGGTAGCTAATCCGTTCTTCATCCGTTTGTTCTTCGCTCTCCTCCTCATCTTTTTCATCTAATGAGCTCATAGTTTCATCAATTTCTTCTTCCATAGACTCCTGCAAATATTAATCTTTTCTTGGACAGCGGAGTTATTCTCAATAAATACATCAATATCATAATTGTATTTATAATTATCATATCAATATTTAAGGATAGCAAGATTTTCAGGTCTATAAAGTGAATCATCAAAATCTTCAAACTTTTCAAACAAAGATTCAATTTCATAAGCACCCTTAAAAGCAACAAATTCTTCTATCTATTCCACATCATAGTAATCTTATATACCATTAGCATAAGAAGCCAAGGTTTCATTATCATTAAATTCACATGAAAAGTGAAGATGTGGAGCATTCATCCTAGAGCAACAAGTATAATCATATCTCTGGCATAAATTCCAAGCATACCAATGCAACATATGAATTTGATCCCATAACAATTTCCCTTTATGAGTCAAGCGATAATCCCTAAAGTATTCACGTTAATCCAACGTTACTTCCATTATATAGTTGAATGGGGTTTTCTCAAGATTATCAAAGTAGTGCATAATATCTTTTACATAACGACCATCGAGGGTTTTAGGAGGTTCCCCATCTCCATGAGTAGCAGGTACAACTAATTTTTTTGGTGTTTCATGTTCCATATCCATAACTAAAGATAGAGAACAACTTAGAATAGGAAATAAAAACTACTTGGTGATAAAGCAAACAAGCACACACGAGAATATTCGCCCCACGCTATTGCTCCCGGGCGACGGCGCCAGAAAAAGGTCTTGATAACCCACAAGTATAGGGGATGGTTTGTAGCCTTTTTCGAAAAATATGAGTGTTGAACCAAACGAGGAGCTAAAGGTAGAACAAATATTCCCTCAAGTTCTATCGACCATCGATACAACTCTACGCACACTTGACATTTACTTTACCAGAAACAAGTATGAAAATAGTTTGTAGGTGTGATGCTAGAACTACTTTGCAAGAATAAAACTAGAATTACTTTGTAAGATAATAAAAGTTAGGTGTTTAGTAAAAGGGTTTGTGTCAACAAGAAAGTTATTTGTTCCTAGGCAATCGATAGCAAGTACCGGTAATCATTCTTGCAATTTTATATGAGGGAGAGGCATGAGCTAACATACTTTCTCTACTTGGATCATATGTACTTATGATTGGAACTCTAGCAAGCATCCGCAACTACTAAAGATCATTAAGGTCGTGAAACCCAACCATAGCATTAAGTATCAAGTCCTCTTTATTCCCATACATCATACCCCACCTACTTGGGTTTAAGTTTCTGTCACTCTCGCAACCCACCGTAAGCGAACCATGAACATATTGCAACACCCTACAGTGGGGGGGGCTCACATTTGCACGAGAATGGAGGGCACCGTAGGACAGAACCATAAAGAAAATATACAATCATACCAACCAAGATCACGATTAACCCACATGACAAAACGGATCTACTCAAACATCATAGGATAACCATAGATCATTGGGAAATAATATATGGAGTTGAGCACCATGTTTAAGTAGAGATTACAGCGGGGGGAAGAGGTGTTACACCGCTGCATAGAGGGGGAGAAAGTTGGTGTTGACGGTAGCAAGATTGTTGATGTAGATCGCCGTCCCGATCGTTGCCCCGGTGGCACTCCGGCGCCCCCGGAAGCGAGGGGGGAGAGAGCCCCCCTCCTTATTCTTCTTCCTTGGCCTCCCCCTAGATGGGAGGAGAGTTCCTCCTCTGGTCCTTGGTCTCCATGGCGGCGGAGGGGTGGGAACCCCTCCGAGATTGGATCTACCTCTCTGTTCTCTTCTGCTTCGCGTTCCCCAGATCTGGCCGAAAACCGTTTCTTATATTCCTGGAGATCCGTAACTCTGGTTGCTCTTAGATTTTAACACATTTTTTTTCGGATATAAGCTTCCTTGCGCTAGTACTTGGGATTTGATGGCTTGGCGTGGTTTGTATGTTATGTCAAATGGAAGGAGCTCAATGGCCCATTTGGTTATCCGACTCGTAGCATCGCGGTTGTTTATTATATCATTGAGGGGTACTTCGGAAGCCACCATGATAGAACATTCTTGGAAGTAGTGTCGTAGCTTCCGGGATGCCATGAAGACCGCGTATGCTATCTTTTGATAATGAGGGTACCAGGATTTGCATGGTGTGATGACGGTGGATACGTAATATATCGGCTTCTGAATTGGGAATTTGTGTCCGTCCTGGTCTCGTTCCATGACGAGCACGGCACTCACCACCTGGTGTGTTGCCGATATGTATAATAACATGGGTTCGCCGACGTTTGGTGCGGCCAGTATTGGGTTGCTCGCGAGAAGGGTTTTTATTTCTTCCAGTCCGGCTGTTGTCGCATCCGTCCACTCAAAGTGATTGGTGCGCCGGAGGAGGCGATACAATGGCAATGCCTTTTCCCCCAATCTGGAGATAAAGCGGCTTAAAGCTGCCACGCACCCAGCGAGTTTTTGGACCTGTTTAAGGTCCGTTGGTGTGGCCAATTGTGACAAGGCTCAGATTTTGGCTGGATTTGCTTCAATTCCTCTATTGGAAACGATGAAGCCCAGCAGCTTTCCAGCAGGAACATCGAAAACACACTTTTCTCGATTGAGCTTGATGTCATATGTACGGAGGTTGTCGAATGTGAGACATAAATCGTCTATTAGTGAGTCGACGTGCCTAGTTTTAATGACGACGTCGTCCACGTATGCTTCAACTGTCTTGCCGATATGTTTCTCCAGGCATGTTTGAATCATGCGTTGGTAGGTGGCCCCAACGTTTTTGAGCCCGAAGGGCATGGTGTTGAAGCAGAATGGCCCGTATGGGGTAATGAATGTTGTTGCGGCTTGATCGAACTCCTTCATTTTGATTTGATGGTATCCGGAATATGCGTCGAGGAAGCATAGCAAATCGTGTCCTGCGGTGGCATCGATAATTTGGTCGATGCGGGGGTGGGGGAAGGGATCCTTAAGGCAGGCCTTATTGAGGTCTTTGAAACCAACGCACAGGCACCAGGATTTATCCTTTTTTGGTACCATCATCAAGTTTGCTAGCCAGTCCGGGTGTTTTATTTCTCTAATGAATCAGACCTCTGTTAACTTCGCTAGCTCCTCCCCCATCGCTTGACGTTTGGGTTCGGAAAAACGCCGCAGTGTTTGTTTGACCGGTTTATATCCCTTCAATATGTTGAGGCTGTGTTCGTCCAATCTGCATGGGATTCCTGGCATATCAGAAGGATGCCAGGCAAATATATCCCAATTTTTGCGCAGAAATTCTCGTAGCGCGGTGTCGACCATTGGGTCTAATTGTGCCCCGATAGATGCTGTCTTCTTGGGGTCCGTTGGATGGACTTGGAATTTGACTATTTCTTCTGCTGGTTTGAAGGAGGTGGATTTGGGTCATTTGTCCAAGATTACGTCGTCCTTATCCACCGTGGAGCATAATGCGGTTAATTCTTCGGCCGCGAGGGCTTCGGATAATGCCTCAAGGGCCAGTGATGCGGTTTTGTTTTCGGCGTGGAGTGCTATGTCCGGATCACTAGCAAGAGTGATTATGCCGTTGGGCCCCGGCATCTTGAGCTTCATATACCCATAGTGAGGTATAGCCTAGAAGCATGTGAATGCATCTCGCCCCAATAGGCGTGATATCCGATGTTGAAAGGGGGCACTTGGAAGGTTAGTTCTTCGGTCTGATAGTTCTCTGGTGTGCCGAATACCACGTCGAGTGTGATTTTTCCCGCGCATCTCGCCTCCCGGCTGGGAATAATTCCCTGGAAGGTCGTGCTACTTTGCTTGATGCGGCTCCTGTCTATTTCCATTTTACTGAGTGTGTCCTCGTAAATGAGGTTTAATCCGTTGCCACCGTCCATGAGAACCTTGGTGAGCTGAAAGCCGTCCACGATCAGACTGAGGACCAAGGCGGCTAGTGCCCGGATTGTCCTGACTTTTGGTTCGTCATCGACATTGAAATTTATGGCCATGTCGTTCCAAGGGTTTGTTGCTGCGATTTGACAGACTTTGGCGAGGCCGCGGAGTGCCCTTTTACACTTATTGTTTGAAGCGAAAGTCTCGAAGACCGTCAGTACTCTGGGGTCGTCGTCTTCTAGAGGATGTTGCTCTGGGTTATTTTTGGTGATGATATCCTCGCCACTCTTGGCCATCTGCCAGAGTATCCAATATGCTCTAAGGCTGTGAGTTGATATAGTGTCCGGTGTTGTGTGTAGCTTGCATGGTCCATCGAGCCATCCCTCCAGAACCGTTCTGCGTCTCATAATGGGCTTGTACTTCTTTGTCATTGGGCCGGGCGTGCCACTAGGGTGCATCCTTTTCACCTGAACGAGGGATTAGGTGGAAACCGGCGGTTCCCGGCAGGCTGCCTGAGTTTTCCAGGCGCTTTCCATTGCGCAGTACTTGTATACTATGGTTGCCAAGTCTGCGAATCATGATATGCGACGACCGCTGATGGCGTTGAGGATTCCTTCATCTGTGCAATTGCTGCGAAACGTTGTGATCGTGTGTTCGTCGTCGCATTCAATCTTATCTTTGACAAGGAGGAATCTAGCCCAGAAGTGGTGGGCCGTTTCCTTGTACTGCTACCATATGCCCCTGAGAGCGCTTATGTCTGGGTGGGTGGGTGGATTGAAGTCCGAACTCTGACCCAAATGGGATCCGAAGTTTGGAGAATCTCCGGATTTAGTAGATCGGGCTCCGGGATGTCAGCTGGTTTTTTGGGCTTGTCATCCAATTCTATGTTTGGAGGACAGGACATGTCTTTCTGTGGGTAGGTATCCGGCTCTTCAAGTTCGGAGATCCGAACGTAATTCGTCCTTAGTATAGAGGAAGAGTTGTCGTCTTGCTCCTCTACTACCGCTACTTGATGGGTGATCGCCGAAGTTCTAATTTCTCCCTGGTTGGGTTTAAGCCCAATCCGATCTAGTCTGTGGCGACCCCAAGGCGGCGATGCAATCTAGGCGCTCGTTTAAAGACGACAGCTCCGTCGGATCCATCTGCTTGGAGTACTTAGAGTCAACATGAAGGGGATTTTTGATGACCCGAGAAGCCATCGTCGGCTTAGTGGCCGAACGGGCGGTCATAATGAAGCCGCCCAGCCGGAGGGTTTGGCCTGGGGCCAGTGTTCCTCCGGAGGTAACGTTATCCTTGAGAACAAGGCGAGCCATCGATCCTATCTTTCGACGGCACAGTGGAACTCTCAATGAAAGCACCAATGTCGGTGTCAAAACCGGCGGATCTCGTGTAGGGGGTCCCGAACTGTGCGTCTAGGATCGATGGTAATAGGAGACGGGGGACACAATGTTTACCCAGGTTCGGGCCCTCTCTATGGAGGTAATACCCTACTTCCTGCTTGATTGATTTTGATGAATATGAGTATTACAAGAGTTGATCTACCACGAGATCGTAATGGCTAAACCCTAAAAGTCTAGCCTGGCAATGATTATTCTGGGGTATCTACAGACCTAGCCCTCTGGTTTATATAGACACAGGAGGGATCTAGGGTTACACAAGGTTGGTTTTACAGAGAAAAGAATCTTCATAGTTGATCGCCAAGCTTGCCTTCCACGCCAAGGAGAGTCCCATCCAGACACGGGTATAGTCTTTGGTCTTCGTATCTTCACGGCCCATCAGTCCGACCCATATCCAATTGGTCCGACGCCCGAGGACCCCTTAGTCCAGGACTCCCTCAGCGCCCGAGGTAGAGGTCCAACCGACGTACGAGGTGAGCACAATCCACCACGGCACGCCTGGCTCCTCTGACGCGCCCTAGTGGGTTGTGCCCACCACGGGCCTCCGTTTGCGGTGATTCCAACTCCCAAAAATCACATATATTCCAAAATAATTCTCCGTGAAATTTTATTTCATTTGGACTTCGTTTGATATGGATACTCTGTGATACAAAAAACATGCAGAAAACAGGAACTGGCACAGGGCACTGGATCAATAGGTTAGTCCAATAAATCATATTAAAAGTTGCTAAAAGTATGTAAAAGTTGTATAATATTGGCATGAAACAATCAAAAATTATAGATACAACGGAGATGTATCACTCAGCCATAGGTTCTATAATGTATGCCATGTTGTGTACCCGACATGATGTGTGCCTTGCCATAAGTTTGGCAGAGAGGTACAATAGTGATCCAAGAGTGGATCACTGGACAGTGGTCAAAATTATCCTTAGGCACCTAAAGAGGACTAAGGAAATGTTTCTCGGTTATGGAGGTGATAAAGAGTTCGTCGTAAAGGGTTACATCGATGCAAGCTTTGACACTGATCCGGATGACTCTAAGTCTTAATCTGGATACATATTGAACGTGGGAGCAATTAGCTAGAGTAGCTCTATGCAAAGCATTGTAGACATAGATATTAGAAAAGTACACACTGATCTGAATGTTGCAGACCTGTTGACTAAAAACCTCTCTCACAAGCAAAACATGATAACACCTTAGAACTGTTTGGGTGTTAATCACATGGCGATGTGAACTAGATTATTGACTCTAGTGAACTCTTTGGGTGTTAATCACATGGTGATGTGAACTAGATTATTGACTCTAGTGAACTCTCTGGGTGTTAATCACATGACGATGTGAACTAGATTATTGACTCTAGTGAACTCTTTGGGTGTCAATCACATGGCGATGTGAACTAGATTATTGACTCTAGTGCAAGTGGGAGACTGATGGAAATATGCCCTAGAGGCAGTAATAAAATGTTTTTTGTTATATTTCCTTAATCATGATAAAGTTTTACTATTCATGCTAGAATTGTATTGACCGGAAACTTAAATACGTGTGTGGATACATAAACAAATATTGTGTCCCTAGTGAGCCTCTACTAGACTAGCTCATTGATAAAAGATGGTTAAGGTTTCCTAACCATAGACATGAGTTTGCTACCTCTTGAGCTTGCGTTGGTTTTTCATTTGAAGAGGAAAGGGTGATGCAGCAAAGTAGAGTAAGTATTTCCCTCAGTTTTGAGAACTAAGGTATCAATCCAGTAGGAGACAATGCAGAAACCACCGAATACCTGCACAAACAAACATCAACTTGCACCCAACGCGATAAAGGGGTTGTCAATCTCTTCACGGTTATTTCCACGTGAGATCTGATAGAGATGGATAAACGGTAAAGTAATATTTTTGGTATTTTTGGTTTATGGAACAGAAAGTAAAAGATTGCAAAGAAAGTAAATAGAAAACTAGAATTGTAGATCAGAAACTTATAAGATGGAAAATAGACCCGGGGGCCATAGGTTTCACTAGAGGCTTCTCTCAAGATAGAAATTATTATGGTGGGTGAACAAATTACTGCTGAGCAATTGATAGAAAAGCGCAAAGTTATGACGATATCTAAGGCAATGATCATGAATATAGGCATCACGTCCATGTCAAGTAGACCGAAATGATTATGCATCTACTACTATTACTCCACACATCGACCGCTATCCAGCATGCACCTAGAGTATTAAATTCATAAAGAACGGAGTAACGCCTTAAGTAAGATGACATGATGTATAGGAATTAACTCAAACAATATGATGAAAACCCCATCTTTTTATCCTCGATGGCAACAATACAATACGTGTCAGTTCCCCTTCTGTCACTAGGATCGAGCACCACAAGATTGAACCCAAAGCTAAGCACTTCTCCCATTGCAAGAAAAACCAATCTAGTTGGCCAAACCAAATCGATAGTTCGAAGAGACTTGCAAAGATATCAAATCATGCATATAAGAATTCAGAGGAGATTCAAATAATATTCGTAGATAAGTTGATCATAAATCCACAATTCATCGGACCTCGGCAAACACACCGCAAAAGAGTATTACATCGAATAGATCTCCAAGAACATCGAGGAGAACTTTGTATTGAGAATCAAAGAGAGAAAAGAAGTCATCTAGATACTAGCTATGGACCAATAGGTCTGTGGTAAACTACTCACGCTTCATCGGAGAGGCAATGGTCTTGATGTAGAAGCCCTCTGTGATCGAATCCCCCTTCAGCAGGATGCCGGAAAAGGCCCCAAGATGGGATCTCATGGGTACAGAAGGTTGCGGCGGTGGAAAAGTGGTTTCGTGGCTCTTCTGGCCCAACTCTTTTGCTTCGGGGGCTTCTTTTGGTTCAAAAACAATCGTAGAATTTCAGGTCAATTGGACTCCGTTTGATATTCCTTTTCTACGAAACTCAAAAACAAGGAAAAAAACAGAAACTGGCACTGGGCTCTAGGTTAATAGGTTAGTCCCAAAAATCATATAAAATAGCATATAAATGCATATAAAACATCCAAGATGGATAATATAATAGCATGGAACAATCAAAAATTATAGATACGTTGGAGACGTATCAGAGTTGTCATTTGATAACGGGATCACATCATTAGGAGAATGATGTGATGGACAAGACCCAACCGTTATCATAGCATATGATCGTTTAGTTTATTGCTCCTACTTTCTTAATGTCTAATACATGTTTCTTCGACCATGAGATCGTGCAACTCCCGGACTCCGGAGGAATGCCGTGTGTGTCATCAAACGTCACAACCTAACTGGGTGATCATAAAGGTTCTCTACAGGTACTCCCTCCGTTTTCTTTTTAGTTCGCTTATAAGATTTGGTCAAAGTCAAACTATGTAAAGTTTGACTAGATTTGTAAGAGAAAATATCAATATTCATACTATGAAATCAATATTATTATATGCATGATGAAATTAATTTTCATAATATATAACTTTAGTATTGTAGATGTTGATATTTTTACTAAAAAGTTGGCCATACTTTACAACGCTTGACTTTGACCAAATCTTATATGCAGACTAAAAAGAAATGGAGGGAGTATCTCCGAAGGTGTCTATTGAGTTGGCATGGATCGAGACTGGGATTTGTAACTCCATATGACGGAGAGGTATCTCTCGGCCCTCTTGGTAATACAACATCACAAGAAGCTTGCAAGCAAAGTGACTAAGGAGTTAGTTACGGGATGATGTATTACAGAACGAGTAAAGAGACTTGCCGGTAACAAGATTGAACTAGGTATGGAGATACTGACGACCGAATCTCGGGCAAGTAATATACAGACGAACAAAGGGAACTATGTATGTTGTCATAAAGGTCCGGCCGATAAAGATCTTCGTAGAATATGTAGGAACCAATATGGGCATCCAGGTCCCGCTATTGGTTATTGACCGGAGAAGCGTCTCGGTCATGTCTACATCATTCTTGAACCCGTAGGGTCCGCACGCTTAATGTTCGTTGACGATATAATATTATATGAGTTATGTATGTTGGTGACCGAATGGTGTTCGAAGTCCCGGATGAGATCACAGACATGATGAGGAGCCCCGGAATGGTCTGGAGGTAAAGATTGATAGGATGATATGGTTGGGCCAATGGGTAAGGCCCACGAGGCCTTAAGACAGTGCACAAAGGGGTTTTCTCGGAGGGCAGGGGCTAGACACCAAGGTTCCTAGCGTCTAGCCCTGGGCCAGACGTTGTAGTCCGTGGCGTTTACATTAACGCCAGGAACCATGGCGTTTGGCCCTGGAGTCCGAGAAGGACTCTTCTTTGGATTCCAAATCGACTTTGAGGAGGCCCTCTCCCCAAGAAATGACCCTAGGGCTCAACATACGGATCATGAATGTGTACAACTACATCAACCACGTTGATAAACGCTTCCGCCTAGCAATCTTCAAGGGTATGAAGATGCGCTCCCCCTCTCATAGATATGAATCTTTATGGATAGTTCTTGCGTGTGCGTAAAAAAATATTATTTTCCATGCAACGTTTCCCTACAGACTACTACTACCCCTAGGGTGCCTACTACTACGTGGAGGCCGCCGATGACCAGGAGTAGATAGGAGGCTCCCAAGCAGTAAGCCTTGCCTTTTCGAACATCGTAGATGTTTGTGCTAGCCTTCTTAAGGCAAACTTGTTTAACTTATTTCTGTACTTAGATATTATTGCTTCCGCTGACTCATTTGTATTCGAGATTATGTATTCGAGCCCTCGAGGCCCCTGGCTTGTAATGTAAAGCTTGTATGACTTTAATTTGTGTCTAGAGTTGTGTTGTGATATCTTCTCGTGAGTCCCTGATCTTGATCGTACACATTTGTATGTATGATTAGTGTACGATTGAATCAGGGACGTCACAACGGACAAACTTTGATTTGCATTAATGGTGAACCAGGCCCATGTTTTTCCAGCAAGCGAGGTCTTAGGCAAGGGGACCCAATCTCCCCCTTGCTCTTTGACATCATAGCCGATTCCCTTTCTTCCATGATTTCCAAAGCCAAGGAGGCTGGCCACCTTAAAGGTGTCATTTCTTACCTCATCTCGGGCGGAGTTGCGCACTTACAATATGTCGGTGACATCCTGCTCTTGTTTGAGCATGATCCTATTAGTATTGCAACTCTCACGATCCTTCTCATCTGCTTTGAAGCCATGTCAGGGCTCAAAATTAAGTACGCCAAGAGCGAATTGCGTCCTAGGGATGGATGCACAATGGAAGGCCAACACATCGCTAGCCTTCTCAATTACCAGAGGTCTGAGTTGTCAATTGTGTACCTAGGTTTATCCTACTCCAATTAATCTCTACAAGCTTCAGATTGGGATATGATGGTACATTGGTACTCAAAGTTGTCGAGCGTGTAGATCTGTGGCGGGAAGACTCATGTCCACGGGCGCCACGCTCACGCTTACAAATGTGTGCCGTTCTGCTATCCCAACCTTTGATATGGTTTGTTCATCTTGGGCGATGGAGTTCACGGGTAGTTCGATAGAGTTTGTTCTAGATTCTTCTGGGAAGCGGGTGACACCAAGCGGAAAATATCACATGGTTCGTTGAGAAGAACTATGTAAACATAAAACCCAAGGGGGGCTTGGGATTACCAAATCCAAAAATATGAGTCCTTCTTTAATTTCGAAATGGATTTGGAAAATTTCTCAACGCGACCATAGCTTGTGGGCTAGGCTTCTTAAAGCTAAATATTTCTCCAACTCTTCAATTTTTGCTTCCTCTTCCAAAGGGTCACAATTCTAGAATGGGATCCAATCCTACAAATATATCTTCAACAGTGGGCTAACTTTACGGCAGGGATGGGGCCGTTACCAAATTTTCGACGTGCAAGTGGATGGATTTCAGATGTTCCCTTGTTCGTCAAGTTTCCTAAACTATTTGCAGTTGCTCCTGACCCTGTTATCTTAGTTAAAGACGTTTGTGTGGATGAAACCACTAACATTTCATTCTTCTATAACCCTTTCTATCCTCGAATCTGACTCCTGGAAAGTTTTATAGAATATCACTAATCAGACCCAGCTCCCCAGTTCAAAAGACATGATATCTTAGGACTTGGAACCTTCGGGGAGCTTCTAAGTCATATTCATGTACTCCAAGCTATTTCATGGTCCTAGGCTAGGATTTTTTAAAGGATCTTTGAGCAACGTGCCTATCTCAAGCTTCTAAAGATCGCCTCCCTACTGCAATGAATCTTCATAGACGCAACAACCTCAGTAACGGCATGTGTGCTCTGTGCGGCACCCCTGAGAACGTAGATCACTTGCTCTTTCAATGTGCTTCAACTTTGTTCCTCTGGAGCTGTGTGCGCCAATGTTT
This sequence comes from Triticum urartu, assembly GCF_056163025.1. Lineage (NCBI taxonomy): Eukaryota > Viridiplantae > Streptophyta > Magnoliopsida > Poales > Poaceae > Triticum > Triticum urartu. The sequence goes on along the minus strand of NC_141878.1, from coordinate 389,893,222 downwards.
TGGCGTTGATTGGCGCCCTAATTTGATGCAAGATCTGTTAGGCTTGCTTCAGAACGCCTGAGGCCAATCATGGAGATTAGCATAGCGTATTTTTGGTGCATTGGTATAGGCTGAACCGTTCAAAACGAACTTGTCATCGAGGGAATTTTACCCTCCCATCCTGCTAACTGTATTTTGAAATGGCTTTTATTTTTGTAACAATGTAGACCTCTAGGAAAGAGGAAGGACTGTGAGTATGCTGACGTTGTGTTGTCCAAACTTAGGGCCATCCACGCCACCAACCGCCATCAAGTCGCTGCCCGAGCCCGCGATTTTGATGTAGCCCTACCGTTTCATTACATGAACATAATCTGCTTCTAGCATCGGACTATATTGTGTGCGATGTTATTTGTGTTGATTCTGTATTTGACTCCTATGTCGTTTCTACCTTTATTAAGTCAACAAAGCCGAGCGTCCCTAGCGTCTTTTCTCTACAAAAATAACCAAACACAAATGGGTATGAAATCTCGTTCATGTGTTTTGCTCAGCGGTGATAGATAACAACGGCGTGATGCGTCGTGCTACCAATCGACATGATACCTCCTCCGGTCCTTTTTACTCTGCATGTAAGAATTGTCTGAAGTCAAACTTCACAAATTTTGATCATATTTATATGAAAAAATATCAATATCTATCATGCTAAAGTTATACAATATGAAAGTTTAAATCATGACACGCCTACTGATATTAATTTCTTATTATGAATGTTGGTATTATTTTCTCTAAAGTTGATCAAATTTTACGAGGCTTAATTTTAGACAAATCTTATATACGAAGTAAAAAGAGGACTGGAGGGAGTAAAGTAAGGGCATCTCCAACAGTTGTAAGATATATGTTGGTAAATTTGCCATCTAGGACATAATGATGATGTGGCATATATTAAATGTGAAGAGAAAGCAAAGTTGTATGTAGATTAACCAACAACCTTTGCACAAGCTGCAAAATAAAATAAAGAGCAATCACATTTATTTTTTCATCATCTATTGGATAGCTTACATACAACTCGTTGCAGTAGTTGTATGATAGCTTATTTGTTGATGGCATGGACATTTTACTAATAAAACTAACATATAACCTGTGGAGATGCCCTAAACCTAAACTTGACTTGTCAATCGCACCGCAAATCAGCTCGGCGCCTTCTCACTCACTCCAACCACTCCTTGATGTAGGCCGTATTAGTTGTTTTCCCCATCTGTTCGCTCATATCCGCGCGCAGCCACATTTCTTTTTATCAAATCAGTTCACCCAGGTGGACGAATGAATTTCCTTCTCATCTTGGATGTTCGTTTGACCAAGTTTGCCCAATCCGGGTCCCGCCTCTACAACTGGATGGTGCCAGTCGAGAAAGATTAGACAAAACAGGGCTCGTGACGACTAGTTGATCGGGACCAGTCAAACCCAAACCACCAACCGCCCCTTCCCTTCACGCATCTCCATGGGGTCCGAAGCCGGCGGCGGCGCCGCCGCGATTGACCTGCTCCGCTCGGCGGCGCCCTTCCTGCCGGACGCCGACCTTCTCCTGACGCCCGGCACGGGGCTCGTCCTCGTCGACCTCGTTAACGGCTTCTGCACCGTCGGCGCCGGGAACCTCGTGAGTTCTGCTCCCCCTCCTCTGCTCCGTTTTTGAGTATATTATCAAGTGAAGAGCCTTCGCGCGAGGTTGATCGACCCTTGCGGGATCTCGGTGGTCCGGTGGGGTGGATGCATGCCACCATGCCGAAAGAGTTGGAGTTTTGCTGCTTGCTCTACGATGGAGACGCGAGTGAATGGGCCAGATACCCTCTCGCAGCTTTCTCCTACCTCGCTTCTTGGCTCTTTTGTTCTTTTCTTGTCACGCACTTCTCGCTCTTCCTCTCTTTTTTCTCTTTCCGGCCCATCTTGAATCTCCACTTTCCCTTTTCTTCCTCCCATGAATTAATATCAATCTGCATGAAGTATTATTACTCGTTTTACTTATAAGAAAGATGGCGTTTGCAGGCCCCTGTCACCCCAAATAAGCAGATCGAGAAGATGGTGGAGGAGTCTACCAGGCTTGCCAAGGTGTTCTGCCAGAGGAACTGGCCGGTCTTTGCGTTCCTTGATACCCACCATCCCGATAAGCCCGAGCCGCCTTTCCCGCCGCACTGCATCATCGGCTCCGGTGAAGAAAACTTTGTTCCAGGTTAAACACCAGCTCCACATTTTTTGTATTATTACTTATTACCTTAAGCCTTTCGTAGAGCATGTTCAGTTTCTATGAACTGATTCTTTCATGTTGAATTGGGATGCTAAATCGATGGTTTTGGCAACCTGATAAGATATGGGAGAATGACAGCAGAATACGTTCCATATCTGGATTCTGACGAAGTTCAATCTGCCATATGCAGCTCTGGAGTGGCTGGAGAATGATCCAAATGTGACAATGAGGCGCAAGGACTGCATTGATGGTTATCTTGCTTCATTTGAGAAGGACGGGTCCAATGTTTTCAGCGAGTGGGTCGCAAAGTTCCAGATCAAAACCGTAAGAGATCCTTCCTATTTAAATGTTCGGTGGAAAAAAGTGTGATCCCCATTTATAAATGATTCATGAATTTGCTTGATGCAGGTTTTGGTTGTAGGAATATGCACTGACTTCTGTGTTTTGGACTTTGTGAGTTCTACTCTGGCTGCAAGAAACATTGGCCGAGTGCCCCCGTTGGAAGATGTTGTGATCTATTCCGAGGGATGTGCGACATTTGACCTCCCTGTCGAAGTAGCCAGGAGTATCAAGGGAGCTTTGGCCCATCCACAGGTACTCAGCCACTAAACTCTACTATGCATGGTCAGTGAGAGTGTAGACTTCAGAAAGAGAGTAGATAGCTTTTGTATTCTGGAGCATGTAATTTTAGCTAGTATTAGGTTCTGTAAAACAGAGGACATTGAGGGAGTTCCCAGCATCCAGAGTTTATATACCATACCAAAATCCCATGCCATGTGATCCGGAGTTTCCATAGCTATATAGAACATCAACAAAGAGGAAAATTGTGTTCTGCCTAAAAAAAGTGCACTAGTTTTACATGGAAAATGCACTGTCGTGTTGGCTGCGAAGTTCCTAGCATCCAGAGTTTATACCGTGCTAAAAACATAGGCCATATGATCCGGAGTTTATAGCAATAGAACAAAGAGAGAATTATGTTCTGCCTAAAAGAAAGTGCAGTAGTTTTACACGAAAATGCATTGTCTTGTTGGCTGTGAAGTATCTACGCGTAGAGTTCAGCTGCTTTCTCTTGATCTGAAAGTCACTGCATAGGCACAACGGTAGCAAATTTGCTTTGATATCTTGTGCGTTCCCTTGCTCATTAAAAGAAAGAAACATGGACTTATAGCTAACCTTTCATAATGATGCAGGATCTTATGCATCACATGGGACTTTACATGGCCAAATCAAGGGGTGCGAAGATAGTTGACGGAATTCTCGAAGAATAAGGCTAGATCATTCATCAGGTCTGATAGTCTTGCTGGAAGGACCGTGCTATAGTTCTATGTAGTCCTCCTGTTTATCCACTCTATGTAGAATAATCAGATGGTGTATCTGCCGCCTGTGCACTGACACTGTTCCACTGTATGTGCCATGCATGGTTATCTGTAATTATCCAAGGAGTGATGTTAACAAGCATTTACTTTACAGTACGCAGAATAGATACCATTTCCAATATGTGTTTTGGTGCCGCGTAGTACGTATATATTCTGGGTTCCAAGGTTGCCCATCATAGAATATGAACCAAAACCGCTGATGAGATTGCTTGGAAAGACGTGGATTGGACCGGGTAGTCTCCCCGTCAGACCTCGCGATGTGTGTTGCCTAGTGCCACCATATCCATGGGTCAAGATGGGAATGGGCCGACCCGGCCCTGGCCTTGGACCCGGCCCTAGTGGCCTCAGGGCCAATATAAGAGGCCACGGGCTGACCCGCCCGATGGGTATTTTGGGTCGACCCAATTATTAGTGACGTATGTTGCTTTTTCTTGTGATGTGCTGATAGCTAAAATCCTAATAGAGTAGTACGTAATCTAGGAACGAAAGAAAAAAAATACGGAGATCCAAGTGGTCTAGCTGCTGCATCCGTGCATTATACATTCATACATTCGTAGACCATAGTAAGCTCGTGTGTTTCTTTCTGGACATTGTACAGACATGCAACATCCGTGTGGCCGTGTGGGTGTGTCTAGCCATCGGATGCCGCTAGTACTACTAGTTGACATCAGACCCGACGCTCTACCGACAAGTCTCAAATGTGCACTAGGAGCTGGACGGCGCATGGGAGACGAGCGGACGGTGAGCCGGATGACGAGCTAGGCGTGACTGGGACGGCGAGCCGGATGACGAGCTAGGCGTGACTGGGACGGTGAGCGTGAGGCAGCACCACCGGCACGGCAGAGATCGGCGAGGGCGACAATTAGAACATAGCTGTCGTGAGATAGGAGACCACGAGGTGGGCCGATCCCGCTGACCCAGCAGGTCACTTGGTGCCGGCTCTACTGACCCAATTTTTTTTTTTGAGGCCAACCCATGTGACCCATCGGCCCCGAATATTTGGGCCGGGTCAGCGACCCAGCGGGTCGACCCGGCCCATTCCCATCTTGATCCATGGGGGCAGGGCGTATGCTGTCCGCTGCCGAGCAACCTGCTGACGGAAAAAAGGGCCACATGGTCTGTAAGTTCACAAATTGCAGTTCTTCAAACAGGATCCTTTAGCTCCGCCATAGGAGCAAAGCAAACGCCACACCGCACAAACGCTTTATCATTGCAATCCACCAAGGATTCATAAACAAAATCACTGGAGCAAACAAGCGTGCATTTGATCTTGCTATACCTATATTGCTGCTCCTGCCACAGGGAAATCTTTTGTGTTCAACTATTTTCTAATTAGACAGCAATTAAAAAAAACTGACAAGACCGGCGAACATAAATAAATGTACTCAATACAGGTCAATATTATTACAGTTTTTACAACAGTTGTACAACACTACAACAGGTCAGTCCATGCATCGGCAAACACCCGTCAATACCCCTCTCAAACAAGACAAGAGGGCTGGGTGCTAAGTTATATACAAACGAGCCATGATATTTGAGTGAGGCTGCTGGGGCATCGTCGGTTAACAGACAACCAGGACACAAAAATTCTACCTCTTTAGCTTTTGCTGCGCTTCCAATGCAGCAGAGTCTTCTATTTCCACCCTCTCGTTTCTTCCTGCCCTAGAGGCCAGTAACTTCATGCGCCATGTGCCTCTAGGCATTCACGGGACAGGGTGTTACAATCCAAACGAATCCATATGTCCAATGCTTGACAAGATCTAACGGTGCTGCTGATGGTCACAAACCTGGCAGCTCCTAGCAGACCTAGGGTTTGCAAACGTGCACTGATCACAGGCCCAGATGTTCCCATCATCCATACCACGGGTTGAGCTGCCTGACTTCGAGGCACCAACAGGTGCCTTGTTCTTGCCACTCTTGCTCTTACCGCCAAGGTTCTTGGAGCTTACGGCCTTGCTACATGCACCTTGGCCGCTATGAGCTCCAACATCATTCAATCCAGACTCCAATGCACGGACCAGGTTTTCGAAATAATTGCGAGTTACGCTGTTAAATAGACAAAGAATTGTTGGGCAGAGATGAGTAAAAGAAGTGTATAGCAATGACATGAAAAGTGCTGAATTATGGATAACAAAAGCACAAGCTGCAAGAATTTTGGCAGTTATACATACGGAGAAAGACCACCACATAATTACACCGTGGAAACCAGTATCTTTACATGATTGTGGGAAACGCTATTCTAATGTCCATATTAAGGATGATGACACCAGTTCGACAGAAACAACACTGACCAGAACAAATACACTAAGATTTTCATTACCTGGTCAATCCAGCCAACTTTGTACGGAAGTCATTAAAATCTTTAGATGGGCAGTCTGCATCGAGATAGATCTGAAGTTCTTTCTCCGCACACTGATGAAGGCGTTCCAAACCAGATTCTGCTTCACCTGAATAAGCAATAGCAAAAGGATACCCTTTAGTGATAGATACTTCGAATGGAATCTACAGTATGAAAAATACGAACCTTGAACGTATTCGAAGAACTGCCTTTTGGCATGTTCATGGTCTGGAAGGTAATAACCATATGCGTAAGTCCACTTCAATACCCGCCTACATTCAACAATCTGCAAAATGAGACCATACAGCCTGAGTGAGATGCTCAGAAAACTGAACAAAAGTACAGGCGACACTTGCTGACTAGAGTGTCATTCATACCTGTAACCATGCTTCAATTATGAACTTAAGCTGTGACTCAGGTTGGCTTTGTATGTCACTTAGCTTTTCAAGCTGTAAGGTTTACCAAACAAAATAACAGTCATTAGGTGTTGGAGAATTTTAGCATTAAATTGTGAATCCTTCTAATGACACTGCCCTGAATGACATTGCTCTGATTAAAAAGATGATGCAACCTGTAATATCAATGATGTTACAGGTATGAATGTCAGCTACCTTATCATTCTGCAGACTCTGCAGATCCCCAAGCGCCTTTTGCCTTGACTACATCATAACAAAAATAGTGCGTAAATATTGTATGTTACATGCAAAATAAGAGTTGCTAGTAGTACATTAACTATTTAATCAATCAAAATGAAAAAAACGAAGCAACAAAAAAAATATTTAGATCTTTATGTTCCTTAGCTTGGCCTACTGAAAGTTAGGCTCTTTCCAATGGCGAGGAGTGGCTGCGGAAGAAACTTTAAATTGCATTGTCTTGGTTTGGCTTCCCACGATCACAGTATCACCCGGCTGCGGTCCCGTGTTATTCATCTTCATGATGGCGATGCTAATACCTCTTTCTTCCACCAACATTCCAGATATTGTAAGAAGAAGAATTTTATAGCCAAGTTGAAGGTTGGTGATCAGGTCGTTACAAACCAAGGGGATAAACATGAGGCTGTGCTGAATTACTATGAAAACCTCATTGGTTCGTCTCAGGTTCGGGATTTTTCCTTGGACCTCTCAGTTTTTCACTTCCAGCAGCATGATTTGGTTTCTTTGGAGGAGCCTTTTTCGGAGGATGAAGTGTGGGCAACCATCAAAGACTTGCCGTTTGATAAAGCACCTGGACCTGACGGGCTTGCTGGTTGTTTTATAAGTCATGTTGGGAAATTATCAGAGTGGACCTGCTGCTAGCTCTCTCAGCTGATCATCATGGTCATGTGTCCAAACTCAGACTTCTCAACTCTGCTCATCTCCCTTCTGCCGAAGAAGGTCAGTGCCATCCAGGTCAGACTTCTCAACTCTGCTCATCTCCCTTCTGCCGAAGAAGGTCAGTGCTATCCAGGTGAGACTTCTGGCCCATAAGCCTTATCCACAGTTTTGCCAAACTGGTTGCTAAGCTCATGGCCAATCGCCTTGCACCCATGCTGCCTGATTTGGTGCCTGTAAACCAATCTGCTTTTGTCAAGGGAAGGAGAATTCATGACAATTTTCTCCTTGTTCAACAAATGGCAAAATGTTTGCACCAACGAAAGGAGCCTCACATTTTACTCAAACTGGATATATAGAAAGCCTTTTGATTCCGTATCTTGGCCTTTCCTCATTGAGGTTTTAAAGCATTTAGGTTTTGGTCAACGTTGGTGCAATTCCACATGTTTGCTGTTCTCCACATCTTCCCTTAGTTCCTAGTCAATGGTGGGCCGGATGAGCACATCTTCCATCGTCGTGGCCTCCATCAAGGTGACCCCCTATCCCCTATGTTATTTATCCTTGTGATGGATGTCTTGAACTCTTGTGAACTGGGCTGCTCATGTGGGTTTGCTGCAACCAATTTCTATGCTGATGATGTAGTGATGTTTCTCCAGCCTGCTGCAAATGACCTCACTAACATCAGGCAACTTCTGGACATTTTTGGCCATGCCTCAGGTCTTGTGACCAATATGTCCAAGAGCTCGTTACCCCAATTCAGTGTAAGGATGAAGATATGGAGGTCGTATCCAGCAGTTTATCTTGTGATATTAAGCACTTCCCTTGCACCTATTTGGGTCTCCCACTCACGGTCAAGAAGCCTTCCGAGGCAGACCCCCACCCTCTTGTTGATAAGGTTGCTAACAATCTCCCTGGACGAAAGGCATCACCCATGAATTGTACTAGTCGGTTTGTTGTGACGGTATGAGTTGTACTTTCTACCATTCCTATTTATCTCATGATTGCGTTGGGCCTTTCCAAATGGGTTATCAAGGCCATTGATAAGTGTTGTAGGGGGTTTCTTTGGAAGTGCCAGGAAAAGGCTAATGGGGGCAACTGCCGTGATTCCCGGGAGCGAGTCCAGCGACCAACCCAATAGGGTGGTCTTAGTATTCCTAACCTTCAACATTGGGGTGGGCGCTCCGCATGCGATGGTTATGGCTGCAGAAAACTGGCGCAGATCACCCATGGTCTGGTTTGCCCGTCCTCGTTCCTCGAAATGCTCTGGCTTTGTTCTGTGTCGCTGTTGAGTCAATTGTTGGAATGGGCAGACCACTTTGTTCTTGTCTGATCGATGGCTTCAGGAGATCTCCACACCTTTTCAAGCTGATCTCCAAAAGAGCGGTCAAGCAGCACACTGTGGCTCAAGCTCTAACAGAGCGGAGATGGGTCGCAGACATCAAGGGCGCCCTTACTGTCCAAGTGCTAACTGAATACCTTCAGTTTTGGGATTAAGTGGAGGGACTGCACCTTCAACAGGATGTTCCTGATCAGCACCGTTGGCGGTTTACGCCATCGGGATTGTACTCATGCAAATCAGCATACGAGGGCTTTCTTTATTGGTGCGGTCAGATTCGCCCCTTGGAAGAGAATCCGGTGGACCTGAGCTCCTTTGCACTTAAGCTATTTATTTGGCTTGCCATCAATAATCGGTGCTGGACAGTAGACCGCCTGGACAAAAGGGGGTTGCCGCACCCGGCTGCATGCCCCTTGTGCGATCAAGTTGAGGAGTCAATTCAGCACATCCTTGTATCATGCGTCTTTTCCAGGCAGGTCTGGTCTCATATTCTCCGAAGATTAGGCATAATTGCTATTGCTCCGCAACCCACCACTGGCCGGTTCTCAAGCTGGTGAGGTCAAGCTCTCATTCAAGTTTCCAAAGAACTCTTGAAAGGGCTTACCTCCTCATTGTCTTGGTGGCGTGGGAAATATGGAAGCATCGGAACGATTGCGTTTTAAATGGCGCTAGACCAAATGTTTCCGTGTTGTTGCTGACAGTTGCTAACGAGTTCGCCCTCTGGTGTTCAGTTGGAGCTTTGATGCTTCGGGGGCTTTTCTTTGGGATGCTTACCTTGGACGTTTAGGCTCGTCCTTTGTCTGATTTTGGCCGTTTTGTTTTATGTGTGGTGAGAGTTCTTATTTGTTCCTTTGGGTTGTGTTTGAGTCAACGGAGTTTCTACCCGCATCCTTGTACTTATTTCTTTCTTCTTATTGAAATGATATGCAGCTCTCCTGCGTTTCGAGAGAGAAACAAGCATCAATATTCTATTCTTTGACCCTATCACACTGAGATCTTAAAAACTCGAAATATCCTACATACAGCATTGTCTTCGACCGTAAATGAACTCCTGGCAAGTTTGACGAGCAAAGAAACCATCACTACAACTAAGAACAGTATAGCAGTCATTCAAGCACCACTTCCAACTTCCAACTTGGCTTAGTACTGATTTGTACATTATGCACCCATGATATTCGTGAGCTCATTGCCGCAGAAAAAGCTGACAACGTATATTACCACCCAAAGGTTCACTCACGATTCACCACTAGGCTATCTTGAGTGCATAGGAAATGTTTAGGAGTTTAGCTCACTATTTACCCACTTAAGACCTGACATTAAAGGAGTGTCAATGCTGCTAACTGAGTTGAAAATCACTTACTGACTGATTGGCTGCCCATCGCTCATAGTAATGTGTATATCTCTCGAGGGAATTCTTTGCCATTTCTCTTCTCCTTTCAGAATCATCAAACTATAACAGAAACGTAGAAGGAAGGAATTAGCATAAATAATTTAATGATACAATAACTTGATGTTCATGACTAGGTGAACCATTACCGCTCCTTCTTGCCTTGCTGCCTCATAACGGTTACAAGCATAAAAACCACCTGTTCTCTCCCCGTGATCTGACCATGGACCAAGACAAAGCCTGCATTAACAGCATAATGTGTCAACTATCTAAAATGACAAAAAACTATAAGCAGAAGTGTAGCAGCAATGTGATTGTGTACCAGCAGAATTCAAATTTACATGGCGGTGTGCACGTAATGTGCATGCAGCCCTGGTTTTTTTCAATAGGCCGCTTGCACTTGGGACAAGGCTTCGAATTAGCTAGTATCCTGGAAAACAGAACCAACAGGTGGTGAAGAAAGAAAAAAGGTATAGTTGCTAGTCAAAACAACTCGAAGTAAAAACATACTATATCTGCACAGATGCAGCATTCCATTGACTGAACAACAACACCATTATGTTTTTTTTAAACATAACAACACCATTATGTTAGTAAAGAAATGGGAAAAGAATAGCACAAACTAAGCAAAAAAGTCTAGGGAGTGCTCATCAGACCCTAGAAGGATACATGTTAGAAAGAACACTAGTTGGGGTGAAATGGAACAATTTAGAGAAGCCAAAAATAGAGATATGTGAGAGAAAGAAAAGGCTTCGCAGTCCAATTTGCGGATCATGTACGCCGGGTATCTACAACAAGCATTTTTGTTTAGAAACCTAATTTGGTTCAGTAAGGAAATATGACAAGTAGAATTTCAAAAGAAAAGCAAGGTAGTAACTGGTAAGCAATAGGGAAGTGGAGAGAATGAGCAAATAGTTGGTAGAGTAGACAACTTGCTAGTCCCAACTGTGCATCTTATTCCATTAGCAATTAGATATAACAAAAAAGATGGTTAAAGACCAGATGGGCCGGTATACATGTTACACAAACATATCCATGTCAAAGCTTGCCACACTTGGAAATCAGAGATAGTAATACTTCATTGACATGACCATGCTCATGCTGTTGGACAGACAATGCGAAATTTGGGAGAAGACGTACCAGTTCATATTCTCGGATTCCGCACTATTCTTGAGAATCCATTTGGAAACTGTGGAACAGTCTACAGGGCGATGAGCTTCCTCCGTGCACTGAAAAAAAATCACACGGCTTCTTAATTCTAAGCTAGACCGAACATATCACAAATAAGCTACAGCCAGAAATACTCACGTTCCAACAGAACCCATAAGAACAGCCACAAGAAACATCATAGCTGCCACTGCCAACGACAAATTCCACAGCATACTCGCAGCCAGGAGCAGGACACCATTTTGTCTGTTCAACATAAATGACACAGTGATAATTTAGTGCAAATCAGAAGGTGATAGTAGACAGCAGTAAAATGCACAAGACATTTAAGCAAAATTTTTTCAGTTATCAGCTACCAACAAGAAATTCTGATATATAAAATCAAATACAAAGAAAAGAATAGGTGCCAGAACAAAGGATTGTGCAATGCCAAATTCTGAATCCTTTGGCCAGATGTGGCCGTCACCATCCTTCCCTAACTGAGCAGCACTTGGTGCTCGGAAAAGAAATTTTGAATTCAGATAAAATTCAGAAAGATATGGACTTACTTTTCTATTATCTTCAATGTAAGATCTGCAAAGATATCGTTCATACTTCCCCTTATCCTCGTCACTAGCGAATAAATTAACCATATCTTGTCCAACAGCAGCAGAACAGGATGGATCAGGACATCTCAACATCAAACATCCTGGACCATCATTTATAGCTGTGCTAATATAGCCTGTCAATGAAACAAAAATTTAATCAGCACCAACTGAACATTAAAGCTAAAATCTTCGAACATTGCATTTAATTACAAGAAAAAGGTTATATTAGAAGATGTAAGATAAACTGAAAGCATTCCATGAAACGATGGAACAAAAACTCAAATTGTTCTGAAATGATAAAATTGAAACACAGGGGCATATAGACTAAATGGTTCACAAAGTATGCAAAAAAACTAAAAAGGAACCAAATTGCAAGAGGAGAATAAGGATGGCATCATGTTGAAACACTGGAAAACTGATATTTGTCTTTGGACATGACATTTGGTTTTGTTATGAGTTATTCTAGATTTCTAGTTAAGTGACCAAAGAAAAATATAGAATGTTAAATTGGAAATCTATGGACTTTTTATCTACTCAATTTCAAAATGGTTCAAACAGGTAATAATATACTATCCAATATAGAACTCCAAATGGCTAGATCCTAGAGCATTCAAATACAGCATTTATGCCCAACAAGTGATATTATTGCATATAAGAAATGAGAACCACAAAAAAAATGTTATCAATTTGGAGGGGCATGGTCAATGTTGTGCAACAATAACACTGCAGGCTTGCAACCTATCAGGAAAAAGCATAATACATTTGTTTGTGTTCACGCTATAGGAAAAAGCATAATACATTTGTTTGTGTTCACGCATGACTATAAATTTCCACCAATGCTTCTTTCAGAAAAACATATTCAGGAACACACTGATTGAGGAAGATATGCTCACATGCAGCTACGGTAAACATCTATGTGTTCAGTCAGAAGAAAAATCAAGGGTAACTTAATAGATAGTTAGGCACACTTGGTCCATCACCAAGCGTATTCATGGCACAATTATCTAGGCAAGGGCAGTGTAAAGTATGACCATCCAAAGCAAGGGGATAACAAGAGAACGAACCTCTCCAACATACACCACAGAAAGGATGCCCACATGAAGCAGCACCCATTGACTCACGTGGACAACTTTCGAAGCAAATCCCACACGTAAGCTGTTAAAAGATAGATAAGTAATGTAAGAAGTGGAGTTTATATGCACATGACCTACATGTACGGGAATGTTTTCATTAGCATGTCTAGTCTAGAACATAAAAGGGTGCAAGTCCATCCCTTTGCCACAAGCATTCAAAATAACAAGCCTACTGTTCAACATTTTCTCCAGCAAAATACAGGTTACCAGGCAGGTCATACTAACTCCACGGGTTACAAAATATACAGGCAATCCAATAATATAAACGTCAACTAGAAGAAAACTATATTGTCCAAAGGGGGGAATAAGCTTGGGCAACAGAGCAAAAATAAAAAAATAGTGAGCCTTACTTCTCTTTCATTTGGCATTTCGTTTTGCTTCTCCGGTAAACCAACGGCAGTACGAACTCGTGCTTCATCAACAAACCACTCGTCATGCACCTTACTAACGCTCCTGCAAGAAGAAACTTTATAATGCCTTTACAGAAAAGAAATATTGCGAGCAACATAAATTAAATATCACCGCCTACAGAAGCTGTCACAAAAAAGAAGGTACAAGCAGCGCTGCCATCGAGAAGGAAGGGCCAAAGAAGTACTCCCTCCGTCCCAAAATAAGTGTCTTGATCTTAGTACAAATTTGTACTGGAGCTAGTACAAAGTTGAGACACTTATTTTGGGACGGAGGGAGTATGATCCTAATATAGCAGTATCTCATTCGCCTGCACCTATTTTGTGCTTAAGCTTGGACAAAAATAACTATTTAAGCATGCAACTACCATGCCAGAAGTAATGATGCCTATTACCAGTTATAACTGCGAAGAAGGGCGCAAGCTTCTGATTTCGAAATTGAAAGAACAGTTGAAACCCGATTCATGTCATCTGCTTGATGTTGCTTTATGTCAGTTTCACTCAGTACACTGTAGTTTTGCTGGAATATAAACAAGAAAATAGTAGTAAGATAAACATAGATATAAGGTGAAATGAACGCCTAAGAACCACATAAGCTTAGTACGGCCAGTTCATCGCTAGATTAAATGGAGAGAAAGAAAGTTAATCTTGGTCAAAACAGCATGTAGTTAGTAAATAAAAAATCCTTTCGTGGTAAAATCTGACTATTTAACAGGTACATACACCAAAAATCACCAACTCATGGAGTACATAACCAGAAAAAAAAGCTAGGCAAAAGAAAAGCGAAATAAGAATTCTGTTGGTTGTATTTTTCACGTCCAGGAAGAATTTGCTACTCCCTCCGTTCACTTTTATAAGTCATTTCAGACAACTGAAATTGACCTGCTTTGCACACTGTCTGAAATATCTTCAACGCCTTATAAAAGTGAACAGAGGGAGTACAACCTTATGATTTCAAGTATATTATTCAGCCTCGAGGAACACATGGAAGCATGTGCAGAGAGAGAAGCTTGGATTGACTTGCGACTGATGACATGCGTTTACATGCTAATAACCTAAACCTCAATACATTGTCGATCAAAATATACCCTGGAGGCCCGGACTTTATGTGTCAAAGGTCTCAAAAAAACAAAAAAAGCAATATTGTTAAAAAAAATTGGGTTTGTTATAACTCTATTTGTGTGGCACAATACCGATATCATTACAATTCTACAATAATATAAGCTTCTACATTCAAAAGCTACCTGGATTGCAGCAACGATTATACCAAATTTAAGCATTGTGTGCACAGTGGCACACTCAGTGAGGTGGGCCATCCAAAAGTGTAGTCAAATTTGGCTACAAATCAAACGGCCTCAAATCTAGCTCCGTGACTTTTCACTTCTTTGCTAACTATATATATTTCCCATCATTGACCATTTGCATATAACCCTCTTCTTGACCGACCATCTGAACTGAACGCAGCTCAAGGTCATCCATAATAGATCAAAGAGGGAAGTGCGAAAATCTGCTGTTAAACTGGAGTTTGTAAGGAAAACAAGAGGAGAAGAGTGGATATCGGAGGGTGGGGGGCGATGGTAGAGGAAAATGGAAACGAGGGTATTAAAAGCTGGACATTTCATTTATCATAGAAATTTTCTAGAGGCTAAATTGGTTCATTTTTTATAAAGGATTTAATGCTCCATGTCCAAATCAATAGATCTTGGACTTGCTATAATTTAACATCATCATGCAAGATGAACACCTATGTAAGTTAACTATGCACTTCCAAACAATATTCCATAACCAGAACAGTAACTTGTCGGGTTACTTGATTGCGTAAGC
The DNA here is from genome assembly GCF_056163025.1 of Triticum urartu. Classification (NCBI taxonomy): domain Eukaryota; kingdom Viridiplantae; phylum Streptophyta; class Magnoliopsida; order Poales; family Poaceae; genus Triticum; species Triticum urartu. Next base: position 389,878,142 of record NC_141878.1, on the reverse strand, counting down.
AAAGAAAATACCAGTCCTTTAGTGCTCTATGTTAAGCAACACTGCAACACTTTACACGATCGGCTATTGCAGATTGGACAGCACTTGATGCACTCACATCACAACGCTTCAGAATGCAAGTACATCAGACGAAAGTGTGAATAATATCTAGAAAACATATCATGACAAAATGATGGTATACCAAATGTCAATTCTGTTTCACGAAGAAAGTACACCAAAAAATATATCACAACATCGTATCAAGGAACATTTTTCTGTTTGCATCTGATTAAAACTGAAAATCGGTATGAATGGGAAGTGTGCACTAACGAATGGAAGATGTGTTCAATCATATCAATTTAAGTTCTACATAAGGGAGGAACAAAAATCTAACCCCGAATCAACACGCTAGAGTTGTGTACCATAAGCTTCAAAAGCTTTTCTTTCCCTAATCGTTTCATCTCTTGATATTTAGACAGAATATCACTACAAATAGTGAATCAGAACGAAATAAATTTAATGACCTGTGCCAAGACCATGCAAGGTACCCTATTTCACAGTTTGAAGCTAGAAGAGTACTTGCATCCCACATAGAAATTTCCATGGACTGTGAGTAAGTAAACACTAAGTAAGACTCATGTATTCACCTAATTAGTATGATCTGCGAATTAATCACCATCTTTTGGCTAGAGCTATCAAATCATACATTAAAAAACTGCCAGCTCCAATGAAACCAGCAAGCTGTAGGAAACCTCCCAAAATCAGATTCAGAAACATACCAATTAGACTGGTATATCCTTGCATCAGGGTAGCATGTCAGTACATGCCTAATACATACTTAGAAGTTTTCCTTTGCATGCTTTCCAACAGTCCTACCCTAAACACCGCTCTCCCTATCATGCTACATTCCATTACCACTTATTACCAGCAACCAAAACTGGAATCATAAAGCAATGTGGCACACTGTGAATTACAAGCTACAACACAAAGTGAATTTCGCATGCCAGGACACCAGTCACAGCTAGCACCTATCCGATAGCCAGAAGTAATTATCGGGAATGCTCGGCTTGTCTTTTCCTACCGTGGGACATAAATAGAACCACCCTCAGGTTTATATAAGCACGTTTCATCCATGGGAAGGACTCTGATCGAGCTCTTCGTCCACGTCAGGCAATCACACAGGCAACCGAAAGCAATATCTAGATCATCCAACCAGTCACATTTCTATCCACTATTTATATATAGTAGTATACGCGAGAGCATTTCTGTCCACATCATCCATCCTATATCGTTAAGGGGCAGACAGAAGCACCGATACATGGCCGCTCCGGCGCTGCTGCATCTCCCATTCCGATTATCTCGAACAAGCAATTTCTATACTGGGACCGACCGGACGCCAATCGATGATCACCTGCTGCCTGTGGGAGATTAGGTCATCCGAGTCATCGGAGTCGCGGTCGGCGAAGTCGTAGTCCGCGTCCCCGTCGTCGCTGAGGGCGAGGCCCGCCTCGCCGCCGCTGTAGAAGTCCTCGTCGGCGGAGTCGCGCGTGTCGTCCTCTGAATCCATCGCCGCCACCGGCCGCCGCCGCGCGCGCCGGAGCCTCGAGAGCGACCCGGATCGGGCGGATCGGAGCCGCGCCCACCGTTTGGAGGGAACAAGCGGCTCGGATTCGGTGGACGGACGGGAGCTGGGAGGAGGAAAGGGGTGGAGCGGAGGAAGACGTGGGGGGAGGAAGAGAGGATGGGTGGGATTCGCTCGGGAGCAGAGGAAGCCTCGAGCTTTCTCCTTCCTTGTTTGTTTCCGCACGTTTTCTTTCTCGCGTGTAATTGCTATTTTCTGCTTCTCTGCTAACAACAGTGCTTTCCAGACGGAACCTTTTCCTTTCATGGGAAGGAATCTTGCGCTGCACCAGAAAGGGAGGTATGAATCTTCACTTCACAAACAGGAGTGCCTCGTCCCTCCGTGTCCGAATACCTCTTTGCCACACCACACCTGCCAACTCCAACCAGACACCAATCGGACATCCATTTTCTTTGGATTTTGTCCTTTTGAATCGTGTTCGCTTCATATCTAGACTCATTAATCTGGTTCGCATACCTCGATCGCTCTATATCTTTAGATTGCATCATCTTCAACAATTCAGCGTAATCCGTTTCAACAACCAACGGCAAGCTGGACCAGTGGAGAGCAAGCCGAAGCCCCTCGTCCATAGCTGCCATCTCCGCTTCTAGAGGCCCCCCGCAATTGAAGAGTACCCGCTTCGCGGCAAAGATGATTGTACCTTCATGATCACGTAAAATCATCCCAGCCCCGGTTGTACCATCCTCCTTCAGAAAAGCACCGTGAACATTCGGTTTAGCATAGTTCACATCAGGGGGCTTCCATTGAGGCGTGGCTAGTATTTCATGTGTGGTCTTTGACGTGCTTCCCGAGTAATCGATCACCTGCTTGCCCTTTGTCAAGTCCACCTCGGGTGCTGCTGTATTGCAAGTAGGGAACTGATATAACTCGATAGGAACCGACGCGAGGCCTTGATCGGGACTGGGGGTTTATGATGCATGATCTCATTTCTTGCATACCAAATCCTCCACATGATCATCAAGGAAGCAAGCTTATGTACATCCGGCAGTTTATCAAGCAGACGTAATAACCAATCTGGCTCAGTGTCACGCAGGTCGGCTGGGGTCAGTAGTGCCCAATGCTCTTGCATAGCCTCCCAAAGTGTCGCTGCATGAGGACATAGGACAAGAGCATGGTGCACGTTCTCCTTTGCCTAGCCACACAGCAAGCATGTTGAATCGAGTTCAAGGTGTATGTATGTCTTGGTAGCTTGTGTAACTAAGGCCTCTTGGGCAGCTTGCCATGCAAAGATACGTACTTTGGCCGGTGCCCCGTTTTTCCATATCAGGTTCCACACTGAACGTCGTCCGTCCGGCTGGCCGCTCAAGGCGCCGTTATCCTGCTTTGCCATATGTTCCTGCAGACCAAGGTAGTAGGCGTTGCGTACCGAAAAGCAGTTGCGTTTGTCCAGGGCAAGCAAGGAAGTTGGAGTCTAATCTGCTTGAAGCCTTCATCTGAAGGACGCAATCAATGTCTGGCTGATAGAAATGCTGTCGGAGAAGATTTATATTCCATGTACCATCAAGGTTGAGCAGTTGAGAGACCCACTTTAGACGACAATGATGCTTCGGGGTGATCGGTCGTCGAGACGGATCGCGAGGGAGCCAAGGATCTCGCCATATGCGGACCTGGGAGCCATTCCAATACGCCAAATAATACCTTTTTTTAATAGCTCCAGCCCATACTCCACTGCTTGCCTTGTTGAGGATGCATTACCGGTGAAGACGGTGTCGACCAGGAACCCATTGGGGTAGTACTTTGCCTTGAGCACTTGTGCACATAAGCTTGTAGGTTCTCAGTTAGCCTCCATGCCTGCTTGGTGATACGTCTCCAACGTATCTATAATTTTTTATTGTTCCATGCTATATTATATTCTGTTTTGGACATTATTGGGCTTTATTATACACTTTTATATTATTTTTGGGACTAACCTATTAACCGGAGGCCCGGCCCAGAATTGTTGTTTTTTTGCCTATTTTAGGGTTTCGCAGAAAAAGAATATCAAACGGAGTCCAAATAGAATGAAACCTCCGGGAACGTGATTTTCGGAACGAACATGATCCAGAGGACTTGGACCTTATGTCAAGACATCAACCAGGAGGCCACGAGGTAGGGGGCGCGACTACCCCCTGGGCGCGCCCTCCACCCTCGTGGGGCCCCTGTTGCTCCACCGACGTACTCCTTCCTCCTATATATACCTACGTACCCCCAAACTACCAGATACGGAGCCAAAACCCTAATTTCACCGCCGTAACTTTATGTATCCACGAGATCCCATCTTGGGGCCTGTTCCGGAGCTCCGCCGGAGGGGGCATCGATCATGGAGGGCTTCTACATCAACACCATAGCCCTTCCGATGAAGTGTGAGTAGTTTACGTCAGACCTACGGGTCCATAGTTATTAGCTAGATGGCTTCTTCTCTCTGTTTGGATCTCAATACAAAGTTCTCCCCCTCTCTTGTGGAGATCTATTCGATGTAATCTTCTTTTGCGGTGTGTTTGTTGAGACCGATGAATTGTGGGTTTATGATCAAGTTTATCTATGAACAATATTTGAATCTTCTCTGAATTCTTTTATGTATGATTGGTTATCTTTGCAAGTCTCTTCGAATTATCAGTTTGGTTTGGCCTACTAGATTGATCTTTCTTGCAATGGGAGAAGTGCTTAGCTTTGGGTTCAAGCTTGCGGTGTCCTTTCCCAGTGACAGTAGGGGCAGCAAGGCACGTATTGTATTGTTGCCATCGAGGATAACAAGATGGGGTTTATTTCATATTGCATGAGTTTACCCCTCTACATCATGTCATCTTGCTTAAAGCGTTACTCTATTCTCTTGAACTTAATACTCTAGATGCATGCTGGACAGCAGTCGATGTGTGGACTAATAGTAGTAGATGCAGACAGGAGTCGGTCTACTTGTCTCGGACGTGATGCCTATATACATGATCATACCTAGATATTCTCATAACTATGCTCAATTCTGTCAATTGCTCAACAGTAATTTGTTTACCCGCCGTGAATACTTATGCTCTCGAGAGAAGCCACTAGTGAAACCTATGGCCCCCGGGTCTATCTTCCATCATATTAATCTTCCAATACTTAGTTATTTCCTTTGCCTTTTATTTTACTTTGCATCTTTATCATAAAAATACCAAAAATATTATCTTATCATATCTATCAAATCTCACTCTTGTAAGTGACCATGTAGGGATTGACAACCCCTTATCGCGTTGGTTGCGAGGATTAATTTGTTTGTGTAGGTACGAGGGACTCGTGCGTGGCCTCCTACTGGATTGATACCTTGGTTCTCAAAAACTGAGGGAAATACTTATGCTACTCTGCTGCATCACCCTTTCCTCTTCAAGGGATAACCAACGCAAGTGCTCAAGAGATAGCAAGAAGGATTTCTGGCGTTGTTGCCGGGGAGGTCTACACAAAAGTCAACATATCGCGAAGGCTTTCGACACTGTCTCATGGCCCTTCCTCCTCTAGGTCCTTCGGCATCTTGGGTTCGGGAGGAGGTGGTGTGAATGGATTTGCATCCTTGTCTCCACTGCCTCCTCGCGCATTCTCATCAACTAGAAACCAGGCCCTTCGGTTGACCATGCGCACGATCTTCGGCAAGGCGACCCGGCCTCCCCGCTCCTCTTCGTGATCGTCATCAACACCCTCAACTCTCTGTTGCAGCACGTTGTGCGCTCCGGCCTGCTCCAGCGGCTCACGCCCCGCCATGCGGCATCCAGCATCTCAATGTTTGCCGACGATGTGGTCATTTTCTGCCATCCTACAACCCAGGAGTTGACAGCCATCCGCGAACTGCTCCATGTGTTTGGAGAAGCTTCGAGCCTCCGCACCAACTTCCTCAAGTGCTCCGCCACTCCCATTCGGTGCGATGACACCGTGGCCGAGGCTGTGGGCTCTACCCTGGCTTGCGTGGTCACCGCCTTCCCCATCGTCTACCTTGGGCTCCCTCTCTCACTCCGCAAGACACCCACCTTAGCCCTCCTCCCCTTACTGAACAAGCTCACCAAGAAGCTGGCTACCTAGAAAGCCGCGCTCCTCTCGCGCGCTGAGCGGCTCGCACTCGTGCAGCATGTCCTCTCGGCTATGCCTGTTCATATCCTTCTCGCCATGGCCATCAACTCGTCGATCCTCAAGAGGGTCCATGGGATCATTCGCGACTTCCTATGGCATGGGCGGAAGGACGCCAATTCCAGCTGCTGCCTCGTCAACTGGAGGCGCATTTGCCGCCCTCTCGAGTACGGTGGGCTGGGTGTGCGTGATCTACACCTCACCGGCATCTCCCTTCGCGCTAGATGGCTTTGGCTTCAGGCCACGGACCCCGACCGCCCCTGGCACCACCTGGAGGTGTCGTGCGACGCGGAGACCAGGCAATTCTTCCGTGCATCGACCTCCTGGACCCTTGGCGATGGAAGAACCTGCCGCTTCTGGTGCGACCATTGGCTTGATGGGCAAGCCATCTCCAAGTTCGCCCCCGAGCTGCTTGCTCTCGTGCCGCGGCGCAGGCGCCGACGCACGCTGGTCTCCGAAGGCCTTTCCCAACAGGCTTGGATTCGTGACATCCATGGCAGCCTGGGACCTGTCGAGGTGGTCCAATACATCGATCTATGGCGCCGCTTGCATGGAATCCACCTCTCTAGCACCCCAGACACCATCAGCTGGAAAATGGTCAGCGAATGGCATCTACTCTGCCAAATCCTGCTACAAGGCGCTCTTCCTCGACTCCACGTCCCCGCCCGCTTGGCGTCTGATCTGGAAGGGGTGGGCTTCCCTTTCCTACAAGTTCTTCCTTTGGCTCGCATCCCTCGACTGGTGCTGGACTGCAGAGCGTCGTGCGCGTCACGGCCTTGCACACGATCCGGTGTGCATACTATGTTCACAGGAGCTAGAAACTATCGACCATCTCCTTGTGGGGTGCATCTTCTCGCGGATCACTTGGCATGAGATTCTCTCTTGGTGTCGACTTGTTACACCCCCCGTGCTTGGCTCGACCCACTTCTTTGACTGGTGGTTGCAGGCCGCGGCCTCCTCCCCAGGTGGCCTCAGACGTGGACTAAACTCCATCACCGCCCTCACAGCTTGGGAGATTTGGAAACACAGGAATGTAGACATCTTTGATAGTGCCCGTCCTTCCACTGACGAGCTTGTGCAGCGGATCAAGGATGAGGCTCGCCGTTGGGCTAAGGCCGGCGATAGAGGTCTAGATAGGATCGTCCCTGTAACTTGATCTTTCTACCGAGGCTGAGCATCCTCCTCCACTGCTCGCTTTGCACTCTCTAGGACGCCAAGTTGTGTACGCCCGAGTGAGCTGCACTCTGTATTCTTCTTCCACCTATCAATGAAATGATACGCTGCTCAGCGTATTCATGAAAAAAAGTCAACATGCCAAGTACCCATCACAACCCTTATCTCCCGCATTACATTATTTGCCATTTGCCTCTCGTTTTCCTCTCCCCCACTTCACCCTTGCTGTTTTATTCGCCTTCTCTCTCTATCCTCCCTCTCCTTCTCCATTTGCCTCTTTTCGCCCGTTTCTTGTTTGCTTGTGTGTTGGATTGCTTGCTTGTCACGATGGCTTTACCTAGAGTTGGTGATCCTCACCTTAAAAGGTTTGAAGAGATCGAAAGCAACGTCAGGAGTTTTATGGTTTTACAATTTGAGCATAATAGTTTCTTTAGAAATGAGCTTAAAGAACAAAAAAGTTTTATGAGTTATATGAATAAAGAGCTCAATGATATGTCTAAAGAATTTGATGGTTTGAAATCTCAGATTGCTTATCTTGAGAAGTTAATAGCTGAAGTTTTCGGATAAGCAAGCCACCTTAGTTAATAAGATGGCCGCTAAGCCGGAAAATTTTCTGGAAGATAAAGATGAAGATCTAAAAGTTATTGATGTGTCCCCTATTAAATCTTTATTTTGCAATATGAATCTTGATAATAATGGGATTGAATATGATCCACCTTTACCTAGACGGCATTCCAAAAATTCGGAGTCTTTAGATCTTGATGCTAAAATTGTTAAAAGTGGGATTAAAGAAGTAAAAACTTTAAATATTGATGAACCCACTATTTTGGATTTCAAGGAATTTAATTATGACAATTGCTCTTTGATAGATTGTATTTCCTTGTTGTAATTCGTGCTAAATTCTCCTCATGCTTATAGTCAAAATAAAGCTTTTACTAAACATATCGTTGATGCTTTGATGCAATCTTATGAAGAAAAACTTGAGTTGGAAGTTTCTATCCCTAGAAAACTTTACGACGAATGGGAATCTACTATTAAAATTAAAATTAAATATCATGAATGCTATGCTTTGTGTGATTTGGGTGCTAGTGTTTCCACGATTCCAAAGACTTTATGTGATTTGTTAGGTTTCCGTGATTTTGATGATTGCTCTTTAATATTGCACCTTGCGGATTCCACTATTAAGAAACCTATGGGAAGAATTAATGATGTTCTTATTGTTACAAATAGGAATTATGTCCCATAGATTTTATTGTTCTTGACATAGATTGCAATCCTTCATGTCCTATTATTCTTGGTAGACCTTTCCTTAGAACGATTGGTGCAATTATTGATATGAAGGAAGGGAATATTATATTCCAATTTCCATTAAGGAAAGACATGGAACACTTCCCTAGAAAGAAAATTAAATTACCTTATGAATATATTATGAGAGCCACTTATGGATTGCCTACCAAAGATGGTAACACCTAGATCTATCCTTGCTTTTTATGCCTAGCTAGGGGTATTAAACGATAGCGCTTGTTGGGAGGCAACACAATTTTATTTTTATTCCTTGCTTTTTGATCCTGTTTAGTAATAAATAATTTATCTAGCCTCTGTTTTGGTTGTGTTTTTTGTGTTTAATTAGTGTTTGTGCCAAGTAGAACCGTTGGGAAGACTTGGGGAAAGTCTTGTTACACTTGCTGTAAAAAACAGAAACTTCAGCGCTCACAAGAACTGCTGCCATTTGAAAGTGCATTATATCGACTAGAGGGGGGTGAATAGGCGATTTTTATGAAAGTCTTCAAAACGTGGAAGTTATGAAGACAAACAGTAGAGATATGCCTATCACTATGCAGCGGAAGTTAGATTACACTAGGCAAGCCACGGTCAAGTATTCAATAGAGTGAAAGCACAATGACAAGTAGCTGCAGTGCAATAAGGATCAGGTAGGAAGAAGTTATGAAGCCAAACAAATCATACAGTTACGTTGTGAAGATAAAAGATAACAATGCGTATAGAGGAAATTTCAATCCTAGGCCTTATCCTTGTAATCCCTCTAATAATTATGGTAATTCCTACAACAATTATTATGGAAATTATAATAAGATGCCCTCTGATTTTGAATCTAATATTAAAGAATTTATTACTTTGCAAAAGAATTTCAATGCTTTGATTGAAGAAAAATTGCTTAAGATTGATGATTTGGCTAGGAATGTTGATAGAATTACTCTTGATGTTGATTCTTTGAAACTTAGATCTTTCCACCTAAGCATTATGTCAATGAGTCTCTCAAAGCCATGAGAATTTCCATTGATGAGTGCAAAGAAAGAACCGCTAGGATGCGTGCTAAGAAAGATGCCTTTATAAGAGCGTGTTCTTCTAGTTCCTATGAAAATAATGATGAAGATCTAAAAGTTATTGATGTGTCCCCTATTAAATCTTTGTTTTGCAATATGAATCTTGGTAATGATGGGACTGAATATGATCCACCTTTACCTAGAAGGCGTTCCAAGAATTCGGAATTTTTTGATCTTGATGCTAAAATTGATAAAAGTGGGATTGAAGAAATTAAAACCCTAGATGTTGCTAAACCCACTATTATGGATTTCAAGGAATTTAACTATGAAAATTGGTCTTTGATTGATTGTATTTCCTTGTTACAATCCGTGCTAAATTCTCCTCATGCTTATAGTGAAAATAAAGCATTTACTAAACATATCGTTGATGCCTTGATGCAATCTTATGAAGGAAAACTTGAATTGGAAGTTTCTATCCCAATAAAGCTTTATGATGAGTGGGAACCAACTATTAAAATTAAAATTAAAGATCATGAATGATATGCTTTATGTTATTTGGGTGCTAGTGTTTCCACGATTCCAAAGACTTTGTGTGATTTGTTAGGTTTCCGTGATTTTGATGATTGCTCTTTAAACTTGCACCTTGCGGATTCCACTATTAAGAAACCTATGGGAATAATTAATGATGTTCTTATTGTTGCAAATAGGAATTACGTGCCTGTAGATTTTATTGTTCTTGACATAGATTGCAATCCTTCATGTCCTATTATTCTTGGTAGACCTTTCCTTAGAACGATTGATGCAATTATTGATATGAAGGAATGAAATATTAGATTCCAATTTACATTAAGGAAAGGCATGGAACACTTTCCTAGAAAGAAAATTAAATTACCTTATGAATCTATTATGAGAGCCACTTATGGATTGCCTACCAAAGATGGCAATACCTAGATCTATCCTTGCTTGTTATGCCTAGCTAGGGGTGTTAAACGATAGCGCTTGTTGGGAGGCAACCCAATTTTATTTTTATTCCTTGCTTCTTGCTCCTGTTTAGTAATAAATAATTTATCTAGCCTCTGTTTTGGTTGTGTTTTTTTGTGTTTAATTAGTGTTTGTGCCAAGTAGAACCGTTGGGAAGACTTGGGGAAAGTCTTGTTAATCTTGCTGTAAAAAACAGAAACTTTAGCGCTCACGAGAACTGCTGCCATTTTTATTTGGAAAGTGATATTTAGTTAATTAATTTTGAAGATGATTAATAGATAAATTCCTCACGTCCAGAAATTTATTTTTGAATTTTTGGGGTTCCAGATCTTGCGTTAGCTACAGATTACTACGGACTGTTCTGTTTTTGACAGATTCTGTTTTTCGTGTGTTGTTTGCTTATTTTGATGAATCTATGGCTAGTAGAATAGTTTATAAACCATAGAGAAATTGGAATACAGTAGGTTTACCACCAATATAAATAAAGAATGAGTTTATTATAGTACCTTGAAGTGGTGTTTTGTTTTATTTTGCTAACGGAGCTCACGAGATTTTCTACTTTAAGTTTTGTGTTGTGAAGTTTTCAAGTTTTGGGTAAAGATTTGATGGATTATGGAACAAGGAGTGGCAAGAGCCTAAGCTTGGCGATGCCCATGGCACCCCCAAGATAATCTAAGGACACCTAAAATCCAAAGCTTGGGGATGCCCCGGAAGGCATCTCCTCTTTCGTCTACTTCTATCGGTAATTTTACTTGGAGCTATATTTTTATTTACCACATGATATGTGTTTTGTTTGGAGCGTCTTGTATTATTTGAGTCTTTATTTGTTAGTTTTCCACAATCATCCTTGCTGCACACATCTTTTTGAGAGATACACACATGATTCGGAAATTATTAGAATACTCTATGTGCTTCACCTATATCTTTTGAGTTATATAGTTTTTGCTCTAGTGCTTCACTTATATCTTTTAGACCAAGTCGGTGGATTTGTTTTATAGAAACCATTGTTCTCTCATGCTTCACTTAGATTATTTTGATAGTCCTACAAAATAGCGTGGTAATTTTCTTTAATTATTTGAGGCATCCAAGATTAAATAAATAAAAAATTTCTTATGAGTGTGTTGAATACTATGAGAAGCTTGAAGCATGATAATTGTTTTGAGACATGGAGATGGTGATATTAGAGTTGTGCTAGTTGAGTAATTGTGAATTTGAGAAATGCTTGTGTTGAAGTTTGTGATTCCCGTAGCATGCACGTATGGTGAACCTGTAGCAACCAGACCTCAAACGGTCCAATCTCTCTGCTTAGGTGTCATCCCTGGATCAGTAATGCTGACACCACACAGTACTTGAAGGATTTATAATAGAGTAGCAATCACACACCTATTACATCGAGTGTCTCAAAAGAGAACTTATTACAATAAATATGGCTTAAGGCCATCTAATAACGATAACAGCGGAAGGCTTGGAAGATAAGTGAGTCCATCAACTCCAACGGCATCACTGAGTATAGAACCACGACCTAAAAACTCCTTAATCGTCGTCTGAAAAGTCTGCAACATTAACGTTGCAGCCCGAAACGGGTCAGCACATGGAATATGCTGGCAAAATAACACATAGAGAGTAATGGAATGAAACAGGCTATTCTATATGCATATTTGGCTGGTGGAAAGCTCTATGGTTATAGTTTTGCGTAAAGCCAATTTTTCCCTACTGCAAAGGAATAAATTTTATTTAACTATCATGGTAGTTGTTAAACATTGAGAATGGTTGAGAGCATTCTCAATCCCAATTAAGCATCATCATTAAACAAAACCCAACAAAATTTAAATTTTAGAGTAACATGTTGAGATTCACATGATAATCCGGGTACTAGATACTCAAGATGTCCATAACCGGGGACACGGCTAATCATGATTAGTTTATACACTCTGCAGAGGTTTGCGCACTTTTCTCCACAAGACTCGATCGCCTCCGTTTGGTTTCTCGCACTACATGGTGTTTGAGAAGACACATGACCGAGACACAGTCTTTCAGAAGCGCTAGCACCTTACGATCGGGTAGACCGTTACACCTACTTTCCCCTACATCTGCTAGTCTACCACTATAAGAGTTCACACAACTTAATCAACTATGCTAGAGCCCATAATAGCTTGTGGCTACACACGGAAGTTTCTAGCATGAATAATCTCATGATCCCTTTGAGCCTGGGTGGCGGTCCAAAGAAAAACAGGCAATCGCTGGAATACCCAGGTGCCTCAATCCACCTAGATGTGTGTTTAAGTTGCCACCTTAAATAAACCATTAATTAACAATCTCACATCTGTCATAGATACACTCACCCAATCCACGTCTACTAGCATAGCATGGCATAATAAGCAAACGTAGAAGTAACTCCCAAAGGTTTGATAATAACAGGTAATAGGTACTACCTCAACTACTTCCCAAACCCACAATTTAATTAGATCATAATCATGCAATGTGTGAGGATTGATCTAATGCAATAAAACTGGGAAAAGGGAAAAGCATGATCAAAGTGTTACTTGCCTTGCTGATGATCCGGGAAACCTAGCAAATCGAAGTAGCAAGCGGCGCACTCCGGGTACTCTATCGCAAGCAAACAAGCATACAATAAGTACTCAACTAATGCACAGGTAAAACTCAAATAAGAGAACTAACCAGAAAGTTCAACTTAAGAACTCCGGTTGGCAAAAAGAATCAAATCGAACGAAGCAACGAAAGACAAACGGCAAAAAAAGGGCTTCGTTTATTATTCTGGATCTAAGGCAAATTTTTATAGTGGAAAAACTTGTTTGAGTTGGTTAAACGGAAAGAGGGTTTCAAGACGAAACTCCAAGCGCTTGAATCGCCTGATTCCGATAAATGAGCGAAAAGTTAGACTAAAACGAAAATCGGATCAGGAATCACAATCAGAAAAATCACGGATTTAATCCGAGAAGAAGAAAAACGACGAACGTTCGTTAAAAGGAACGAACGGACGAACGCTCGCTAATTAAATAAATCGGAAAAACCGATCTATTTAAAAAAACCAAAACTAAAAAAAAGAACAAAACCGTCGGAAAACCGAACAGTTTTTCGAGAAAAACCGGCGGCGGCGAGACAACCTTCGGCGGCGGCGGATCCGGCGGGCGGCGATGTCGGCGGCGGCGGCGCTCCGGCGGGCGGGGGCGGGCGGCGGCGTCGCGGGCGGTGCGGCGGCGGCGGCGGCCGGCTAGGGTTAGGGTCTCGGGCGGAGCGTGCGGCTTGGGCTTGGCCGGGGCCTCGGGGCGCTTATAAGAAGGCCCGGCCAGGAGGAGTCCTGGCCGGTTACGGCCCAAGGTCGGTTCGGATTTTTTTTAATAATTACGCTCGGAAAAAACAAAAGGAATACTAAACGGGTTCCAAAAATCCCGAAATAAAATTTCCCCGGCTTCTAAAATCAAGCCGCACAGGATGAACATTTATTTGGGGCCTAAATGCAATTTTGAAAAACGTGTATTTTTCCTAAATTCAAATAAAATAGCAAATAAGACCAAAATTAAATCTTATTTGATTTTTTTATTAAATTCCCAATATTTCTTTATTTTGGGAAAGTCATTTTATTCCCTCTCTCATAATTTTGTAATAGAAATAATTGAAGATAAAATAAATAGAATCAAATGATCCTATTTCCAAAATTTGAGAAAAACTCAAATATGAAAATAATGAAATCCCCAACTCTCTCCGAGGGTCCTTGAGTTGTGTGAAATTTCTAGGATCAACCAAAAATGAAATAAATATGATATGCAATGATGATCTAGTGTATAACATTCTAAATTGAAAATTTGGGATGTTCCAAACCTACCCCCCTTAAGATGAATCTCGCCCTCGAGATTCGGGTTGGCTAGAAAATAGGTGCGGGTGGTCCTTCAGCAAATCCTCCTCTCGTTCCCAGGTGGCTGTTGGGGAACGTAGTAATTTCAAAAAAAATCCTACGCACACGCAAGATCATGGTGATGCATAGCAACAAGAGGGGAGAGTGTTGTCTACGTACCCTCGTAGACCGTTCGTGGAAGCATTATATCAACGCGGTTGATGTAGTCGTACGTCTTCGCGTCCGACCGATCCAAGTACTGAAAGCACGGCACCTCCGAGTTCTGCACACATTTGGCTCGGTGACGTCCTCGCCTTCTTGATCCAGCAAGAGGGGCGAAGTAGTAGATGAGTTCCGGCAGCACGACGGCGTGGTGACGGTGTTGGTGAAGAACAATCTCTGCAGGGCTTCGCCTAAGCACTACGAAAACTATGACGGAGGATAAACTAGAGGGGACGGGGTTGCCGGCACACGACTTGGTGTTTCTTGATGTGTCTTTGGTGCTAGCCCTACCCCTCTATTTATATGTTGAGCCCTGGGGTCAAAACTTGGAGTAAAAGCCTCCTCAAAGTCGGTTTCACCCGGAAGACAAGAGTCCTTCTCGGACTCCAGGGCTAGACACTAGGGTTCCCGGCGTCTACCCCCTAGACGCCAGGGTTCCTGGCGTCTAGCCTCTGGTCTCCGCAAAACTTCCTTTTGCACTTTCCAAAAGCCTCGTGGGCTTTCCCCTTTGGCCCAGATAAAGTGTTCTCGTGCCCAAACATTTCGGGAAACATCCGGAACCCCTTCCGGTGAATTCCGGAACCCTTCCGGAGATCAAACACTACTATCCCATATATCAAACTTTATCTTCGGACCATTCCAGAGTTCCTCGTCATGTCCGTGATCTCATCCCGGACTCCGAACAACATTCGGTCATCAACATACATAACTCATATAGTACTATATCGTCAACGAACGTTAAGCGTGCGGACCCTACGGGTTCGAGAACTATGTAGACATGACCGAGACACCTCTCTGGTCAATAACCAATAGCGGGACCTGGATGCCCATATTGGCTCCTACATATTCTAAGAAGATCTTTATCGGTCAGACCGCATAACAACATACGTTGTACCCTTTGTCATCGGTATGTTGCTTGCCCGAGATTCGATCATTGGTATCTCAATACCTAGTTCAATCTCGTTACCGGCAAGTCTTTTT
Organism: Triticum urartu; assembly: GCF_056163025.1. Taxonomy (NCBI): domain Eukaryota; kingdom Viridiplantae; phylum Streptophyta; class Magnoliopsida; order Poales; family Poaceae; genus Triticum; species Triticum urartu. Next base: position 389,862,961 of record NC_141878.1, on the reverse strand, counting down.
ACTCGTTCCGTAATACATCATCCCGCAACTAACTCATTAGTTGCAATGCTTGCAAGGCTTATAGTGATGTGCATTACCGAGTGGGCCTAGAGATACCTCTTCGACAATCGGAGTGACAAATCCTAATCTCGAAATACGCCAGCCCAACAAGTACCTTTGGAGACACCTGTAGAGCACTTTTATAATCACCCAGTTACGTTGTGACGTTTGGTGGCACACAAAGTGTTCCTCCGGTAAACAGGAGTTGCATAATCTCATAGTCATAGGAACATGTATAAGTCATGAGGAAAGCAATAGCAATAAACTAAACGATCAAGTGCTAAGCTAACGGAATGGGTCAAGTCAATCACATCATTCTCCTAATGATGTGATCCCGTTAATCAAATGACAACTCATGTATATGGTTAGGAAACTTAACCATCTTTGATCAATGAGCTAGTCAAGTAGAGGCATACTAGTGACACTCTGTTTGTCTATGTATTCAAACATGTATTATGTTTTCGGTTAATACAATTCTAGCATGAATAATAAATATTTATCATGAAATAAGGAAATAAATAATAACTTTATTATTGCTTCTAGGGCATATTTCCTTCAGTCTCCCACTTGCACTAGAGTCAATAATCTAGATTACACAGTAATGATTCTAACACCCATGGAGCCTTGGTGCTTATCATGTTTTGCTCGTGGAAGAGGATTAGTCAACGGGTCTGCAACATTCAGATCCGTATGTATCTTGCAAATTTCTATGTCTACCACCTGGACTAAATCCCGGATGGAATTGAAGCGTCTCTTGATGTGCTTGGTTCTCTTGTGAAATCTGGATTCCTTTGCCAAGGCAATTGCACCAGTATTGTCACAAAAGATTTTCATTGGACCCGATGCACTAGGTATGACACCTAGATCGGATATGAACTCCTTCATCCAGACTCCTTCATTTGCTGCTTCCGAAGCAGCTATGTACTCCGCTTCACACGTAGATCCCGCCACGACGCTTTGTTTAGAACTGCACCAACTGACAGCTTCACCGTTTAATATAAACACGTATCCGGTTTGCGATTTAGAATCGTCTGGATCAGTGTCAAAGCTTGCGTCAACGTAACCATTTACGATGAGCTCTTTGTCACCTCCATAAACGAGAAACATATCCTTAGTCCTTTTCAGGTATTTCAGGATGTTCTTGACCGCTGTCCAGTGATCCACTCCTGGATTACTTTGGTACCTCCCTGCTAGACTTATAGCAAGGCACACATCAGGTCTGGTACACAGCATTGCATACATGATAGAGCCTATGGCTGAAGCATAGGGAACATCTTTCATCTTCTCTCTATCTTCTACAGTGGTCGGGCATTGAGTCTTACTCAACTTCACACCTTGTAACACAGGCAAGAACCCTTTCTTTGCTTGATCCATTTTGAACCTTTTCAAAACTTTGTCAAGGTATGTGCTTTGTGAAAGTCCAATTAAGCGTCTTGATCTATCTCTATAGATCTTGATGCCCAATATGTAAGCAGCTTCACCGAGGTCTTTCATAGAAAAACTTTTATTCAAGTATCCCTTTATGCTATCCAGAAATTCTATATCATTTCCAATTAGTAATCCACATATCATATCAGAAATGCTACAGAGCTCCCACTCACTTTCTTGTAAATACAGGCTTCTCCAAAAGTCTGTACAAAACCAAATGCTTTGATCACACTATCAAAGCGTTTATTCCAACTCCGAGAGGCTTACACCAGTCCATAAATGGATCGCTGGAGCTTGCACACTTTGTTAGCTCCCTTTGGATCGACAAAACCTTCCGGTTGCATCATATACAACTCTTCTTCTAGAAATCCATTCAGGAATGCAGTTTTGACATCCATCTGCCAAATTTCATAATCATGAAATGCGGCAATCGCTAACATGATTCGGACAGACTTAAGCATCGCTACGGGTGAGAAGGTCTCATCGTAGTCAATCCCTTGAACTTGTCGAAAACCTTTTGCAACAAGTCGAGCTTTGTAGACAGTAACATTACCGTTAGCGTCGGTCTTCTTCTTGAAGATCCATTTATTCTCAATTGCTTGCCGATCAATGGGCAAGTCAACCAAAGTCCACACTTTGTTCTCATACATGGATCCCATCTCAGATTTCATGGCTTTTAGCCATTTTGCGGAATCTGGGCTCACCATCGCTTCTTCATAGTTCATAGGTTCATCATGATCTAGTAGCATGACTTCCAGAACAGGATTACCGTACCACTCTGGTGCGGATCTTACTCTCGTTGATCTACGAGGTTCAGTAATAACTTGATCTGAAGTTCCATGATCATCATCATTAACTTCCTCACTAATTGGTGCAGGTGTCACAGAAACCGGTTTCTGTGATGAACTACTTTCCAATAAGGGAGCAGGTACAGTTACCTCATCAAGTTCTACTTTCCTCCCACTCACTTCTTTCGAGAGAAACTCCTTCTCTAGAAAGGATCCATTCTTGGCAACGAATGTCTTGCCTTCGGATCTGTGATAGAAGGTGTACCCAACAGTCTCCTTTGGGTATCCTATGAAGACACATTTCTCCGATTTGGGTTTGAGCTTATCAGGTTGAAGCTTTTTCACATAAGCATCGCAGCCCCAAACTTTAAGAAACGGCAACTTTGGTTTCTTGCCAAACCACAGTTCATAAGGCGTCGTCTCAACGGATTTCGATGGTGCCCTATTTAACGTGAATGCGGCCGTCTCTAAAGCATAACCCCAAAACGATAGCGGTAAATCAGTAAGAGACATCATAGATCGCACCATATCTAGTAAGGTACGATTACGATGTTCGGACACACAATTACGCTGTGGTGTTCCATGTGGCGTGAGTTGCGAAACTATTCCGCTTTGTTTCAAATGTAGACCAAACTCGTAACTCAAATATTCTCCTCCACGATCAGATCGTAGAAATTTTATTTTCTTGTTACGATGATTTTCAACTTCACTCTAAAATTCTTTGAACTTTTCAAATGTTTCAGATTTATGTTTCATTAAGTAGATATACCCATATCTGCTTAAATCATCTGTGAAGGTGATGTAGCGACCTGACCCAAATGGATCACGTCTACTGTGCTACGGTGTCATCCCTGGATCAGTAATGCTGACACCACACAGTACATCGAGGTTTTATAGCAGAGTTGCAATCACACACTTATTACATTGATGGCTCAAAAAGAACTTATTACACTGAATATGGCTTAAGGCCATATAATAAAAATAACAGCGGAAGACTTGGAAGAATAAATGGGTCCATCAACTCCAGCGGCATCACTGAGTATAGGGCCACGACCTAAACGCACCTCAATCGTCGTCTGAAAAGTCTGCAACATTAACGTTGCAGCCCGAAAACGGGTCAGCACATGGAATATGCTGGCAATGTAACACATAGAGAATAATGGAATGAAACAGCTATACTATATGCACATATGGCTGGTGGAAAGCTCTATGGTTACAGTTTTGCGTAAAGCCAATTTTTCCCTACTGCAAAGGAATAAATTTATTTAACTATCATGGTGGTTGTGAAACATTGAGAATGGTTGACAACATTCTCAATCCCAATTAAAAATAATTTAAACCCAACAACATTAATTAGAAGTAACATGTTGAGATTCACAATGATATTCAAGTACTAGATACTCAAGCTGTCCATAACCGGGGACACGGCTAATCATGATTAGTTTGTACACTCTGCAGAGGTTTGCGCACTTTTCCCCACAAGACTCGATCGCCTCCGTTTGTTTTCTCACACTACATGGTGTTTGGGAAGACGGATGACCGAGACACAGTCTTTCAGAAGCGCTAGCACCTTACATGTGGGGTATACCGTACCACCTACAACCCCTACATCTGCTAGTCCACCCCGTAAGAGTTCGCACAACTTAGTCAACTATGCCAGAGCCCATAATGGCTTATGGCTGCACACGGAAGTTTCTAGCATGAAAGATCTTATGATCCCTTTGAGCCTGGGTGGCGGTCCAAAAAAAACAGGCAAGTCCTGATAGACATCAGGTGCCTCAATCCACCCAGATGTGTGTTTAAGTTGCCACCTTAGATAAACCTTTTAAAATTATCAACTCACATCTGTAATGGATATCACTCACCCAATCCACGTCTACTAGCATAGCATGGCATAATAATAAGCAAACGTAGAAGTAACTCCCAAAGGTTTCATAATAATACAGGTAATAGGTACTACCTCATCTACTTCCCATCCCACAATTTAATTAGATCCTAATCATGCAATGTGTGAGGATTGATCTAATGTAATAAAACATGGGTTGTAGAAAAGGTATGATCAAAGTGTTACTTGCCTTGCTGATGATCCGCAAGTCCTAGGGTTTCGAAGTAACAAGCGGCGCAATCCGGGTAATCTATTGCAGACAAACAACAAGCATACAATAAGTACTCATCTAATGCACAGGTAAAAGTCGAACAAGAGAACGAACCAGAAAGTTCAATTTAAGAGCTCCGGTTGCAAAGAAAGAACGAACCGAACAAAGAAACGGAAAACAAACGGCGGAAGAAAACAACTCGGTTCTAGCAAGTTGAAACTAGGTCAAATTTTTATCGGGGCAAAAGCTTGTTCAAGTTGATTAGACGGAACGGCGGTTTCGAGACGAAACTCCAGGCGCTTGAATCACCTGATTCCGATAAACGAGCGAAAAGAAAGACTAGAAAGAAGATCGGATCTAAGATCGCGATCGCGGAATAAATCCGACGAAAAGAAAAAGAAGAACGATTAAACGAACGGACGTCGTTAACCTAGAAAAATCCGATGATCACGTTCGTTAGGACGAATGGTCCGGCGAACGGTCCAAAGACAACTAAATCGGAGAAGAAAACGAATCCGATCTAGGGTTTCGGAGAAGAAAAAAACCGAACGAAAAACCGATCTAGAAAACCGGAACGGTTTAGAGAAGAAAAGAATCGGAACGATTAGAAGAAAACGATCCGAGAAAAGAGACGCGGGGCAACCTCAGCGAGGTCTCCGGTGAGGGGCTCCGGCGGCGTGGGCGTGGGGCAGCGGCGGCAAGGTGCGGCGGCGGCGCGGGTGAGGCGGTGGCTTAGGGCGGCGCGCGGGTGAGGTGGTGCGGCGGCGCGGCGTGGGGTGGCAAGATGCGGTGTGGAGGAGAGGGGCTTTGATTTGATGTTTAGAGGGGGGGTGCTTGGGTATTTATATTGGGGAGGGGAGGGGTTTACTTGGGGTAGAGGGCAAGGAATTAGACTAGGAATAGGAAAGAATATACGGAGTAGGACTAGGAATAACGAAACAAAGGAAAAAGGGGCAAGGGCTACCCTAGAATCCTAAAAGGATTCGTAGAGCAAGAGGCGGCGGCGCCGGCTCCCTGGCACCTGGCGCTAGGCGCGCGGTGGCCTGGGGCGCGGTGTCCTTCGGCCCGGCTGGGCCTTGGCCTGGCCGGCCTGCTCCAGTTTTTTTATATAAACGGTTCAGCGCGCAGAGAAAAAAAAACAAAAAGAGATCTAAACGAACTCCGAAAAATCTAAAGTAAATTTTCCCCGACTCCTAAAAATGAGCCGAACAAAATGAACTTTTCTCCGGACCTAAAATGCAATTTTCGAAAACGCGCATTTTTCCCTATCCGAATAAAATGCAAATAAAACTCTGGCAAACAAAAATTGATCTATTTATTAAATCTTCATTTTCCTAAATTTTGGGAAAGTCATATTATTCCCTCTCTCATATTTTGACACCGGAAAATTTATTGAAGATAAAACAAATAAATCAAACGATCCTCTTTTCAAAATTTGAGAAACTCTCAAATATGAAAATAACGAAATCTCCAACTCTCTCCGGAAGTCCTTGAGTTGCGTGAAATTTCTAGGATCGGCCAAGATGAAAGAAAATATGTTATGCATGATGATCTAGTGTATAACATTCCAAATTGAAAATTTGGGATGTTACAAACCTACCCCCCTTAAGATGAATCTCGCCCTCGAGATTCGGGTTGGGTAGAAAATAGGTGAGGGTGGTCTTTGAGCAAATCTTCTTCTCTCTCCCAGGTGGCTTCATCCTCTGAATGGTGGTTCCACTGAACTTTGCAAAACTTGATAACCTTGCTGCGGGTAACTCTGCTGGCATAATCGAGAATCTTGACTGGCTTCTCCTCATATGTTAAGTCGTCCTTCAACTGAATCGCTTCAAGCGGCATGGTATCTCTTAGCGGTACCTCCGCCATCTCGGCGTGACATCTCTTCAACTGAGAAACATGAAATACATCATGAACTCCTGACAGTCCCTCTGGTAATTCCAACTTATACGCGACTTCTCCCATACGTTTCAAGATCTTAAACGGTCCAACGAAACGCGGTGCTAATTTTCCCTTAAACCAAAGCGCTTAACTCCTCGAAGTGGGGATACTCGAAGATAAACTCTGTCTCCGGTTTCGTAAACTATCTCCTTGCGTTTAGAATCTACGTAGCTCTTCTGCCTGGACTGGGCTACCTTGAGCCTATCGCGAATCAACTTAACTTTCCGTTCAGACTCCTTAATCAAATCTGGTCCAAGAATTGTCGGTCTCCAACTTCGTTCCATGACAACGGTGTCCTGCACCTCCTTCCGTATAAAGCTTCGAAAGGTTCCATCTTCAAACTGGTTTGATAACTGTTGTTATAAGAAAACTCCGCATACGGCAAATTATCGTCCCAACTAGATCCATAATCTAGTGCACAAGCTCTCAGCATATCTTCCAAAATCTGATTGACTCTCTCGGTCTGTCCATCTGTCTGCGGATGAAAAGCTGTGCTGAACTCTAGTCTGGTTCCCAAAGTTTCATGCAACTGATTCCAAAACTTTGAGGTAAATTGGGTTCCTCTATCTGATACGATACTCCTCGGAACTCCATGCAAACAAATGATCCTAGTCATGTATATCTTTGCCAACTTAGCACTGGTGTAAGTGGTCTTAACTGGAATGAAATGTGCTACCTTCGTCAAACGATCAACTACTACCCATATCGAGTCATACCCTGCTTTCGTCCTGGGTAGTCCTGTGATAAAATCCATGCCTATCTTATCCCACTTCCATTCGGGTATCGGCAATGGTTGTAACAATCCTGCCGGCTTCTGATGCTCTGCCTTTACTCTCTGACATACGTCACAAACTGCCACATATGCTGCAATATCCTTCTTCATTCCGGTCCACCAGAATGTTTCTTTCAAATCCAAATACATCTTGGTATTCCCTGGGTGAATCGAATACGGTGAATCATGTGCCTCCTGCAAAATCAACTTCCTGATCTCCGGGTCATTGGGCACATAAACACGGTCCTCAAACCATAGGGTATCGTGCTCATCCTCACGAAATCCCTTTGCTTTTCCTTTGCTAAGTTTCTCCTTTATAGCAGCAATCTCTTTGTCAGATTTCTGAGCTTCTCTGATCTTATCCATCAATGTTGATTGAATCTCCAATGCGGCTACATAGCCTCTCGGAACTATTTCCAAACATAGCTCACGAAGGTTTTCTGCTAACTCCTTGGGTATTTTCCCCGTCATTATCGTATTGACATGGCTCTTACGGCTCAATGCGTCAGCTACTACATTAGCCTTTCCGGGATGGTAATGCAATCTCATGTCATAATCCTTGATGAGCTCCAACCATCTCCTTTGTCTGAGGTTCAACTCCTTCTTCGTGAAAATGTACTTCAAACTCTTATGATCCGTGTACACCTCACAATGATTTCCAATGAGGAAATGTCTCCACGTCTTCAATGCATGCACTACGGCTGCTAACTCCAAATCATGGTGGCATAATTCAACTCATGAGGCTTCAGTTGTCGTGAAGCATACGAAACAACTCTTCCTTCCTGCATAAGCACTGCTCCAAGTCCTCGACGTGAAGCGTCGCAATACACCTCATAATCCTTGGTCTGATCTGGCAATATCAACACTGGTGAGGTAACCAATCGTTTCTTCAACTCCTGAAAACTAGCCTCACACTCCTCAGTCCATTTGAACTTAGTATCCTTCTTCAACAATTCCGTCATAGGCTTCGCAATCTTTGAAAAATTCTCAATAAATCTCCGGTAGTATCCTGCGAGTCCAAGAAAACTCCGGATCTCTCCAACTGTTGTTGGTGCTTCCCATTCGGTTACGGTCTCAACCTTTGTGGGGTCAACTGCTATACCTTCTCCGGATATAACGTGTTCGAGGAATCCTACTTCCTTCAACCAAAACTCCTTAATCTGATTCTTAATTTCCACCAAATCCTTTGCTGGCATCCTATATGGTCGCTTCGATATTGGGCCTGTACCTGGCAATAACTCAATCAAAAACTCAATGTCTCTATCCGGTGGCATGCCTGGCAATTCCTCAGGAAATACATCAGGAAAATCCTTTACCACTGGTACTTCTTCTTGCACAACTCCTGTTAGGCAATTCACTTGTGTCCTTTTTGGTACATGCCGGGATACATACTTGATCCTTCTCCCTTCTGGTGTAGTAAGCAAAATTGACTTACTAGCACACTCAATATTCCCTTCATACTTTGATAACCAATCCATGCCTAATATCACATCCAATCCTTGAGATTCCAATACTATTAGGTCTGAGGGAAACACATAGTTACCAATCCTTAATGGTAACCGATCACACCATCGTGTAGCCATAAATTCTGCTCCTGGTGAGCTTACTAACATGGGTGACCAAAGGGCTTGGGTTGGCAGGTTATACTTATCCATAAATCCCCTTGATATGTATGAATGCGATGCACCAGTGTCAAAAAGAACGAGTGCAGTAAATGACTTAACCAAAAACTTACCGATTACTGCATCGGGCTGATCTTCAATCTCCTCCACATTAACGTGGTTCACCTGTCCCCTATTGAAAGGGTTCGGCTTCTTCCCAGAGCTTCCATTGCCATTTCCATTCTGGCCTTCAGGACATTCATTGGCATAATGTCCGGTCTTCGAACACTTGAAACAAGTGACATTACTCAGATCTCTCTTGGTTGGGGTCGATGGGATGGTGCGGTTCTGTCCATTGCTTCCTCCATTCCCATTACCATTCTTGTGGCCATTATGGTTGTGCGTGCTACCTCCTCCATGGGTGTGCTGAAACTGAAATCCCGGTTTAGGGGTAAAACGGGGCTTCTGCTGGGCTCCAGAGTTATACTTCCCCTGTCCATACTTCCTCTTACGGTTCTCCATCTGCTGTTGCTTCCCTTCTATCATGATGGCACGATCTACCAACTCCTGGTAGTTGTTGAAGGTGGCTACCATCAACTGCATGCTTAGTTCATCGTTCAGTCCTTCCAGAAACTTCTCCTGCTTAGCTGCATCCGTAGCAACGTCATCTGGGGCATAACGGGCTAGCTTACTAAACTCCTCCACATACTGGCCAATAGTCCTTCCTCCTTGGCGTAAGTTGCGAAACTCACGCTTCTTTATGGCCATAGCTCCTGCTGAAACATGGGCAGTGCGGAAAGCTTGCTGAAACTGATCCCATGTGACAGTGTCAACTGGGTAAGTGGCTATGAAATTCTCCCACCATGCTGCCGCGGGTCCGTCAAGCTGATGTGCGGCAAACTTCACTTTCTCACCATCCGTGCATCCTGCAGTGGTCAACTCCCTTCCTATCTTACGGAGCCAATCGTCTGCTACTATTGGCTCGGTGCTACTGGAAAACACCGGCGGATTCAACCTAAGGAAACGGGCTAAGTGGTCAACAGGTGGTGGTGGTGGTGGGTTGTTGTTGTTGTTCTGTTGGTTCTGAACTAACATCTGCATCAATTGATTCTGCTGCTGGATCAACTGAGTGAGCTCCGGTGGAAATCCATTGTCACGTCTTGGAGGCATCTGAGGGTTTAGAAAAGACGAGAATTAAGAATAGAGGGGTCTAAAGGGAAAACACTACCCATATGCACATGAGGCAAATGCACACAAAATCACTTCAATCAATCAAACAAGGGCTTAAAATCGGTCTAAAACTATCGCAAAAGTGCTCGACTATAATGTTTTACATGGGGGAAATACTACTACTATCTGGTGGTCATCTAGAAATTTGAACCGGTGGAAGACTCCATGATATCTGCTCCAGCTTCGTCTTCGAAGTCGGGTTCACTTGGATCCGAATCGGTGTCGTCGATGATGATGTAGTTGTCCGGACATGTGACGTACTCGTCGTCCTCCTGGGATGCTAACTTGCTCTTGAGTTCTTCAATCTCCTGCTTAAGATCGCAATTGTGCCTTGCTAGAGCTACGATCTCGTCCATGTAGTCCTTGTGTGTAGACTTCAGTTCTCCTTCTAGCTCGATGATCCTTGCCTTCGCATTCTTCAACTCTATCATATCATTACACATCTGGTTCTCGTGGCGTCGAATGTGCTGGTTTAACTCCTGGATGAAAGATGCAATGGATCTATCCTTCTTGGTGCTGACTAACTCCCATTGTTCATCTCGGCGTCCGCAAATCTGGTAGATATTGTCCTTGAGGTCTTCTTGATAAACTGCTCCAATGCGTCCTATGGTGATATGGGCTGCCATGCTCCTTCCCAGACTCCAGGTTGGTGCATTGAAAACACTATCTATGGGCTTCGTGATTGGCGCGAATGTCCTTCCCGGAACGTGAGCTTGAATCTTCCAGCGCTCCTCTTCAGGCAGAGTGGCGTTGAAGGTTCCCGTGAAGCTTGGTAATCCAATGTTCAGGTACTTGGTGACTTCCTTCAGGTGAAATCCAAATGGTGTGCCCTCATCCGGTTGAGCGTACTTAATCTTCACGTTCGTCATCCTAATAGAGTAGAAAAGATGAGGAGTTAGAAAATGAGGAGAGAATAGTGATCTATGGTTTTAACTTAGTGGTCGTGTCCTACAGTCAGCGTGTGCTCTGATACCATCTCTGTAGCGACCTGACCCAAATGGATCACGTCTACTGTGCTACGGTGTCATCCCTGGATCAGTAATGCTGACACCACACAGTACATCGAGGTTTTATAGCAGAGTTGCAATCACACACTTATTACATCGATGGCTCAAAAAGAACTTATTACACTGAATATGGCTTAAGGCCATATAATAAAAATAACAGCGGAAGACTTGGAAGAATAAATGGGTCCATCAACTCCAGCGGCATCACTGAGTATAGGGCCACGACCTAAACGCACCTCAATCGTCGTCTGAAAAGTCTGCAACATTAACGTTGCAGCCCGAAAACGGGTCAGCACATGGAATATGCTGGCAATGTAACACATAGAGAATAATGGAATGAAACAGCTATACTATATGCACATATGGCTGGTGGAAAGCTCTATGGTTACAGTTTTGCGTAAAGCCAAATTTTCCCTACTGCAAAGGAATAAATTTATTTAACTATCATGGTGGTTGTGAAACATTGAGAATGGTTGACAGCATTCTCAATCCCAATTAAAAATAATTTAAACCCAACAACATTAATTAGAAGTAACATGTTGAGATTCACAATGATATTCAAGTACTAGATACTCAAGTTGTCCATAACCGGGGACACGGCTAATCATGATTAGTTTGTACACTCTGCAGAGGTTTGCGCACTTTTCCCCACAAGACTCGATCGCCTCCGTTTGTTTTCTCGCACTACATGGTGTTTGGGAAGACGGATGACCGAGACACAGTCTTTCAGAAGCGCTAGCACCTTACATGTGGGGTAGACCGTACCACCTACAACCCCTACATCTGCTAGTCCACCCCGTAAGAGTTCGCACAACTTAGTCAACTATGCCAGAGCCCATAATGGCTTGTGGCTGCACACGGAAGTTTCTCGCATGAAAGATCTTATGATCCCTTTGAGCCTGGGTGGCGGTCCAAAAAAAACAGGCAAGTCCTGATAGACATCAGGTGCCTCAATCCACCCAGATGTGTGTTTAAGTTGCCACCTTAGATAAACCTTTTAAAATTATCAACTCACATCTGTAATGGATATCACTCACCCAATCCACGTCTACTAGCATAGCATGGCATAATAATAAGCAAACGTAGAAGTAACTCCCAAAGGTTTCATAATAATACAGGTAATAGGTACTACCTCATCTACTTCCCATCCCACAATTTAATTAGATCCTAATCATGCAATGTGTGAGGATTGATCTAATGCAATAAAACATGGGTTGTAGAAAAGGTATGATCAAAGTGTTACTTGCCTTGCTGATGATCCGCAAGTCCTAGCGTTTCGAAGTAACAAGCGGCGCAATCCGGGTAATCTATCGCAGACAAACAACAAGCATACAATAAGTACTCATCTAATGCACAGGTAAAACTCGAACAAGAGAACGAACCAGAAAGTTCAATTTAAGAGCTCCGGTTGCAAAGAAAGAACGAACCGAACAAAGAAACGGAAAACAAACGGCGGAAGAAAACAACTCGGTTCTAGCAAGTTGAAACTAGGTCAAATTTTTATCGGGGCAAAAGCTTGTTCAAGTTGATTAGACAGAACGGCGGTTTCGAGACGAAACTCCAGGCGCTTGAATCACCTGATTCCGATAAACGAGCGAAAAGAAAGACTAGAAAGAAGATCGGATCTAAGATCGCGATCGCGGAATAAATCCGACGAAAAGAAAAAGAAGAACGGTTAAACGAACGGACGTCGTTAACCTAGAAAAATCCGGTGATCACGTTCGTTAGGACGAACGGTCCAAAGAAAACTAAATCGGATAAGAAAACGAATCCGATCTAGGGTTTCGGAGAAGAAAAAAACCGAACGAAAAACCGATCTAGAAAACCGGAACGGTTTAGAGAAGAAAAGAATCGGAACGATTAGAAGAAAACGATCCGAGAAAAGAGACGCGGGGCAACCTCGGCGAGGTCTCCGGTGAGGGGCTCCGGCGGCGTGGGCGTGGGGCGGCGGCGGCAAGGTGCGGCGGCGGCGCGGGTGAGGCGGTGGCTTAGGGCGGCGCGCGGGTGAGGTGGTGCGGCGGCGCGGCGTGGGGTGGCAAGATGCGGTGTGGAGGAGAGGGGCTTTGATTTGATGTTTAGAGGGGGGGTGCTTGGGTATTTATATTGGGGAGGGGAGGGGTTTACTTGGGGTAGAGGGCAAGGAATTAGACTAGGAATAGGAAAGAATATACGGAGTAGGACTAGGAATAACGAAACAAAGGAAAAAGGGGCAAGGGCTACCCTAGAATCCTAAAAGGATTCGTAGAGCAAGAGGCGGCGGCGCCGGCTCCCTGGCGCCTGGCGCTAGGCACGCGGTGGCCTGGGGCGCGGTGGCCTTCGGCCCGGCTGGGCCTTGGCCTGGCCGGCCTGCTCCAGTTTTTTATATAAACGGTTCAGCGCGCAGAGAAAAAAAAACAAAAAGAGATCTAAACGAACTCCAAAAATCTAAAGTAAATTTTCCCCGACTCCTAAAAATGAGCCGAACAAAATGAACTTTTCTCCGGACCTAAAATGCAATTTTCGAAAACGCGCATTTTTCCCTATCCGAATAAAATGCAAATAAAACTCCGGCAAACAAAAATTGATCTATTTATTAAATCTTCATTTTCCTAAATTTTGGGAAAGTCATATTATTCCCTCTCTCATATTTTGACACCGGAAAATTTATTGAAGATAAAACAAATAAATCAAACGATCCTCTTTTCAAAATTTGAGAAACTCTCAAATATGAAAATAACGAAATCTCCAACTCTCTCCGGAGGTCCTTGAGTTGCGTGAAATTTCTAGGATCGGCCAAGATGCAAGAAAATATGTTATGCATGATGATCTAGTGTATAACATTCCAAATTGAAAATTTGGGATGTTACAGGTGAGAAAATAACGATATCCGCCACGAGCCTCAACATTCATCGGACCACATACATTTGTATGTATGATTTCCAACAAATCCGTTGCTCTCTCCATAGTACCGGAGAACGGCGTTTTGGTCATCTTGCCCATGAGGCACGGTTCGCAAGTACCAAGTGATTCATAATCAAGTGATTCCAAAAGTCCATTAGTATGAAGTTTCTTCATGCGCTTTACACCGATATGACCTAAACGGCAGTGCCACAAATAAGTTGCACTATCATTATCAACTCTGCATCTTTTGGCTTCAACATTATGAATATGTGTATCACTACTATCGAGATTCATCAAAAATAGACCACTCTTCACGGGTGCATGACCATAAAAGATATTACTCATATAAATAGAACAACCATTATTCTCTGATTTAAATGAATAACCGTCTCGCATCAAACAAGATCCAGATATAATGTTCATGCTCAACGCTGGCACCAAATAACAATTATTTAGGTCTAAAACTATTCCCGAAGGTAGATGTAGAGGTAGCGTGCCGACCGCGATCACATCGACTTTGGAACCATTTCCCACGCGCATCGTCACCTCGTCCTTTGCCAGTGTTCGCTTAATCCGTAGTCCCTGTTTCAAGTTGCAAATATTAGCAACAGAACCAGTATCAAATACCTAGGTGCTACTGCGAGCTCTAGTAAGGTACACATCAATAACATGTATATCACATATACCTTTGTTCACCTTGCCATCCTTCTTATCCGCCAAATACTTGGGGCAGTTCCGCTTCCATTGTCCAGTCTGCTTGCAGTAGAAGCACTCAGTTTCAGGCTTAGGCCCAGATTTGGGTTTCTTCTCCTGAGCAGCAACTTGTTTTTTGTTCTTCTTGAAGTTCCCCTTCTTCTTCCCTTTGCCCTTTTTCTTGAAACTGGCGGTCTTATTGACCATCAACACTTGATGCTCCTTCTTGATTTCTACCTCCGCAGCCTTTAGCATTGCGAAGAGCTCGGGAATCGTCTTATCCATCCCTTGCATGTTATAGTTCATCACGAAGCTCTTGTAGCTTGGTGGCAGTGATTGAAGAACTCTGTCAATGACACTATCATCAGGAAGATTAACTCCCAGTTGAGTCAAGTGATTATGATACCCAGACATTTTGAGTATATGTTCACTGACAGAACTATTCTCCTCCATCTTGCGGCTATAGAACTTATTGGAGACTTCATATCTCTCAATCCAGGCATTTGCTTGAAATATTAACTTCAACTCCTGAAACATCTCATATGCTCCATGACGTTCAAAACGTCGTTGAAGACCCGGTTCTAAGCCGTAAAGCATGGCACACTGAACTATCGAGTAGTCATCAGCTTTGCTCTGCCAGACATTCATAACATCTGGTGTTGCTTCTGCAGCAGGCTTGGCACTTAGCGGTGCTTCCAGGACGTAATTCTTCTGTGCAGCAATGAGGATAATCCTCAAGTTATGGACCTAGTCCGTGTAATTGCTACCATCATCTTTCAACTTTGCTTTCTCAAGGAACGCATTAAAATTCAACGGAACAACAGCACGGGCCATCTATCTACAATCAACATA
Organism: Triticum urartu; assembly: GCF_056163025.1. NCBI lineage: Eukaryota > Viridiplantae > Streptophyta > Magnoliopsida > Poales > Poaceae > Triticum > Triticum urartu. The sequence goes on along the minus strand of NC_141878.1, from coordinate 389,847,637 downwards.
GACAAGCAAAATACTATCAGGTACTAAGTTCATGATAAATTTAAGTTCAATTAATCATATTACTTAAGAACTCCCACTTAGAAAGACATCCCTCTAATCTTCCAAGTGATCACGTGATCCAAATCAACTAAACCATAACCGATCATCACGTGAAATGGAGTAGCTTTCAATGGTGAACATCAATATGTTGATCATATCTACTATATGATTCACGCTCTACCTTTCGGTCTCAGTGTTCGGAGGCCATATCTGCATATGCTAGGCTCGTCAAGTTTAACCTGAGTATTGTGCGTGTGCAAAAACTGGCTTGCACCCGTTGTAGATGGACGTAGAGCTTATCACACCCGATCATCACGTGGTGTCTGGGCACGACGAACTTTGGCAACGGTGCATACTCAGGGAGAACACTTTTATCTTGAAATTTAGTGAGAGATCATCTTATAATGCTACCGCCAATCAAAGCAAGATAAGATGCATAAAAGATAAACATCACATGCAATCAATATAAGTGATATGATATGGCCATCATCATCTTGTGCTTGTGATCTGCATCTCCGAAACACCGTCATGATCACCATCATCACCGGCGCGACACATTGATCTCCATCGTAGCATCGTTGTTGTCTCACCAATCTTATGCTTCCACGACTATCGCTACCGCTTAGTGATAAAGTAAAGCATTACAGCGCAATTGCATTGCACACAATAAAGCGACAACCATATGGCTCCTGCCAGTTGCCGATAACTCGGTTACAAAACATGATCATCTCATACAATAAAATTTAGCATCATGTCTTGACCATATCACATCACAACATGCCCTGCAAAAACAAGTTAGACGTCCTCTACTTTGTTGTTGCAAGTTTTATGTGGCTGCTACGGGTTTAAGCAAGAACCATTCTTACCTACGCATCAAAACCACAACGATAGTTTGTCAAGTTGGTGCTATTTTAACCTTCGCAAGGACCGGGCGTAGCCACACTTGGTTCAACTAAATTTGGAGAAACTGACACCCGCCAGCCACCTGTGTGCAAAGCATGTCGGTAGAACCAGTCTCACGTAAGCGTACGCGTAATGTCGGTCCGGGCCGCTTCATCCAACAATACCGCTGAACCAAAGTATGACATGCTGGTAAGCAGTATGACTTATATTGCCCACAACTCACTTGTGTTCTACTCGTGCACAACATCAACACATAAACCCTAGGCTCTGATACCACTGTTGGGGAACGTAGTAATTTCAAATAAATTCCTATGCACACGCAAGATCATGGTGATACATAGCAACGAGAGGGGAGAGTGTTGTCTACGTACCATTGTAGACCATTCACGGAAGTGTTATATCAACGCGGTTGATGTAGTCATACGTCTTCACGTCCGACCGATCCAAGTACCGAAAGCACGGCACCTCCGAGTTCTGCACACGTTCGGCTCGGTGACGTCCTCACCTTCTCGATCCAGCAAGAGGGGCGAAGTAGTAGATGAGTTCCGGCAGCACGACGGCGTGGTGACGGTGTTGGTGAAGAACAATCTCCGTAGGGCTTCGCCTAAGCACTACGAAAATTATGACGGAGGATAAACTAGAGGGGACGGGGTTGCCGACACACGGCTTGGTGTTTCTTGATGTGTCTTTGGTGCTAGCCCTACCCCTCTATTTATATGTTGAGCCCTGGGGTCGAAACTTGGAGTAAAAGCCTCCTCAAAGTCGGTTTCACCCGAAAGGCAAGAGTCCTTCTCGGACTCCAGGGCTAGACGCCAGGGTTCCCGGCGTCTACCCCCTAGACGCCAGGGTTCCTGGCGTCTAGCCTCTGGTCTCCGCAAAACTTCCTTTTGCACTTTCCAAAAGCCTCGTGGGCTTTCCCCTTTAGCCCAGATAAAGTGTTCTCATGCCCAAATATTTCGGGAAACATCTGGAACCCCTTCCGGTGAATTCCGGAACCCTTCCGGAGATCAAACACTACTATCCCATATATCAAACTTTATCTCCGGACAATTCCGGAGTTCCTTGTCATGTCCGTGATCTCATCCCGGACTCCGAACAACATTCTGTCATCAACATACATAACTCATATAGTACTATATCGTCAACGAACGTTAAGCGTGCGGACCCTACGGGTTCGAGAACTATGTAGACATGACCGAGACACCTCTCTGGTCAATAACCAATAGCGGGACCTGGATGCCCATATTGGCTCCTACATATTCTACGAAGATCTTTATCGGTCATACCGCATAACAACATACGTTGTTCCCTTTGTCATCGGTATGTTACTTGCCCGAGATTCGATCGTCGGTATCTCAATACCTAATTCAATCTCGTTACCGGCAAGTCTCTTTACTCGTTCCGTAATACATCATCCCGCAACTAACTCATTAGTTGCAATGCTTGCAAGGCTTATAGTGATGTGCATTACCGAGTGGGCCCAGAGATACCTCTCCGACAATCGGAGTGACAAATCCTAATCTCGAAATATGCCAACCCAACAAGTACCTTTGGAGACACCTGTAGAGCACCTTTATAATCACCCAGTTACGTTATGACGTTTGGTGGCACACAAAGTGTTCCTCCAGTAAACGGGAGTTGCATAATCTCATAGTCATAGGAACATGTATAAGTCATGAAGAAAGCAATAGCAACAAACTAAACGATCAAGTGCTAAGCTAACGGAATGGGTCAAGTCAATCACATCATTCTCCTAATGATGTGATCCCGTTAATCAAATGAAAACCCATGTATATGGTTAGGAAACTTAACCATCTTTGATCAATGAGCTAGTCAAGTAGAGGCATACTAGTGACACTCTGTTTGTCTATGTATTCACACATGTATTATGTTTCTGGTTAATACAATTCTAGCATGAATAATAAATATTTATCATGAAATAAGGAAATAAATAATAACTTTATTATTGCCTCTAGGGCATATTTCCTTCAGTGGCTTCATCCTCCGTGTGGTGGCTCCACTGAACCTTGCAAAACTTGATAACCTTGCTGCGGGTGACTCGACTGGCATACTCTAGAATCTTAACTAGTTTCTCCTCATAGGTCAAATCACTATCCAACTGAATCGCTTCTAGTGGTACCGTATCTCTCAGCGGTATGTCAGCCATCTCTGCGTGGCACTTCTTCAACTGGGATACATGGAACACGTCGTGAACTCCTGACAATCCTTCGGGCAATTCCAACTTATAGGCAACTTCTCCCATACGCTCCAAAACTTTGTATGGGCCTACAAAACGTGGCGCTAACTTTCCCTTAACTCCAAAGCGCTTAACTCCTCGAAGTGGTGATACTCGAAGATAAACTCGGTCTCCGACTTCGTAAACTGTCTCCTTGCGTTTAGAATCTGCATAACTCTTCTGCCTGGATTGAGCTAGCTTGAGCCTATCGCGGATCAATTTCACTTTCTGTTCAGACTCCTTTACCAGATCCGGTCCAAACAACTGGCGATCTCCAACTTCATCCCAAGACAATGGGGTCCCGCACCTTCTTCCGTACAAGGCTTCGAAAGGGGCCATCTTCAAACTGGATTGATAGCTGTTGTTGTAAGAGAACTCTGCATATGGCAAGTTCTCGTCCCAGCTAGATCCATAATCTAGCGCACAAGCTCTTAGCATATCCTCCAAAATCTGATTGACTCTCTCAGTATGTCCATCTATCTGCGGGTGGAAAGCTGTGCTAAACTCCAGTCTAGTTCCCAAAGTTTCATGCAACTGATTCCAGAACTTTGAGGTAAATTGGCTTCCTCTATCTGATACTATGCTCCTTGGAACTCCATGCAGACAAACGATTCTAGTCATGTATATCTTTGCCAACTTTGCACTGGTATAGGTAGTCTTCACTGGAATGAAATGAGCTACCTTTGTCAAACGATCGACTACAACCCATATCGAGTCATAGCCTGAACGTGTTCTGGGCAATCCTATAATAAAATCCATGCCTAGCTTATCCCACTTCCATTTGGGTATCGGCAATGGCTGTAGCAATCCGGCTGGCTTCTGATGCTCTGCCTTTACTCTCTGACATACATCACAAACTGCTACATATTCCGCAATATCCTTCTTCATTCTGGTCCACCAGAAAATATCCTTCAAATCCAAATACATCTTGGTATTTCCGGGGTGAATCGAATACGGTGAATCATGGGCCTCTTGTAAAATTAACTTCCCGATCTCCGAATCATTTGGTACATAGACATGGTCTTCAAACCATAAGGTATCGTGCTCATCCTCACGAAATACCTTAGCTTTCCCTTTGCTCATTTTCTCCTTAATAGAAGCAATCTCCTTGTCAGTCTTTTGGGCTTCTCTGATCTTATCCATCAAAGTAGACTGAATCTCCAATGCTGCTACATAGCCTCTTGGAACTATTTCCAAACATAGCTCTCAAAGATTTTCGGCTAACTCCCTTGGTAAATCTCCCGTCATTAGGGTGTTGACATGGCTCTTACGGCTCAACGCGTCAGCTACTACGTTAGCCTTTCCGGGGTGATAATGCAATTTCATATCATAATCCTTGATGAGCTCCAACCATCTCCTTTGTCTTAGGTTCAACTCCTTCTGTGTGAAAATATACTTCAAACTCTTGTGATCCGTGTACACCTCGCAATGGTTTCCAATCAGAAAATGTCTCCAAGTCTTCAACGCATGCACTACGGCTGCTAACTCCAAATCATGCGTAGCATAGTTCAACTCATGAGGCTTAAGCTGTCGTGAGGCATATGAAACAACTCTTCCTTCCTGCATAAGAACTGCTCCAAGTCCTCGACGTGAAGCGTCACAATACACCTCATAATCCTTGGTCTGATCCGGTAAAATCAACACTGGTGAGGTAACCAAACGTTTCTTCAACTCCTGGAAACTAGCCTCACATTCCTCAGTCCATATGAACTTGGTATCCTTCTTCAACAACTCTGTCATAGGCTTCGCAATCTTTGAGAAATTCTCAATAAACCTCCGGTAGTATCCTGCGAGTCCAAGAAAACTCTGGATCTCTCCAACTGTGGTTGGCGCTTCCCACTTGGTCACGGTATCAACCTTGGTGGGATCTACTACTATACCTTCTCCGGATATAACGTGTCCGAGAAATCCAACTTCCTTCAACCAAAACTCACATTTGCTAAACTTGGCATATAATTGATGTTCTCTGAGCTTTCCAAGAACCAAACGCAAATGCTCCTTATGCTCCTCCTCATTCTTCGAGTAAACCAGGATATCATCAATGAACACTACGATGAACTTATCCAAGAACTCCATAAACACTTTGTTCATCATGTTCATAAAATATGCAGGTGCGTTAGTCAGACCAAATGACATAACGGTATACTCGTACAGCCCATACCTGGTGGTAAAAGCCGTCTTAGGTATATTCTGTTCTTGAATCTTTAACTGGTGGTATCCTGATCGCAGATCGATCTTGGAAAATACCTTAGCTCCTTGCAACCGATCAAACAGATCATTGATCATCGGTAGTGGGTATTTGTTCTTGATGGTTACTTCATTCAAACCTCGATAATCAACAACCATCCTTAACAATCCATCCTTCTTCTCCACTAGAAGTACTGGCGATCCCCAAGGCGATGAACTTGGGCGAATATATCCTTTATCCAGTAACTCCTTAATCTGCTTCTTAATTTCCACCAAATCCTTTGCGGGCATCCTATATGGTCTCTTTGATATTGGCCCTGTGCCTGGCAAAAGCTCAATCAAAAACTCAATATCTCTATCCGGTGGCATGCCTGGCAACTTTTCTGGAAATACTTCGGGGAAATCCTTCACTACTGGTACTTCCTCCTGCACAGCTCATGTTAAACAATTTACTTGAGTCCTCTTCGGCACATGCCGAGATACATACTTGATCCTTCTCCCTTCTGGGGTGGTAAGCAAGATCGACTTACTAGCGCAATCGATGTTTCCTCCATACATCGACAACCAATCCATACCCAGAATTACATCCAAACCTTGTGATTCCAATATTATCAAATCTGAGGGGAACACATGCCTACCTATACTTAATGGCACTTGAAAACATCCTTGGCTAGCCATATACTCCGCTCCTGGTGAGCTTACTAACATAGGTGTTCTAAGAACCTTGGTGGGCAGGTTATACTTATCCACAAATCCCCTTGATATGTATGAATGCGATGCACCCGTATCGAAAAGAACGAGTGCAGTAAATGACTTAACCAAAGACTTACCGATTACTGCATCCGGCTGCTCTTCAACCTCCTCCACGTTAACGTGGTTCACATGTCCCGTGTTGAAAGGGTTCGGCTTCTTCCCAGAGCTTCCATTGCCATTACCATTCTGTGATTCAGGACATTCATTGGCATAATGTCCGATCTTCTGGCACTTAAAGCAAGTGACTTGGCTCAGGTCTCTCTTGGCTGGGGTTGATGGGTTGGTGCGATTCTGGCCGTTGCTTCCTCCATTCCCATTACCATTCTTGGTGCCATTGTGATTGTGCGAGCTACCTCCTCCATGGGTATGCTGAAAATGTCCTCCCGGTCTAGGGGTAAAACATGGCTTCTGCTGAACTCCTGAAGTGTGCTTCCCTTGTCCATACTTCCTCTTGCGATTCTCAATCTGCTGCTGCTTCACTTCAATCATGAGAGCACGGTCTACCAACTCCTGGTAATTGTTGAAGGTTGCTACCATCAACTGCATGCTCAACTCATCATTCAGTCCTTCTAGAAACTTCTCCTGCTTAGCTGCATCCGTAGCAACGTCATCTGGGGCATAACGTGCTAATTTACTAAAGTCCTCCACATACTGGCCAACTGTCCGTCCTCCTTGGCGCAAGTTGCGAAACTCTCGCTTCTTCACGGCCATAGCTCCTGCTGAAACATGGGCAGTTCGAAAAGCCTGCTGAAACTGGTCCCACGTGACAATGTCGACAGGGAAAGTGGCTGTGAAATTCTCCCACCATGATGCTGCGGGTCCTTCAAGCTGATGTGCGGCAAACTTCACCTTTTCCGCATCCGTGCATCCTGCTGTGGTCAACTCTCTAGCTATCTTGCGGAGCCAATCATCTGCTACTATCGGCTCGGTGCTACTGGAAAACACCGGCGGATTCAGCCTAAGAAAACGGGCTAAGTGATGAACAGGTGGTGGTGGTGGTGGGTTGTTGTTGTTGTTCCCCTGATTCTGATTCTGGACTAGCAACTGCATCAATGTGTTCTGCTGCTGGATCAACTGAGTGAGCTCCGGTGGGAAGGTAAATCCGGGGTCACGTCTCGGAGGCATCTGAGGGTTTAGAAAAGATGAGATTTAAGAATAGAGGGGGTCTAAAGAGAAAACACTACCTATATGCACATGAGGCAAAAGCAAACAATTCACTTCATTTAATCAATCAAACAAGGGCATACAATCGACCTAACTATCGCAAAAGTACTCGGACTACTATATTTACATGGTGGACTACTACTACTGATGAGGTGGTCTACTAGAAATATTCTTAGGTTGTAGACTCCATTATATCTGCTCCAGCTTCATCAACATAGTCATCATCGCTATCGTCTGGATCCGAGTCGGTGTCGTCGATGATGATGTAGTCTTCGGACGAATCTCCTTGGGTTCTTTGTCTTCTTCTACTGGTGTAGGGCCTCCCACAAATATTCCGATCTTCTTGATCATATCGTCATTCTTCTCCACTAAAACTTCAATTCCCTCCTCGTAATCTTCACGTGTAGCCTTGAGTTCTTCCTCCAGTTCCTTGATCCTTGTCCTCGCCTTCTTCAGATCTATCATGTCGGCGCACATCTGGTTCTCCTGACGTCGAATGTGCTGGTTTAACTCTTGGATAAAAGCTGCAACTGATCTATCCTTCCTGGTGCTGATCATCTCCCAGTGCTCATCTCTGCGCCCACAAATCTGGTAGATAGTATCCTTGAGATCATTGCGGTAGACTTCTCCAATGCGTCCCATGGCGATGTGAGCTGCCATGCTCTTTCCTAGACTCCAAGTTGGTGCATCAAAAGAAAACTCTATGGGCTTAGTAACTGGCATGAACGTCCTTCCTGGAACTTGAACTTGAATCATCCAGCGCTCTTCTTCAGGTAAAGTGGCGTTGTAGGTTCCGGTGAAGCTTGGTACTCCTATGTTCAGGTATCTAGTGACTTCCTTCAAGTGACATCCAAAGGGTGTATCTTCATCTGGTTGCGTGAACTTGTTCCTTGCATCCGCCATCCTAAAAGAGTAGAAAAGATGAGAAGTCAGAAAGAGAAGAGAGTGAGTAGTGATCTAGGTCTTTAGCTTAGTGGTCGTGTCCTACAGTCAGCGTGTGCTTTGATACCATCTTGTAGTGACCAGACCTCAAACGGTCCAATCTCTGTGCTCAGGTGTCATCCCTGGATCAGTAATGCTGACACCACATAGTACTTGAAGGATTTATAACAGAGTAGCAATCACACACCTATTACATCGAGTGTCTCAAAAGAGAACTTATTACAATAAATATGGCTTAAGGCCATCTAATAACGATAACAGCGGAAGGCTTGGAAGATAAGTGAGTCCATCAACTCCAAAGGCATCACTGAGTATAGAACCACGACCTAAAAACTCCTTAATCATCGTCTGAAAAGTCTGCAACATTAACGTTGCAGCCCGAAACGGGTCAGCACATGGAATATGCTGGCAAAATAACACATAGAGAGTAATGGAATGAAACAGGCTATTCTATATGCATATTTGGCTGGTGGAAAGCTCTATGGTTATAGTTTTGCGTAAAGCCAATTTTTCCCTACTGCAAAGGAATAAATTTTATTTAACTATCATGGTAGTTGTTAAACATTGAGAATGGTTGAGAGCATTCTCAATCCCAATTAAGCATCATCATTAAACAAAACCCAACAAAATTTAAATTTTAGAGTAACATGTTGAGATTCACATGATAATCCGGGTACTAGATACTCAAGATGTCCATAACCGGGGACACGGCTAATCATGATTAGTTTATACACTCTGCAGAGGTTTGCACACTTTTCTCCACAAGACTCGATCGCCTCCGTTTGGTTTCTCGCACTACATGGTGTTTGAGAAGACACATGACCGAGACACAGTCTTTCAGAAGCGCTAGCACCTTACGATCGGGTAGACCGTTACACCTACTTTCCCCTACATCTGCTAGTCTACCACTGTAAGAGTTCACACAACTTAATCAACTATGCTAGAGCCCATAATAGCTTGTGGCTACACACGGAAGTTTCTAGCATGAATAATCTCATGATCCCTTTGAGCTTGGGTGGCGGTCCAAAGAAAAACAGGCAATCGCTGGAATACCCAGGTGCCTCAATCCACCTAGATGTGTGTTTAAGTTGCCACCTTAAATAAACCATTAATTAACAATCTCACATCTGTCATAGATACACTCACCCAATCCACGTCTACTAGCATAGCATGGCATAATAAGCAAACGTAGAAGTAACTCCCAAAGGTTTGATAATAACAGGTAATAGGTACTACCTCAACTACTTCCCAAACCCACAATTTAATTAGATCCTAATCATGCAATGTGTGAGGATTGATCTAATGCAATAAAACTGGGAAAAGGGAAAAGCATGATCAAAGTGTTACTTGCCTTGCTGATGATCCGGGAAACCTAGCAAATCGAAGTAGCAAGCGGTGCACTCCGGGTACTCTATCGCAAGCAAACAAGCATACAATAAGTACTCAACTAATGCACAGGTAAAACTCAAATAAGAGAACTAACCAGAAAGTTCAACTTAAGAACTCCGGTTGGCAAAAAGAATCAAATCGAACGAAGCAACGAAAGACAAACGGCAAAAAAAGGGCTTCGTTTACTATTCTGGATCTAAGGCAATTTTTTATAGTGGCAAAAACTTGTTTGAGTTGGTTAAACGGAAAGAGGGTTTCAAGACGAAACTCCAAGCGCTTGAATCGCCTGATTCCGATAAATGAGCGAAAAGTTAGACTAAAACGAAAATCGGATCAGGAATCACAATCAGAAAAATCGCGGATTTAATCCGAGAAGAAGAAAAACGACGAAAGTTCGTTAAAAGGAACGAACGGACGAACGCTCGCTAATTAAATAAATCGGAAAAACCGATCTATTTAAAAAAACCGAAACTAAAAAAACGAACAAAACCGTCGGAAAACCGAACAGTTTTTCGAGAAAAACCGGCGGCGGCGAGACAACCTCCGGCGGCGGCGGATCCGGCGGGCGGCGATGTCGGCGGCGGCGGCGCTCCGGCGGGCGGGGGCGGGCGGCAGCGTCGCGGGCGGTGCGGCGGCGGCGGCCGGCTAGGGTTAGGGTCTCGGGCGGAGCGGGCGGCTTGGGCTTGGCCGGGGCCTCGGGGCGCTTATAAGAAGGCCCGGCCAGGAGGAGTCCTGGCCGGCTACGGCCCAAGGTCGATTCGGATTTCTTTTAATAATTACGCTCGGAAAAAAACAAAAGGAATACTAAACGGACTCCAAAAATCCCAAAATAAAATTTCCCCGGCTTCTAAAATCAAGCCGCACAGGATGAACATTTATTTGGGGCCTAAATGCAATTTTGAAAAATGCGTATTTTTCCTAAATTCAAATAAAATAGCAAATAAGACCAAAATTAAATCTTATTTGATTTTTTTTATTAAATTCCCAATATTTCTTTATTTTGGGAAAGTCATTTTATTCCCTCTCTCATAATTTTGTAATAGAAATAATTGAAGATAAAATAAATAAAATCAAATGATCCTATTTCCAAAATTTGAGAAAAACTCAAATATGAAAATAACGAAATCCCCAACTCTCTCTGAGGGTCCTTGAGTTGTGTGAAATTTCTAGGATCAACCAAAAATGAAATAAATATGATATGCAATGATGATCTAGTGTATAACATTCTAAATTGAAAATTTGGGATGTTACAAACCTACCCCCCTTAAGATGAATCTCGCCCTCGAGATTCGGGTTGGCTAGAAAATAGGTGCGGGTGGTCCTTCAGCAAATCCTCCTCTCGTTCCCAGGTGGCTGTTGGGGAACGTAGTAATTTCAAAAAAATTCCTACGCACGCGCAAGATCATGGTGATGCATAGCAACGAGAGGGGAGAGTGTTGTCTACGTACCCTCGTAGACCGTTCGTGGAAGCGTTATATCAACGCAGTTGATGTAGTCGTACGTCTTCGCGTCCGACCGATCCAAGTACCGAAAGCACGGCACCTCCGAGTTCTGCACACATTCGGCTCGGTGACGTCCTCGCCTTCTTGATCCAGCAAGAGGGGCGAAGTAGTAGATGAGTTCCGGCAGCACGATGGCGTGGTGACGGTGTTGGTGAAGAACAATCTCCGCAGGGCTTCGCCTAAGCACTACGAAAACTATGACGGAGGATAAACTAGAGGGAATGGGGTTGCCGGCACACGACTTGGTGTTTCTTGATGTGTCTTTGGTGCTAGCCCTACCCCTCTATTTATATGTTGAGCCCTGGGGTCGAAACTTGGAGTAAAAGCCTCCTCAAAGTCGGTTTCACCCGGAAGGCAAGAGTCCTTCTCGGACTCCAGGGCTAGACGCTAGGGTTCCCGGCGTCTACCCCCTAGACGCCAGGGTTCCTGGCGTCTAGCCTCTGGTCTCCGCAAAACTTCCTTTTGCACTTTCCAAAAGCCTCGTGGGCTTTCCCCTTTGGCCCAGATAAAGTGTTCTCATGCCCAAACATTTCGGGAAACATCCGGAACCCCTTCCGGTGAATTCCGGAACCCTTCCGGAGATCAAACACTACTATCCCATATATCAAACTTTATCTTCGGACCATTCCGGAGTTCCTCGTCATGTCCGTGATCTCATCCCGGACTCCGAACAACATTCGGTCATCAACATACATAACTCATATAGTACTATATCGTCAACGAACGTTAAGCGTGCGGACCCTACGGGTTCGAGAACTATGTAGACATGACCGAGACACCTCTCTGGTCAATAACCAATAGCGGGACCTGGATGCCCATATTGGCTCCTACATATTCTATGAAGATCTTTATCGGTCAGACCGCATAACAACTTACGTTGTTCCCTTTGTCATCGGTATGTTACTTGCCCGAGATTCGATCGTCGGTATCTCAATACCTAGTTCAATCTCGTTACCGGCAAGTCTCTTTACTCGTTCCGTAATACATCATCCCGCAACTAACTCATTAGTTGCAATGCTTGCAAGGCTTATAGTGATGTGCATTACCGAGTGGGCCTAGAGATACCTCTTCGACAATCGGAGTGACAAATCCTAATCTCAAAATACACCAACCCAACAAGTACCTTTGGAGACACCTGTAGAGCACCTTTATAATCACCCAGTTACGTTGTGACGTTTGGTGGCACACAAAGTGTTCCTCCGGTAAACAGGAGTTGCATAATCTCATAGTCATAGGAACATGTATAAGTCATGAAGAAAGCAATAGCAATAAACTAAACGATCAAGTGCTAAGCTAACGGAATGGGTCAAGTCAATCACATCATTCTCCTAATGATGTGATCCCATTAATCAAATGACAACTCATGTATATGGTTAGGAAACCTAACCATCTTTGATCAACGAGCTAGTCAAGTAGAGGCATACTAGTGACACTCTGTTTGTCTATGTATTCACACATGTATTATGTTTCCGGTTAATACAATTCTAGCATGAATAATAAATATTTATCATGAAATAAGGAAATAAATAATAACTTTATTATTGCCTCTAGGGCATATTTCCTTCAGTCTCCCACTTGCACTAGAGTCAATAATCTAGATTACACAGTAATGATTCTAACACCCATGGAGCCTTGGTGCTTATCATGTTTTGCTCGTGGAAGAGGATTAGTCAACGGGTCTGCAACATTCAGATCCGTATGTATCTTGCAAATTTCTATGTCTACCACCTGGACTAAATCCCGGATGGAATTGAAGCGTCTCTTGATGTGCTTGGTTCTCTTATGAAATCTGGATTCCTTTGCCAAGGCAATTGCACCAGTATTGTCACAAAAGATTTTCATTGGACCCGATGCACTAGGTATGACACCTAGATCGGATATGAACTCCTTCATCCAGACTCCTTCATTTGCTGCTTCCGAAGCAGCTATGTACTCCGCTTCACACGTAGATCCCGCCACGACGCTTTGTTTAGAACTGCACCAACTGACAGCTCCACCGTTTAATATAAACACGTATCTAGTTTGCGATTTAGAATCGTCTGGATTAGTGTTAAAGCTTGCGTCAACGTAACCATTTACGATGAGCTCTTTGTCACCTCCATAAACGAGAAACATATCCTTAGTCCTTTTCAGGTATTTCAGGATGTTCTTGACTGCTGTCCAGTGATCCACTCCTGGATTACTTTGGTACCTCCCTTCTAGACTTATAGAAAGGCACACATCAGGTCTGGTACACAGCATTGCATACATGATAGAGCCTATGGCTGAAGCATAGGGAACATCTTTCATCTTCTCTCTATCTTCTGCAGTGGTCGGGCATTGAGTCTTACTCAACTTCACACCTTGTAAACAGGCAAGAACCCTTTCTTTGCTTGATCCATTTTGAACCTTTTCAAAACTTTGTCAAGGTATGTGCTTTGTGAAAGTCCAATTAAGCGTCTTGATCTATCTCTATAGATCTTGATGCCCAATATGTAAGCAGCTTCACCGAGGTCTTTCATAGAAAAACTTTTATTCAAGTATCCCTTTATGCTATCCAGAAATTCTATATCATTTCCAATTAGTAATCCACATATCATATCAGAAATGCTACAGAGCTCCCACTCACTTTCTTGTAAATACAGGCTTCTCCAAAAGTCTGTACAAAACCAAATGCTTTGATCACACTATCAAAGCGTTTATTCCAACTCCGAGAGGCTTACACCAGTCCATAAATGGATCGCTGGAGCTTGCACACTTTGTTAGCTCCCTTTGGATCGACAAAACCTTCCGGTTGCATCATATACAACTCTTCTTCTAGAAATCCATTCAGGAATGCAGTTTTGACATCCATCTGCCAAATTTCATAATCATGAAATGCGGCAATCGCTAACATGATTCGGACAGACTTAAGCATCGCTACGGGTGAGAAGGTCTCATCGTAGTCAATCCCTTGAACTTGTCGAAAACCTTTTGCAACAAGTCGAGCTTTGTAGACAGTAACATTACCGTTAGCGTCGGTCTTCTTCTTGAAGATCCATTTATTCTCAATTGCTTGCCGACCAATGCGCAAGTCAACCAAAGTCCACACTTTGTTCTCATACATGGATCCCATCTCAGATTTCATGGCTTTTAGCCATTTTACGGAATCTGGGCTCACCATCGCTTCTTCATAGTTCGTAGGTTCATCATGATCTAGTAGCATGACTTCCAGAACAGGATTACCGTACCACTCTGGTGCGGATCTTACTCTGGTTGATCTACGAGGTTCAGTAATAACTTGATCTGAAGTTCCATGATCATCATCATTAACTTCCTCACTAATTGGTGTAGGTGTCACAGAAACCGGTTTCTGTGATGAACTACTTTCCAATAAGGGAGCAGGTACAGTTACCTCATCAAGTTCTACTTCCCTCCCACTCACTTCTTTCGAGAGAAACTCCTTCTCTAGAAAGGATCCATTCTTGGCAACGAATGTCTTGCCTTCGGATCTGTGATAGAAGGTGTACCCAACAGTCTCCTTTGGGTATCCTATGAAGACACATTTCTCCGATTTGGGTTTGAGCTTATCAGGTTGAAGCTTTTTCACATAAGCATCGCAGCCCCAAACTTTAAGAAATACTGTTTTGACATGTTTTTGCCTTTAATATGTTAGCACTGAAAAACTGTTTGTTTCAAGCATCATGGTAACTTTGATCATTGGGAATAAATTTGTTGAACCCGCCCCCTGGTAATTTCTGTAAATAGCACGATAACATTCACGCCATAGACCTGATAATTTAGGTACAAACATCGTGGTAACTTTAACCATAGGAGAAAACAGATGTGAAAATATACCTGATAATTTATGTGTAAATAGATGGTAATATACGCAGCGCACATCTGATAACTGAGGTAGAAGCACCATGCTAACTTTGATCGTAGGGATTTTTTTGAAAAGATACTCCAGTATCTTCTGTGTAAATAGCACGGTAGTATACCTCCCTCCCCTGGCATTTTTATGTGTAAATAGTATGAAAACATATGCACCGCGATAACTAAACACCATGATAAGTTTTTTACCCGTGCGCGCGGGGGGGGGGGGGGGGCTTGATAGGTTACCTAGAATCACCATGATAACTTTTTGCCCTGGGAAAAAGTTGTTCAAAACATCCCAATATTTTTTGTGTAAATAACATGATAATATAAGCACCGCATAACCGATAACTTGCAATATAAACATGATGGTAACTTTTTTACCAAAGAAAAATATATAAGTTGTTAAAAACATACACTCGCCTCGCACGTGGGTCTCTTGAATGAACACAACACATGGCGTGCCACGGGAAAGTCACATAATGTTTAGTGTCATGAGGGGCACACGTGCTATAGGCGTGATAAGTTACCAAAAACATCATGGTAATTTTTGACCTATGGAAAAAGTTACCGAAACACACCCGGGTTTTTAGGTGCAAGTATCATGATAATATACGAACTGTATACCTGGTAACTCATGTACAATCCCCCATGGTAACTTTGACCGGGGGGAGGTTGATGTACATATACCCTAATAACTTATGTGTAAGTACCATGGTATTTTACACATCGAAGACCTTATAACTTGTGTACAAAACACAATGGTAACTTTGAAAGGGTGTAGTTGTTGAAGCATAGTACCTGATACGTTCTATGTAAATAGCACGGTAAGTTATGCAACATAGGCCTGATAACTTGCATACAAATATCATGGTAACTTTGTCTTGAGGAGAAATCATGTGGTAGACGTGAAGAAGTGGCAGTTTTCTCGGGGGTGAGCGCCCGAGATGTGCGGGAGAAGCAGGTTTCTCAGGCGAGCCTGTGGGGTCATTTGGAAAGAGGCGAGGTCAAAGAACGAGGGATCGTATGGTACTTTAAAATGAAAGAAATAGAGGTGTGGCAGTTTTGCTTATATGGCACAAGTGTGCCAAATATCACAGTCCATTTTTTATTGTTCCATGCTATATTATATTCTGTTTTGGACATTATTGGGCTTTATTATACACTTTTATATTATTTTTGGGACTAACCTATTAACCGGAGGCCCAGCCCAGAATTGCTGTTTTTTTGCCTATTTTAGGGTTTCGCAGAAAAAGAATATCAAACGGAGTCCAAACGGAATGAAACCTCCGGGAATGTGATTTTCAGAACGAACATGATCCAGAGGACTTGGACCCTACGTCAAGACATCAACCAGGAGGCCACGAGGTAGGGGGGCGCGCCCTCCACCCCCGTGGGCCCCCTGTTGCTCCACTGACGTACTCCTTCCTCCTATATATACCTACATACCGCCAAACTACCAGATACGGAGCCAAAACCCTAATTCCACCGTCGTAACTTTCTGTATCCACGAGATGCCATCTTGGGGCCTGTTCCAGAGCTCCGCCGGAGGGGGCATCGATCACGGAGGGCTTCTACATCAACACCATAGCCCTTCCGATGAAGTGTGAGTAGTTTACCTCAGACCTATGGGTCCATAGTTATTACCTAGATGGCTTCTTCTCTCTGTTTGGATCTCAATACAAAGTTCTTCCCCTCTCTTGTGGAGATCTATTCAATGTAATCTTCTTGTGCGGTGTGTTTGTTGAGACCGATGAATTGTGGGTTTATGATCAAGTTTATCTATGAACAATATTTGAATCTTCTCTGAATTCTTTTATGTATGATTGGTTATCTTTGCAAGTCTCTTCGAATTATCAGTTTGGTTTGGCCTACTAGATTGATCTTTCTTGCAATGGGAGAAGTGCTTAGCTTTGGGTTCAAGCTTGCGGTGTCCTTTCCGAGTGACAGTAGGGGCAGCAAGGCACGTATTGTATTGTTGCCATCGAGGATAACAAGATGGGGTTTATTTCATATTGCATGAGTTTATCCGTCTACATCATGTCATATTGCTTAAAGCGTTACTCTGTTCTCTTGAACTTAATACTCTAGATGCATGCTGGATAGCGGTCGATATGTGGAGTAATAGTAGTAGATGCAGGCAGGAGTCGGTCTACTTGTCTCGAACGTGATGCCTATATACATGATCATACCTAGATATTCTCATAACTATGCTCAATTCTGTCAATTGCTCAACAGTAATTTGTTTACCCGCCATGAATACTTATGCTCTCGAGAGAAGCCACTAGTTAAACCTATGGCCCCCGGGTCTATCTTCCATCATATTAATCTTCCAATACTTCGTTATTTTCTTTGCCTTTTATTTTACTTTGCATCTTTATCATAAAAATACCAAAAATATTATCTTATCATATCTATCAGATCTCACTCTCGTAAGTGACCGTGTAGGGATTGACAACCCCTTATCGTGTTGGTTGCGAGGATTTATTTGTTTTTGTAGGTACGAGGGACTCGTGCGTGGTCTCCTACTGGATTGATACCTTGGTTCTCAAAAACTGAGGGAAATACTTACGCTACTCTGCTGCATGACCCTTTCCTCTTCAAGGGAAAACCAATGCAAGTGGTCAAGAGGTAGCACTTGGCAAGCAACGCTTGATTTAAAAGTTTCATGTCCCGAAATCAGATGCCACCATGTGACTTGGGCCTGAGCATAATGTCCCATGACACCTAGTGAGTATGGCGTTGTCCCTGTGCCGCCCTCCTCTAGAAGTTGCATACCATTTTGGTTAAATCCTCGCATAAGCCGCTAGGGAGATTAAAGACACCCATTAGAAATGTCGGAAGCACTTGGGCGACTGCCTTAATTAGCACTTCTTTCCCTCCGTGAGAGCCCTCCTCTAACACCCATGATGCGGCTATATCTCCCACGTGTCGGAGCACGACTTAGAGGCATAACCGCATTGTAGGCAATGTCGCAAGAGGGGTAATCTTTACACATCCCATGTACTGAATAAGGAAAGAGGTACATAGTTGGCTTACACTCGCCACGTCAAACAATAGCATAAATATATCATTACAATCATCCAGATACAATCAAGGTCCGACTACGGAACCAAAATAAAGAAAACCCCAAATGCATAATGTCCCCGATCGCCCCAACTGGGCTCCACTACTGATCGTCTGGAAAGGAAACGTAGTATTGTCCCGAGTCCCCATCGAACTCCCACTTGATCTCAGTCATATCTCCTGGAACGGTATCATCGGTCCCTGCATCTAGTTTTGGAAGTAAACTGTGAGTGACGGGGACTCAGCAATCTCACACCCTCGCGATCAAGACTATTTAAGCTTATAGGTAGTGAAAAGGTATGAGGTGGAGCTGCAGCAAGCACTAGCATATATGGTGGCTAACATACGCAAAAGAGAGCGAGAAGAGAAAGCAAAGCACGTTCAGGAATGTATGATCAAGAAGTGATCCTAGAACAACCTACGTTCAAGCATAACACGAGACCATGTTCTCTTCCCGGACTCTGCCGAAAAGAAACCATCACGGCCACACACTCTATTGATTCATTTTAATTAAGTTAAGTTCAGGTTTTCTACAACCGGACATTAACAAATTCCCATCTGCCCATAACCGCGGGCACGGCTTTCGAAAGTTCAAATCCCTACAAGGGTGTCCCAACTTAGCCCATCACAAGCTCTCACGGTCAACGAAGGATATTCCTTCTCCTAGGATGACCCGATCAGACTCGGAATCCCGGTTACAAGACATCTCGACAATGGTAAAACAAGTCCAGCAAGACCACCCGCTATGCCAACAAATCCCGATAGGAGCTGCACATATCTCGTTCTCAGGGCACACCGGATGAACACTACGTACAACTAAAACCAACCCTCAAGTTTCCCCCGAGGTGGCGCTGCAAGTGGCTCTATTTTTGGACCAACACTCAAAGGAGCACTGGCCTGGGGGTTTAAAATAAAGATGACCCTTGAGTCCGCGGAACCCAAGGGAAAAGAGGCTAGGTGGCAAATGGTAAAACCAAAGTTGGGCCTTGCTGGAGGAGTTTTATTCAAGGCGAACTGTCAAGGGGTTCCCATTATAACCCAACCGCGTAAGGAACGCAAAATCAAGGAACATAACACCGGTATGATGGAAACTAGGGTGGCAAGAGTGGAACAAAACACCAGGCATAAGGCCGAGCCTTCCACCCTTTACCAAGTGTATATATGCATTAAAGTAGACAAGATATAATAGTGATATCCCAACAATAAACATGTTCCAACAAGGAACAAACTCCAATCTTCACCTGCAACTAGCAACGCTATAAGAGGGGCTGAGCAAAGCGGTAACATAGCCAAACAACGGTTTGCTAGGACAAGGTGGGTTAGAGGTTTTACATGGCAATATGGGAGGCATGATAAGCAAGTGGTAGGTATCATAGCATATGCATAGCAATAGAGCGAGCATCTAGCAAGAAAAGATAGAAGTGATTTCGAGGGTATGGTCATCTTGCCTACAAAGTTCTCCGAGTTGACGAAAGCTTGATCCTCGTAAACGTTCTCAACGGGTTCCTCGATCACGTACTCGTCTCCCGGCTCTACCCAAAGCAAGAACACAAACAAAGGGAGACACAATCAACCACGGTGCAATGTGCAAGCAACATGATGCAAAACATGGAATGATATGCGGGATGTGATATGCAATGCATATGCGTGCTTCGGAAGGGAGAGATTGAACCAGGCCTCAACTTGGAAAACTAAGAGTGCCGCTGGAAAGATGAGTTGATTTCGGTCGAAATCGATATAAAGATCACCGGAATCGGATGCACGGTTTGCAAATGGCAAGCAAAGCAATAATGTCACAAAGCTGCGATTAACAGCACGAGGCCAACTAAATGCATCAAGAACAAAAAGCTACTGCACTCTAACATAACAACAAATCACATGGCAGTGATCCACCCAAGATGCTTGGCAAAAGATGAACACTGAGCTATGGCTAAATCACGTAATAGCAGGTTCAAACAAGCATGGCAAAAGTGCAAAAGATAACATGTTACAAACTTAGTGAAAATAACAACATGGCAGGATTTAACATCAGGAAGCAATGTTTAGAGCAAGATAACAACATGCTACAGGAACATATCATGGAAAAGCAAAGCATGGCATGAAGCTACTCAAAACATACAACAAAAGTCCTTTACTGACCATAAGCCAAATGGGATCAGAAAATACAATGGCAACCATGTGAACATAGCAAGTTTCGTTAACAGATTCAGACTTAGCAGAAAACTGGAAGATGGCAAAACAGATTCACGTAGGCATGTTTGCGAGCTCGATGCACTCACCACAAGGCATTGCATGACAAACTAAGCATGCATCCAGCAAGTAGACATGATAAATAAGCTAACCATGGCAAGAACAACCTCATAGCATGCATGGATAAACTACAACAACCTCGGCAAAATTACTTAACATGTAAACAATCTGCCAGGAACATTTTATAGCAAAAGTAGAGCAAGATTGAGACATGCTAGGGTGCTCCATAATTTCAAACAAAGACATGGATGGATATAGCACAACAATATCTCAAAATCATCCTTACTGAACATGCTCAAAAGTGGCATGGGTCACTCTGTAGCAACATGAATACATGGCATAAAAAAATCATCAGGGAAATGACTTAGAAGAATTCTAAGTCCCTGAAATCAGCAACATCACGGGAGCTACTTTGCATGCTTGTGCTAGTCACCACAAAGACCACAAAAATACATGGCATACACCCCTGTAAAAATGGCATGACATACTTCAAAACACATGTAGGGCTCAAGTTCATAGGAGGCACACATTAAACATGGCAAAAATGACAAATGTCCAATATCTGTTAAGAAACTGAAACTAACACCACATAGCACTCTTGCAATAGCATTTAGGGCATAGATGAACTCAAGTGAACATGGTGCAATGGAATGAAATGAAGTACACATCAAGACAAACAATTTGACATGCTACACGCCCAAAACGGAACCACGAGTGCAAAGTTATGGCATGATGAAATATGCTAAAAATGACTGGGACTTGGGAGAAACGAGGTCAACCTCTCTCAGATCTAGGGTTTACTATAGCATGTGGATCGAGATCGGGCACGGACGACGAGGTTGGATGGGGAACTCGCCGGAGCTGGCGCCGGAGCTTGGGGAAGAGAGAGGAGAGGTCGCTGGAGCGACGAAGCTCGCCGGAGACCTGCGCGGGGGCCGGAACGGGCGCGGCCGGCTGGAGAAGACGCGGGCGGAGGCGGCCTCGGGCGCGGCCGGGAGCTGCGGCGGCGGACGGCGGGGCGGCGGCTGAGCGAGACGGCGGTCAACGCCGGCGGAGTCGTATGGCGGCGGGCGGCGGCGCGGACGATCCGGCGGAGGCGGAGGGAACCGGGCGGCGGCTCGGGGCGCGGGCCAGCGGCGCGGGAGGCGGAGCAGGGCCACATGGCGGCACGTGATTCGTCGGGCGGCGGTGAGCGGATGTGTCCGGCCCGAAGCGGACGCGTCCGGCGGCGGGAGGAGGAAGAGGCTAGGGTTTCGCCCGAAATTTCGGAGGGGGGGGTCTATATTTATAGGTAGAGGGAGCTAGGAGACTCCAAATTGAGCACGGTTTGCGGCCACGTGATCGTGATCGAACGGCCGAGATGATGGAGGGGGTTTAGGTGGGTTTTGGGCAACTTTGGAGGGGTGTTGGGCTGCAACACACACGAGGCCTTTACGGTTCCTCGGTTAACCGCTGGAGTATCAAACAAAGTCCAAATGATACGAAACTTGACAGGCGGTCTACCGATAGTAAACCAAGGCCGCTTGGCAAGTCTCGGACCAATCTGAGAACGTTTAACACCCGCACACGAGAAGAGACAAAAGGGGACACCGGAGGACATAGGAGCGCCGGAATGCAAAACGGACAACGGGGAAAATGCTCGGATGCATGAGACGAACACGTATGCAAATGCGGTGCACATGATGACATGATATGAGATGCATGACAAAGACAAAAGCAACACAGAGACAAAAACCCAACAACGAGGAATCTCATAACTTAGAGCCGGAAATGGCAAGAGTTGGAATACAATTATGGCAGGTTACATATGGGGCGTTACACCTCCCCCCATTGCACAATTCTCTTCACCAATTTCTCTTGTATGCTTTGGAATTTACCCCGAGTCATACTCCCCTCCAGCGTCGGCAAGCCTAGGTACTTAGGTTCAAACTCCACTTGGGTAACATGTAGCAACATTTTAATTCCTTCCTGAGTATCAGTCGGGCAAGATTTTCCAAACATGAGAGAGCACTTATCAAAGTTAACAAGCTGGCCCGTCCCTTGAGCATAAGAACTGATAACTTGTTGCACGCATACAGCTTGATCCACCTCCGCCTTGAAGAATAGGAGTGTGTTGCCGGCAAAGAGCAAATGTGATATTCCAGGGGCATTGCGGCATACTTTTAGTGGCACAATATGATTGTTATTTATCTCTCTTTGGAGAAGTGCTAATAATCCATCTGCCACAAATAGGAACAAAAAGGGCGAGATGGGGTCTCCTTCGTGCAAACCACGGGTGGGGAGGAACGAATCTAGCAAGGTTCCATTAAATTTGACAGAGTAACTCACCGAGGTCACACATGACATGATCCACCAGTGATCGAAACCTAGGCCTTTCATCACATTCTCTAAGAAACCCTAGTCCACACGGTCGTACGCCTTCGAGAGGTCGATCTTATACGCACAAAAGTTCTTCTCCGGATTTTTATTTTGTTCAATGAAGTGGAAGCATTCGAAAGCCACTAGTGCGTTGTCCGTGATCAACCTCCCGGGGACGAACGCACTCTGGTTGATGGATATAATCTCTCCCAGCATGGGCCTTAGTCTATTTGCTAAGCACTTGGCTATCACTTTATATAACGCCGTGCAAAAGCTAATAGGTCTGAAGTCTCCGAGTGTTGTTGGTACATCCACTTTGGGTATAAGGACAATGGCAGTATGATTAATATTAGCCGGCATCTCCACTGTAGCAAAGAAAAGCTTCACTGCCAAAATAACTTCCTCTTTCATAATGCCCTAGATCCGTTGATAGAACCTCGCAGGAAATCCATCTATGCCAGGTGCCTTTAAGGGCCCAATTTCAAACAATGCATCTGAGATCTCACGGTCAGTGACCTCCTTGCACAGCCTTTCATTCATCTCCACCGATACCTTGGACTTGAAGAATGCAACTATTTCCTCCGGATTAAGGTTGGGATCGCGGGTAAAGAGGTTCTGGAAGTAAGCAATAGCCATAGACTCCAGCTCGGCGGTTGAAGATATCCAATTCCCATTTGCATCTTGCAGCTTTGAAACTTTATTTTTCTTGGCTCGCCATATGGCTTTCCGATGGAAAATTTTGGTATTCCGATCAGCTCCCCTAAGCCAATTAATTCAAGACCTTTGGAGCCATAACATCTCTTCTTTGTATAGTAGTTCATTCAATTTATCCGACACCCCGCGTACCTCTGTGCTATCAGCTCCACTGTTTAACATCCCTTCCAATTTAGTGTGTACCTCCTGTAATAGTTTTAAGATATTACCAAATTTACGGCTACTCTAGTTTTGCAATGATTTCATGACATTTCTGAGACAGCTTTGGATGGCCTCCAGATCACTTTTATCGCCAGCAGCAAACCATGCCTGTTCAATGACCTCGGGTAGGTCTGATGCTCTCTCCCAAAACAGCTCATATTGCGTGCACCTTCTCTTGTTCTGTATCAATTGTTCAGTCTGCAGCCTGACTAGAAGGAGGTAATGGTCAGAACAAGATGTAACAATATGTTCCACTGAGGCATCCGGAAAAATATCCCACCAAGTGATACGTCTCCGTCGTATCTACTTTTCCAAACACTTTTGCCCTTGTTTTGGACTCTAACTTGTATGATTTGAACGGAACTAACCCGGACTGATGCTGTTTTCAGCAGAATTGCCATGATGTTGTTTTATGTGCAGAAAAAAAAGTTCTCGGAATGACCTGAAACTCCACGGAATATCTTACAATAAATAATAAAAAAATCCTCGCCAAAGATGAAGACCAGGGGGCCCACACCCTTCTCACGAGGGTGGGGGGGCGCCCCCCTAGGGCGCGCCCCCTACCTCGTGGGCCCCCTGGAGACCCCCCGACTCCAACTCCAACTCTATATAACTGCTTTCGGGGAGAAAAAATAGGAGAGAAGAAATCATCGCGTTTTACGATACGGAGCCGCCGCCATGCCCAAAAACCTCTCGGGAGGGCTAAACTGGAGTCCGAGAGGGGGATTCGTCGCCGTCGTCATCATCAACCATCCTCCATCACCAATTTCATGATGCTCACTGCCGTGTGTGAGTAATTCCATCGTAGGCTTGCTGGACGGTGATGGTTTGGATGAGATTCACCATGTAATTGAGTTAGTTTTGTTAGGGTTTGATCCCTAGTATCCACTATGTTCTGAGATTGATGTTGCTATGACTTTGCTATGCTTAATGCTTGTCACTAGGGCCCGAGTGCCATGATTTCAGATCTGAACCTATTATGTTTTCATCAATATATGAGAGTTCTAGATCCTATCTTGCAAGTCCATAGTCACCTATTATGTGTTATGATCCGTTAACCCCGAAGTGACAATAATCGGGATACTTACCGGTGATGACCGTAGTTTGAGGAGTTCATGTATTCACTATGTGCTAATGCTTTGTTCTAGTTCTCTATTAAAAGGAGGCCTTAATATCCCTTAGTTTCCATTAGGACCCCGCTGCCACGGGAGGGTAGGACAAAAGATGTCATGCAAGTTCTTTTCCATAAGCACGTATGACTTTATTCGGAATACATGCCTACATTACATTGACGAATTGGAGCTAGTTATGTGTCACCCTATGTTATGACTGTTACATGATGAACCGCATCCGGCATAATTATCCATCATTGATCCAATGCCTACGAGCTTTCCATATACTGGTTTACGCTTATTTACTTTCCCGTTGCTATTGTTACAATCACTACAAAACACCAAAAACATTACTTTGCTTTCATTACTCTTTTGTTACCGTTACCATCACTATCATATTACTTTGCCACTAAACACTTTGCTGCAGATACTAAGTTTCCAGGTGTGGTTGAATTGACAACTCAGCTGCTTATACTTGAGAATATTCTTTGGCTCCCCTTGTGTCGAATCAATAAATTTGGGTTGAATACTCTACCCTCGAAAGCTGTTGCGATCCCCTATACTTGTGGGTTATCAAGACTAATTTTTGGCGCCGTTGCCGGGGAGCATAGCTCTATTCTTTGAGTCAATTGGGATTTATATCTGCTGGACACTATGAAGAACTTGAGAGATCCAAAAACCAAGATCTATCCCTCAACTACGAGGGGAGGTAAGGAACTGCCATCTAGCTCTGCACTTGATTCACCTTCTGTTATGAGTAAGCTTGCGACACCTACACCTGCTTCTGCTATTCGTTCTGATATGTCGCATGTTATTGATGATGCTACTTCTGCTATGCATGATACTTATGATGAAACTACCTCTATGCCTGATACTACTATGCCACTTAGTGATTTTCTAGAGGAACGACTTGCTAGGGCTAGAGAGATTGAAAATATTAAATCTGATTATGAAGATGAAAGTGATGATGAAGAATCACTTGTTATTCCTAAGGGTTATCTATTTGATCAAGATGCTTCTTTAGCTATTTTAGCCTGCAAGATAGATATGAACTCAAAAGGTTATTAGCTAAATGGAATAAGCAATCTCCAAATGCTAGGATGAGACCTGACCCTGCTTTTGCTACTTCACCTATATGTGTTGCTGATAAGGATTATGAATTCTCTGTTGATCCTGATATAATTACTTTGGTTGAATCTGATCCTTTTCATGGCTATGAATCTGAAACTGTTGTAGCACATCTTACTAAATTAAATGATATAGCCACCCTGTTCACTAATGATGAGAGATCTTGCTACTTTTATATCCTTAAAATATTTCCGTTCTCATTAAAGGGTGATGCTAAGATATGGTTTAATTCTCTTGATCCTGGTTGTGTGCGTAGTCCACAGGATATGATTTATTACTTCTCTGCTAAATATTTCCCTGCTCATAAGAAACAAGCTGCTTTAAAGGAAATATACAACTTTGTGCAAATTAAAGAAGAGAGTCTCCCACAAGCTTGGGGGAGGCTTCTCAAGTTACTTAATGCTTTGCCTGATCATCCTCTTAAGAAAAATGAAATACTTGATATCTTTTATAATGGACTAACCGATGCTTCCAGAGATTACCTGGATAGTTGTGCTGGTTCTCTTTTCAGGAAAAGAACACCGGATGAAGCTGAAATCTTATTGAATAATATGTTGACAAATGAAAATAATTGGGCACCTCCTGAGGCAGCTCCTGCTCCAATTAATGATCATATTCCTAAACCAACTCCGAAGAAGAGAGGTGTTCTATTTCTCAGTCCTGAAGATATGCAAGAGGCAAAGAAATCTATGAAAGAAAAAGGTATTAAAGCTGAAGATGTTAAGAATTTACCTCCTATTGAAGAAATACATGGTCTCAATTTACCGCCTGATGAAGAAATATATGATCTCAATCCTTTATTTATTGAAGAACCTCAGACCTCGATAACCCGACGCAGGTAGTAAAGGTAAATTCTCTCTATAGATATGATAAAGCTGAAATCCCTCCTACTAAAATTGCTAGTCAATGCTTGGATGAGTTTGATAATTTTATGTTTAAGCAAGAAGACTTCAATGCTTATTTTGGTAGACAATTAAAACAAGATGCTGATATGATTAAATATTTAGGTGATTATATGGCTAATATTGGAGGTGAACTTAAACTTGTTAGCAAGCATGCTTCTATGGTTACCACTCAAGTAGAACAAGTACTTAAAGCTCAAAAAGAATTGCTCAATGAGATGAATAGTAAGAAAAATAATTATGCTGTTAAAGTGGCTACTAGAACTGGTAGAATGACTCAGGAACCTTTGTATCCTGAAGGCCACCCTAATAGAATTGAGCAAGATTCTCAGAGAAATAAAATTGATGCACCTAGTTCTTCAAAAAAGAAGAAAAAGAAAAATGATAGAACTGTGCAAACTTCTAGTGAACCTATTGCTAAACCACCTAATAATCCAAATGATATTTCTATTTCTGATGCTGAAACTCAATCTGGTAATGAACATGAACGTAATGAAAATGTTAATGATGATGTTCATAATAATGCTCAACCTAGTAATGATAATGATGTAGAAATTGAACCTACTGTTGATCTTGATAACCCACAATCAAAGAATCAACGTTATGATAAGAAAGACTTTGTTGCTAGGAAACATGGTAAAGAAAGAGAACCTTGGGTTCAGAAACCCATGCCTTTTCCTCCCAAACCATCCAAGAAAAAGGATGATGAGGATTTTGAGCGCTTTGCTGAAATGATTAGACCTATATTTTTGCGTATGCGATTGACTGATATGCTTAAAATGAATCCTTATGCTAAGTACATGAAAGATATTGTTACAAATAAAAGAAAGATACCGGAAGCTGAAATTTCCACCATGCTTGCTAATTATACTTTTAAGGGTGGAATAGCAAAGAAACTTGGGGATCCAGGAGTACCTACTATACCATGCTCCATTAAAAGAAACTATGTTAAAACTGCTTTATGTGACCTTGGAGTCGGTGTTAGTGTTATGCCTCTCTCTTTATATCGTAGACTTGATTTGAATAAGTTGACACCTACTGAAATATCTTTGCAAATGGCTGATAAATCAACTGCTATACCTGTTGGTATTTGTGAGGATGTGCCTGTTGTGGTTGCAAATGTTACTATTTTAACAGACTTTGTTATTCTTGATATTCCCGAGGACGATAGTATGTCTATTATTCTTGGAAGACCTTTTCTTAATACTGCAGGGGCTGTTATTGATTGCAACAAAGGCAATGTCACTTTTCATGTTCATGGTAATGAGCATACAGTACACTTTCCGAGAAAATAACCTCAAGTTCATAGTATCAATTATTTCGGAAAAATTCCATCGATTATATTTGGAGGTTTTGAATTTCCTCTTCCTACTGTCAACAAGAAATATGATATACTTATTATTGGGGATGTGCATATCCTTGTTGAGGCAACCTAGTGTTATTCGAAATTTCTCCGGTTTCATGTTAATCGGAATGGGTTTGTTAACAAGACTTGATCAACCTTGTTAGTGGATTCCTTTTGACGAGCATGAGATGGATGAAACTAGAAGCACAACCCTCTATACCCTTTCTATACTTTCTGTTATTTAGTTGAAATAAAACAAAATAAATAATTCTCTGTCTGTTATCTGATTATCCGTGTAATATAAAAATACCTCGAAAATAAAAGTTCTCCAAATGTCCTGAAAATTAAATATGATTTTTTTATAGAATATTTGAGGATTTATGGAACAAAGAACACACCAGGGGGGCCAACCACCTTGCCACGAGGGTGGAGGGCGCGCCCACCCCCCTAGGGCGCGCCCCCTGCCTCGTGGGCCCACGGTGGCCCTCCTCCACTTATTCTTTCAGCCACACACTTCATCTTCCTCCCCAAACACGAAAAATCAACTCAAACCCGAGTCCAAGCTCGTTTTGCTGCCATTTTCGATCTCCTTGCTCAAACCACCTCTCACAAAACTGCTTGGGGAGATTGTTCCTTGGTATGTGACTCCTCCATTGGTCCAATTAGTTTTTGTTCTAGTGCTTTATTCATTGCAAATTTGTGTTGCTTAGGTGACCCTATTCTTGAGCTTGCATGTCAAATTTATATGGTCAAAAGTAGTTTTGATGCATGGTATAGGCCCTAGGCTATAGGAGTAGTTGCTATCAATATTATTGAGTTTGGTTTACTTTTATTTTGAAGTTACTAAATTTTTTAGAATTTTTCAGAAAATGATGAGGAGATTATTGAGGGGCTCATCGAGCCAAAGCTCCAAGGAAAAGGCACTGAAGCCTAAGTATAATTTGCCGCGCACCGCGGAGGTTCAGGCGTGTGAATGGCCTTCTGAGGATTTCTTGAGAGCAGCCGGGATTTAAGAAGATTTTCATGAGTTGGCTCATAATGCAGGCCTCACCGCTTTCCTCCACGACCAATGCGATCAGTATCTCTTGCTCACAAATACCTTTGTGTAAAACTTTCATTTTCATTCTAGGAGCTCACCACCTACGGTGGAGTTTCATTTATATGATGAGCATAAGGAGATGTCACTTTATGATTTTTGTCGGATTTGTTCAGTCCCTTTTGAGGGAAAGACAGAAGAACCACATCATGGTGATGTGGAGGGATTTATTAATACTATCACGGTAGGGGAAACTAGGAAGGTTTCCGATGCACGAATCACTAGCATACATTTTCCTGTCTTACGTTACTTTGCATTATTTGCTAGTCGTTGCTTAATTGGTCGCGGAAACTCTGGAAACCTTAGTATCCCTGATATTATTATTTTGCTCCAAGGTTTATACAGTTATAACACTTTTAGTATGGGTGGCATTATTGCTAGACGGTTAAGTATGAACCGTACTAAGGGTCCCATCTTTGGAGGCGTCTATGCCACACGCCTAGCTGCACATTTTAACATACCTATTAGGCATGCTGAGAAGGAATAAAAAGTGTTGCCTCGTGTTTATTTAGATTATAAAAGTATGGTGGGACATGATTTTATTGTTAAGAATAGGGCAGGAGAGCTTAAATATCAATTGTTCTTTAATAAACATCATCCTGAGACTATTACCTTACCTGCTCCTGCTTTGTTTGATTTGACTGTAGGCAAGTACCTTGTTCCGTTGACGGCTATCCACGCCTACCGGAACCCTGCACCAGCCGAGGAGCCAGGACCGTGACCACAATTTGATCCTTCACGACAGTCTAACTATCAGTGGGATCCGGAGATGATTGCCAGCCCGTGGCAATCGGAGCCTTCTTCTTCCTCATCACAGTACGACCCCAACAACTATTATTATGGATATCAGCCAGGCCAGTCATGGCCATAGACCAACTTAGGCCAAAATCCTAAGCTTGGGGGAGTACGTATTTCTCACCGACATTACATTTATGTTCACACACACTCATTGCTAGATGTCAGTGCTCATACTTTTTCATTGTATCATCCATGTAGTTTATTTTCTTTTATGCTTTCTTCTTGTGTGATTAATAAACCTTAAGAAAAACCAAAAAAATTAGTTGTAGCTTTTAATTAATTTACTTTCCATGCTTGTAGTAGTAATTAAAAAGAAAATCCCAAAATATTTCCCGTTCTTCTTTTGCTTGTTGGGAGCTTTCCCGTGTAAATAGTTTTATTTCTTTTCTTTTCTTTGGGGGTCAATAGGAGTAGACCATGATTAAATTGTTGAAGTGGCTCTTACATGCATTATTGTTTATCTGACAAAAGAGCCCATATTGCCTTGTCTTCTCCTGTTTATTGAATGCTTGCAGATTCCAGCTTGGTCCAATGCACGTGCACTCTTATTATTATTCACACCGTTCAGTCGTGCAAGTGAAAGGCAATTATGATGATATATGATGGACTGATTGAGATGAGAAAAGCTGGTACGAACTCGACCTCTTTTGTTTTTGTAAATATTATGAGTTCATCGTTCTTGATTCAGCTTGTTATGAATAAGCATGTTTGCAATGACAATTAGAGATCATAGTTGCTTGTGCCATGCTTGATTAGCTATGAGTTATAATGATTTACCTTGCGTGCCAACATGCTATTAAAATGGTTATGATGTGGTATGATAGGGTGGTATCCTCCTCTGAATGATTTAAGTGACTTGACTTGGCACATGTTCACGCATGGAGTTAAAACAAATCAACATAGCCTTCACGATATTTATGTTCATGGTGGATTATATCCTACTCATGCTTGCATCCAATGTTTATTAATTTTAATGCATTACATGGCTATTGTCGCTCTCTAGTTGGTCGCTTCCCGGTCTTTTGCTAGCCTTCACCTGTACTAAGCGGGAATACTGCTTGTGCATCCAAACTCCTTAAGCCCCAAAGTTATTCCACATGAGTCCACTATACCTTCCTATATGCAGTATCTACCTGCCATTCCAAGTAAATTTGTATGTGCCAAACTCTAAACCTTCAAATAATTATCCTGTTTTGTATGCTCGAATAGCTCATGTATCAACTAGGGCTGTCTGTATCTTCCATGTTATGCGGGTTATTCTCAAGAGGAGTGGACTCCGCTCCTCACTCACGAGATAAAGGGCTGGTCACCAGGATGCCCAGTCCCATGCTTTATGCAAACTAAATCAAAATAATTGCAAACAAAACTCCCCCTGGGACCTGATGTATGTTGGAGGCACTCGTTGTTTCGAGCAAGCCATGGATTGATGTTTGTTGGTGGAGGGGGAGTATAAACTTTACCATTCTGTTTGGGAACCACCTATAATGTGTGTAGCATGGAAGATATCGCCATCTCTTGGTTGTTATGTTGACAATGAAAGTATACCGCTCAAAATATTATTCACCTCTATTTTAAAACCGAGCTCTGGCACCTCTACAAATCCCTGCTTCCCTCTGCGAAGGACCTATCTATTTACTTTTATGTTGAGTCATCACCCTCTTATTAAAAAGCACTAGTTGGAGAGTGCAGCTGTCATTTGCATTCTTTGTTGTTAGTTTACATTGGGTGTGACTATGATTGGATCTCTTTTACCATGAATTACAATGTCTAGTCAGTCCTTGATCTTTAAAGGTGCTCTGCATTTATGTTTTGTGGTCTTAGAAAGGGCTAGCGAGATACCGTCTTGTTATATCATATCATGATTGTTTTGAGAAAGTGTTGTCATCCGAGATTTATTATTATGGCTTTCTAGTTGATTATGTTATTGATATGAGTAATCATGAGACCTGAGAATTATTGCAAATGTGGTTAGTTACAATCTTTGCTGAAAACTTGAATGCTAGCTTGACATATTTACAACAACAAGAGCAAACAACGTTTGTAAAAGTTTTTCTTTATTTCTTTTAGTTTGTCAACTGAATTGCTTGAGGACAAGCAAGGGTTTAAGCTTGGGGGAGTTGATACGTCTCCGTCGTATCTACTTTTCCAAACACTTTTGCCCTTGTTTTGGACTCTAACTTGTATGATTTGAATGGAACTAACCCGGACTGATGCTGTTTTCAGCAGAATTGCCATGATGTTGTTTTATGTGCAGAAAACAAAAGTTCTCGGAATGACCTAAAACTCCACGGAATATCTTACAATAAATAATAAAAAAATCCTCGCCAAAGATGAAGACAAGGGGGCCCACACCCTTCTCACGAGGGTGGGGGGCGCCCCCCCTAGGGCGCGCCCCCTACCTCGTGGGCCCCCTGGAGACCCCCCGACTCCAACTCCAACTCTATATAACTGCTTTTGGGGAGAAAAAAAATAGGAGAGAAGAAATCATCGCGTTTTATGATACGGAGCCGCCGCCAAGCCCTAAAACCTCTCAGGAGGGCTGATCTGGAGTCCGTTCGGGGCTCCGGAGAGGGGGATTCGTCGCTGTCGTCATCATCAACCATCC
Organism: Triticum urartu; assembly: GCF_056163025.1. Lineage (NCBI taxonomy): Eukaryota > Viridiplantae > Streptophyta > Magnoliopsida > Poales > Poaceae > Triticum > Triticum urartu. The sequence continues at coordinate 389,815,113 of NC_141878.1, read as the reverse complement.
TCCATCACCAATTTCATGATGCTCACTGCCGTGTGTGAGTAATTCCATCGTAGGCTTGCTGGACAGTGATGGGTTGGATGAGATTCACCATGTAATCGAGTTAGTTTTGTTAGGGTTTGATCCCTAGTATCCACTATGTTCTAAGATTGATGTTGCTATGACTTTGCTATGCTTAATGCTTGTCACTAGGGCCCGAGTGCCATGATTTCAGATCTGAACCTATTATGTTTTCATCAATATATGAGAGTTCTAGATCCTATCTTGCAAGTCCATAGTCACCTATTATGTGTTATGATCTGTTAACCCCGAAGTGACAATAATCGGGATACTTACCGGTGATGACCGTAGTTTGAGGAGTTCATGTATTCACTATGTGCTAATGCTTTGTTCTGGTTCTCTATTAAAAGGAGGCCTTAATATCCCTTAGTTTCCATTAGGACCCCGCTGCCATGGGAGGGTAGGACAAAAGATGTCATGCAAGTTCTTTTCCATAAGCACGTATGACTGTATTCAGAATACATGCCTACATTACATTGACGAATTGGAGCTAGTTCTGTGTCACCCTATGTTATGACTGTTACATGATGAACCGCATCCGACATAATTATCCATCATTGATCCAATGCCTACGAGGTTTCCATATACTGGCTTACGCTTATTTACTTTCCCGTTGCTATTGTTACAATCACTACAAAACACCAAAAACATTGCTTTGCTTTCATTACTCTTTTGTTACCGTTACCATCACTATCATATTACTTTGCTACTAAACACTTTGCTGCAGATACTAAGTTTCCAGGTGTGGTTGAATTGACAACTTAGCTGCTAATAATTGAGAATATTCTTTGGCTCCCCTTGTGTCGAATCAATAAATTTGGGTTGAATACTCTACCCTCGAAAGCTGTTGCGATCCCCTATACTTGTGGGTTATCACCAAGCATCATTTGCCACTGCTCAATCGAGTTGTACTCTTACGTTCTTCCTCCCGGCGCGTTTGTTATCATAAGTGAAGGGAACACCACCGAATCCAAGATCAGTGAGTCCACAATCATCCAGAGCTTCACAAAAGGACTCCATTTGTCTCTCAGCGCGGGGGGTTATAGAGAAGTGCTCGAACTACCAGGCAGCCTCATTGAAGTCACCCACAATGCTCCATGGTAGGTCTGACTTTGCTTTAAGCTCCCACAATTTGTCCCACATAAGGTGTCTATTCTCCACCCTGGGTTCACCATAAACACAAGTTAAACGCCATGTCACATTACCCGGAGCAGTACCAATATGTGCATTGATGTATCTGTGAGTAGTCTCTTTTATCTCGACATACAAGTGCTCATCCCAAAAGAGGGCAAGCCCACCACTAAGCCCTTCAGTACTGACACCCTCAAAACCTCTTAGACCAAGCCGGTTGCGCAGACGCCGAACTCTATCTTTGGCCTGTCTAGTTTCACATAGGAAGATAAACTGAGGATGATGCACTTGATTGAGGGACGCAAGGTCACGAACCGTTTGGTAACCGCTAATCCCCCGGCAATTCCACACTAACCCTTTCATAGCTTGAGTTGTTGTCATCGTCCTATGCGATGGTGGCGTCAGTACAACACTAGGGACCCTGGTAGAGCCGCCGGGGTCAAATTGCACTCCTTCTGGACAAAGGCTGATGCGAACCCTTCCCAAGTCTGCTCCATCTGCATGATCACCCCCATCTGAACGGGATTGGCTTCTCCTGCTCTCTTCCATCTCCTGTAGAGATTTTCTCAAACTCGCAGACCCAGTGGACGATGCAGTAGACGTGGACGAAGACGTAGTGGCGGACGATGCCGCAGACGCAGACGAAGCCGCACTAGTGGACAAAGCCGCGATGGCGGACGGTGCAACTCATTTGGAGTTGTGCAGAATAGGTAGCCTGACGTAGCTTTTTCAGGTCCAGATTTCCAGCTGCCGTAATTCTCCCTCTTTGTGTGAACCTTGCATATTATGAGAGAAACGACATTAGAATTACTCCAAAAAGCATTATTATGCATAAAAACATTATAAATAACAGTAGGTAAACATGATGCAAAATGGACGTATCAACTCCCCCAAGGTTAGACCTCCCTTGTCCTCAAGCGAAAACTGAAATCGAAAAATATGTCTACATGCTTAGAGAGGGAGGTGTTGATAAAAACAAAATACAGACATAGAAGGATCATGTAAATTATTATAACAACAATAAACTTTAATATAAATTTTTTTATCATAGACTTCTCATGAATAAGTAACAATTCATCACAACATCGAAGTATAAAGCATAAACTCTATTGGAAACCAACAAACTATGTTCTTAGTCAACTTTGCAACTATAATTCATCATCTTTTCAGGAAGGGTCACGTATCGGAGCCTTTAGGCAAGTCCACATACTCAACCATCATATAGTCATCTATGATTGCTAACACTCACTGCATACACATGAGCAAAATGTTTCAACCAGACACATAGAAAGATAGGGGCTTATTATTTCGCCTCCCAATGTATTCACCTCAAGGGTGATGTCAACAATAATAACTCATGCTACCCATATCCAACTGGATATATGTGCCTAGATCTTTCCTCACCACATGATGCTTGCCAAAAGAGAAAAATAAAAAGGAATAGAGAGAAAAACTTTGACTCTTGCATGAAAGTAAATACATAAAAGTAAAAGATAGGCCCTTCACAGAGGGAAGCAGAGGTTGCCATGCGATTTTTGTTTGTATGCTCAATCCCTTAGTGCAAAAGAACGTCACGTTATATTGCCCCTTATGATATCAAACTTTATTATGCAGTCTGTCGCTTTTATTCTTTGCCATCACAAGTTTGTACAACGCTCAATTTTCTCTTACACTAAATGATCTAACACTTTTAGAAGCAATTTTATTGCCTTTATTGCACCGATGACAACTTACTTGAAGGATCTTACTCAATCCATAGGTAGGTACGGTGGACTCTTAAAACAAGATTTGGGTTTAAGGGTTTTTGGATGCACAAGTAGTATCTCTACTTGGTGTAGAATTTTTGGCTAGCAAAGATGGGGGGAAAGCACCACATGTTGAAGGATATATGACAATATAACTTCTATGTGAATATGAACAAACGTAAATCATTACGGTGTCTTCCTTGTCCAACGTCAACAATTTTGGCATATAATATTTTGATGGGGGCTCACAATCACAAAAGATTTCCAAGATAGTGTATTTGGATGTGAATCTTATCTTCCCTTATTAACCCTTTCATGAATTGCATCATTGACCAATGCTATGTTTGTCAATCTCCAATACAATTTTCTACTTATACTTTTCCTTATGTGGTGTCATTACTTACCACAAGATTAGCATATGATCTTTTTCATTTATTTCCTTTCATTGAACATAAAAAGTAAAGAAAACAAAACTCCAACAAAACTTTATTATATATCTCGCACACGATTACAAAGATAGATCACCAAGCAAACTCTCGAAAAGAAAGGATCAAACTAAACTTTTATTCATCTAAAGCAGAAGATAACTATGGATCAAACTAATGTAAATAAAGGCAAAAGATAGTGGAGGTGATACGATACCGGGGCACCTCCCCCAAGCTTGGCGCAAGCCAAGGGGAGTGCCCATATGTCGGTGTACAAAAGTAGGGGCTCTCCTTTTGCACCCCTTTACTTGTGCATGGGCATTCAGAGACGCGCCCACGGCCGCACTGAGCAGGGTAGAGGAGGGATGCCGGAGCGCAAGACAGCCAGAGCAACGCCAAGACCAGGGGTGCGAAGAGAGCAAGAGGGCGAGGTGGACTCCCCTGGCAAGACTCTTGCCAGGGCGGCCTCCACAGCCCCGACAAGATCCTTGCCGGGGCAACTTGCCTAACGCCAGCAGAGCACGCTGCCCTTGAGCCCAAGGGTTTTCGACGCCATCAACCACATCAAAACCAAGGCTCGGGAGGCACCTCCATGGTGGCATGCAGATCTTTGTGGTGATCATAAATACACAAGATCAGATGAGAACCGGAAGACGATGATCCTTGGTGAGATCCTTGCCAAGGAAATCCACGAGACCCCTGGCAAGATCCTTGCCAGGGACAACTGCGGTGACACGGCAAGACCCTTGCTGGCCCCCCGGCAAGACCCTTGCCGAGGACATCTGCGGGGCTGCAGCCAGGCCCACGTCTGCCAAGACTCCATCGCCGCTCCCATGCAGCTGCTAGCTCAACCAGTTGGGCAGGCGTCTGCGTGGCAGCGTGCGGCCTCCACACCGACTCAGCAAGCACCTGCGTGGTGGCATGCAGATCTTCGTGAAGGCTCCGCCATCATGCCAGCCCAGTAGCCAGCCAACATGGCGCTACAACGCCTCGTCAGCTCGGACGCGCGTCGGAACCAGGCGAGGCGGCGACAGCTGGGACGAGCTTCCTTGTCGTCCCCGATAAAGCAAGAGGGGCATGTCGGCAGCGCATTAAATGCGTTTGTCCGACGGTGCCAGAGGATAGACTCAGCCGTGATGCACCTTTCCACCTCCTATGTGCCACCGTGGCGACCCCTTTTATCTATAAAAGGAGGCCCGAGGCGTACTGGAGGGGGATTCAGATCTTTGGAACTAGAGAGACACCGTAG